>NW_027507758.1:38998443-40198443 GCF_037356315.1 Lithobates pipiens
TGAATCAAAGTGCTGACTGCCATAATCTCTGGCTTGAGATTTGTTCAGCCTTGAAGAGCCCAGCTGTGAGTGGCTACTCTCTGGGTGGTACTAGAGACTTTGTTATGTCTGCAGTTCAAGGTGCCTGAGTTCTTCAACCTTGCCCTCTGTTCCTATATGAGACTGTGTTGTTGGATGTTACCCCCTGCAAAATAAAACCTTTCAAAAGGACTTTATTGGTGTCAGCGTCCAAAGTTGTTGGGTATCAACCCTGGGAACCCCTAGACGTGGAAGAACAAGCCAAACGGAGGTAACTGGTAAGCCCAAAAAGTCAAGGCCGCCCTGCAAAGGGTTATGGCCGCTACACTTAAAACCCGGTAAAAGCCCGGGTCCAGATGGCCTATCAGCGGTCTACTTTAAAATGTTTCTAGACACCTTAAGCACCCCCTTTCTAAAAGCCTTTAACTCCTTATCCAAGTCTAACCCGCTGACACCAGCAATGCTTCAGGCCCACATTACGGTAATACTTAAAGACAACAAAGACACTTCCCAACCAGCTAACTACCGACCGATCTCACTGTTAAACGTGGACATCAAGATTTTTTCAAAAATTCTGGCCAACAGACTCCTACCATTACTCCCCTCGCTGGTTTCCCAAAATCAAGTAGGTTTTGTCCCTGGCAGGGAATCCAGGGACAACAATATAAAAGCAATTAACTTACACCATCTTATGACATCCACCAACCAAGCAGGCTTTTTCCTATCCCTGGATGCGGAGAAGGCATTTGCTAGGGTGTCATGGGATTACATGGTGGCGGTCCTGGAAACTATAGGACTCGGCCCCCACATGCTTGAGCTCATACTAGCACTATATGCTAAACCATCAGCCAGAATCAGGGTAAATGGCACCCTGCCGAATGCCTTCCCCATCCACAACGGAACCAGGTGGGGCTGTCCCCTTTCCCCCATTCTATTTGTTCTTACACTTGAGCCCCTCCTGTGTTCAATAAGACAAAATCCTGACATAAAAGGAATATCCACCAACCGAAAAGTATATAAATTAGCTGCATATGCAGATGACATTCTCTCTCAAACCCACATATCACAATACCGGTGTTACTAGAGGAATTTTGCAAATTTGGCCTCCTCGCTAATCTCAAAATAAATTTTATATGCCCTTAATCTATCTCTACCCACACACATGGTCGCACAATGCAAAGAAAATTTTCCCTTTCATTGGCAACCAGAATCTATCACTTACTTGGGTATACAACTCCCCACTAAACTATCAGACCTATACTCGAAAAACTATCTACCAATACTAAGAAAACTTATAGGAGACCTCACAAATTGGAATAAACTGATGTTTTCATGGTTCGGAAGAGCAGCGATTCTGAAAATGAACACCATACCAAGAATTCTTTACATATTGCAGGCTGTTCCGATCCATTTCTTGTCGACCTTCCTCAAATAATACAAGACCATGTGCACTGAATTCTTATGGAGAGGTAGTAGGCCCAGGATTAAATACTCACAATTAGTGTTGCCCAAACACTTAGGAGGAATAGGCCTGCCAGATCTAAACAATTACCACAAAGCAGTACACATGACCAGGATTGTGGATTGGAACCTTCATGGTTCTACAAAAGATTGGGTCGGACTTGAAGAGTAATTTTCAAGTCTACCATTGGCTTCACTACCGTGGATAAGGTATAGATATATCCCGACGGAACCAAAATCACACCCTTTAATCAAACCAACCATTCAATGCTTCCACAAGATATGCAAACAATCAACTATATCGACAGTTCCTGGACCTATGACCCCAATTAAACTAAATCCTGACGTCCCACCTGGCATGCATATCAACTTTCTAGGACAACATTGGTCTGATGACAGAATTTTGGCCCACAGCTTTTACGATCAGGAAAAACTCTGCTCCGCAGACTATCAATAAGACATACCGTATTTATTGGCGTATAACATGCGCCGGTGTATAACACGCACACCAAGTTTAGGAGGGAAGTTTAAGGAAAAAAACTTTTAGGAGGCAAGTTTAAGGAAAAAAACCTTACATTTTAAATGCCCATCAATGTAGCCTTCCACTGTCCCCCTGCAGCCTTGCACTGTCCCCCAGCAGCCTTGCACTGTCCCCCTGCAGCCTTGCACTGTCCCCCTGCAGCCTTGCACTGGCCCCCTGCAGCCTTCCCCAAAATTGCAGCATGGTTTAGTTTACTCGGCTACTTGGCTCTGCTTGCAGTAACGCCCCCCCTTGTCCTGGCTCCTGTGATGGACACAACACCGGGCCAATGGCGGGACGTAAAGGCTAGGAGGCGGGACTGGACGTGACTGAGAGTGGAGCCGAGTACACAGTACACTCGGCTCGGCTCAGTAAATCCACAGATAGCGCAGATAGCGCAGATCGGCGGGGGATCGGCGTATAACACGCACCCATGATTTTCCCCTGATTTTAAGGGGAAAAAAGTATGTGTTATACGCCGATAAATACGGTAACAAACCCCAGATACCAGATTGGACATATCTCATGATTAAACACTTTTTGAGACAATTAAGCAAAAACTTCCCCTGCTCTAGACCTCTAACCCCATTTGAACGTCTCTGCTCTTAAAAGACACCCCAATCTCATTTAATCTCGATCGCTCATTCCCTTCTCTTCAGAAACCACAAACCCAATGATTCCACAATCTGTACCTCATGGGAAAGAGAACTTTCCATCTCATTATCACCGGAAGACTGGGAAAAATGTATCTTAATATTCATAAGGGATCCATTAATGTCAATACTCAGGAGAATGGATACAAAATTCAAACCAGGTGGTACCGTACACATGCCCTACTACACAAGTTTAACCAAGCGATCCCACAGAAATGCTGGAGATGCTTAGAACATAAGGGAACCCTACTCCACATATGGTGGGAATGTCCACAAATTCAAGTGTTCTGGACAGAAGGCCACAGAATAATTAAACAACTCACTACGTATGACTTAGATAAAACCCCCTCACAATTTCTTCTCCACCATTCAAAGCTGCCACACAGGACATACCACAAATTGTTAGCAATGCACAATTGTTAGCAATGCATACCAGTACACTGGAAATCTCCTACCCCCCACTGGAAAATGGCTTTGTAGAATTAACAAAATCGCTGAAATGGAAGAACTGATTCACATTGCAAGAGACACACCCAGCAAATTTACTACCGAATGGGCATGTTGGAAGCATTTCCAAACAACAACTGAATACACATTATTATATTCTCAATTCTCTTAAGAGCTAGATATTGCATAGTTAAAATAGAATGCACCTGGAAACAACTGTATTACATAGCACCAAGATGATGATGCAGACCCCTTGAGAGCACCCTCCCCGGAGGAGGGGAGCAAGAGACATTCCTCCCACACACATGTGAACCCAAATAATGCACACTTCCTCCAAACCTTCCAGACACTCACCCAAGTCGTCCAGGACACCTATGTCCCCTTTCCACCATACCCTACCCACCTGCAACCTCCATGCCCCCTCCCCTACATACCCCACCTCAATGATCTAACCTACACTATACAGAACAGGTTTTCTTTGTACCAACACCTCAGACAACCACGACCCCAAAACATCAACCACTCTTATAGATGACCCCCGTGATTCACACAACAGGCCCTGAACAGTAGAGATGCCAGAATATACTAAGGGGACTGAACATAGCTGATACCTTACCTTGGGAAAATCAACCTACCAGTCAACGAGACTATACCAGACTAGAACAAAATGACAAAGGAACAGTACAGACCTATAGTCAAACCACTTCCTAAAAGTGTCATAATTGATGGGATGAAATAAGTGCACAAGACTTGTTCTGGTTTTGAAGGATTAAATGTGAAATGGACCTTGAGAATGCCTGTTCTAATTACAAGTATAAAATTTGTCTATGAAAAATGTATGTTCAAGTTAAATTGTAATTTTTCTAATATAAACAATAATTTTTTTGGGAAAAAATAAAAACTATAAAAATATATAAATAACAACTTCATAAATAACCATTAAACTGTTCTGTACTTTATGGGTCATGTAAGAAAAACAACATACCACTGGTCACTGTGAACAACTTCTTTAACTTTAGGCCTCCAGTCTGAAAACCCCGGACTTGGAGACAGTACCCAACCTTCACAGTGACCTACCTTTTAACCCTTCCAGTTTAACCCCTCCTAACCTGAAAGTACCTGAAAAACCTCCCATCCCATGGATGGGTACAACATGTTCCATACATGTAACCAAAATCTCCTCCTCCAGCGACCCAACACTGCTTTGTCATTCTGCCCGCCCCTACCTCACTTGCTTTCCAACCAACATGGGAGGGTGGGTGGGAATCTCTTCCTCCGTCGCTCTGCCACTAACGTCACTTCCCCCTCTCTTTCACTATCCCCCGCTCAGCGCACCGCCCACTCTCGGCTCCTCCCCATTTCCGTAAAAGGGAAACTGCGTTTAAAACTGCAACGCTGTGCTGTCCAGCATTGTCATGCCATCCCTGCACCCATGTCCTCAAATCCTTCTGCTCCGGGACTCACTATAGCTTTCCATTATATTCTGCAGGTTTGGTGCACTTTCAGAAAGCTCACCAAACTCGCAAGTATTAATAGAAGTCTATGGCTCAGTGCAGGTAACCCGCAGGTAAACTGCTCTGCACCTGTGGATCAGTTTGAAAGCAGCCCAGTAATCACTGCAGAAAAGATATGCCCATATATACACTGTGATTTTAGTAATAAACTGACCTTTAATAACAGTATTCTTTCTATTCTATCCCAGAGCAGGAGGTCACGGGCCTCATCAGAGGGCTCCGCGGGCCACATGTGGCCCCCGGGCCACTGGTTGGGCACCCCTGAACTAAGGTATGCCCCCAACATCCAAATGACAGCAGCAGTAGGTCATTGCTGCAATGGGAACTGAATTAGGGTTTGGGGAAGGAGCCTGCTGCCTCTCTCTATTGACCAGAGATCAGGTATTCCAGAGGTTCCAGGAAACCTTGACTGCAACAGAAAAATGTCCTTGCATGTTATAGTAACAAATATTCAGGAGCACTCTTAGTTTATACTTCATTTGTTAAACGCAGGTTTGCAGAATGTTTACCTCTAACTTGCACAGTGAAGTTTGACGAAAGAAAAAAGCATTACCATTATAAGTCCTGTCAAGATCAACTGCCAGCTCTTACCTTCCCAACAATCATGCAAATCTTGACTGATCTATAAAATACCCGCTAAGGCTTTTGGTCATGGCAGGTAGAACATACAGTACTTCTATCTTTGAGTGGTAATAACGTAACTGTCTGTCAAGCTTACAATTTATAACAACCTGTTAAACTTTCTTAAAGTTTGAGATGTTGCTTGTTTTCCCATAATTGCTTATCAGCGAGTCAAGTTAGTCCTTCAAGGCTTCTATGTAGGGATCACATGATATACATTTATGAAAGTCGATGTTTCACAAATTATAGGTAAAGGTTGTCAAGAATAATGGCAACATGAAGAGGAAAGTTCCACTTTAACTGCTGAAGATCAATGTACTTGCATGAATGATAAATAGAAAATGATGCTGAATTACATAAACATGTATCACATTAAAGACAGAGAGATGTAAGGTTGGTTACGTTACAATTTCCTGATCCCAACTGTGACGGAACTGTCCAGCACCCAGCTTTGGTGCTTCAAGATATAGCTTCATTCAGTCTGAGCATCCAAGACTAGCCAACAATAGCTTAGATGCAAACTGGAACTCTATTGATAATTCAGACAGAATTTATTTACCACACAAGATCAGGTGACCTGATCACATTATCCTAACAATACAAACTGTAAAAAGGAATATAATTAGCATAGCTAAAGAACAGACAACATGCACATAAAAATGGATCTAATTAAACCATAAGCTGATCAACATAAACACATACTTTCCTACAACGGTTTAATAATAAGGTATAGTGGTCACAATATTAATCACATCTCCACGAGATGATTAATCAGAGAGAAAGAATATGCGACTCAAATAACAATGGGGATGCACACCTAGGGGGCATACAACGGGAGAGACATACTTAACACAAATATACCTAACACCTTAATTAACAAACTATAGCAGTAGACCCCAGTATCAAGTTGGTTTGAGCTGATCATATGAACATCTACTCCTGAGTCTCACAGTCCAAAGCAGTCCCAAATATGTATCTGGGTCCTCCAGTTCCCAGAGTCTGTGTGTTTTGGGGAGACATGGACTTTAATCCAAAGCAAGACCACTCCAAGGGTCTCCTAGGCACACACCTTCCAAAGAGCAGTGTTCCCTTAAAAGCCAAGGCCCATAGTCGCTAGGCAAGAGGCCAGCCTGCAGTCCCCTTCAAAAGCCCATGTTCTGATTGGGTCTGTCACACCGACCATATTGCCTGATTTACAGTTGGCTCTGGCTTTAAGCACGCGGCTGAGAGACGAAAGCCAGCTGCTTAACCCCCTCCCCAGCCCAGCGCCCCAGTGGGTGCTGGAGGGGCAGAGTGCAGAGAGTCAAAACCAAGAAGACCGAGAGTGGAGAGTCATGTGATCACTCAGTTCTCAGTCGTAGAGCCAACATTGGACAGTTGCAGCATTACACAAAAGCTGCTGGATAGAGGTCAGTATGAAGGTTGTTGGTTTTTTATAAACCCATCTCCTTTAAGTGTCTCTCTAGTTTTTTTATTGCTGCTTATGTCTCTCTTAATGTCCTTTTTAACCACTTCAGCCCCGGAATGTAGTGGGTGGAGGGGGTCTCACAGCCCTCCCGGTCTGTGCTACCCATGGAGGAGATGTCCTCCTTCTCCTTTCTCCTCTCCACTCCTCTTCTGCTCCCTGACAGTCACCGCCCCTCCACTCCATGGTTCCTGACATGGTGGTCCCATAGTGGTCCCTGACAGGGTGGTCCCATGGTGGACATGGTGGTCCCTGACATGTGGCACTGGTGGTCCCTGACATGCAGAACTGGTGGTCCCTGACATTCGGCACTAGTGGTCCCTGACATTCGGCACTGGTGGTCCCTGACATGCTGCATTGGTGGTCCCTGACATTCGGCACTGGTGGTCCCCGACAAACAACACTGGTGGTCCCTGACATGGGGCACTGGTGTGTTCTGACATTAAGCACTGGTGGTCCCTAACATGGTGGTCCCTGACTGATGGTCCCTGACATGGTGGTGCCTGACATTCGGCACTGGTGGTCCTGACATGTGGCACTGGTGGTCCCTGACATCCAGCACTGGTGGTCCCTGACATTTGGCACTGGTGATCCCTGATAAGCTGCACTGGTGGTCCCTGACATGTGGCACTGGTGGACCCTGACATGTGGCATCATACCGTGTGTTATGTGTGGCTTGCTGGCTGCAGAATGAGGGGTGTGATTTATGTTGAAGTGGGTGAGTTCATATTTACATGTACAAGCCTCGTGTACCTCCCACATTCACTCCCACCCCAAGGATTCATGGGAAATGTAGTCTGATTACAGTTAGAGTGAGAGAAGGGGATATGATGTAATCCCTGGTCGAACACCTCATCCCTGGCAGAAAAGATGACGCATTTTTTGAATCACAGAGCTGACTTCCTGTAAATTCAATCATACATATCTCTTCAACGGTAAGAAATTTCACAAATGTAATAATTGTTTTGTGTTTTGTGTGGGGAGTGTACTCATGGGGGATTATTTGAAAATCCCGGAGTTCTGCTTTAAAAGACCAAAAGCTAAGAAATAAGAGAAGTTCATTGTTGGCTTTACATACACTTTAGGGAAGAGATTTTGAGGGGTGCACAAAGACTTTAGCTGTATTTCAGGTTTGAGAGGACGGATAGAGATATTGTACACACCTAATAGAGATCATATGCTTCATGAACTTCATTACTGAAAAAATAGAAAAAACAGACAATCTAAAACATGCTTTTGATCTGTTGATATGTCCATGTATAATTCTACATACTGTCACATTCTGTAAATACCTTGGAGAACAAAGTTTGGGAGATGCAGGACTTTGAAAGTGCACTTATATTTGTATACATATAACACACTTTGTTAAAAAAAAAAAAAATGATAATACATGGAAAAAATGTAAATAGCATTATATACAATACATCTGCGTCCATTTGGGTAGAAAAGGACACATTTTGATGTTGTAATGCTGTGATTTACTCTCTTCTACAAGCGTGAATTACTTCATTACATGGCCTTTTCTACCCAAATGGACAAAGGTTGTATTGTATATAATGCTATTTAAATTTTTTACATGTATTATAATAAATATATATATTTTTTTTTTAACAAAGTGTGTTATCATTTGTATACAAAATAAGTGCACCTCCTCCAAAGTCCCACATCTCCCAAATGTTGTTCTCTTGGTTCTCTTTGTTCTCCATGTATATCTAGGGATCGTGGTGCCATATATTCTTTAGAATAGACTCTGGAACTACATATATACCTTTTTGCATTGTATATACCTTGGCGAAGAGAACATACTCAGAAACACTGAAAACACTTTTTATTGTAGAGACAGCTTCTCAAATCAAAACCCAGATGCATGTTGGCAGATTCCAGCATTGTGTCACTCATACAAGACGCTTTTCTACAGCTCAGATGTCAGTAGATTTGGCCTCTTGTCCTTGTAAAATCACATTCTCATATATTTATGCATCTTCTATTGGCCAACATACCATGCACTCTCGTTGGATAAATGATTCATTGTAGCCAATTACATGATGTTATATGGTGTTATCTCAAACTATAATTGCTGGTATTTACTCTTCCTAAATTTAATATTGGATGTTCCCCAATTTTAGCTTGTAAAAAAAAAGTATGTAGGCAGTATTTTCAGGCCTCGTTTATATCCAAGTGAAGTCCTAGGAGCCATTTGCTCTATTACACAATCATGCTTGTACAGTGGTGTGAAAAAGTGTTTGCCCCCTTCCTCATTTCCTGTTCCTTTGCATGTTTGTCACACTTAAGTGTTTCGGAACATCAAACCAATTTAAACAATAGTCAAGGACAACACAAGTAAACACAAAATGCAATTTGTAAATGAAGGTGTTTATTATTAAAGGTGAAGAAAAATCCAAACCATCATGGCCCTGTGTGAAAAAGTGATTGCCCCCTAAACCTAATAACTGGTTGGGCCACCCTTAGCAGCAACAACTGCAACCAAGCGTTTGCGATAACGTGCAATGAGGCTTTTACAGCTTCCTGGAGGAATTTTGGCCCACTCATCTTTGCAGAATTGTCCTAATTCAGTTACATTAGAGGGTTTTCGAGCATGATCGGCCTTTTTAAGGTCATACCACAACATCTCAATAGGATTCAGGTCAGGACTTTGGCTAGGCCACTCCAAAGTCTTCATTTTGTTTTTCTTCAGCCATTCGGTGGTGGACTTGCTGGTGTGTTTAGGATCATTGTCCTGCTGCAGAACCCAAGTTCGTTTCAGCTTGAGTACATGAACAGATGGTCGGACATTCTCCTTCAGGATCTCTTGGTAGACAGCAGAATTCATAGTTCCTTTTATCACGGCAAGTCTTCCAGGTCCTGAAGCAGCAAAACAGCCCCAGACCATCACACTACCACCACCATATTTTACTGTTGGTATAATGTTCTTTTTATGAAATGCAGTGTTCCTTCTACGCTAGATATACTTGGACACACACCTTCCAAAGAGTTCCACTTTTGTCTCATCGGTCCACAGAATGTTGTCCCAAAAGTCTTGGGGATCATCAAGATGTGTTGTGGAGAAATTGAGACGAGCTTTGATATTCTTTTTGCTCAGCAGTGGTTTTCTCCTTGGAACTCTGCCATGCAGGCCATTTTTGCCCAGTCTTTTCCTGATGGTGGAGGCATGAACGCTGACCTTAACTGAGGCAAGTGAGGCCTGCAGTTCCTTGGACGTTGTTGTGGGGTCTTTTGTGACCTCTTGGATGAGTCGTCGCTGCGCTCTTGGGGTAATTTTGGGCGGCCGGCCACTCCTGGGAAGGTTCACCACTGTTCCATGTCTTCGCCATTTGTGGATAATGGCTCTCACTGTGGTTCGCTGGATTCCCAAAGCTTTGGAAATGGCTTTTTAACCCTTTCCAGACTGATAGATCTCAATTACTTTCTTTCTCAATTGTTCCTGAATTTCTTTGGGTCTCGGCATGATGTGTAGCTTTTAAGGATCTTCTGGTGGACCTTACTGTGTCAAGCAGCTCCTATTTAAGTGATGCCTTGATTGTGAACAGGTGTGGCAATAATCAGGCCTGGGTGTGGCTAGAGAAATTGAACTCAGGTGTGGACAACCACAGTTATAGTATGTTTTAACAAGGGGGGCAATCACTTTTTCACACAGGGCCATGATGGTTTGGATTTTTTTTCACCTTTAATAATAAACACCTTCATTTACAAATTGCATTTTGTGTTTACTTGTGTTGTCCTTGACTATGGTTTAAATTGGTTTGATGTTCCGAAACACTTAAGTGTGACAAACATGCAAAGGAACAGGAAATGAGGAAGGGGGCAAACACTTTTTCACACCACTGTATCCTCAAAGGTTCAGCAACTGGACCATATCGACTTTATACAGACATATACAGGTAAAAAAAAAACGTTAAATATTACCCAGTTTCTGAGGAAGTCTCACAAGGCAAAAATCATAGTGTAGATTTTAGAATATGATTTTAATTTGTTAAAACCAAAGCTTAGCCAAAAAATCTTTTATATTGTTTTAGAGGCATAACTTATCTTAACCACTTGACCTCTGGAAGGTTTACCCCCTTCATGACTAGGCAATTTTTTGAGACACGGCACTTTCACAGACAATTGCACGGTCATGCGACAATGTACCCAAATACAATTTATTATAATATATATATATATAATTTATCCAAAAAAAAAAAAAATATATATATATATATATATATATATATATATATATATATATACAGTGGGGATCAAAAGTTTGGGCACCCCAGGTAAAAATGTGCATTAATGTGCATAACGAAGCCAAGGAAAAATATAGAAATCTCCAAATGGCATCAAATTACAGATTAGATATTCTTATAATATGTAAAAAAAAGTTATATTTTATTTCCATCATTTACACTTTCAAAATTACAGAAAACAAAAAAATAACGTCTGCAAAAGTTTGAGCACCCTGCAGAATTTATAGCATGCACTGCCCGCTTTGCAAAGCTGAGACCTGCCAGTGCCATGAATTGTTCTCAATCATCGTCTGGGAAGACCAGGTGATCTCAAAGGTTTTAAATGGCCAGACTCATCTGACCTTGCCCCAACAATCAGCACCATGGGTTCTTCTAAGCAGTTGTCTAGAAAACTGAAACTGAAAATAGTTGACGCTCACAAAGCTGGAGAAGGCTATAAGAAGTTAGCAAAGCATTTTCAGATGTCAATATCCTCTGTTAGGAATGTAATTAAGAAATGGCAGTAATCAGGAACAGTAGAAGTTAAAGCAAGATCTTGAAGACCAAGAAAAATATCAGACAGAACAGCTCGCAGGATTGTGAGAAAAGCAATTTAAAACCCACGTTTGACTGCACGATCCCTCCAGAAAGATCTGGCAGACACTGGAGTTGTGGTACACTATTCCACTATAAAGAGATACTTGTACAAATATGGTCTTCATGGAAGAGTCATCAGAAGAAAACCTCTTCTACGTCCTCACCACAAAAATCAGCATTTGAACTTTGCAAATGAACATATAGACAAGCCTGAGGCATTTTGGAAACAAGTTCTGTGGACCAGAATTTAATGAAAAGTAAGAAACTTCTGTCCAACTGTTAAGCATGGGGGTGGATCAATCATGGTTTGGGGTTGTATTGCAGCCAGTGGCACAGGGAACATTTCACGAGTAGAAGGAAAAATGGATTCAATAAAATTTCAGCAAATTTTGGATGGTAACTTGATGCCATCTGTGAAAAAGCTGAAGTTAAAGAGAGGATGGCTTCTACAAATGGATAATGATCCTAAACACACCTCAAAATCCAAGGGGGATTACATCAAAAGGTGTAAACTGAAGGTTTTGCCATGGCCTTCACAATCTCCTGACCTCAACATTATTGAAAATCTATGGATAGACCTTAAAAGACCAGTGCGTGACAGACAGCCCAGAGATCTCAAAGAACTGGAACACTTTTGTAAGGAAGAATGGGCAAAGATACCTCAAACAAGAATTGAACGACTCTTGGCTGGCTACAAAAAGCGTTTACAAGCTGTGATACTTGCCAAAGGGGGCAGTACAAGATATTAACTCTGCAGGGTGCCCAAACTTTTGCAGACAGCATTTTTTTGTTTTCTATAATTTTGAAAGTGTAAATGATGGAAATAAAATCTAACTTTTTTTGACATATTATAAGGATGTCTAATCTGTAATTTGATGCCATTTGGAGATTTTTCCATCTTTCCTTGGCTTCGTTATGCACATTAATACACATTTTTACCTGGGGTGCCCAAACTTTCGATCCCCACTGTATATATATTTATTTATATAAATTATCCCCTTCCTGCCGAGAGTACGCAGATGTGTGTACTCGGCTTTCGGGGGTTATACCGGGATGATGCCCGCAGCTGCAGGCATCATCCTGGTACCATTGTTTAGAACAGGCGATTGCCTTTCAGGGATAAAAACCGATGCGGCTAAAAGCCGCTCGATTGCTGTCCGACGGATTTTGGCCGAAACTTGTGTTGCATACACACGGTTGCACAAAGTTGACGGAAAATCTGATCGTTCTGAATGAGGTGACATCAAAAAGTATGACGGGACTATAAAGATGCCAATAGCTTTAGTCTCTTAGTCTGTTCTGAGCATGCGTGGCACTTTGTCCATCGGAATTGTCTACACACGATCGGAAATTTAAATGATCGGATTTTGTTGTCGGAAAATTTTAGATCCTGCTCTCAAACTTTGAGAACCGGAAATAAGATGGAAAAAGTCAGATGGAGCCCACACATGGTTGGATTTTCCGACAACATGATCCGATCGCACATTTTCCGTCGGAAAATCCGACCGAGTATATGGGGCAATCTAAAATTTTCCCGACAACAAAAAACGATCATTTAAATTCCGATCGTTTGTAGACAATTCCAACAGATAAAGTGCCACTCATGCTCAGAATAGACTAAGAGACTAAAGCTATTGGCTCCTGGCCTCTTTATAGTCCCGTCGTACGTGTTTGACATCACCTTGTTCTGAACGATCGGATTTTCCGACAACTTTGTGCGACCGTGTGTATGCAAGACAAGTTTGGGCCAACATCCGTCAGAAAAAATCAGACGGATTTTGTTGTCGTAATGTCTGACCGTGTGTATGGGGCTTTAGACCATGCATGCTTGGAGACTAAAGAATATATTACAACACATCACATCGCTTCTAAAGTTGTATTCTTTCAATATGAGACTAGCATGAGAGGTGTTTGAGCACTGGAGCACTTTTATTCAAGGTGCTGTGGCTAAAACCCTGGGTGGCTGACCCATCCTCAAACAGAATTGCTGTAAACTGCCTTTTGATGGGAAGGCGCCCTTTGAACAAAAAACTAGGGACTGCCATCTCCAGGGTTACAGGAGGAAAATCAGGTCTTCTGCCCCAAAATCGAAGGTTCAGACGCCAGAGGGGGCAACCATCCAGAGGAGCGCCAAACAGGTACTGGGATTTCACCCATCCAAGGACTTCAGAAGGTATTGGAGGGCTACACAGTCAACCTTCATAAGATCGCAGAGAGCTAAGACCCCTGCGGCTCCCCAAGATACCCAAAAGCCCTTTTAACGCCAGGCCCACCAAGGACGCAGTTGGAACCAGGTGGCTCAAAGTGACCCAGGTTCAGGCAAGACCACTGCCAAAAACAGAGGATTAAGTCCACAGTAACACAAGGACATTATTGGCTGTTCAAACGGTAGCCTCCAGAACTACCTCAAAAGGCCGAATCAATTTAGAGACAATTTAGAGATGGAGTCTCTCCTTACCATAATCCAGGTTATTCAACCAGGAGACTGGAGGATTTCAGTGGACTTGCAATAAGCCTACCAGTATGTCCCGATCCTTCAGTCATACCAGCAGTTCTTTAGATTTGCGTTGAGAGATAGGCATTACCAGAGCCAGCTGGAGTCTACACAGAATATGGTCTGCCTAGGGGCCCAATTCAATACTCAGGCAGCCAAAGTTTCTTTGCCACCTCTGAAACCCAAAATCAGGGAGAAGTTCCAACAGGCATTGGCTGCACCAGTGATGTCAGCATTCCACTGCATGAGTCCTCTTGGGACAATGGCTTCATGTATTTCGATGATCCCCTGGGCTCACTGGAAACTCAGAGTTTTCCAGCAAGGCTTCCTGATGCAGTGGAAGAGTTCGTCAAGCCCAGCCAAAAAGGATCACCAGCTGGAGGTGCCAGAGTCTCTGGCGATAGACGAAACAAACACTAAATGGCATAGTCCATTAGGGCCACAGCCATGGATCATTCTTACCACAGATGCCAGCGCAGCAGGGTGGGGTGCCAACTGCGAACAACTCAAGATCTCAGGCAGAGCAGAATTTCCTACTCAGGGCCTAGTTTCCAATATTCTGTAACTTCAAGCAGCATTCATAGTGTTGGCCACCTTGCTGCCTAACATACAGGGTCGTCCAGTCCTGCTCCATCTGGACAACACAGCAGCAGTGTCCTAAATACAGTAACAGGCCGGGTCACACAGCCAATCCCTCTTGAGAGAGGTAGAACCAATCATGACATTGGCACAACAATATCTCCCAGATTTGAGGGCTATAGATCTTCCAGGCTGTCAGAACTTGGAAGCAGATCACCTATCCATACAATTCATGAACCCCAACAAATGGTCCCTTCACCCTGAAGTGTTCAAAAAGATCATCCATGAGCGAGGGTGTCCACAAGATGGATATTTTTGCCTTATCAATCATCTGCAAGGTGAGCCGGTTCCTCTCACGCTACCCTCATCCATTAGTGTAGGGGACGGATACCTTCACCCATACTTGGGTTGGGCAACTGGCCTATGCCTTTTTCAGAAACCATGAATCAGACTGAGACAGAAGTACAATTAAATCACATTTGTTTATTAATAAAAAATAAAAAGGTAAATAGAAAAAGCGTAGTCAAGCATAGCCAGAGTCCAGTAACCAGATCGGGTAGTCAGCCAGGCCAGAAGTCAGGGATCCAAGTAGAGCAACCGCAAGCAGGATAAGGAGCCAGAATGGATGTCAGCAAGCCAGTCTTTAAACAAACTGCAGGAGATGGTTTCTAGTGATGTGACCAAGGCGAAGGCAGAGGTGAAGTGAGCTGGAAGGCTTTAAGTAGGCAGGTCAGACGAGCATCATCAGGAACAGCTGGTAACAGTGGAGAGAGAAGAGAGCTGGCAATTAGCCGACAGCTGAGCAGCTAGCCCAGAGAAGGAAGGGCTAAGCCAGCCCTGACAGCCTTCCCTCTAATTTCTTTAATCCTGAAATTCCTGCCTCTGTCACTCTGCCGTTGACTCCTCATCTCCTTTCTGAAGGAGATACCCTACATCCGCAACCATCACGACTGGCCTGGAGATTGTAAGGCAGGGGTTACGAGAGTTACAAGATGTTCTCCAGAGGGTATTATAACTTTACAGAGTTCCAGAAAGGGGTCAACCAATGCCATCTACTGCAGAATATGGAATAGGTTCACAAGCTTTGCAGCTGGACGTCAGTTTGACCCTAGTGACCAAAATGAATCTCAAATCCTGTCTTTCATGCAATCTGGATTGGATTTGGGGCTCAGTTCGCTTAAGGTGAAATTTTAAGCCATCTCGGCTTCTACCCAAAAGAAATGGGCAGCAAACCTGCTGGTGGAGCACTTCATGAGAGTGGAACTTAGACTACTCACTCCCAAGAGAAATAGGTTCCCTCAATGGGACCTGGCAATAGTCCTCAATTTTCTAGCAAACCCTCCTCGTACTCCCACAGAAGATTTTTCATTATGGGATATCACCTTAAAAACAGCTTTCCTATTAGCCATTACTTCAGGGGGAAGGGTGTCAGAACTCCAAGAATTGGGGGGCAGCAGAACCTTATTCCATGTTCTTCCCAGACAGGGTTGTGCTGAGACCATTGGATCATTTTGTCTCACAAGTGGCATCAATATTTCATCTCTCTAATGAATGGGTGCTTCCAGCCTTCCTAGCGGAATCAGAAGCTGATCTGCATGAGTTGGACATTCCAAAAGTCCTCAAAGCCTATCTCCAGGCTACTTCTACATTCACACGTTCTGACAGACTTTTTCATCATCATGAAAATTTAAAGGGAAAGAGTCCCCAACCAGAACCATCTTGGCCTGGATAGTAAAAAATATTTACCTGGCATACAGAACGGAAGGAAGGATTCTCCAGAGGTGGTTATAACTCACTCAACCAGGGCGATGTCATCTTCTTGGGCAGCATGGGCAGGATTGTCTCTGGAGACAGTCTGCAGAGAGGCTAGCTGGTCATCACATCATATGTTCTTAAAACACTACAGGGTGGATCCAGCAGCTCTTACTACAGTAGAGTTTGGGAGGAAAACCACCAAGCTTGTCTTAAGTTTGTAGCATTAAGCCCTCCCTCTCAAAAGCTCATTATGTATCATATGTATGCTGGCGTGTTTTGGGTCAGGAAAATGGAAAATTGTATCAAATACTTACCGTAATTTTCCTTTCCTGACACCAATTCATGGCAGCATAGGAACCCTCCCTCTGATCTCTGTACTTCATACCCAAAATGGGGGAGGTAGCTCTCATTCAGACTTTTATAGAGCTAAACAGGTCCTGTGGGTGGATATGCGGTGGAGCTATGTTATATGTATGCTGCCTTGTATTGGCGTCAGGAAAGGAAAATTACAGTTAAAGTATTTGATAAAATTTTCAATTTTTTTCCCTAATTTTTCTGTTATTTTTCCAGGCCTTCCCATCTGTAACTCAGAGCAGCTAAGCCAAAAGTTCAGAACTGCTGGTGGTATTCAGCATAATACAATTAATATTTTTAGTATCCATAGCAGCCCTCCATGAGCAAGGTTTTCCAACAATTACCGGTAACTAAGCAGGATCCAGTGAACGTCAAAAAATATATTTTTTCCCATTAATACACCATGCAGTAAATATGCTTTCTATATAGAGCAAATGTTAATATACCGCTATAGTAGGGTTGCCACCTCATCCCTTTAAACCCAAACACATATGAATTACATGGGTTCTGAGGCTAATGTAATGTAGATAAGGCATCATGTGAGTTTAATTACCACCTTAATCAGCCACAGAACCTGTGTAATTAATATGTGTATCATTTTAAAGGGAGGAGGTGCCAACCCTACTCTATAGCCTAACATTATCTTATTGTTTTAATTTACTTTTTTCTAAAAAAAAACGATAACTAGGAAGACAGAAGCTTCA
This sequence comes from Lithobates pipiens, assembly GCF_037356315.1. Lineage (NCBI taxonomy): Eukaryota > Metazoa > Chordata > Amphibia > Anura > Ranidae > Lithobates > Lithobates pipiens. The sequence goes on from NW_027507758.1 coordinate 39,015,852, forward strand.
TTTTTTTCCTACCAGTAATAAGAGGCTGAGTGAAAGCTCCTACACCTGTGTTATTAAATTGCAGTCATATGATTGTGTCTTACTGGTGGGAGAGAACGCTGCATGGTGTCACTGCGTGCTGTCAAAACAAAGATCCTATATAATCATTAAGACTGTATCTGTTCTAATGTGTGACCATGTGGAGAATAGGGACCCCCTGGCAGAACACATAATCACAGCCATGTACTGCAATTACTGGTCTTTGTAACTGTTATTGAACAGATGATGACAGCGTGAAACAGGTGGATATAATATGTTTTTCCAGCAGCCTGTGTGTCTGTTGGGAGAATTAACCCTCACTTCCTGTTTTGTGTGAAACCTTCCAAATAGACAGGAAGTGGAATTGATTTTCCTTCACTTCCTGCTGTTTCTGAACTCAATCCAATTAGTAAACGGGCATCGGAATTAGGCCTCTTTCGCACTACCGATCCGTTCAGGTCCGCTGTCAGTTTTTCAGGTGGACCTGAACGGATGCTTCATAGAGGTCTATGGAGCGTTGGATGTTAGCGGTGACATGTCTGCTGACATCCGACCCGCTCCGATCTGAAAAAGTGTGTCGGAGGAAAAACCTACTTTTCTATCTGTCATCGGATCGGGTGACGACGGACGCTGCGGTCCATCGTCATCCGATCTCCCATAGGGGAGAGCGGCACGCTGACAGGTCCGTCCCTGCACAGTGTGCAGAAACGGACCTGTCATCTTCCTGCTCATCGGGGATAGAAGGAGCGATCCCCGCTGAGAAAGCGGGTATCCACGGGGATCATCACTGACCGCCCCGTGTGAAAGGACCCTTAGGGGGGTCATACATGGATCGAAATTCAGCCAGTTCAGCAGGAACCTGGCGTATTTTGATCCATAAATAGCAGGCTGGTTGGACAGTAGTTGAACCATCGATCGGCTTGTGTACAACCAGCCTGTTGGGTTTTTCCTGAAAGATCAGTGCCGCCGTCTATAGCTGGCGGCACTGATCATTGTATTCTGATAACAGGAATGGCTCCCCACTGTCAGAATACAATAGCACAGTGGGAGGTATTCCCCATCCACAAATCTCAGGTGAATGGGGGAATCCCTCCCACTGTGCTATTGTATTCTGAATCGGATTTTTTTTTCTTTCGTTCAACTCGCTGAAGGAAAATATGAGTAATGTATGGCCAGCATTAGACTCAGTGTTTAGACTCAGCCTTTTTCACATTGGGGCGGTGGGTGCTTCGGCGGTAAAGCGGTGCTTTACAGTCAATTTCGCAGAGCTATTCGGCCGCTAGCGGGGCGCTTTTAACCCCCGCTAGAAACCAAGAAAGGGTTAAAAAACAGCCGTGGAAGGGTTAAAACCACCGCAAAGTGCTGCTGAAGCAGCACTATGCCGGCGGTATAGCTGCGCTACCCCATTGATTTCAATGGGCAAGAGCAGTTTAGGAGCTGTGTACCGCTCCTTCACCACTCCAAAGATGCTGCTAGCAGGACTTTTTTTAGCGTCCTGCCAGCCAGCTATCTTCTACTAGCTCTTTTACTAGCAGAGGAGCCCGGCTTTCTTCTTCGTTGTCGCCGCCGCCGTCCGGGGGTCTTCTTCTGACTTCGGAGTCTTGTCTCACTCTTCGGGGGTCTTATCCCCCTCTTCGGTTCTTCTGCCCAGCCTCCGCTTTATTCTTCCAGCTCTTTTACTAGCGTTGACCCGGTCTTCTGACGTCACGCTTGCTCGTCTCCACCCCCTTTCCTGACCGGCCGGGCTGCGTGCTCGGATAAGGGTCTGCTATGGACTTGGGGGGGGCACGCAGTTTTTTCGGCGTAGGGCTTCCCCTTTAAGTCCATACCAGGTGACGGGGCTAGTGTCACGTACCTTTAAGCAGAGCCCGGAGTGCAGGGAGTGGCCTCTCGTAGACCTCTGACTCGAGAGACCCTGGTAGTGGTGACAGGGGCTCAGGAGCACAGAGGGGCACAAGTGCCTGACTGGATAGCAGGTGGTAGTGGCAGAAGACTGTTGAAGGAGGAGGTGTATTGTAGTCCAGTGTCTGAATGCAGGCAAAGGTGAGATAAGTTCCAGCAGACAGCAGAAGGGTTCCGGTAGTCCAGCAACGGTATACAAGTGATTACAGGAGGTGACAAACAACGGAGGGGTATTGTAGTCCAACAACGGATGCAGGTGTAATGGATAAGCGGAAGCGGAAGAGTCCAGTAGTCTGCGGCCAGAGGTAGAAGGCTACAAACGCAGAAGGAGTACAGCCAGATATTGCGGAGGACTGGGAGGTGTCCTGTAGTACAACAGCAAGCAACTTACAGTTGACGGATGGTGTAACAGTCCAGGTCAGGCACAGGCGGGCAGATCAGGTACAGAAACGGAATCCAGAAGAGTAGTCGGGTACAAGCCAAAGTCGGGGGGCAGGCAGCAAACAGCAGAGTCGGGAACAAGCCGGGTTCGATACGGATCAGGGTACAGGTACAGATACAGGTACAGGTTCAGGTTCAGATTCAAATACAGATCACCAGGACGCACAGGAACGCTGTTGATCAGGCAGCAAGGCAGTGAGGCATGGATCCAGTTTAAATAGCGCTATTGGCGCCAATTTGCGTCAAACGGCCGCGCGCGCACGCGCACGTGCACGCGCGCACCGCCGATCGCGGTAACGCTCCTGGAACTGGGCAAGAGATCTTCTGCGACTTTCACCGCTCGGACGTCCGTGAGGAGGATCTTCCTGACATTGCCCCCCCCCAATGGGCAGCCTCCGGATGCCCAACTGGGACATCTTACCTGGGTGAGATCTTTTAAATGCCAGAACCAACCTCTTGGCGTGGATGCCAGTCTCTGGTTCCCAGGAGTTCTCTTCTGGACCATACCCCTTCCACTTCACCAGATACTGTACCTGGTTGCGTCTCTTTCTGCAATCCAAAATTGCTTCTACTTCAAACTCCTCTTCACCATTAATAAGCACAGGTTCAGGAGGGCCCACGTTCCGATCGGTGAAGGGATCCTGGATTGAAGGTCTTAAGAGGGACACATGAAACACCGGGTGAATACGCATCGATTCTGGTAATTTCAGCTCATAAGCCACATTGTTAATTTTCCTGGAAATTGGGAAAGGACCCACAAATTTTGGGCCCAGTTTTCTAGATGGGCATGTTAATTTTAGATTCAGAGTAGATAACCAAACCAAATCTCTGGGTTTTAGGTCGAGCTCCCCTCTCCTCTTTCTGTCAAAAACTGCTTTGTTGCGTTCTTGAGTTCTTGCCATCGTTTCTTGAAGCAATTTGTTATTGGTGCAGAAAAAGTCCAAAGTTTCTTGAACTGCTGGAACCGTGCATTCTGGGATATTGGCTGATAGGAACTGAGGGTGAAAACCATAGTTCGCAAAGAAGGGAGATTGATTAGTTTCAGAATGAACAGAGTTATTGTAGGAAAACTCGGCAAGTGGTAAAAGGGATACCCAATCGTTTTGCGAAAAAGAAGAATAACACCGCAAATATTGCTCAAGGGTCTGGTTCGTTCGTTCGGTCTGGCCGTTGGTCTGGGGATGATAGGCAGACGAGAATGAAAGACCAATTTTCAAGGACTTACATAAAGCTCTCCAAAATTTTGATGTAAATTGTACCCCTCGGTTGGAAACAATGTTCGCAGGTATACCGTGGAGTCTTACAATCTCCTTAATGAAGATCCTTGCGGTCTCAGGGGCAGAGGGTGTACCCTTCATGGGCAGAAAGTGAGCCATTTTGGACAATCTGTCGACCACCACAAGGATAGTGGTGAAGCCTTCTGACGGTGGTAATTCTACAATAAAGTCTATGGAAATCATTTTCCAAGGCCTTTCCGGGATGGGGAGTGGTTTCAGCAATCCCCAGGCTTTGGTCTTGCTACTCTTGTTCTGGGTACAGGTAATGCAAGATTCAACATAAAGTTTACAGTCTCTTAGCAGCTGAGGCCACCAGAAGGTGCGTTGGAGAAGTTCGGCGGTCTTGTGTACCCCAAAATGACCGGCCAATTTGTGGTCGTGGCAAGACTTGAGAACAGCAACCCGTAGTTGTTGGGGCACGTAGATCTTGTTTTCATGCCATAACAAGTTATTGCTAGAGAGTAAAGTGGTGTTTGAGGGATGTGGAGCTGAAGATGAAGCCTGCTTAAGTTGGGATAGAAGATCTTCCTGGAGCATAAGGAAATTTCCGGGCGCAAGGATGGTGTCTGTGGGTTGAGGAACTTCGGGTTCGCTGAACATCCGGGATAGCGCGTCGGGTTTGGTGTTCTTTGATCCGGGCCTATAGGTTATGTGGAAGGAAAATCTTGTAAAGAACAGTGCCCATCTGGCCTGACGCGGCTTCAGCCTCTTAGCAGTCTTTAAATACTCTAAGTTCTTGTGGTCGGTGTATACCAGAATGGGATGGGCTGCTCCCTCCAGGAGATAGCGCCATTCCTCAAGTGCGGCTTTGATAGCGAGTAACTCCCTGTCCCCGACATCATAATTCTTTTCCGCTTCAGACAATTTACGTGAGAAAAACGCCACTGGGTGCAATAAAGCCTTTGGGCCCTGTCTCTGAGAAAGGACTGCTCCCACTGCAACTTCGGATGCATCCACCTCAAGGATGTAGGGTAGCGCAGAATTAGGATGCTTCAGGACAGATGCTGACACAAACTGTTCTTTAAGGGAAGAAAATGCGGCCTGTGCCTCCGGAGTCCACTGGAACTTGATACCTTGTCTCGTTAATCTGGTGATTGGAGCGATGATTGTAGAAAATCCCTTGATGAATTTTCGATAAAAATTCGCAAACCCCACAAAGCGTTGAATTCCTCTTTTATCAGTAGGGGCTGGCCAGTCCAGGATGGCTGAAACTTTTTGCGGATCCATCTTGATTCCATCCACCGAAATAATCAGCCCCAAAAACTGAATGCTGCGACGTTCAAACTCGCACTTCTCAGGTTTTGCGTACAAGCCGTGTTGGCGAAGCCGAGTGAGAACCTTCTTAACGTGCTCCCTGTGAGCTGGTAGAGAGGGGGAGAAAATTAAGATGTCGTCCAGATATACTAAAACAAACAGGTCGAGAAAATCTCTAAAAATATCATTCACAAAATGCTGGAAAGTCGCAGGAGCGTTACATAGCCCAAAGGGCATTACGAGATATTCAAAATGTCCGAAGCGGGTGCGGAAGGCAGTCTTCCATTCGTCCCCGCTTCGGATACGGACCAAATTATAGGCTCCGCGAAGATCCAATTTTGTGAAGATACTAGCTGATCCAAGGCGCTGGAATAATTCGGGTACCAAAGGCAGTGGGTACCGGTTCTTGACTGTAACTTTATTTAAGTCCCGGTAGTCAACACAAGGGCGGAGAGAATGGTCCTTCTTTTCTACAAAAAAGATTCCTGCCCCAGCTGGGGACGTAGAAGGACGTATGAACCCCTTTTTCAGATTGTCATCAATGTAAGTCCTGAGAGTCTCCAATTCCACTTCTGTTAAGGGAAATATTCTCCCGAAAGGGATTTCGGCTCCGGGAAGGATCTCAATTGGGCAATCGTAGGGTCTATGAGGGGGAAGTGTTTCTGCCCCTTTCTTGCTGAACACGTCCAGGAAGTCATGGTAGGTCTCAGGAACGTGCTGGCGAGTCTCAACATCGGTCTCCATACACATTAAATGGGGTGAAACCTTAGTTGATTCTTGAAAGCAGTGTTGACGACAATAGGGGGAGAAAAAGAAAATGTTTCCGGTGGACCAGTCTATTTGCGGGTTGTGTGCCCGAAGCCAGGGCATACCCAGTATGATAGGGAAAAGGGGAGATTCAATAATGTCCAGGCAGAGTTGTTCCTGATGGTTACCGGAAATAGTAGCAGTCAAAGGACATGTCTCTTGTGTCACTGGTCCTGATTTGATAGCTGACCCATCAGCAAGGTGTACAGACAACCCTTTCGCCCTGGGCCGTAAGGGCACTTGGAACTTTTGGGCAAACGATAAGTCCATAAATCCACTGCACGCTCCAGAATCAACTATTGCGGGGACTTGAATGTTCCCTCCGGGTAGCTGAAGAGAGACGGGAACCGCCAGGTGAGTAGCATTACTAGGCACAGCAGGTAAAACAGGAGAAGATACAGAAGAATGCTTACGGAATTTGGCAGGACAGGATCTCACGTAATGTCCGGGTTCTCCACAGTAAAGACACAGATTGTTGAGCTGCCGGCGTTGTCGTTCCTCGGTGGTGAGCGTTGGTCTAAGTAAGCCCAGTTGCATGGGTTCAGGCGTGTCAGCAGCAGGATGTGCAGGGGTATTAGGTACACGGGGTAACATCCAGACTGGTCGGGACGGCCCGGCAGTGCGTTCTGTTCTCCGTTCTCTCAAGCGTCTGTCTATCTGGATGGAGAGGTTGATAAGGGCTTCAAGAGTTGCTGGAACACCCACCCGGGCCAATTCATCCTTTAGAGGTTCAGAGAGTCCCATGCGAAACTGGTATCGCAGAGCGGCATCGTTCCAGGTAGTATCGGAACTCCAGCGCCGAAATTCAGACGCATAGTCCTCTGCCGCTCTGCGGCCTTGCTGAAGAGAATATAAAGCTGCTTCCGCTGTGGCCGCCTGTTGAGGATCCTCATAGAGCAAACCCATGGCTTGAAAAAATGTATTCAGATTATTAAGGCAGGCTTCCTTTTGCTCCAAAAGGCGGTGGGCCCAAGCCTGGGGCTCACCCAGTAGAAGGGAGATAACAAAACCCACCTTAGTGGATTCTAGAGAGAAAGTTCTGGGTTGAAGTGCAAAAAACAATTCACAGGCATTGCGAAAAGCTCTATACTTGCTGCGATTTCCCGAAAACCTCTCCGGAGTTGGGACCTTGGGTTCAGGGGGTAACATAACCACTGATGGCGCAGAAGAAGTTCCCGACACGGTAGGGCCTGTGGTAGATAAGACCTGGACACGCTCTTCCAATCGAGAATAGCCTTCTTGTAGAGATTTAACAGCCTGGGTAAGTCCAGCAAGATGACAGCATAAATCATCCATGGCCGAATCTCCCTGCGTGGGCTCAGACATGGCTGCCTGATACTGTCACGTACCTTTAAGCAGAGCCCGGAGTGCAGGGAGTGGCCTCTCGTAGACCTCTGACTCGAGAGACCCTGGTAGTGGTGACAGGGGCTCAGGAGCACAGAGGGGCACAAGTGCCTGACTGGATAGCAGGTGGTAGTGGCAGAAGACTGTTGAAGGAGGAGGTGTATTGTAGTCCAGTGTCTGAATGCAGGCAAAGGTGAGATAAGTTCCAGCAGACAGCAGAAGGGTTCCGGTAGTCCAGCAACGGTATACAAGTGATTACAGGAGGTGACAAACAACGGAGGGGTATTGTAGTCCAACAACGGATGCAGGTGTAATGGATAAGCGGAAGCGGAAGAGTCCAGTAGTCTGCGGCCAGAGGTAGAAGGCTACAAACGCAGAAGGAGTACAGCCAGATATTGCGGAGGACTGGGAGGTGTCCTGTAGTACAACAGCAAGCAACTTACAGTTGACGGATGGTGTAACAGTCCAGGTCAGGCACAGGCGGGCAGATCAGGTACAGAAACGGAATCCAGAAGAGTAGTCGGGTACAAGCCAAAGTCGGGGGGCAGGCAGCAAACAGCAGAGTCGGGAACAAGCCGGGTTCGATACGGATCAGGGTACAGGTACAGATACAGGTACAGGTTCAGGTTCAGATTCAAATACAGATCACCAGGACGCACAGGAACGCTGTTGATCAGGCAGCAAGGCAGTGAGGCATGGATCCAGTTTAAATAGCGCTATTGGCGCCAATTTGCGTCAAACGGCCGCGCGCGCACCCGCACGCGCGCACCGCCGATCGCGGTAACGCTCCTGGAACTGGGCAAGAGATCTTCTGCGACTTTCGCCGCTCGGACGTCCGTGAGGAGGATCTTCCTGACAGCTAGCGACATGTCAATCTTGCCGATGGAGGCGGCAACATTGACCTCCTTCGCTAATCCAGTCTACTTGGAGCCACATTCAAAATGAACAGACTTTTCTCCATGTGTGGGCAAGTCCGTTCATTTCAAAAGTCCGGCGGACTTCCGCCTTAGTCCGGCGGATTATCCGCCAGACCTGGTCCACCAGAAAAGTCCGGAAATGTGTGGGCAGGTCCGCTCGTTCAGAAAGTCCGACGGACCTCTGTTGCAAAGTCTGCCGGTTTGCCCACCGGACTAAGTCCGCTGGATAGTCCGATCGTGTGTACGTGGCATAAGGGGTAGTTCTGAAATGAGGAGAAGCTCTGCTGATTTTATCATTCAATTATGTGCAAGCTGTTTTTTATTTTCCTTGCATGTCCCCCTCGGATCTACAGCGACTTTACTTCCAAGTGCACTTGCAGTGCAAAGTGGATTTGCCTTTCGTAAATAACCCCCATTGTATCTTTCCTCTCCATTCACAGAGAGAGAAATACACAGGTGCGGGCTTCACAGTGACTGATCACTGTGGTAGCCAATAAGAGACTAGCACAGAAATCAGGTGACTCAGAATTAGGAAAACCGGGTCCAGATCGCTAGTACAGGGCCCAGGGTTCTTAGTGAGAACCCGGTCTCTATGCTGGGAGCACATTGTATGGAGCGCTCCCAGCACACAAGGAGATATGCATATATGCAGGCCCATGGAAAAAAAGCCCAGTCCAGTGAGGCTGCATATAAGTGTTACATCGGGGGGGAAGGGATTAAAGCCCAACTCATAGGAATTGGAAAAAAAAATGTACCTCTGCAATGCAAGGATTAAATACTTGTTATGTCTAGGAGTGTTAGAATAAGGAGAAATACTATTAGTAGTATTATTCTATACTCCCTGCAGGTTCCATCCAGCTTTGCATCCAGTCCCTGTAGCCTCCTGTCTCAGCTTCAGTCCCACATTCACCACTACCTTGTACCATGCAGGGTTAATTGTATACGGTGATGCTGGGAGAATGCTAACAGACCGAAGATTTGGGGGGGAGAAAGAGCAGCCCCTTGCAGTGCCGAAAGAGAGAGGGAGGAATTGCAAGGGTAGAATTCCTGGAGTTGGGCCTGAAGGGTATTTCCTAGCAAAACCAGTCACATTTGTTCTCTTCAGGAGGGCACTCATCTTCTGCTTGGAAGATTGGTTTTGGCATGTGCCAAAGGATTGAAGTCTGTGAGGATTCGGCTAGTTGCACTACACTGCCTTCTCCCTGTCAGGAGCCTTGCACCCTAAGGGCTCTAAAGATTGAGGCCCTTCATCTTTGGAGGTCGGACCATTCTCTACCTTGCACTTTTTTGTGTGCTGTGATTTCATGGTTCACATTTTTGTTCACAAGGCTCGACAAGCACCACACAGCGGTAAAGTGGAACTGAACTATATTTGAGCACTTGTGTGCGGGAGAGGGAGCAAGGCAAGCCAGGAGCAGGACTGTCAGTGCTGTTTGGACTGGAATGGACTGAAAGGACCAGCTGGTGTGGAGAGAGACTGTCACTGTGACATAATATGTATTAAGGTGAAAAACCCTGAGGGATTACAATCCCTTTAAATATAATATACACTATATTACCAAAAGTATTGGGGCGCCTGCCTTTACACGCAAATTAACTTTAATGTAAAGTTTTAGTCCTTAGGATCAATTATTGATTGGCCCACCTTTTGCAGCTATACCAACTCTTCTGGGAAGGCTGTCCTCAAGGTTTAGTGTGTCTATGGGAATGTTTGACCATTGTTCCAGAAGTGCATTTGTGAAGTCAGGTACTGATGTGGACTAGAAGGTCTGGCTCACAGTCTCTGCTCTAATTCATCCCAAAGGTGTTCTATCTGGTTGAGGCCAGGACTCTGTGCAGGCCAATCAAGTTTCTCCACCCCAAACTTACTCATCCATGTCTGGACCTTGCTTTTTGGACTTTTTGCACCGCATGCCAAGATACTCAAAGTGGCTTAAGAGTTTTGAGTTCACAGGGTAAGTGGACATCCCTGGGTGGGTGGGTACAGAGAATCCCAGCTGGTGACTAGGAGATACTGAGCAGTGGCATACCTCACCAGTGACATTGGTCCCATCGTGGCTACAGGACGGCACTCTCCACCTCTTGCTTCGCTGAGCTCAGTTACCATTCCATGTTGCCAGCACACAGCACAGACACTTCCCCATCCTGGGCTGTTCTCACCTTGTGCTCCTCTCCATTTAGGAACTGGCTTACAGCTTCTCCCCAGCCAATGGGAACAGAGGGGTGTGGACTGTGAAAGACAAAGTAGAAGCCCAGTACTGGAGCGTGGCTGTGGGGCCCTAGAGCAGATCAAAGCTGGATTTTTATGGAGGATATGATAATATGACAGGGAGGCTGCAAGGGCCCCCTGGAGCTAGGGGTGGGGTTGCGATTGTGACCCCTGCAACCCCTTATGCTACACCCATGCCTAAGGACTAAGACTGGGATGCCATTAAAGTTCATGTATGTGTAGGCAGGCGTCCCGATACTTTTAGTAATATACTGTACCTTCCTATCTATTTACTAATGCTAGCATCATAAGGATTAAAAATAGTTAAGGTTGATTGAGAGAATTTAGTTCCACTTGACGCACTGCACACAAGGGTAAGCCAAGGACTAGGTTTGTTCCCCAAGTTCTAACTGCGCCTGGAAAAGCCAGATCCCCAGCAGACCTCCGGGGAGATGGTAAGATTGTTGTGAGCGTGACTTTCACACTTTGACATTTTTTTTCTCCCATTAATCACAAAAGAACGGTACATCAGACATTTCACAATAATCAGCCTGCTGTAATGCTGAGACTTGCACTGAAGCCACAGAATGCCTGAAAACTGCGGTTGAGACATACAAGGACAGAGACATTCCGGGGAGATAAATGTTGAAATGTTTACAATGTGATCCTTTTTCCCTAGACTTTGTGTTATTTTATTATATTCAATGTCATTTTGATTTTATGCTCTCTTCAAGGCTACTTCGTTCAGAAGTGGGAGATCTGCTTAAAAGTGTGGCGGATTCATTGTGACAGATTTCAGCCTGGGAGAGGAGGGTTGCTTGTGAATACATATTATCTGGGAAATACAATTACATCAATCCTCTTGTCATGACCCGCGCTAACCTTTACTTTCCGGATTATATATATATATATATATATTTTTTTTTTTTTTCATGACAAACTCTTCTTGAAGTTGTATTTATTGTCCCTTTCTATTCCTTAGAATGAAGATGTATTAGTACAAATAGATGATTAAAGAAGAGGAAAAGCAAATAAAGAGGGTACATATAATAATAGTGATAGCTTGCCGCTTTTATAAAGTGATGAGATTTTGATAGATTTCTCCCTGATTTCCTTAGACAGCTTTGAAAACGGGATTAAGGATAAAATAAATGTTCTCAGTGTGCTGGGATATTGTTGTATTCATGTTCTATATAACACTGGTTATACTAAAATCTCATTAAAGGGGAAAACATTTTTTTAAAGAAAACTCGTTAAATTCTAATGCCGCGTACACACAACCGGACTTTTCGGCAGACTAAGTCCAACGGAATCAGTCGGTCGGACAGTCTGATCCTGTGTGGGCTAATCTGATCGTTTTTCATTAAAAAAAAAAAAATCAGACGGACCTAGAAATAGAACACGTTTCAAATCTGTCCAACGGACTCAAATCCTAACAAAAAAAAAGTTTGCCTGTATGCTGGTCCAATGGACCAAATACGATGCAAGGGAAGCTATTGGCTACTGGATATTGAACTTCCTTTTTTAGTCCTGTCTTACGTCATCACGTTCAAAACAAATGGACTTTCGAACGGACTTGGTCCGTTCGTGTGTGGCCAAGTCCGTCGGAACTTCGCTGAAAAGTCAGTCGGGAAGACCGTCGGACCTAGTCTGCAGGAAAGTCCGGTCATGTGTACCCAGCATAAGGGGTTAATTTACTAAAGGCAAAAAGCAGTGGCATTTGGTGGAAGACCAGTCGGTTGGCCGGGCCAGTCACAGGCACCGCTGGTTGGTCCCAAGCCCCGCACATACCCCATCTTAATTGCGGGCATCACTTCCTGGGGGTGGCGGGTCCTCCTCCTGGTGCTCCACAGTTGCTTCCCTGCATCTCCTCTCTTCTCCTCCTCTGCGGCCAATAGGATTGCTTCTTCTCTCAGGCCAATCGGGTGACGGGCCCAGGACCCGCTTCCAGATTGGCCAGGAGGAGAATCAGGAGCACAATAGTGAATATTAATTTGCTATTGTCATACAACTGGGTGGGCTTGGGGTACAGTACTCTGCGCCCCGAGCCCACCCTTTTTTTAAGCCTATTAAAACCTCTGGATCTAAGCACATGCTTAAAAAAAATAAAAAACTCCATTGGAATCCATGCGTCCGGTGTATTGCATGTAGATTATATTGCTTGTAGATTAGGGGGCCGGGCGTATGGATTGAGGGGGTGACGCCCCTGTGCCCTGCATTATGGGCCGCCGCTGGCAAATAGACTGTGCGCTCTGCAAGTGCAGGTGCTCAAGAGCTAAGTAAGTGAGGTAAACCTTCACTTTGCAAAAAATACCCAATCACGTGCAAGGAAAATAATAAAAATAGCATTTTTGCTTGCACGTGATTGGATGATGAAAGTCAGCAGAGCTTCTGCTCAATTACTAAGCTCTGGAGCAAGTGCTATTGCAGAGTGCAACTGCACTCTGCAAAATGCACAGTCTATCTGTCTTTAGTAAATCAACCGTAAAAAAGGCCCAGTTCACATCGGGTAGTGGGTACGAGCCTTCCCACTATCGGATTTTGACATTGCGATTTTCACACAATTCTGCGAGTTGCATAGGGCAGTCTGTTTACTTGTATGCGCTGTCCTATGCGCATTTGTTTCCTGAAAAGAAGCTCCCTCTATTTTAAGTGGCATACTTCATGTGATTTGTGAAGGAGCGGTTTGCACGTTTTCTGTTCAACAGTCGTGGCAGAAACACAATTGGGGTGCTACTGAAGGATAATGGCACCCAAATGCATTCAGCAATTCTGCCCACGATCCCAAACTGTGAGATGCGAACTGGGCCTAAGAGCTCATTTACTGCTTTTCAAGGGGTGGTAGAGCATTGACTGGTGGTACTGATGCCTCCTGAATGCCTGTTTTTTTATTACCAATCTCGGCATGGGCTTTTAATTAAGATTCTGCTTATTGACTTGGTACCTCACAGCATACATGTTGCCAACCTTTGCTTGCTCTTTTTTAAATGGGCAGTGATTTTTACATTTTTAAAGTGAAAGCATAAAAAGGAAAAATACTTCCAATATAGTGCCTGGGGGGTCCTCTGACAGTCTACCTGTACCATGTCTAAAATCTGCTGCAGCAATAATTGCATTTATAAAGCCCAAAAAATGACATTTTCCCTGCAAGCTGCCTTTATTTTGCTCAGCAACAGCTGGGGAACCAGTGTGTATGATGAAGCCTCAATTTGGTGCACTGGGAACAAGATTAGAGATTTTTTGGATGCATTCTGGTGTCACTTTGACTTTGGATAGAAGTAACGGGTGGGTAAAAGTTGGTCTTTGGGTTTTGGTGGCGCCTTCCCACCATAACATTATAGAGGTACTCTCGATGAAAGCAAGAATTGGCTTTGCTGTATTGCAATGATATGCACCTGTCAAATAGGGGCTGAAAAATTGGTCTTTGGGTATTAATTGTGCCCATGAAATATATACCAAAAACATTCTTCCAGATGAAATGATTGAACACCTTCAAAGCTAGGTAGCCTTGAAGTCCCACAGAGATTTCAAATCCCAAAAAAACCTAATCAGTGGCATCGGCATCAGGGGCTTCATATTTGGTAATCCAGGACTGATTCATTGTTATAAAAGTAAAACGGTCCACGGAGTCTGTGGACAGACGCGTTCTATGATCAGTAACAAAACTTCCTGCAGCACTGTATGCCCATTCTGAAAGCACTCTGGATGCAGGGCAGCACAACAACTCAATAGAGTACTGGGAAAGTTCTGGCCAGTGGTCTATTCTCATGACCCAGTAAGTCAGTGGATCATCAGTTGGAAAGCTCCCCATCTCTGTTTTGTCCCCCAAGGTATTCGTTCACCATGTGATGCAGACGCTGCCGATGGGATATGGAAGTTGACAGCCCTGGGTGGCGAGGACTAAAAAAATTCTGAAATGCCTCACTTAGGCGGGCGCCTTCTCCAACGCTCCTCTCTTGACTAACAGAAGACTCAAAACTACGTTTTCCATGACACTGTAACCACTGTAACCTACTGGAATCAGGAAAAACGTTCAATAATATCCTCTTTGACGTGTCCTCAAGAGATTTTATCTTCTGCACTCTCTGTGGGGGCAGGGATGAGTTCTGAGACCTTCCCCTTATAACGGTGGTCAAGGAGGGTTGCCAACCAGTAATCATCCTTCTCCTTTATGCCACGTATTCTTTCGCATGGCTTTGAAGCATGAGGTTGCCAATGCACCTCAAATTTGCAGAGGATTGAGAAGCAGACTCCTTGTGGTCACTCAGGATGACAGCCTCTGACACTTCCTCCTCCCAGCCATGTACTACTCCAAAGGGTCCTGAGGTTGGAACGCCATCACTTACAGATTGACACGTCTTCCTCTTCTTTGAAGTCTATGAAAGTGCCAGAATCCTCCTCCTCATCCTGCTCCCCTCTCTCCTACAGTGTGTTCTGGGACATAAGAATGATGGGGTCTGGATAAGGTGGGCCTTGAGAGGCTCTGCCTCCAGTGCCCTGTCCATAATGCCATGAAGGGTCTGCTCCAGCAGGAACACAACAGGGATTATGTCACTGATGCATGGACTGTCACTGTGCACCTTGTGGCCTCCTCAAAGGGTGACAATACAGTGCATGCATCCTTAATGATCAGCCATTGGCATGAGGAAAAAATCTGAGGCGGCCTGAGCCTGTCGTCATGCCGTACTGGCACAGGTACTCATTAACGGCCCTCTGCTGCATGAAAAACCGCTGCAGCATTCCCAAAGTTAAGTTCCACCTGGTGGACATGGCACAAATCAGGCGGTTTACGGGCAGGTGAAATTCTCGCTGAATTTCAGCCAACCGAGCACTGGCTGTGTATGACCATCTGAAATGGCTACAGACTCTTCTGGCCTGCTTTAGTACATCTTGCAATCCTGGGTACATACTTAGGAAATGCTGCACCACCAAATTGAGGACATGTGCCAGGCATGGCACATGTGTCAACTTTCCCTGTCTAAGGACAGACAGGAGGTTTGAGCCATTATCGGACACCACTAGGGATGGGCTTTATGTCCGAGTCGAACATGAGTTTGACTCGAACATTGGCTGTTCGACAGTTCCCTAAACATCGAACAATTTTGGGTGTTCGCGGCAAATTCGAAAGCCCTTTAAAAGTCTATGGGAGAAATCAAAAGTGCTAATTTGAAAGGCTTATATGCATGCTATTGTCATAAAAAGTGTTTGGGGAACTGGGTCCTGCCCCAGGGGACATGTATCAATGCAAAAAAAAGTTTTAAAAATGTCAGTTTTTCCGGGAGCAGTGATTTTAATAATGCTTAAAGTGAAACAATAAAAGTGTAATATTCCTTTAAATTTCGTACCTCGAGGTGTCTATAGTATGCCTGTAAAGTGGCACATGTTTCCCGTGTTTAGAACAGTCTGACAGCAAAATGACATGTCTAAAGGAAAAAAATGTCATTTAAAACTACTCGCAGCTATATTGAATTGTTGGTCCGACAATACACATAACAGTTCATTGATAAAAACGGCATGGAATTTCCCCACAGGGGAACTCCAAACTAAAATTTGAAAAAAAAAAATGCGTGAGGATCCCTCTAAATTCCATACCAGGCCCTTCAGGTCTGGTATGGATATTATGGGGAACCCCCCGCCAATTTTTTTTTTTAAATGGTGTTGGGTCCCCCTCAAAAATCCATACAAGACCTGATGTAAATGGGTGACCCCGCCCCCCTCTGACAACACGGGGAAAGCCATAGGGAAGTCCTTATGCATTCAAGGGGGGCGGGGTTATCGGTTGACCCCACCCTTTGTTATAGAACAAGTGTCAGAAGAAAAGAAGCATCACACGACAGATGAGTCCCACTGAGGCAAATCATGTGGCCGGAGCAGAGAAGAAGCTGGAGCAAGATGCTGGACGAGAAGAGCAGATGAAGAAGAAGATGGAGAAGAAGATGGAGAAGAAGAACACCGAAGGAAGACCAGAAGAAAGAAGATGGAAGAAGAAGCAGAAAAAAGAAGAAATGAATAAAGGACTTGTCAAAAACCGTCTCTTGTGTTTTTTAACCCTTTTGACACTTTTTGTGTGAAATGGTAGGGGTACATTTGTATCCCATTACCAATTAACACGGGGGGTGGGATCTGGGGGCCCCCCGCAGACCCCCACAATCACCGGGCAAAGGCCCTTCTCCCCATCAACATATAGACAAGGTGCTTTGGGGGGCCGCTACCCCAAAGCACCCTCCCAATGTTGAGGGCATGTGGCCTGGTACGGTTCAGGGGCACTCTCTTGTCCCCCCCTTTCCCTGCGGCCTGCCAGGTTGCATGCTCGGATAAGGATCTGGTATGGATTTTTGGGGGGCCCCACGCCATTTTAAAAAATAAAATTGGCACGGGGTTCCCATTAAAATCCATAACAGACCTGAAGGGCCTGGTAAGGAATTTAGGGGGGTTGGTTCGGGGTTCCCCTGTGGGGAAATTCCATGCGTTTTTATCAATGAACCGTTATGTGTATTGTCGGACCTACAATTCATTATAGCCCTGAGTAGTTTTAAATGACTTTTTTCCTTTAGAAATGTCATTTTTCTGTAAGACTGTTCTAAACACGGGAAACATGTGCCCCTTTACAGACATACTATAGACACCCCCCAGGTATGAAATTTAAAGGAATATTACACTTTTATTGTTTCACTTTCACCAAATGGTTGGTGTTTTTGGCACGTTTGATGTGCCTGAGACACAGTTTGCAAATAGCAACAGTGCGATCTGCTGCAGATGTGCTGAAAAACGCCCAGACAGCTGAGCTTTGGGGAGTGGGTCGGGAGATAACGGCTGCAAAATGTGATGGAATAGGGTGGCTGATCTCTATTCTTTATTGATGTCGGCCTCCTTGGGGTTGTGACCCCTCATCTTCAGTTTTCTCCTCTGCTCTATCTGTAGCATCAGTGACATCATCATCATCATCATCTCCTTCTCCTCCATCTTCATTATTACCACTGGAGACAATATGCTTGGGGAACATGAATGCCAATTTGTCTACCAGTGTTCCTCCCTCTCTCTAGGCTCATGTTCCTGTCAGTAACGCACAAAACTATATGGCGTTAAACTGTCAGTAACACACAGAGAACTATATGGCATTAAACTTACAGTAATGCACACAGAACTATATGGCGTTAAACTGGCAGCAACACACACAATACTATATGGCGTTAAACTGGCAGTAATGTACACAGAAGTAAATGCCGTTAAACTGGCAGGAACGCACAAAACTGTATGGCGTTAAACTGTCAGTAACACAAACAGAAATATATGGCATTAAACTGACATTAAACTGACAGTAATGCACAAAGAACTATATGGCATTAAACTGGCAGCAACACACACAAAACGATATGCCGTTAAACTGGCAGTAACGCATACAGAAATATATGGCGTTAAACTGTCAGTAACGCACACAAAACGATGTGCCGTTAAACTGGCAGTAACGTACACAGAAATATATGGCGTTAAATTGGCAGTAACGCACACAGAACTATATGGTGTTAAACTGACAGTAACGCACACAGAACTATATGGCGTTAAACTGGCAGTAACGCATGCAAAATGATATGGCATTAAACTGGTAGTAACACACACAGAAGTAAATGGTGTTAAACTGGCAGTAACGCACAAAACTGCCAATTTGTCTACCAGTGTTCCTCCCTCTCTCTAGGCTCATGTTCGTGTCAGTAACGCACAAAACTATATGGTGTTAAACTGTCAGTAACGCACACAGAAGTATATGGTGTTAAACTGGCAGTAATGCACACAGAAGTAAAGGGCAGTAACACACATAACTATATGGCGTTAAATTGTCAGTAACGCACACAAAACGATATGGCTTTAAACTGGCAGTAACGCAGACAGAAGTGAATGGTGTTAAACTGGCAGAAACGCATAGAGAAGTGAATGGTGTTAAACTGGCAGAAACGCATAAAGAACTATATGACGTTAAACTGGCAGTAACGGACACAGAACTATATGGCGTTAAACTGGCAGTAATGCACACAGAACTATATGGTGTTAAACTGGCAGTAATGCATGCAAAACTATATGGCGTTAAACTGGCAGGAACGCACACAAAACGATATGGCGTTAAACTGGCAGTAATGCACACAGAACTATATGGCATTAACGCACGCAAAACTATATGGTGTTAAACTGGTAGTAACTCACACAGAAGTAAATGGCGTTAAACTGGCAGTAACCCAATCAAATAGACGGTATTCAACCGTCACTACACTGACACTAACTGTCCCTACTCTAGCTATACACTAATGTAAAGATTACTAACACGGTCTCACTACACTACACTGAAACTATATGAGCTGTCCCTACTCTACACTAATGTATGTATGAATGACACGGTCTCACTACACTGCAGTAAAACTATCTGAGTTTTCCCTACTCTAGCTGCACACTATGAAAAGCTTAATGATGGTCCTCCTCGCTACATTCACACTATACTTAGACTGACACTAAACTAATATTCTACACTGACAATTGAAGCAAAGTAGCACACTAACTAATAGCATTTAACAGAGCCCTGTTCTATCTCTCTCCATGCAGATTACACTGAAAATGGCTGCCATTGAAAGAATACTTTCATACTGTGGGGCGAGAATGAGCCATGATTGGATAAAGTCATGCTGACAGTGTCCAATCATGACTCTGACAGTGCTCTGTGCCCTGATTGGCTGAAGCTTTCACTGCTTCAGACAATCAGGGCTTGCAACGCACTGTTCAGCGTTGCAATGCATTGTGGTCGGTTTGGGGGCTCGAAAAAAACGGTCTAACGACCGGTTTATTCGGCTGTCCGCCGAAACAACGAAAGTTCAGTAACTTGTGCTCGGGCCGAACCGTTAGCCTATCCCTACCTGTGACTCATCTCCATGGATTTGGTATATCCTTAGTGTCATACCACCTGTACTCCTGCTTGTCTAATACCAGAGCCTCCAAAGTCCAGTATTCAGTTTCTGTTCCCCGGCACTTGTGCCCTTCTATCACCCTTCACATCCACTCTCAACAGCCAGCAATTCTCAGATGGGAATTGTGCAAGGGGCCAACTTTGTCATCTTGGACATCTCAAAGCCCTTGTGCACACGGTCGGACATTCCGACAACAAAATCCGTCCGAAACTTGTGTTGCATACACACGGTCAGACAAAGTTGTCAGAAAATTCGATCTTACATAACGTGACAACGTTATTTCGTTACGACGGGACTATGTTCAGGCTAGCAGCCAATAGCTTTAGTCTAGGAATTTGATCTGAGCATGCGTGGCACTTTGTCCGATCGGAATTCTGTACAAACAATCGGACAAAGTCCGATCGGATCATGTTGTCGGAAAGTTTTATAGCCCAGCTCTAAAACTTTGTTCGTCGGATATTCCGACGGAAACAGTCAGATGGAACCCACACACAGTCAGATTTTCCGACAACGCGGTCCGATCGGACATTTTCTGTCGGAATGTCCGACAGTGTGTACAAGGGCATACAGGTACGTGCAGAACCGCTGATAAGGCAGTACAACCAGTCTTGTTGTACTGGGCTCAGGCCCCATTAGCTAAACAGGGGGGCCCAGGGCTGCTTTATTGTTCATTTCAGTCTAAATGGATAAATTGATTTTGCTAGACCACACCCTAGGGTTGCCACCTCATCCCTTTAAACCCAAATGCATATTAACTACACAGGTTCAGAGGCTAATTTAATGCAGATAAGGCACCAAGTGAGTTTATTTACCATTTCATTTCCCTGGGCCCCATCAGGTTAACAGAGGGGCCCACAGGAGGAACTTTTTTTGTCGTTGTAAGGGCATAGGCAAATGGTGCCTCTGTTCCGCTGCACCAGGGGGGCGTAGGGGGGGCTGTCAGGAAGGCTGTACAGGGCCCCATGATCCCCAACACCAGCCATGGGTACGTGACACCAGTGCTGCTATTCTGCATGGTCCTAAATCCTGCTGGCCTGTCCCTTGAATCCAAGACAATTAGTAGCCCTTATGCCACCCGGACCCACATCCTATTTGATCTTATAGCAAATCCAGACATGCTATCAAGTATCAACTAATATTTCTGGATTATGGTAAGAGCACCAGGAAAAAAAAAATAGCATAGTCTCATACACATCTATGCTGATTGTGGCCCTGTTGGCAGTTGATCCCAGGACCCTAATGTTGTAAGATCACAGTGCCAAGTAGACATTACAGCATACAGTATATAATTAGATACAATTAGGGACTTTTTAAGCACTTCACACAAAATAATATAAAAATACAAATTTTGCTCTTAGCAAACAGGAGCTTTATTAAGAGGGCCCAACCTTTTAGGCTCATTAATTTCGGTCCTGTACACCATTTTTTTTCTTTTTTTTGGGGGATATTTGTCTAACCACATTGCTATGTCTGTACTTTGTTAAACTTTTGAATAAATATCTATTAAAAGAAAAAATACAAATTGAATCATTCTATCCAAATTATTTATAACCATCATATGAAATCAACAACTGATCATCCAAAAAAATATATTCACAGAGACCATCCTAACATTCATGGATGATAATGACCACATATACATAGATAAAATCTAACTCATTTTAATTTTTCAAAAAATGTTAATCGGAGGAGATGATGGTCAGTAGCATATACAGTACATATTGTCCACATATATGTGTCAACAGAGAGAAATGCCACAAAGGGTTGTTTGACCAGGGGAGCACAAGGGGACGCTACAAGTCCTCACAGGACTGTACTGCACCTAAGGCCATGTATATTACTTTATATTAGTCAGTAAAGCAAAATAAACTAGAATGACTTGTGTATACTACATGGAGTTTAGCATTAAATAGGATCCAAAAAGACTAGGCAAGCCCAGTTTCCAACACTTTATATAAGAAAGGGGCTAATGTAAATTTTTATTTAAGGCCTTCCGTGCAAGACAGTCCTGTGAGGACATGTAGTGCCCCACCCCTGTGCTCCCCTTGTCAAACACTACTTTGTAGCATTGCTCTTTGTTGACACTATAGATAGGGCCTGGAGAGAATTAGAAAAATTGTGAAGAAAAAAAAATTCAGTTGTTTTCAAAGTAATTTTTTGTTTTTTCATGGAAAATTTGGAAAAAAGTGTGGAATATGTTCTTTTACAATAATAAATAATATATCCAGGACATGGTATTCAAACTATATAACATGAAGACTTTAATGAAAGATTTATGAGACTTTATATAAAGTCTTAAATTATTGCAAATTCTCTCAGCTGAAGACAAGCAGTTCCTGGACTAAAATTCAAGTAAACCTGTTAGGGATGAGCCGAACACCCCCCGGTTCGGTTCGCACCAGAACTTGCGAACGACCCCCGCGTTCGGTACGAACGTTAGAACCCCATTGAAGTCTATGGGACTCGAACGTTCGAATTGGAAAGTGCTCATTTTAACGGCTAATATGCAAGATAGTGTCCTAAAAAGGGTTTGGCGACCTGCCTCCTGCCTCAGGGGACATGGGTCACTGCAAAAAAAAGTTTTAAAAACTACCGTTTTGGCGGGAGCACTGATTTTAATGACGATTAAAGTGAAAAAAAAAAGTGAAATATTCCTTTAAATATGGTGCCTGCGGGGTGTCTGTAGTATGCCTGTGAAGTGCCACGTGTTTCCCGTGTTTAGAACAGTCCCTGCACAAAATGACATTAAACGGAAATAACACCATTTAAAACTGCTTGCGGTTTTAATGTTATATCTGGTTCCTGCAATATGGTTGAAAATCATTGAGAAACATGGCATGGGTAGCCCTCCCTGCCCATTACCAGCCTATTTGGGTCTTGTACGCATATTAAGGGGAACCCCGTACCCATATTAAAAAAAGGAAATGCGTGTGGCCCCCAGGCCCTATATACTCAGAACAGCAGTATACAGGCGGTGCAAACAAGACAGGGACTGTGTAGGTTTGTTGTGTTAAGTTGAATCTGTTTGTCATTTTCAACCGGTACATTTTTAAAGTGTAGCTCCAGTCAAAAAAACTATCTTTAAGCTTTTTGGAAAACATAGGGAAGGGTTATCACCCCTGTATAATTTGTTTTGTCGTCCATCTTTTTTCATCTCACTTGCTGCTGTCTCCTTGCGTTTGCAAGTAGGAGATGTTTGTAAGTTGGATGTTTGAAAGTAGGGGCCTGCCCTATATTATAGCGGTATGTACTGGGTACAGAGCACGCAGACAGCACGCACTATCTCCTAACACTACTGACTGCAAGCTCTATTATTAACCACTTGTTAGCCCAATGTTTGCATAAAGTGAAAGATGAAGTTATGCTGAGTAAATAGATATCAAACATGTCACTCTTCAAAATTGCACATGCCCGTGGAATGGCGCCAAACGTCGCTACTTAAAAAATCCCCATAGGCGACGCTTTAAATATTTTTTTACTGGTTACATGTTTTGAGTTGCAGAGGAGGTCTAGGACTAGAATTATTGCTCTCGCTCTAACATTCTCGGCGATACCTCACATGTGTGGCACATGCGAGCACATGGGGACATGGGCGCTTTAATTTTTATTTTATTTTTTTATTGTTCATTTTACTTTATTTATTTTAGTTTGACATTTTTTTTCCCAAAAATATATTTTTGATCACTTTTATTCCTATTACAAGAAATGTAAACATCCCTTGTAATAGGAATATGGGGTGACAGGTCCTCTTTACAGTGAAATCTGGGGGGTCAATATGACCCCACATCTCACCTCTAGGCTGGGAAGCCTGAAATAAAAAATAAAAAAAAGATTCTGGCTTTGATCGTACTGGCGAGTTGGTAGAAGCACCGGAGGGCAGTGAGGGGTGGGGGGCGTCTATGGCTGGGTATTTCAGGGTATCACCGAGTATGGCTGGGTATCTCTGAGTATGGCTGGGTATGGCAATTTATGGCAGGGTATTACAGAGTATTGGCGGGGTATTGGCGGGGTACTACAGAGTAATAGCAGGGTACTGCACTGCAGAGTAATAGCAGGGTACTGCACTGCAGAGTAATGGCAGGGTACTGCACTGCAGAGTAATGGTGGGGTACTGCACTGCAGAGTAATGGCGGGGTACTGCACTGCAGAGTAATGGCAGGGTACTGCACTGCAGAGTAATGGCGGGGTACTGCACTGCAGAGTAATGGCGGGGTACTGCAGAGTAATGGCGGGGTACTGCAGAGTAATGGCGGGGTACTGCAGAGTAATGGCGGGGTACTGCAGAGTAATGGCAGGGTACTGCAGAGTATGCACTGGTATTGCAGAGTATTGGCAGGGAATTGAGGGGTTATTGTGGGCTGCAGATGCAGCCCACATCGCTGCTGACACCGATCTCTTTACCCTCCGCTGTACCGATCGGTACAGAAAGGGGAGGGAGGAACAGGCGTCATAACATGACGCCGGTTTGTTTCCAAGTGATCACTCCGTCATTTGACGGAGCAATCACGTGATAAACGGCCGCTATGAGCCCGGCGGTCACGGATGCTCTCGAGTGCGCACACCTCGGGGCACGCGAGAGCAGAATTCTGGGAGGCCGTTAATTAACGGCCTCTCTGAGTTAAACAACCGCCCTGAAGCCGTTAATCGGCAATGGGCAGTTGTTAAGTGGTTAAAGCTAGATCACTAGCTATATAGGTGAGGTGAATATAGTGGTGTATACTGCAGTCAGGGCACAGACAACAACCACTACACAGCAGCAAGATAGGAAATCAGCCAAAAACGATTGGTGTGTACTGTGTTGAAGGTACACAGAACACCCACTGCTTCAGATGCAAAGTAACACACTACAGGAGGCCGCCTTAAAGGCGGCCTTATATAGTGTGGGGCGTGCACTACACAGCCTGAGCTATGATTGGCCACAGGCAGGATGCCTGTGGCCAATCATGGCTCTCCTCGCTGCCGGCGCTGCGATTGGCCAAGCATGCGGGGTCACAGTGCATGCTTGGCCAATCATCGGGCAGCAATGCACTGCGCCAACGCAGTGCATTGTGGTCCGCGCGCGCGTCACTCGAATTTTGACGCGAACGGCCAAAACGTTCGGAATTCGCCGAACGGCCGAACGGCCAATGTTCGAGTCGAACGTATGTTCGACTCGAACACGAAGCTCATCCCTAAAACCTGTACTTCTTAAACAAGAGAAATATGCATTTCTGCCACTAGGGGACATTGCAGGGTAAAGGCCCCAGTTTAGTTTTCTTGTGGGCTCCATCTACCATACCTTCTACAGTTGGGTGATTGTTAGTGATAGGATACTTCCGGATCCTATAAACTCTAGTCCTAGCTATCACCTTAATATTGTAATCTTATTATTATTGCCGGCACTTCTCCATTCGCCACACCCAGATTTTCTGCCGGGAACAATGTATACATATACATATATACATACAATATGCGGCAAATTCAAAAGCTGTGGAACGGCGTTAAAGTCTATGGGACATGAACATGAAAAATCTAAAGTGCTCATTTTAAAGGCTTATATGCAAGTTATTGCCATGAAAATTGTTTGGGGACCCAGGTCCTGCCCCAGGGGACATGTATCAATGCAAAAAAAAGTTTTAAAAACGTTTTTTTTTGGTAGCAGTGATTTTAATATTACTGAAACAATAAAAATGAAATATCCCTTTAAATATGGTGCCTGGGGGTGTCCTTAGTATGCCTGTAAAGTAGCACACTTTTCCCGTGTTTAGAACAATGCCACAGAATCCCGGGCCCCCTCCTATGTGAATGGGTATCGGGAACATTGTACCCCTACTTATTCACCAAAAAAGTGTCAAAATGTTAAAAATTACAGTAGACAATTTGGGACAAAAAAAAAAAAACTGTCCCGCGATGTCAATTCATCTTTGATCACAGCATTTGACGACCTAATAAAAAAAAGTAAAAACTCTGCCTCCACGGGAGGCTCCCACTGACTGAAGCCACTTTGTGATGACAGCTATTATATAGCTGAGGGCGGGCCACCCGGTGATGTAAAGGGGTAAAACCCCCCCTCTGACATTACATGACGTCATGTAATGTCCGAAGGGGCGAGGTCATCCATTTACAAAGCCAGTTGGCCCCACCCTCATCAAGGTGCTTTATGGGACCTCAAAGCATCCTCCCCATGTTGAGGGCATGTGGTCTTGTATGGTTCAGGAGGGGGGATACTCCCTCGTCCTCCCCTTTTCCTGCGGCCTGCCAGGTTGCGTGCTCGGATAAGGGTCTAGTATGAATTTTGGGGGGTTCCCTTTAATATCCATACCAGACCCAAAGGGCCTGGTAACGGACAGGGGGGAACCCATGCCATTTTTTTCAATGATTTTCATCTATATTGCCGGGACCCGACAATTCATGACAACCGCGAGTAGTAGTAAATGTGGTTTTAAATTCCATTTTTCCTTTAGAAGTGTCATTTTGCTTTGGTACTGAACATGAAAACAGTGCCACTTTACAGGTATACTATAGACACCCGCCAGGCACGATATTTAAAGGAATATTTCATTTTTATTGTTTCACTTTAAGGATTATTAAAATCACTGGTCCCAAAAAAAGTAAATTTTTAAAACTTTTTTTTGCATTGATACATGTCCTCTGGGGCAGGAAACACTTTTTATGACAATGACTTGCATATAAGCCTTTAAAGTGAGCACTTTTGATTTTTCATGTTCGTGTCCCATAGACTTTAACAGTGTTCATGTGTTCGTCCAAATTTTCTGCCTGGGGGTTGTTCGGCTCATCTCTACTTCGGAGCAACAATATATTTAAAGGAGTAATAACCCAAAACAAGAAATACATATTAGGGGGCTCTAAACCACCTCTTTCAACCACCTCTTTTGTCACGAACGCGTTAACATCAACCTGGATTACTCCTCCCATAAATGTGCTATTATCCTAAACATGTATAAAATAGAGAACAATAAACACAACAGAATTAGTAGATATCAAGACATCAGCTGTATTGAAACTGTCCATGAAAAATAAAGAGGAGGGGGCATGACAGTCCATAAAACCGGGGGGGGGGGGGGGGGAGGCATGACAGTCTGTAGTAGAAAAGTAGACCTTATCAGAAAATATTAAAGAACACAAAAGGAGTCTCTTCTGTATGGCTTACATGAAATTTAAAGTATACAAAAAAAGTCCACATTATTTCACTCATTAACCACTTGCCGACTGCCCGTCGTCGTTATACATCGGCTGTTTGAAGTGGAATATTGTTGTTATGGCAGCAGCTAGAAGCTCCATTTCTTCAGTGAGCGGTCAGCTTTCAGATAAAAGTGGTCTCTGAGGCAAATTTGTTTGTTATATTATATAACTTTAATATATGATACCCAGGGTTCCCAAATTGCTTCAAACGTAAATACCGTGTCTAAAAGTTTTGCTGCAATTTGTTCTTGTGTCATGATCCAAGAGATCTTACAGTAGGTGCCACCGATATTGTGTTTCCAGCACGATGCTGTTGCGCTGGTTCCCGGCGACAGGCTTTTCTAACCAGCGCGATCCCGTCACGCTGGTTCTCGCGCTGGCTGCAATAGGAAAATGTAATTTTCCTATGGTAGCGAGCGAGAGAGCGGCGACAATGTCACCTCACTAATGAAACCTGCATGCCTTTGGGGGCATACCAGGCCCTTAGGTCCGGTAGGGATTTTAAGGGGAATCCCCTACACCGAAAAAACAGCGTGGGGTTCCCCCCCAAAATCCATACCAGACCCCTATCCGAGCACACAGCCCGGCTGGTCAGGAATCAGATTCCCCTTAAAATCCCTACCGGACCTAAGGGCCTGGTATGCCTCCGGAGGGGTTACCCATGCCGTTTTTTTAAATTTAGCATGGAGTTCTCCCTTAGTATTCATACCAAATACAGTGCCTGGTATTGCCGGGAATCCAATTCGGATCCCCGCACCAGTGTGAACCCGGCCTCAATGTCAGCGATGCTTGTCACTTATTGGGAAAGGAAAAGAAACCGTTTTCCTTGCCCGATGCGAGCCGGCTCGGTGCTGTCTCCCGCGACGGGGCTTGCAGGGTGTCAATCTCGCCGATAAAAGCGGCGAGATTGACACAATATTGCGGTCGCCTACTGTAGGTTTTGTGATCAGCATTGATACCCTGGGCTTCTTCCATGCCCCAGCCACAGTATTTTTTGCTCCCAGAAGCATAAAAAATATCTATCCATAAGGTGTGTAGAAAATGTTTAATCTGGGAGAACCTAAACTTCTCCGCATTTGGCATCTCCAGTTTGTTGCAGTAACCTGCTGAGGTGAAGAAATGGCCTATTCTGAAGAAATCCCTGTTTAATCACCACTTAAAGGCTAGAATGTTCATCCTTGGCTCATCCCTGTCGTGAAAAATGTGGGCTATGGGTTTTATGGTAGAGACCAGTTAATTTCATTTCCTAAAGTTTTAAAAATACCTCTAAGTATATGATTCTGTAGTCATCCATGTAAACAGAAGATTCTCCATCCCAAAAACTCTTCATAAGGACAAAATCTGACATCCAAAGACAAACTGGAACTGATGCATTGGGCTAGGCATGGATCTTTGGACTGGCACCTCAGATCTCTTTCTCGCAGTGTTCACTGGAAGTCTTGCTTGGGTTTGCATCATGGCTCCATTTCAAGATGTTATTCCCAGGAACATTTTTCCAGTAGGAGTCCCCCTTTACTCATCTCAGGACCTCCTTTGGCATTAGAACAACAAAAATGAACAACAATGAAGTAGCGGGCATCCACATTGGGGCATGCATGGGGAGGGGAGGGGTGATTTCTTCAAGTCCATGGGGCTGGCTGGGTGAATACTGGCTGGGGTGGATACTCTCCATCCACCGTGAATAACCACAGAATGACCTACCTGAACTATTAATTAAGGCTTCCTGACCCATTAGAGGTGTCAAAAAGATTCTTTCATTATTTTAAACGTACAGTAAGTCAATTAGTCAATTAAACATGCAGAAATAAAATGTTTCTTAGCAACAGTTTTCATTATATAGATTCTATATATATATTCAACTGAACATTTTTCTTAAATCCAGTATTACAGCAGGATTCAATAAAACATATTTCCTTTTATCCTCTGGACCCAAGTGCAACCGGAGGATCTCAGAACAGAACGTTTTACCCAAGCACATATTCTGACTCAGAAGTTAGTTTCCTAACTTTGTAAATGTATCTGACTATCAGCAGCAAAATAAAAAATTTATGAATAAGTAACATTACATTATTAACACTTTACAGTTGAAATTCTGGGAATTCAAAAAGTAATATATCCAAAAAATAGTCACTCTGACTGTTATTCCAACAAACTTTCCCTCCAAACTTTAGCATTTCACGGATTCAATATATGTAACTCTTTATTTGGTCCTGATTGCTTCATTTTAGTAACTCTGAGCCCTTGTACACACGGTCGGAGATTCCGACGGAATGTGTCCTATCAGACCGTTTTGTCGGATAATCCGACTGTGTGTGGTCTCCATCGGACTGTTTCCATCGGAGTATCTGACGGACCAAGTTTTCCAACTTGTCCGTAAAATTTTCAGACAAAATGCTCCAATCGGACATACTTTGATCATGTGTAGCCTACTCCGATGAACAAAGTGCCACGCATGCTCAGATCAAATTCCTAGACCAAAGTTATTGGCTACTAGCCTGAACGTAGTCCCGTTGTAACTAAATAAGGTCATCACGTTATGTACAATCGGATTTTCCGACAACTTTGTCCGACCGTGTGTATGCAACAGTTTCGGACAAAATCCGTCTGACAAAATCCGTCGGACAAAATCCAACGGATTTGGTTGTCAGAATGTCCGACCGTGTGTACAAGGGCTTAAAGTAATTACAATTTCACCCTTTTTTTTTTTTTACCAAAATCCCCTTATCTCACTTTAATTGAACTCCAAACCCTAAAAAAAGGAATACCAGGCTTAATATCCAACTTTTCTCCATGAATACCATAGGTAGAGCCCTTTTTTCCCTCCTACTCCTACTGTAGGTAGGAATACAAACACAATACATTTCCTCTTAACCTTGTACACATTTTAAGACAAACACAAAATGATCTTGTCTTAGGTATTTCAACCATTAATTATGAATCCATAAACCAGAATAAATTTTTTCTTGATACAATAAAACACTTTCCCATTCCTTCATTCTCATTCACTGGCCCTTCCATTCATGCATTTAGAATGCATTCCTCCATAGTTATATGACAAATCCCCCCCCCCTTTTTTTATTGTATGAATTGTATTAACTCTCTCAACTCTACAATAGTATAGGTCAGCAAACACAATTGAAACACGTCATGCCTCTAATAGTGGGACCCCCTGTATGTAACAGGGGTATATCCAGATTTTGGCACTCATATGTATAACAGCTTAAACACAGTAAGAAAAAAAAAAAAACATTTGCACAAATAAACCATTCCCTCTGTTTTGTAACAGGCGATGTCTTTGTCTTTGTCTTTGTGTTTCAATATTAACAAATGGGCTTATTGTCAAAATTACTTTTCAAACATATAATCTATTTTTTCATAATTAATCCTGAATAAACCTTTTTTTATATATATGTACAACCTTAGGTTCCACGAAACAAAAAAAAACTGTTAATGCCATTTATTGTACACATCAGTGTTAGTTCAGGGCTATTATATCAATCTGAAGTATATAATGCCCTCCAAACTTGCAACGATATGAGAATAGGCAATTCCACAACTTAAAGCGGGATTCCGCTACCGAATCTTTTTTTTTTTTTCCTGTGTCTTTGTTATGCGTTTATGTGTTTTTGTACTCACTACTTGTGGCTTTTTACTCCCCCGGCTTGCCGATTTCATGTGGAAGAAACAGTTTTAAAACTTCATGCCTGCTGTTTCCATATTGCTTGTGGGCATTTGAAGCCCACAAGCATTTCCTTCTGGGATGCGGTGATGCTGTGCTCCCAGCATTCACCGCTCGATCCCGCGCATGCTCATTGATAGCAGCGAGCAGCGCCATAAAATGGTGCCTTCTGAGGCACCCTCGTCACATGACCGTCGTCATGTGAGGCCGAAATCTCACGAGATTTGGCAGGACAGCGTTCTCCACTGATTCGTGGGAAAAATTTGAGAAACCTCCCAGGGGACTTTGCGGAGCCGGGGAAAGGTGATAACCAAGCCTAATCACTTGGGAGGAGAGCCCGGAAGTCACCTTTGAAATGTAAATTAAAAGTTAATTATGGCGATCGGATTTTAATAAAAGTTTGTTTTGGCATCTTTGGGAGAAACACTATCGCTTGTGAGGTTTTAAAAATGTGAGTACAACACCGCTTTAACACTTTATCTACGGACTGGTCTATCTCATTCAAACCTCCCTAGGGGTACCGGCTGTGCTTTTTGCACTAGGCCACTTTTGTTTCATTGGGATGTGATTGACCAGCCTCATCTTGAGTTGACCGCCACCCTGCACGAAATACACTGGTTTTGATTCTACATGCAATAAAATGCTACATACAATAAAATAAGTATATGTAAAACATTGAAAACAATCAATAAAACAGTCCCCAGTGAAAAAGTGCTTTTGCTTGTGTGCCTAACTAGCGATAGTTGGTCCAATCCCAAGGGTGAGTGCACATCTACTAGGGGGGCACCCTATTTAAGCACATAAGGAGCATGGAACTACTCATTCAAGTCACAGTACTGTATATGAGATCTGCAATACTGTTCCACAAGCACAAGCACTTTTTCACTGGGGACTGTTTTATTGATTGTTTTCTGTGTTTTACATATACTTATTATATTGTATGTAGCATTTAATTGCATGTAGCACTGTTTTTTCTTTTTCTCCTCTCAGTAGATTGGTGAAACCAACATCTAGCGTTTGGAAACATTTCCACAGTGCAATTTCTGCTGAAAGCAAAGCTGCAATTTGTAAATAATTTGAGAAGAAATACTCTTTTCCAAATGCTACAAAGATGACAAAACAGGTTCTGGCATGCCAGAGGGGCCCTAATTACATTACAAAATATTTTATAGAATGAACTGACGAGGACCAGAATGAAAGTGTGAGGAGCTTTTCCCTCCAGAGTTCTCATTCCAAAAACACTCTTTCTGCTGCTTCTGGATCATCACAAAGTGTTTCTTCACCAGCAATATCTTGACGTATGAAAGTGTTACAAACCACGGCCTCCCAAAAATACACAATTCCTTAATTTATAGATAAAATTACACCTGAAAATCAGGAGAACATTGATCAATCTCTTTATAGAGCAATATATGCTTCTGGATCAGCATTGTCAATAACTGAAAATGCATATTTTCAGAAAGCTTTTAAATTATTACGAGGGAAAGGGGGGGGGGGGGACCTGTTCTCATATATAGGAGACATTTTCTTAACATATACAGTTCTTGTCCCATTTGAAATAAAAAAATAATTTTTTAAAAAGCAGGTTTATTTTATTTGCTGAATACGCTTTACTTTTATTTCAAGCATAATACTTTTATAGGGACTGCATTTCACCTTCCCAGTGTAACAAAATAACTTTCAATTTGTAAAACTACTCCACGCTGATTTTTTTCTCAATTTTTCCAGAAAAAAAGGGGAAAAAAACGTTTTTTTTCCCCATGGCTTCAAAATTTCCAGAAATGTTACATCTCTAGTTGACACATTACAGCATTCAGCTGTATCTTACTGCGATGCTATTGCAATATGCTATTGACAATCATCTCTCCCTGATGAAGATTTTTTGAAAAATGTAAACGCATTAGTGTTTGTCTATTTACATCTGATTGTTATCACCCATGGATGTTAGGATGGTCTCTGTAAAAGTGTTGGTTTTATATGATGGTTTAATGCATTTGCATATAATATTTTGTGTGCACTGACAAAAAAGTACCTAATCTTATCAAAGTGTATACAGTATGGTTTTGCATGTGGGAAATGGCACTTAGCATGACCAGACTTATATAATTACAGACATTACACCATGATTTATTAAGAACATAGAAAAAGTTACTTCTGCTTCAAACTAGTTATAACACAATTAATATTCTATTCTGTTATCCTGGAGGCACAAAAATAGTCTTATGTGCAGATGACAGGTTAGCTTTTACCTTTCATCTCTCTTGGCCGCATCATCTGTGCCCTGAGCGGATTTCTTTTTGTTCTTGGCTTATCTTTTCTGTTCTGGATCGATAATCATATTCTTAGAAACTTATTGCACAACAAAAGTATATGTTTAGCACATTCCAATATATATCAGTCACGGCGTAGCTGCAGGATTTGAATGAATGTAGAACACAAAGTTTCAACTTTTACAATATGAGGGAGATATACGTTTCCATGCACAGTAAGTCACTAGTAAATTTCATTTATTTACCTACAACCAATTACTGTGCAGATATTTTTCTATCCAGTCAGTGGAATGTTATTAGAACGGACTGTGCATATCTTTTGTGTAATGTTGGCCATACACTTAAAGAGAGGATCGTTCAATGTAATGATTATTCCTTTGAAAGGATTGCATGTTTCAAAAAACAAAAACAAAAAAAAAACAATTGCACTAAACAATCATCTTAGTAATGAAGTTGGAAATAAAACAGACATTTTTACTTAAGAAGACAAATGGTGCTGGTGGAAAATTGAAGTAGTTTTGAAAACATCAATCTTTTTTTTTTTTTTGCTGTGGCCAATGATTCTCTGGAATTTATTGTTACACATTTGTTTAACACTATGGGGGTTATTTACGAAAGGCAAATCCACTTTGCACTGCAAGTGCACTTGGAAGTGCAGTCGCTCTCAATCTAAAGGGTAGATCTGAAATGAGTGGAAGCTCTGCTGATTTTATCATCCAATCATGTGCAAGCTAAAATGCTGTTTTTTATTTTTCTTGCATGCCCCCACTTGCAGTGCAAAGTGGATTTTTCTTTAGTAAATAACCCCCTATGTGTAGTCAGTAGGGATGAGCTTGGTGTTCGAGTCGAACGCATGTTCGACTCGAACACCCGCTGTTCGCCCGTTCGGCGAAGCCAGAACTCTGTGGGCCATTCGCGCCAAATTCGTGTGACGCTCACGGCCCACAATGCACTGCGCCATCGCAGTGCATTGCTGGCTGATGATTGGCCAAGCATGAACTGTGACCCCGCATGCTTGGCCAATCACAGCACCGACAGCGAGGAGAGCCATAATTGGCCACAGGCAGGATGCCTGTGGCCAATTATAGCTCAGGGGGTTTAGTACAGCCCCACACTATATAAGGCCGTCAGCGCGGCAGCCTTGTGTAGTGTGTTCTGGCATCTGCAGGAGTTAGTGGGTGTTGTGTGTCTCCAGCGCAGTATACACCTGTATCTACCCTTTTTTGCTGTTGTTCTCTAATACAGTCATCTGCAGGAGTTAGTGGGTGTTGTGTGCCTCCAGCCTAGTATACACCTCTATCTACCCTTTATTGCTGTTGTTCTCTAATACATCCATCTGCAGGAGTTAGTGGGTGTTGTGTGCCTCCAGCGCAGTATACACCTGTATCTACCCTTTATTGCTGTTGTTCTCTAATTCAGCCATCTGCAGGAGTTAGTGGGTGTTGTGTGCCTCCAGCCTACTATACACCTCTATCTACCCTTTATTGCTGTTGTTCTCTAATACATCCATCTGCAGGAGTTAGTGGGTGTTGTGTGCCTCCAGCGCAGTATACACCTGTATCTACCCTTTTTCCTGTTGTTCTCTAATACAACCATCTGCAGGAGTTAGTGGGTGTTGTGTACCTCCAGCACAGCACAATATTCACCTGTATCTACCCTTTATTGTTGTTGTTCTCTAATACAGCCATCTGCAGGAGTTAGTGGGTGTTGTGTGCCTCCAGCACAGTATGCACCTGTATCTACCCTTTATTGCTGGCGTTCTATAATAAAGACATCTGCAGGAGTTAGTGGGTGTTGTGTGCCTCCAGCACAGTATGCACCTGTATCTACCCTTTATTGCTGGCGTTCTATAATAAAGGCATCTGCAGGAGTTAGTGGGTGTTGTGTGCCTCCAGTGCAGTATACACCTGTACCCTTTATTGCTGGCAAAAGATCCAGAAAGTCGACAAAGAAAGCGAAAGTCCACCGCTCCAGGCCAATCCACCGGCAGGCTACCAACTCTCCAGACAGGTAGGGCTTCCAGGTGCAGGCTGATTGCACAAACCAAGTATACAGGAAACGAACAAAACTCTGGACAGCCACACTCCGGATTAGGTGAAAAATGAAAATGCCTTTATTTCTTCAAGTGAAAAAACTCCATATCACACGAAACATCACAGCAAAGATGACGCGTTTCACGCTAAAACCAGCGCTTACTCTATATAGCTAGCTTTTGTTCAAAATGAAAAGCAAATATATACTATACAGGAGTCAACACGTGATAGTAAAATCAAGAGTGGAAAGCAGTGACAGCTGATGAACTATCATCGTGAAGTCTCCACACATGTGTCTCCTGAACTTGATCATTAGGTGACCAAGAGTGTAAGAGTGAAAAGAAAAAAGAAAGAGAAAATGAAAAAAAAAGAAAGAAAAAGGAAAAAAGAAAAGAAAAAGAAAAGGGGGGGGGGGAAGAAAAGAAAAAAGGCCAGGAAGAAAGAGAAAGAAAAAAGAGGGAGAAAGGGAAGAAAAGAAGGGGGGAAGAGGGGAAGGGGGGTAAAGAAGGAGGGGAGGGAAAGGGGAGGATGAGAGGAAAGAAAAGGATAGTAAAAGAAAAGAGAGAGAGGAGGGGAGGGGAAAAAGGGGGGGGGGTGGGAGGGGAAGGGAAGGGAAGGAAAAGAAAAGGGGGAAGAGGGAGGGAGAAGGAACAGGAAAAGGAAAAGGGAAAGAAGAAAAAGAGAGAGAGAAAAAAAGAGACCCCTAGGTCTGAATCAATTGTGTCAATATATGTGAAAAATTATTGAATGAAACAATATGTAAATGTGTGAATGATAGTGATAGTATTCAATAATGATGATAGTGATAATATTAGTAAATACAACTGGTAAATAAATGTATGTAAACAGTGAGATATGAAAAAATAATGAAAGAAAATAAATATTGATCAATTCTAATGAAATCGAAAAAGTCAATGATGATTATTTATATATTATTTAAAGTGTTATAAAATACCCATAAAAAGTAATAGAGATCGACATCCATTAATCTTGACAATGCCGATTGACTGATAGTGTTAGTGTAGACTGTCAAATAATAATTCATAATGTGAAAAACCAGTGTAAAACCATGAAATTGGTGACCTAATCCTAATGGTGAATAGTCTACACATGTGATTTTTAGCGTGAAACGCGTGAGTATTTTGTTCTATGTTTTTTCCCTTTGCTATGATGTTTTGTGTGATATGGAGTTTTTTCACTTGAAGAAATAAAGGCATTTTCATTTTTCACCTGTTCTCTAATACAGCCATCTGCAGGAGTTAGTGGGTGTTGTGTGCCTCCAGTACAGTATACACCTGTATACACCAGCACCAGTGCCTAAGGCCCAATTTTTCAGCCCCTGTTTAACAGGGGCACGTAATACAGTTTTTGATGCAATGCTTTGCAGCAGGGCTCATTCCTGCACTCCAATTAAAGTATATGGTAGAGGTTGCAGTGCCGTGGCACCAGTGCCTAAGGCCCAATTTTTCAGCCCCTGTTTAACAGGGGCATGTAATTACAATTCTTGAAATAATATTTCACAGCAGGGCCCGTTCCTGCGCCCACCAAGAGTAACTGTGAGGACTTATAGTGTTGTGGCACCAGCACCACCACCACCACAACCACCAAAGGACAATTTTTCTACCACTGTTCAACAATGGCATGTAATTACAATTCTTGATATAATCTTTCACAGCAGGGTGCTCCAGCACCTACCAAGAAGCGTCACTTTGAGGGCTTACAGTGTTGTGGCAACACCAACACCTTTGGCCCCCATTTCTGCAGAGCATATAGGGCAGGCCCCTACTTTTAAACATCCAACTTACAAACATCTCCTACTTGCAAACGGAAGGAGACAACAGCAAGTGAGATGAAAAAAGACGGATGGCAAAAAAATTATACAGGGGTAATAACCTTTCCCTATGTTTTCCAAAAATCTTAAAAATAGATTTTTTGACTGGAGCTACACTTTAAAAATGTACCAGTTCAAAATTACAAACAGATTCTACTTAACACAACAAACCTACACAGTCCCTGTCTTGTTTGCACCGCCGGTATACTGCTTTTCTGAGTATATAGGGCCTGGTGGCCACACGTATTTCCTTTTTTTAATATGGGTACGGGGTTCCCCTTAATATCCGTACAAGACCCAAAGGGGCTGGTAATGGGCAGGGGGGGCTACCCATGCCATTTTTCTCAATGATTTTCTTCCATATTGCCGGAACCAGATATTACATTAAAACCGCAAGCAGTTTTAAATGCATTTTTTCCGTTAAATGTCAATTTGTGCAGGGACTGTTCTAAACACGGGAAACACGTGGCACTTCACAGGCATACTATAGACACCCCCAAGGTACGATATTTAAAGGAATATTTCACTTTTTTTCCACTTTAATCGTCATTAAAATCAGTGCTCCCAAAAAAACGTCAGTTTTTAAAAAAAAAAAAACCTTTTTAGGACAATATCTTGCATATTAGCTATTAAAATTAGCACTTTTTATTTCGAATGTTCCATAAACTTCAATGGGGTTCTAAAGTGTGCACGAATTTTCGGTCCGTTCGAAAGTTCTGGGGAGCCGACAATTCATTCATTGATAAAAAAAAAAAGCGTGGGGTTCCCCTTCGTCAAATCTAAAAAAAAAATTGACGTGGGGGTCCCCCTAAAAATCCATACCAGACCCTTTATCTGAGCACGCAACCTGGCAGGTCGCAGGAAAAGAGGGGGGGACGAGAGAGCGCCCCTCCTCCTGAACCGTACCAGGCCACATGCCCTCAACATTGGGAGGATGCTTTG
Organism: Lithobates pipiens; assembly: GCF_037356315.1. Taxonomy (NCBI): domain Eukaryota; kingdom Metazoa; phylum Chordata; class Amphibia; order Anura; family Ranidae; genus Lithobates; species Lithobates pipiens. The sequence goes on from NW_027507758.1 coordinate 39,052,906, forward strand.
GGGGTCTGTGACCCCTCAAAGCACCACGTCCCGATTTTGATGGGGACAAGGGCCTCATCCCCACAACCCTGGCCGTTGGTTGTGGGGGTCTGCGGGCAGGGGGCTTATCAGAATCTGGAAGCCCCCTTTAACAAGAGGACCCCCAGATCCCGCCCCCCCCGTTTGAAATGGTAAGGGGGTACAAAAGTACCCCTACCATTTCACAAAGAAAGTGTAAAAAATGGTTAAATAAGACAAATACACTTTTGAAAAATTCCTTTATTAAAAAAACAAAAAACAAAAAAAAGATTCCAGCGGTGGTAATCCACTCGTGCTATCCAGCGACGGATGATCATCTCTCCTGGGTCCAGCAATGGCTGATCTGATCCAGCAACGAGTGATTTTCAGTCCAGCGCAGTCCATCCTTGCATCCATCTTCTGTCTCCACTAAGGAGACACTGCGGGGATCCCGACACCTGATCTTTCTTATATTAGGAGGGCGGGGCCACCCGTCACTTGACCCCATCCCCTCTGATGCTAGTGAGGGAAGCCAGGGCTTCCCCCAATGATGTATGGGTGAACCTGCCCCCCTCTGATGTAACGGAAACCTGCTTAGTGTTTGTCTTATTTAACCATTTTTTACACTTTCTTTGTGAAATGGTAGGGGTACTTTTGTACCCCCTTACCATTTCAAACAGTGGGATCTGGGGGTCCCCTTGTTAAAGGGGGCTTCCAGATTCTGATAAACCCCCCGCCCGCAGACCCCCACAACCACCAGCCAGGGTTGTGGGGATGAGGCCCTTGTCCCCATCAACATGGGGACATGGTGCTTTGAGGGGTCACAGACCCCCAAAGCATCCTCCCAATGTTGAGGGCATGTGGCCTAGTACAGTTCAGGAGGGGGGCGCTCTCTCGACCCCCCTCTTTTCCTGCGGCCTGCCAGGTTGCGTGCTTGGATAAAGGGTCTGGTATGGATGTTTAGGGGGACCCCCACGTCAATTTTTTTAAAAATTTGACTCGGGGTTCCCCTTAATATCCATACCAGACCTGAAGGGCCTGGTAATTGAATTTGGGGGAACCCCACGCTTTTTTTTTTTTTTTTTATCAATGAATGAATTGCCGGCTCCCGTAATACAGAGAACACTCATTGAGTGTTCTCTGTATTACGGAGCCGACAATTTATTATAGCCGCGAGTGATTTTAAATACATTTTTTTTCTGCAGAAATGACACTTTGTGCAGGGACAGTTCAAAGCACGGGAAACATGCGCCCCTTCACAGGCATACTATAGACACCCCCCAGGTACGAAATTTAAAGAAATATTACACTTTTATTGTTTCACTTTAATCATTATTAAAATCACTGCTCCTGAAAAAACGTCAGTTTTTAAAACTTTTTTTTGCATTGATCCATGTCCCCTGGGGCAGGACCCAGGTCCCCAAACACTTTTTAGGACAGTAACTTGCATATTAGCCTTTAAAATGAGCACTTTAGATTTTGAACGTTCGAGTCCCATACACTTTAATACAATTCTAAAGTTCACACGAAGTTTAGGTCTGTTCGCAGGTTCTGGTGTGAACCGAACAGGGGGGTGTTTGGCTCATCCTTAGTGGTGTGGAGTCTGGTCACAAGCCTTGTTCAGCAGGAGCCAGGCAGACAGGTGCAGAATCAGGATCAGGTTCAAGGTTGGGAACCGGCAGTTGGTAATGTGCTGGTGGCAGATACCAAATCAGGAAGCAGAGACGTAGTCAAAAATCCAAGCCAAGGTCAGTAACATAAGCGAGCATCAGATTTAAAGGGGTTGTAAACTTAAATGTTTTTTCACCTCAATGCATTCTATGCATTAAGGAGAAAACATCTCACACTGCCGGCACCCACAGTCCCCCCGTTTTACTTACCTGACCCCTCGAAAGTCCCGCGCTCGCCCCTGCCATCCTCTTTGCTGCTCAGCCTGGTCGCTGATTGGCTGGAGTGGATGGATTGAAATCACATCCAATGACGTGGCGTGCCGGGAGAGCGGGCCATGTGATACAGCGAGCGGCTATAGCCACCGGCTGTATCACGGGAGCATGCCCGCAGGTGTTTCTCACCATGCGAGGGAGCTCGCATGAACGTGAGAAGTACCTGTGGGAAGAAGCAGAGACAACCGCCAAGGGACCCCAGAAGAGCAGGTTCGGGGCCACAGTGGAGGTAAGTATAACATGTTTGTTATTTTTTTTTTTTTTACTTAACAATCCTTTTAACAGGCAGGGGTGATCCAAGAGAGGTGTCAGAAGTAGCCAAATCAGGAACAAGGTTATCAGACATGGATTAGAATCGGGATTGCAGGAACCAGAGATGAAGACAATCCAGCACTGAAGCCAGACAGACTCTCAGTTTAAATAGGCTGCTGAACACCACAATCTGTGGAAGCGTATGTGCTGGCACATGTACATAAGAATGAGCACCTGCTGCACGAGATCCCTGACAGAGGCATGTTCCTCTTCCCCTGGCCGAGAGAGGTGCTACACTTATTTGGACTGGGTCTTTTGCCTCTTCCCTTCCCCATCCTCTTAACCCACAGCCCAATCTTCTGCGGTGCCAAATAACTCTCTTGTGAAGTTCTAAAAATATATCTTGATAATACGGAGAAGTAAAGCAACACAACGTACGTGGGCTAGGCTTTTGCTTTCAATGTTTGCAGTTTTTAGACTCAAGGCAGGCTTTCCCATTCATAGCCATTGCAGTTAGCAGTAGAAAGATCTACTATACTTTATGTTAGGACTACCAATATTAATGTGTCGGTACTGGGAGTTTAAGAATAACTGGCAGAGACAATACTAAATTCTGCCACTACAAACCCAAATCTTCGGACTGTAGTTGAAAGTTTGCTTTTTGACACTGCCCTGGGCTTATGTTACGTGGTCAGTTTAGATGGAAATCATGACAGCTGAGGCGCAATGGGCTCAGGTCCCAATTAACGGAACACCATGGGATCAAATACCCTACAACCCTTGCTCTTTAGCCCATTAAATAAGACACTTACAACCATTAGGTTGGAAAGGGCAAGGCCACAGCTTTATTTTTTTTAAATTGTAGTTTTTATTGAGAGATTTTTTTTACAGAAAATGAAAAGATACAGAACTGACAATAGGGCCACAGCTTTATTAACGTCAAAACATAACATGTAAACATATTTAACCAGTGCCAGTCACAGTTGTACTGGGAGCACTCAACCAAAAGAGGGAAGTAGGAGCCTGTCCTTACCATAAGTGCTGGACAGACAGCCTACTTCCAATTTTCCATCAAGGGCATAGCCCATTACAGCAACATTAAAGCGGGAGTCCCACGATTTTTTTTTAAAGTCAGCAGCTACAAATACTGCAGCTGCTGACTTTTAAAATTAAGGACACCAGCGAAGTCGGCACCCGAGGCCGAACCGCCCCTCGGTCCTCGGATGCTGCCACCGCCATCTTCGGTAAGGGAATCAGGAAATGAAGCCACATGGCGTTACTTCCCGGTTCCCTACTGTGCATGCGCGTGTCACACTGCGCAATCCAAATGATCCCTGCTGTCTCTGGGACCCATGTGTGTCCCAGCAGACAGCGTGAAGGGAAGGAAGGAAGCATAGACTCCTGTGGGAAAATACATGTCTTAGCCCTTGTACACACGGTCAGAGAATCCGTCGGAATGTGTCCTATCGGACCGTGTTGTCGGATAATCCGACTGTGTGTGGTATGCATCGGACTGATTCCGTCGGAATATCCGTCGGACCTAATTTTCCAACTTGAAATATTTTCCGACCAACTGGTTCGATCGACATACTCCGATCATGTGTAGAGAATTTTGATCGGACCAAGTGCCACGCATGCTCAGATCAAATTCCTACATCAAAACTATTGGCTACTAGCCTGAACGTAGTCCCATCGTAACGAAATTACGTCATCACGTTCTGAATGATCGGATTTTTCGACAACTTAGTCCGACCGTGTGTATGCAACAGTTTCGGACAAGATCCGACATGCCAAATCCGACGGACAAGATCCGACGGATTTGGTTGTCGAAAATCTCCGACCGTGTGTACAGGGGCTTAGATAGGTATCTACACCCCCCTCCCCCCCTGAAAGGTGCCAAATGTGACACCCGGGGGGGGGGGGGGGGGGGGTTTCCAAAAAGCGGAGGTTCAATTTTTGTGTGAACCTCCGCTTTAACTGCTGACAAGGTCAAGAAAACGCAGCAAGCTGTGACATACAATAACAAAGGAAAAGAGGGGCGGGAGGGTGGGCAGCTCTTCCAACCCATTTCTCCAAAAGACCCAGAATTCCCTGGGGGACACGTTACCTGCCCTCAGGCCCATCCCATCCCCCATATTTCAACCAATCGTTCCCCCTTATCCAGGCACCTAGCCATGCCCCCATCAGTCAAGGCTCTCTTTCCCTAGGGAGGTGGCTCAAGAGGCCTTCATGCTTAGCTGATCAAAAACAAATATGCCATGAATAATACATTCTTCTGCTGTTTATGGGAATTCTATCTCTTTCAGCCAGTTGTGCTTGTATTAAGTTATGTGAAGTAACACAATGCATAATCATTCAATGAAACACTAGCCCAGACGGAAAAAAAAAAATCAAGAAATCGACAATCATTCAGAGGTAATTCATGATAAACCTCTATAAATCTCCCGGAGGGCAACACTCGAGATCTTTGAATCTTCGAACTATAATAAAGTACGGGCATAATTGGATAGTTAGTACACAAAGAGTCATATGTTTATTTTGTCAATAGCATGAGCCTTCGGGGAGTTATTAAAGCAGAGTTAATATCCTTTGTAAAGAGCTTTCTAGATTGAGTCCAATATATTATAACAGGTAATATCAATCAGTTGTCAGATGGACTCCATAGCGCGATCCATTTTATTCGTTATTATGAATCTCTTTAAAATCCATTTCCAGATTCCGAGGAAGATTCGGCAGCCAAGACGCGCTGTTCTAAAGAGGAAGCATTACAGCTCTTAAATGCTTCATCAAACAGACATCAAAAGACTTAATTTAGCGCAAGAGAATGTTAAGTATCTTCAGGCTAGTATTGTAGATGATAAAAAAAAAAAAAAAAAAAAGCAATCAATATCTTTGACTTACCAGATCTATTATTTCTGGCTTAGTGCTTAGATAGATATATGTTAATGTAACACAATTTCAGGAAACCAGAATGGAGGATCAATCTGGTTTAAATTTCCATTCCCGGGCCAACACTGGAAGCAAAAAGGCTAAAGTCTGATTGGATGGGATGGGTAACACAGTCACATACATTAGCTTACTTTCGTTTTTTTTTTTTTTTTTATACATCAGTAAATTTGCTTAACCACTTGCAGACCGGACAATTTTGCTGGTCAAAGACCAGACCACTTTTTGCGATTCGGCACTGCGTCGCTTTAACTGACAATTGCGCGGTCGTGCGACGTGGCTCCCAAACAAAATTGACGTCCTTTTTTTCCCACAAATAGAGCTTTCTTTTGGTGGTATTTGATCACCCCTGCGAGTTTTATTTTTTGCGCTATAAACAAAAATAGAGCGACAATTTTGAAAAAAACACATTATTTTTTATTTTTTGTTATAATAAATATCCCCCAAAAATATATAAAAAAAACATTTTTTTCCCTCAGTTTAGGCCGATACGTATTCTTCTACATATTTTTGGTAAAAAAAATCGCAATAAGCGATTATTGATTGGTTTGCGCAAAAGTTATAGCGTTTACAAAATAGGGATAGTTTTATGGCATTTTTATTACCGTATATACTCGAGTATAAGCCGAGATTTTCAGCCTCTTTTTTGAGGCTGAAAGTGCCCCCCTCGGCTTATACTCGAGTCATCGCTGTCTGCCTGCTCGATCAGCGTGTCGAGCAGACAGACAGCGGCCATTCTATAATTCAAAAGCCGCGCCTCCGGCTCCGCCTTCGCCTGTGATAGGCGGAACACTGAATTTCCCAGCAGCCTGTGTTCCGCCTATCACCGACATCGTCTCATCCTCGTACTACGGACGAGGATGAGACGATGTCCGTGATAGGCGGAACACAGGCTGCTGGGAAATTGTGTTCCGCCTATCACAGACAGGGAGGCGCGGCATTTGAACAGGGGAATGGGCGCCGACGAAGAGCGGTGATCCTGGGACGGGACCGGACGGAGGCTCGGCTCGGGACGGGACGGGACCGGACGGAGTCTCGGGACGGGACGGGACGGGACCGGACGGAGGCTCGGGACGGGACCGGACGGAGGCTCGGGACGGGACGGGACCGGACGGAGGCTCGGGACGGGACGGAACCGGACGGAGGCTCGGGACCGGACGGAGGCTCAGGACACAGGTAGGCTGGACACACAAGGCCACACACACACACACACACACACACACACACACGGATGGACACACACACACACAGGGATGGATGGACACACACACAGGGATGGATGGATGGATGGACACACACACACACAGGGATGGATGGATGGATGGACACACACACAGGGATGGATGGATGGATGGATGGACACACACACACAGGGATGGATGGACACACACACACACAGGGATGGATGGATGGATGGACACACACACAGGGATGGACAGGCATATCTCACCCTCGGCTTATACACGAGTCAATAGGTTTCCCAGTTTTTTGGGGGTAAATTGGGGGCCTCGGCTTATACTCGGGTCGGCCTATACTCGAGTATATACGGTAATAATTTTTTATTATTTTTTTTTTTTACTAGTAATGGCGGCGATCAGCGATTTTTATTGTGACTGCGACATTGTGGGGGACCCATCGGACATTTTTGACACATTTTTGGGACCATTGTCATTTATACAGTAATCACTGCTATATAAATGCAGTGATTCCTGTGTAAATGACACTGGCAGTGAAAGGGTTAACCAGTGGGTGGCAGTGTAGGGGTTAAGTGTTCCTAGGGGTGTGTTACTAACTGTGGGGGGGTTGGGCTTTCATTTAGTGAACACTGATCTCTGCTCCAATCACATGGAGCAGAGATCAGCGTCACTAGTTGCTAGGCAGAATGGAGAAATGTTGTTTACACAGCATTTCCTCCATTCGGCCGCTCCGTGAGACGATCGCGGGGATGCCCGCGGCGATCGAGTCCGCAGGTCCCGCGACCGGACTCACGGGGGTACCGACCAGCGCGGGAGCGCGCCGCCGGCGGCGCGCTCCCGATGGCAGGGCGGCATTGAATATTGGACGTACCTGTACGCCAATATGCCTGCCCGTGCCATTCTGTCGACGTACATCGTCATGCGCTGGTCGGGAAGTGGTTAAGGCATACACTATATTGTCAAAAGTATTGGGACACCTTCCTTTACATGAACTTTAAAGAGGAAGTAAACCCTGATGAGTTTACTTCCTCTTTCATTCCCTGCAAAGGTAAAGCATAATGGACTACTATGCATCACATAGTAGTCCTTTATGTGTCACTTACCTGACACAGGAGCCAGCGAAGTCACCGCTGTCCCCTGTAGTTCTGAGCGTCCCTCTTCTCGGTGGGTCTCGCCGCTCCGCCGCTGTCATTCGGCAAAGCCGCGATGATGTCACTCCCACGCATGCGCATGGGAGCCGCCACTCGCAGCATATCGCCGTTGACCTCGGCGCACTCAGTGCGCCTGCGCGCCCTGTCTACGGTGCATGCACCGTAGACAGCGGTGCCTGTCTTTCGGTAAATATCTCCTAAACCATGTAGGTTTAGGAGATATTTCTTAGACCTACAGGTAAGCCTTAATCTAGGCTTACCTGTAGGTCAAAGTGTGTTGTAAGGGTTTACAACCACTTTAAAGTGTTACCAAACCCACAACAGTAAAATCAGTCCGTCTATGCAGCATAGCATGCTCGTTATACTCACGGTGGAACTTAAGCGGTTAATCCTCTGTATTGTGTAAAAAGGCTGTTTTATCCTGTATGTATAGATCCTCCACTTCTTGCATTGTCTATCTTGGGAAGGCCAGCTAACACACAGGCAGTAGCCAATCTGCACATGCTCAGTTGTGTCTTTTATGCTAGAGAGAACATTTCCTAGTTCTCAGGGCTAGCCAGGTCACATGATATTGGCATTACACATGTGGGCGTGTGTACAGGCTGTAGTGGAAATCTCCTCCTACCTGAACTCTCAGCACTGGAGAAACTGTGCAGTTTATCACTGACCGTGGAATACAGATCAGCCAAAAAGGTATATAGTGGCAATATTTTAAAATAAAAAAAGATTTATAAGCTGCGAGCACTGCGTGTGTGGGGGGGGGGGGGGGGGATTGGGGGGTGGTTGAATTTTTTTTTCATATTACTGGGTTTAGTAACACTTTAATGGCACCCCAGTCTTAGTCCGTAGGGTTCCATATTGAGTTGGCCTGTCCTTTGCAGCCAAAACAGCTTCAGCTCTTCTGGGAAGGCCGTCCACAAGGTTTAGGAGTGTGTCTATGGGAATGTTTGACCATTCTTCCAGAAGTGCATTTGTGAGGTCAAGCACAGGTGTTGGATGAGAAGGCCTGGCTCACAGTCTCCACTATAATTCATCCCAAAGGTGTTCTATTGGGTTGAGATCAGGACTCATCCATGTCTTTATGGACCTTGCTTTGTGCACTGGTCCAAATCATTTGGTGGAGGGGGGTTATGGTGTGGGATTGTTTTTCAGGGGTTGGGCTTGGCCCCTTCCAGTGAAGGGAACTCTTAAGGTGTCAGCATACCAGGATATTTTGGACAATTTCATGCTCCCAACTTTGTGGGAACAATTTGGGGCTGGCCCCTTCCTGTTTCCAACATGACTGCGCACTAATGCACAAAGCAAGGTCCATAAAGACATGGATGAGTGAGTTTGGGGTGGAGGAACTTGACTGGACTGCATAGAATCCTGACCTCAACCCGACAGAACACCTTTGGGATGAATTAGAGTGGAGATAGCGAGCCAGGACTTCTTGTCCACATCAGTGCCTGACCTCACAAATGCACTTCTGGAAGAATGGTCAAACATCCCCATAGACACACTCCTAAACCTTGTGGACAGCCTTCCCAGAAGAGTTGAAGCTGTTATAGCTGCAAAGGGTGGGCCAACTCAGTAATGAACCCTACGGATTAAGACTGGAATGCCATTAAAGTTCATGTGCGTCTAAAGGCGGGCGTCCCAATACTTTTCATAATATAGTGTATTTCTAATTTTACATCCAAATTGGGAGAATGCCTACTTTATAATTTGTACATGTTCCCATTCACATAGCATATCTTAAAAAAATATTTACAAATGGTTACCTACTATTTTTTTAGATTATCTTTTATTACAGCACCAAAGAATCCTACTTATTTCTCTCTGTTTATGAGGGGGCTGGGGAGCTGCTTTTGTCATTAATACGCATGTTGGTACTGTGCTGGTAGATCTCATTATCAGTTTTAAACTAGATTTGAATTCTATCTTAACAAAGGGTTAAAGTGATTCTAAACAATATATATATATATATATATATATATATATATATATATATATATATATATATATATATATTTTTTTTTTTTTTTTTTTGCCATCTCAGTCTGTTACTTTATCTCGCGGAGTGTAATCAACTCAATGTTCATATCTCCGCTAACTTCTTTTGACATCATTCTGGCAAGTTTTTGTTTTTCTTTTCATTACCTTTAATAAATAGTTTTACATTTGATCACATATAAATACATTACAAAAAATTACTTATACTCCCTACTTTCTTTAACCCTCCCCCAAAAAAAAAAAAAAAAAAAATGTCAATTTTCCTACCCGATGTCCTCTCCCTCTCTGTCCCCTTATCCCTCAATTAATTCACGACAGTATATTTATACAACAAACATGTTATGCTTACCTGCTCTGTGCAATGGTTTTTACAGAGCAGCCCTGATCCTTTACTTTTTGGGTCCCCCTGAATCTTGCTATGGGGGCACTCAAGCAGGCTCACTGCCGAGTCATGCTCTGCATGTCCATTCACACACAAATTGTGGCTTGTCCCTGCTCCTTATTGGCTCAAGAGCTCTGATTGACAATAGCCAGAGTCAATTTGGCTCTGGCTGCTGTGTGAGCCAATGAGGAGAGAGGCACCCGGTATAATCTTCCATGGTGATGGGGTTAGTATATGGGGGGCTGGGGGGGGGGAGCTGCACCCAGAAGTTTTTTTTACCTTAATGCATAGAATGCATTAAAAGGATTGTAAAGTAAAAAAAAATTTTTTTCTTAAAATAACAAACATGTTATACTTACCTCCACTGTGCAGCTCGTTTTGCACAGAGTGGCCCCGAACCTGCTCTTCTGGGGTCCCTCGGCAGCTGTCTCTGCTTCTTCCCGCAGGTACTTCACATGTTCATGCAAGCTCCCTCGCATAGTGAGAAGCACCTGCAGGCGCGCTTCCGTGATACAGCCGGTGGCTATAGCCGCTCGCTGTATCACATGGCCCCGCCCCCCGGCGCGCCGCGTCATTGGATGTGATTGACAACAGCGTGAGCCAATGGCTGCCCTGCCTTCAATCCATCCACTCCAGCCAATCAACATTTGGCCAGTTCAGCAGGGACCGGCTGAATTTTGATCCATGCATGGGCACCCTGGTTGTACACAAGTCGATCTGTCAATTGACTTGTGTACAACCAGCCCATTGGGTTTTTCCCGAACCATTAGTGCCGCCGAATACAGCAGGCAACACTAATCATTGTGTTCAGTCGGCAAGGAAGACTCCCTGTGCTCCCTGCCGCCAGAACACAATAATGCTGCAGGAGGGATTCTACCATCAACACTGACTGTGTTGATGGGGGATCTAACAATTTTATTTCCTACTACCCGTGGAGGAAGGAATAGAAATTGCATAATCTATAGTACCTTAGTCTGCCTGAGGTCCTTCACCTGCCTCAGCCATTCAGAGGAAGCTTTGTATTCAGAGAATACAAAGCTGCATATGAATGGCCCAGCGACGCTCAGCCCAACTGAGATTTGTTCCGGGTATGGGATGGGAAGTTCATGTTCCACAGCCGGTAAGCAGTGCTGTATACTGCATGTAGTATACTATATGCAGCTAAGGCTACATGCAGTTTATACAGCACGCACTTGTTGGCGTAGGGGCAAACTAGTTAAAGTGACAGTAAAGGTGGAGATCATCTTTAAGTCCCCATTCACACCTCAGCGCTTTGTAGCTTGAAACTCGAAGCTCCAAAATACTGCAGGAGAAAAAAATAATTTTATTTTTTTTGTTTCACAAATTTTTATTGGGTGAAAATGTGAATACATTACATCGTAATACAAGAATAAACAATTGAACGTGTTTACTCTAACAGTTGAGATGAATTACACTTTACAGTATAATGAATTGTCAGTGTGGCTGCGAATAGAACTATTAGTCCAAGTAAATATTTAACAAGTATTTCACCATTTTAATTCGGATGAGATAATTATTAAATTGGCTATTTTCCGAATGGGTAATGAGGGAAAAAGGGATAAGAAAAATGGGTATACACAATTAAAGAGAGAGGGGAGGGAGGGGATTGTATAATTATCGGACCAGGACTCTTATTTTTTAGTTATTGTCTGATGGTTATTTTATAGGTCTGAGAGTTTTTGAAATGTATCCAGTTTTGCCATGTTGCTGAGAATTTAGAAATACTTTTCCTCCATTTTTTTCTATACTGTTTATCCTCCTGAACCATTCAGCTTTTGATGGAGTGGTGTTTGAGCGCCAGTGGTGGGGCATACAATGTCGTGCCGCATTGATCATGAACATAGATAGGGATTTTAAGTATTGTTTTTTGGGAAGGCAGTTGAAGTAAAGGAAGTATTGTGCTGGATTAAAACTTAGATTGTCTGAAGTGATTAATGGTTTCATGTACTGATTTCCAGAAGTTTTGAATTAAGGGGCATGACCACCATATATGACGCATCGAGCCTTCATCTTGTTTGCATCTCCAACATCTATCAGATGTTAGGGGGGAGAATTTATGTATTGTGGTAGGAGTTCTGTTCCATCTGGTAATGATTTTGAAGCCACACTCTTGAGTGGCTACATTTAGAGATCCTTTATGTGCGTACATATACATTTTTTCCCAATTTTCTTCCGTAAAGCTAACATCCGAATTCTCTTTCCCAGTTTTGATATGACATTCTGGAGAAATCTGTCTTTCCTTCAAAAAGTGAGTTGTAAAGGGTTGAAATTATATGTCTGTGAGGGGTTTTTTTTGCACATAAGTCTTCTAACGTTTTAAGGGGTTTTGTCCAGGATTGGGCCGACTCTTTTCTGGTCAGAAAGTGCCTAATTTGTATATAGTTCCATTATGGGAGTATGAGTGGTTGCATGTTTTTATTTATATCTTCTCTGGATAAGAGTTTTCCATTCTCGAAGAACTGTTTGGTTTGGATATCCTTGTGTGGCCAGTAGTGTGTTAAAAAGTTTTTCTCCAGAACCGGGGGGGGGGGGGGGGGAATCTTGATTGTTTCTCAGTGGTGTGAGGGGACTTATCCAAGGAGATGTATTGTTAATTTTGAAGGTGTTGTGAAAGATTTCTAGTGTGGGACCTATGAGAGGGCGTGATTTGATAGATTTTGAATGGTGTTTAGGATGAATCCATGGTAGAGACTTTAACTCTTGTGGAAACTGTATTCGTTCTAATGACACCCAGTCCTTAACTGTTTGATGAATGTTCCAGTCTACAATTCGTGTTAAAAGAGCTGCTTGATGATATTTCTTTAGGTCAGGGAGCGCTATACCTCCTTTAATTTTGGGCACGTTTAATCTTGTATATTTGATTCTAGCCGGTTTGCCACTCCAGATAAAGGTAGAGCATGCTTTGCGAAAAGAGGCAAAGAATGATAAAGGCAATCTAGTGGGGACTGTTTGCATTACGTAAAGGAACCGTGGTAAAATTGTCATCTTGTTTAAGGAAGCTCTCCCAAACCAACATACGTTTAAAGAATTCCACCTTTTTAAATCTTCTTGTAGTATGGGTGTGAAATTTTGTTTAAAGAGGTCAGTTAAATTTGAGGGGATTTCAATTCCTAGGTACTGTAAGTTATACTTTGTTTGGCCCAAGTGAATGGGAAGTTTATTTTGCATAAATCAACTACATTAGTAGGTAATGTAATGTTTAGAGCGATGGACTTTGAGTGATTGATTTTTAGGTTTGATAGTGCTCAGGTCTTGAAGAAGGTTGGGTACTGAAATGTGGGGTTCTGAGAGGAAAAATAAATGATTCTTTATGGAGATGGTTCACACTACAAGTCACCTGAAGCAAAACGCCTGAAGTTCAAAAAAGTTCTGGATCCTCTTTTTCTAGCTCATATTGGGCAGATTTATGCGTTTTTGGGACGTTTTTGAAGTGACACGTCATTTGCATGCTTTTGTGCAGATATGGCAGGTTTTTTTGTGTGTTTTTGCACCATTTTCTGCTCAAATTAAATAATATTGTAATATATGAATCAATAAATACACAAATAACTAAAAAGTATCATACATAAAATAAATAAATAATATGTAATAGTACATAAATATTATTATTATTATTCAGGATTTATATAGCGCCAACAGTTTGCGTAGCGCTTTACAATATGAGGGCAGACAGTACACTTACAATACAAATCAATACAGGAGGGATCAGAGGGCCCTGCTCGTTAGAGCTTACAATCTAGAACTAAATAATATTTAACCCCTAACCTTAAAAAAGTATATTAAATACAAGAATATTATTATTATAATGATATATTATTATAATTATTAATTGTTGTTCTTTATTTTGTGTTAGCAAGACCTTCCTCTTCTAGAAGCTGAACAACAAAGCTCTTCACAGCGCCTTGAGGCGATTCAGTTTGCATCGTGCGCTATACAAATTATTCATTCATTCATTCATTAGGGCGTTTTTTTTTTATTATTGTTTATTAAGCATTAGGTTAATTATTTATTTATTATTACACAGTATTCATTTATTGTATTTATTTATGATTATTTGTTTTTGTGAATTTATTTTACATGTATTAATTTATTATCATTATTATTTTTAGTAGTAGTAGTAGTATAATTAACACATTAACCCTAAGCGCTGCGTAAATTGCTGGCGCTATATAAATCCTGAATAATAATAATAATAACAAAAAAATATATCAATATAAAAAAGAAAAAAATAATAATCCTAACTCTAAACCCAACACCTTAAACCTAACCCTAACCCAATCTTAACTCTACCCCCTTACCCTAACCAAGATAAATAGATAATAGTAATCTGATGGTCCAACAATATCCAAACACTCACACTTTAGGTCCCACCTCTGTGCCAAGAGCACGTTAAATAAATTTGGAAATGTAAATAGCTGCCACTTTAAAATTGTAAAGTATGTAAAAGAATTTACCATAATATATATAAAAGTAAATAGTGGCGCTAATAACTCAAATCAAAAACTCCCAGTGATAAGTGTTCTAAACTAAAAATGCATGAACGTGAATGTGATCATATTCTGTGCTTAAATAGTCCATAATTATTATTATTATTATTCTTTATACAGCGCCAATAGTTTACGCAGACATGATGTCTCACACAGTCTTATAAACAATAAACCTTGAATTCTTCCACCACACCGCAGGCACTTGGTGATTCCATTACCCTCTGGGTATGCACTCACCAAATGAAGATGCCTTACATTCTCATACTTGTCAACAATAGCATCCACCCTCACAGGGTTAAAGATCCATCGATCTCCAATCAGATGTCACTAGTCACTTTGTAGCTGCACACACATTGTGGAGCAAATGCTTATTTGCGCATTAGTGCCACTATTTACTTTTATATATTATGGTAAATTCTTTTTCAGTAAATGAATAATAATAATAATAAAAGAAATAAAAGCTGATGGAAAAGCAAAAATAGCGATTTAAATGCGCCAAAAATGCGCATAAAAATGCACAAAAACAGCCAAAACACGCTCAAAGACGCTACACTCAGGTGTGAATGCAGCCTAACACTTACCCCTCTTTCTAAACCGAAAAAAAAAGTTTTAGCTGTAGATATAATTTACTATTTTTTTTTTTACTATTCCTGAAAGGCAGCAGATTTTAGGTATTCCTATTAATAGTGCATGCTGTTTTCTGGAACAAGTTTACAAGAACAGGAGCCATGATGGTTATTATTAGGGATGAGTCCGATGTTCGAGTCGAACATAAGTTCGACTCCAACATCGGGTGTTCGCCGAACAGCGAACAATATGCAGTATTCGTGGCAAATTCAAAAGCCGCGGAACAGCGTTAAAGTCTATGGGACACTAACATGAAAAATCAAAAGTGCTAATTTTAAAGGCTTCTATGCAAATTATTGTAAAAAAAAAAAAAAAAGTGTTTGGGGACCCGGGTCCTGCCCCAAGGGACGTATCAATGCAATTTTTTTTTTTTAAACAGCTGTTTTTTCGGAAGTATTGATTTTTTTGCTGTTTAAAGTGAAACAATAAAAATTTAATATTCCTTTAAATATTGTGCCTGGGGGGTGTCTATAGTATACCTGTAAAGTGGCACATTTCCCTGTGTTTAGAACAGTCCCAGAGCAAAATGTGTTTTCTAAAGGAAAAATTGTCAATTAAAACTGATCGCGGCTGTAATGAATTGTCAGGTCTCAGCAATATAGATAAAACTCATTGAAAAAAGAGCATGGGATCCCCCACACACAGTCCATTATCAGGCTCTTTGGGTCTGGTATGAATATTAAGGGAAACTCTGAACTAATTTTTTTTTTTAAATGCGTGGGGTCTGATATGGAAATTAAGGGGAACCCTGTGCCAAATTAAAAAAAAAATAGCATAGCCCCCCCCCCCAAAATCCATACCAGACCCTTCAGGTCTGGTATGGATTTTAAGGGGAACCCTGTTGCCAAAATTTTTTAAAAAATGGCGTAGGGGTCCCCACAAAATCCATACCAGACCCTTATTCAAGCACACAACCTGGCAGGCCGCAGGAAAAAAGGGGGGGTGAGAGAGCGCCCCCCCTCCTGAACCATACCAGGCCACATGTCCCCAACATGGGGAGGGTACTTTGGGGTAGCCCCCCAAAGCAACTTGTCCCCTTGCACAGTGATTTTAGGGGTCTGCGGGCGGGGGGCTTATCGGAATCTGGAAGCCCCCTTTAACAAGGGGATCCCCAGATCCCGGCCCCCCTGTGTGAAATGGTACCCCTACCATTTCACAAAAAAAGTGTCAAAATGTTAAAAAAGGCAAGACACGTCTTGGGACAAAAAGTGTATGGGGACCCGAGTCCTGCCCCAGGGGACATGAATCAATGCAAAAAAATGTTTTTAAAACAACCGTTTTTTCAGGAGCAGTGATTTTAATAATGCTTAAAGTGAAACATTAAAAATGAAATGTTCCTTTAAATATCGTGCCTGGGGGGTCTCCTTAGTCTGCCTGTAAAGTGGCGCATCTGTCTGATGTGTTTTACAGTCCCGCAGTAAAATGACATTTCTAAAGGAAAAAATTTAATATAAACTTGCTTGCGGCTGTAATGTATTGCCAGCTCCCAGTACTATAGATACAAATCAAGGGAAAAAATGGCATGGGTCCCCTCCCCAGTCCATATTAAGAGGAACTCTACCTCAGATCCGGCCCCCCCCCCCCCATATGAATGGGTATCGCGTACATCGTACATTGTACCCCTACCCATTCACCCAGAAAAGTGT
This sequence comes from Lithobates pipiens, assembly GCF_037356315.1. Lineage (NCBI taxonomy): Eukaryota > Metazoa > Chordata > Amphibia > Anura > Ranidae > Lithobates > Lithobates pipiens. Next base: position 39,069,549 of record NW_027507758.1, read on the forward strand.
CAAAAAGTAAAAAACACTGTAACAAAACGTCTCGCTCTCCTCTTGAGTGATTTTGTCATATACCGCTTTCTCCAGTCTGAATACAGATATCAGATATTCCAACCACTGACAACCAAGAACTAGACAGTGCTCATTTTGGCTGCTGAACATGAACTGTTTATTGAAACATAGGTACACAGAGGTAACACTCGGGGCAATCCCCCTCCCTTTGCATTCAGAGCAGGGTAGACTGTCCAATCAACAGGGAGAGCTGTGGGAGGAATTCCCCCCTCCCCCCCACAGCAAATACACATACATATCCCATAATACTTTTCTCCCAAGGCAGACAGACACAATAGAACAATGGAATACAGCCACACCCCAAAAGACCCAGCAGAGAGCACACCGTAGTATGAGACAATATACAACAACTTGGTTCCAGTCCGGGTCTCCTGGTCCACTTGAGTCCATGCTCTGGTGGACTTTAAAAGAATAGAAAGAGCCCACAGCAGTGCTCTGGCCTGAGACTCAGAAAGGAATCTGAGAGAGAGAAGCCCTGTTTGTTTGGACTGAAAACAAAGGTTTGCTTTACCCTATGTTTTGTGGGTGTCAGGGACCAGCCCCACACTGTATAGAGAACAGTGTACTGTTTAGTTTAGTGCCGGATGGCAAGGGTTTGTTTTGTTTATTTTTATGACTTTGCACACCACCTGTAAATAAAGCTGGCAGGTCAGGTGCATGCTTTGGCCAACCATCAGACATCAATGCACTGCGATCTCGCAAGTGCATTATGGGGCATTCCACGGCATTCATATGTTCATGCGAACGCCCCCTGATGTTCGGTATTCACCGAATGGGCGAACATAGGGACCATCCCTACCTAACACCACTGATAATTAAAGCAAATGCCCACCTTATCATCAATGCATATTGATCCTGGTGCCCTTCATCTTCAGAAGATATTCTCTGGTACCATAAAGTCACCCTTTGCTATTTTCTCATACTGTTGTCATTATGCTTTGCATTAAAAGCACACTGCTGCTTTGTAATATCAAGTGAAAATAAAAGGAAAAGTAATAAGTAACCAGTGTTCAATAGTAAGAAAGTACGAGAGCTCCTTTTCTGACTATTCACGGTCACGGTGCCCTTTAAACTCTACACTTGCACTACACATGCTCCTCTTTTTAGGTCACAATGTGAAGAACAAAAGAAAATTTCAACATAATAAAAGACATTCACTGTTTTTGCTCAAAGAAAAAAAAATAAAAAAAATAAAACACTTTCGTATTTTTCTCAAAATCCTTCTCAGAATCACTTGTATTATTTAAGAGAAACCTTATGAAATACATAGACGGACAATGCTGAACTCTTCACATAATTGCTAGTTGTCTCATTACAATGCTAATTGTCGTCCTTCAATACTCGTTGAGTCAAAGATCTGGAAGCAATATGCAAAGTTTTAACTTCACTTGCGGCAAACTTGTTCCTTAGCCAGTGACTCTGAACTTACTGAAATTAGACAACACTTTGTCAACCATGGGTGGTATACCCAGGAAGAGAAGATTTTTATTTGTGGTTGACCAAAACTAGGCTGGTTTATTCAGATGGATCAATGCGTGATCATGTTATTTTTTTAGGTATATATACAACTTAAATATTTAGGTATTCTGGGCTGTATTGAATCTATGACCCAAAAGATTGGTCTTTTCGGATGTAAGGCTCCTTTAAGAGAATCCATCTTGAATATGTGTCTCAAAATTTGCGATATCACCTTTTTGGCTCAATTTGGGTTGGGTATTGCCAATGTAAATGCTTTTCATTATTAATATAAAATCAGTTGAAATGGTGTACGTTGATTTTTCTGGTACCATTGATATAGAATACCGGTAGTCGTTTTTTTTTGTTTTTTTAATTTCTTAATTTTAATTATCATTTAGTGATGGTGTAGCATTCCATACACCTATGTTTTGGGTTGAATTGATTGCGACATTACCATTTCTCACGGTGAGAGAATGGTATATAGTACTGCTATTTTGGTATTGTACGCCTCTATTTTGCCTTTAGAAGCGGCACATCCATGCATTATGCATTATGCGTAACAGCCATTGGAACGCATGCTTAATGAGGCTTGGAACGCGTGCCGGTCCTCCATTTTGGAGGAACCAAAAGTCGAGCGGTTGTTGGAATGCATTTCCAGACATGATATGGAGGCGTGGAATGCACGCCGGTCGGCCATCTTGGCGTGAACCGGAAGTTAGTGTCAGAATCGACCGGTAACACTGGGAGCTGGATTCTCATCATTGGGGTCAAATTGTCTTTATATGTAAGTCAGGCTGCAGTGGAGGGACACCCCAGACGAAGTCTATTGAGAAGAAACGCGTCCTCCATTGTTTTTAGAAGCACTTGAAATTACTACTTAAATGTAAGTGTACTACTTTTAATAAACTTTATCAGCTATATGGAATTACACTATGTGGCCCTTTTTCTATTTCTCCTATACATTGAGTGCAAATTGATATCAACCACCTTTGTATGGAGACGGATTAGCCATAAGTTTTGGGACGCGATTTGGACAGGTCACATCCTAGCTGTCAGTTGTCACCATAAAGCCTTATTGACTCACAGAATGTATGTTCTTTTTGAGTCTGAATTTTGAGTCTAAAGCTTCCGGTAAGCCTGAATCTTTATAGGTGGTGGTGCCGTTACACGGGTGATCACAAGCTCCGTCTTGATTTTTGGTGTTTTAAAGATCTACAAGCCTCTGACTATCACTGGGGACTTTATCACACTTTCTATGGACCTTTGCACCAGTTTTTGATTAATATTTTTTGTTTTATTTATATTGCACTATATATATATATATATATATATATATATATATATATATATATATATATATATATATATGAGATTGTTGGTGCAACGTATCCCTCTTTCCTTATTTGTTAAATATTTACAGTTTATGTCACAGTATTTGTTATTATACACCTATATTCATTTATGATTTTTCACCTGATTGTGGAAAAGATAAATTCTGTGTGAGTTTTCACTAAACAGTTCCAGTTCTCATACAAGCTTTTGTTGGTTAGTCTTGTATGCTCAGTCTTGTATGCTCAGCTATAATATCTGGTTCCTATGTCTAGACTTGAGGAAGCTATATCTTGACGGAAGCAAGCGGGGTGCTGAACGGTTCCCTCACAGTGTGCAACATTTTTACAATCACTTTTTGCATGTAAATCCTCTTTTTTTTTTTTTCACTTGCTTTTTAATAGAATGTAGAGAACCTCTATCAGGCTTTTATTGCTGTCTGTGTCAACACTGGGGAGATTTGCCCTCTCTATTGGTCCTGGGGACCACTGTCATCAGGAATAGAAAACAATGGAAAATCCAAACTTTGGAAAACGAAGCATGCAGAAGTATTCCACTGCTGAAATCTGTTCTGGTGAAAACCAGAACAGATATCCCCTGTGACAGACCCAAACAGGACAGGGGCTTTTGAAGGGGACTGCAGGGTAGCCTTTTGCATACTGACTATGGGCAGTGGCTTTTGAGGGGGCTCTAATCTTTGGGAGGTGTGTGTCTGGGGGGCCTTTGGAGTGGTTTTTCTTTGGGTCCATGTCTCCCCGAAACAAACAGACTCTGAGAACTGGAGGACCCAGATACAGATATGGGGCCAAAACCAGCTCTGACTAATTCAACCCCCCCCCCCCCTTGATTCAGAGACTTAGAGCAGATGTTAAGGTAATCAGCTCAAAACAACCTGATGCTGGGGTCTCCTGCCATAATCTGTTTCCTAGGGTGTCTTTCTTTTATGGTATAATTTCTGCAGTGTGAATTCCCTTTGTTAATTGAGTCACCTATTGTTTCTCTCTGTCTGCTAATCCTCTTTGAAAAGTGACTAGCATTGTGTCCACTTTACCTTGTTACCAAATTATTGTGAGATGTTATTTTTTTATGTTAATTAAAAAATCTGTAAAATCTCCCTTTACTTCCTGCAGTGCGTCTGGGTCAGGAAGTGACGTTAAATCCACCTCAAGGGGCACTAACAGGGGAAAAAATTACAGGGGTCTTAACTAGGGATGCATCGATACCTGTTTTTTAAGAGAGAGAATGAGTACAGATACTTGTGCTCAAGTACTCACAATACCAATTACCGATAACGTGCAGTGCAATTTGAGCAGCAGTAAAACAGTATGATTTCTGGAATAAAGACAACATGGTCTTCTTCTGTTTCAACTAGGGTTGCACCAATATCACTTTTCTTACCTGAGAGTACGAGTACCAATATTTCTGGTCAAGCATTCGCTGAAACCAAGTATCGCTCTTGTGTGAACCCAGGCTGAAGTCAGTGTGACAAGTCTGGATTCACACAAGAGTGCTGCAGGAAACCACATGTGATTTCGGACAGAATCACATGCGATTATTTGCAGTTGGATTTGAGCCCATTAATTTTGTATGGGCTCAAATAGCACCACAATGACAACAGCAAAAGACCACATTTGGTTCCATTCTTGTCAGCCAAGAACAGAAAGCTAAGGCTTCAGTGGACACGCGCCTAAAAACAATGAACATTTAAAGACTGGGAAGCTGTAGCCTGGTCTAATGAATCTTGATTCCTACTGAAGGACATAGCTGCTAGGCTAGTCACCAAATCTGAATCCATTAGAACACCCCTGGGATATATTAGAGCAGGAAATTGACAGCAATAATATGCAGATAACAGATCTATAAAAACTGCATGATACAATCATGTCAATGAGGACAATATTCTCACAGGGATGTTTGTAGAATGTGTAATCCATGGCACGAAGAAGTCAGACTCTTCTGAGAACAATGGGAGGCCCTTAGATCGTTTTCGGGATAGTGTTCCAAATACATCTTTGGGACGAGTGTATTTAATATGTTAACAAATGTTAAAAAAGGCATATACTCTTATTTCAATACTATGTAAACCCCTATCACTATCATAGCCAATGGTGTAAATCAGGGGTGCCCAACCAGTGGCCCGCGGAGCCCTCTGATGTGGCCGGCGACCTCCTGCTCTGGGATAGGATAGAAAGAATACTGTTATTAAAGGTCAGTTTATTACTAAAATCACAGTGTATATATGGGCATATCTGTTCTGCAGTGGTTACTGGGCTGCTTTCAAACTGATCCACAGGTGCAGAGCAGTTTACCTGCACTGACCCATTGACTTCTATTATCACCTTACGAGTTTGGTTTGGGGAGCTTTCTGAAAGTGCACCAAACCTGCAAAATATAATAGAAGTCTATTGCAAACTGCAGGAAAGCAAAAGATACACTGTGTTGCACATGTGGTGTGGGTAAACCGCAGCGCATCAGTGTGAAAGCAGCCTTGGACCCCTTTCACATGGTCAGTCCGACAGTCCAACCAATTGGACCCTCCATTCACCTCTAAGTAGTGGCAGATATAAACCGACTTGTGTTCTACGTCCAATATGATCCACCAAAAGGTATTGTGGGCTGCGTCTGTGTCCGCTCTGCAAATGCAGAGTGGATACGGACATGCCATCCACCCTCACCACTCATTGTGGCCTGCAACCAGTTACCAAGTCGCTTAAGTGGCCCTCACTCTTCAAAAGGTCGGGCACCCCTGGTGTAAATAAATGCCTATAATTACTATAGTGAATACACCATAGCTCCCAACTGTCCCTGATTTTGAGGGACTGTCTCCGATTTGGAGCAATGTCCCTCTGTCCCGCATTCCTCCTCATTTATCCCTCATTTTAGTCTGATCTATATAGATGTATATAAAATGCACTTTTTATCTATCAAAAAGTGTTTCCCAGCACTAAACCTTTCATCTGATTTCTAAATTGCTGCATTTGTAAATTCCAAAAACCAATATAAAGGAATAGTAGTGGTTACAAAAACAGTGGTGGGTTTAACCAATCTTGTTTTTTTGTACAATTCTCCTTTAAGGGGGTGTGGCAAGGGGTGTGTCCTATGCCTGTATACTTTTGCTGATAGGTGTCCCTCGTTCCCATCTAGAAAAGTTGGGAGGTATGAATACACCAATATCAAAGCCAAGTGTCTTATGTATCACCAGATCTCCCAGGTAGCATAGTAGTATATTTTCTTATTCTGGTTTCTCAAAGAAAATACACTGCGCATTGGCAAGTGTTGTGAGATTTAAGATTGATCAGCTGGGAAGCAGCTGTGCACATAAAGTCTGTGGCCATTGCAATTCAAAGCTGCTAGTTTATTACCAGCATAAATTATCGATAAAGTTTCACAACAGTGATTTTAGCGCAATGGCCTGTTTTATCAATAGGTATGTAGGATGTTGTCCTAAAAAAAAAAGCTTACCTATAAATCAGTCAAAAATGATTGTAAAAAAGCAAATATAGACTGAAACTGGTTTTAGGGTTTCATTTATCATGTAAAGTTTGCATTTGAGACACAAGTCTGAATTGCATCTGTTCTCCTATGATTCAGCAATTGACCAGTATGATTTCTGGGAAAGAAAGCAACTCTAAGTAGAATCAATCACTAGGCAAATGATGTCTTTGTTGAATTTACCTCCATCTGAGTTTTCTAAAAAGCATTTGAAGCCGCATTTTGCAATATTTAAAGCAATCATGTCACAATAAAAAAAGAATCCATGTTTTGCTGTATTGAAGCCTTAAAGAGGAAGTAAGCCCTGATATTTCCTGTTTTGCAAAGTAAAAGCAGAGTGGGCTAGTATGCATCTCATACCAGCTCATTATGTGCCACTTACATTCAAACGAAGCCCGCAATGTCCCTGATAGTGGCTGTGTCCATTTTCACTCCTCTTCCTCCCAGCTGCATGGGGGGGGCCCTGCACTTTCCCCAAAGAAGCTGCTCCTTGAGTCAATGCTGCCCAGAAATTGGGGGCCCCATGATGGCACAGAGAGTGATGGATACAGAGGGGAGAAAGGCTGGCAGCGGTGTGCCATGCTGTGCAGAACAATAACTATTTCACAGCCAGCAGGGAGGGGCTGGAGCACCAGTGATGCTCTGACCCCGCCCCATGCACGGGGTAGGAGCTGGAGTGGGAACTGCTGAGTCAGCAGCACTGAGAGCCCGTCTGTGGAAGTGGCACTGTGGATGGTGTCATGGTGAGTCCAGCTGTCCAGCACTGTTTGCACCGAAGGGCTTGGAATGGCCAGAGGGATGCTTCCTCCTCCGCCCCTCCTTCTGCCTCCGTGACTTGATTGGTATAGGTGATTCCTTGTGCCAGTGCTGGAGGTGGGCACACAGCCAAAAGTTCACATGCACTGTATCTCAACTGGAAAAGGGGGTACAACATGAATGGAATAATGCTGCTGGGGAATATCAAGGGTGTATGGGGGAAAATAATGCTGAGGGGGGACCTGACATATATAGGGGGTAGCAATGCTTGGGGTATCTTGGGTGGCTATAGTGCTAGAAGTATCAGGGGTGTAGTGGGGTCACAATACAAGGGGTATCTTTTGGTATATGGTAACAGTGCTGGGGGAATATCTAGGGTGTAGAGGGGTCAGATTGCTGGGGGATATGTGGGGTGTAGAGGGGTCAGATTGCTGGGGGATATGTGGGGTGCAGAGAGGGATCAGATTAAAGCAGAGCTCCACCCAAAAGGGGAAGCTCCGCTTGTCAGCCTCCTACCTACTTTATGTCTGTTTACCTGCTCTATCTCTATTGTAGGGACCCCAAAGCGTTATTTTTCCCAGGCGCCCATGATGCTATTAAGATGGCCCTGGGGCCGTGCACTCCGGCTCTGTGACTGGTGCGCGGGAGCCGACAGTCACAGCACAAGCCCTTTAGAAACGGCACAATTGTGCCCTTTCTTCAATGCGCATGAAGTCGGCGCAAGCGTATATGGTAAATATCTCAAACCATGCAGGTTTAGGAGATATTTCCAGTACCTCCAGGTAAGCCTTGTTATAGGCTTACCTGTAGGTAAAAGTGGTGTGTAATGGTTTACCATCACTTTAAAGACCAAATCCAGGCTGTGCCCACACTGCAAGGGTCCAAAGCTCATTTTATAGAGGATAAAGCTGTATACTCGCCCGGTCCTCCACTCCACTGGCAAATAGCACTTCCCTATGATCCAGCAGTGGAATGTTCTTGATTTCTGCATGTTTAGAGCAGGTCTACGGGAGTGATAAGGTCAGGAAAGGTCCACCACACATGACTGCTAAACCACAGGGAGCAGGAGCCACATCAACTGGTCTTATGCAGGGAGAATTGAAGGATTCGATAAGTGTAACTCAGTTCTTCAATCCCATAGACAAAAATAAGCAGTTAACCCATACAGTGTTGGCACAGCCCCAGCCCCAAAACTTTTTTTTTTTGCCCAGAGTTAGGCTTTAACCACTTCAGCCCCAGAAGGTTTTACCCCCTTAATGACCAGGCCATTTTTAGCGATGCGGCACTGCGTTATTTTAAATGACAATGTGATGCTGTACCCAAATAAAATGTATGTTATTTTTTCCCACAAATAGAGCTTTCTTATGGTGGTATTTGTTCACCTCTGCGGTTTTTATTTTTTGTGCTATAAACCAAAAAAGTCAATTTAAAAAACAAAAACAAAAAAAACAATATTTTTAACCTTCTGCTATAAAACATATCCAAAAAAGTAAAGAAACAAATTTATTCATCAGTTTCGGTCAATATGTATTCTTCTACATATTTTTGGTAAAAAAAAAAAAACATCCCAATAAGCGTATCTATTGATTAGTTTGTGCAAAAGTTATAGCATCTACAAACTTTGGGATAGATTATTGGACTTTTCATTTTTTTAAATAGTTTTTACTGGTAATAGTGGCGATCAGCGTTTTTTTAGCAGGACTGCGACATTGTGGCCGACAAATCTGATCTTAAAGTGGTGTTGCCACCAAAAAAAAAAATTGCTTAAAATTCATAACAAAAAAAACAAAAAAAAATTGGAATTTTTTATTTTTTTTGGTGGCAACACCACTTTAAGATCAGATTTGTCGGCCACAATGTCGCAGTCGCAGTGGGCAGTCTTGAAATATTTAAAAAAGAAAAAGGCAGCAGGCGGGACTTTGTATGAGGCACACGGGAGCAAAAGCATAGAATTTGATAAAAAGCAAGTTTTTAATAAATACAAATGATCATATATTTACATGTTATTGCACAATCATAAATTAATGTTTTCTATTTCATCAATGTTTACACATTCCAACAAGGACTTAATTGTAAACATGCAAAGAACTAAGTATTCAATAAGCACAGATTATGTATAAATACATGACACATTGGAGGCGTCATTTAGAGAAAAACCATAAAATTAAAAGAACAAAAATCAAAAAGGAACGTTCATGCTTTGTTGACAATTGTATACACAAAACGGCAGTTGAAAGCTCTACGCGTTTCGTGACCTTATAGCCACTCGTCAGGAGCAACACCATAGTGGTAGCCTATGAATAAAATAAAATGAAATAAAAAAAGAGAATAAACAGCCATTTTTTGGAAAAAAATTAAATAAAATATTATAGATAAATAAATAAGAAATTTGAAGTAAAATAAGCAAATGTACAGACATGGAGAACCCCCCACAGATGCACATTCGACCCACAGACTTACATATATATCTGCGCAGAGGCGGCACAGTGCACCGAGAGTCGGACCGACCCAAAAACCGCATAGGACCGGGGCTGAGGGAGCACGCCAGGGGCGACAACCAAAACGCACAAACCACCCCCATAGCAGGTTGGGATAGGGGATGTAGCAAAAGTCGAGTGTGGGAAGTGGGGTGGCCCTCATGAGGGGACCTATAAAAAGTAAGCAAGTAAAATAAGTGTATGTTGAAATATGTGTGAAAAGTATCATAAGAGTGTAAGCTGAGAGGGAAGGGGTGGGAAATTTGAGTGGAAAAGAAAAAAGGTGTTATAAAAGAGAATTATAGTAAAAAAATAAAATTAGATAGATAATTACCTTGTGCTATATGAATAAGGGCAAAGAAGCCATGGATCAAGTTGTGGCAGATGGGGAGTGAGGGAGGGAAATCCGAAGGGTGAGACCCAGCACAGGGGGAAGCCCATGGGATGGCGCCGCCATAGACCCACCCCCAACGTCATGCATCTGAGATCCAAGGGGGCCGGGAAGGCATCACACAGCTGCCGGCCGTACAGACCAAACTAGACAGCCGCACGCTCCAAATCCAGCCCCCAAATGGTCAGAGATGGTTAACCCGGCAGCCAGAACAAGCACGCCAAAAAGACGTCACTTATCTGGCGCCGGAAGAATGATTTTTCTTTTTTAAATATTAAATCGGGATGGAGGAGGGGATGTGAACGGCCCCTATTACCTCATTTAAAGTCCCAAACAATTTCCTCTCTTCCTTCAGTCTTGAAATAGTTAAAGAAGAATTCCAGGTATGAATATTTTTACATAGTTACATTATTCCTGCTTAGACCAGTCTAACTATGCATACCCCATATCTGTGGACGATCCTTCTAGAAGATGGTAGACATGTGCGATTAGTTTTGTAAGAAAATAAAATATGTAAGAATTTCCAAAAATTCGTACATTCATATGAATCCAAAATACAAATTTTTATGTACACGAATTCCGAACAAATTACGAAATTTCATCATAACGATCGTTATTTTAACGAAAAGTTAACAAAACTAAAGTTTAAAAACCCAGGAAGTCAGCACAGCACAGGGATGGTGAGAGCCCCTTTTAATGATAAATTCATCATGTACTTTTGGGAATCGGTGCCATGTCGCACTGATTCAAACAGTGCCATTGCCGGCAATAGCCGCCGGTTTGGCATGCCAAATCACTGCAATGTAAACCAGGGTTTAAAGTGATTGTAAAGTCTCATTTTGTGTTCCTTTAAAAATAATAAACATGTCATACTTACCTCCTCTGTTGCAGTGGATTTGCACAGAGCAGCCCCAATCCTCCTCTTCTCGGGTCCCTCTTCTGTGATCCTGGCCCCTCCCTCCTGTTGAGTGCCCCCACAGCCAGCAGCTTGCTATGTGGTCACCTGAGCTGAGTCACAGCTCCCCGTGTCCATTCAGACGTGGAGCCCCGACCTAGCCCCGTCCCCTCTCTCTCCTGTTTGGCTAGCTGACTTGGATTGTCAGCCAATCAGGGAGGGAGAATCTCGGATGGCTGAGACACTCATGGACAGAGAGTGACCTCAGGTAAGTATTGGGGGGGGGGGGGGGCTGCTACACATAGAATGCATTAAGATAAAAAAAACTTCTGACTTTACAACTCCTTTAACTAATTCAAGGTAAATTGATGCTATTCAAATTTGGATACAGGCAACTATAGGAGATTAGCAAACACAAGAGAGAGGTTCAGGGGATAGAACTCAGGCTGAAGATTAGAGCCTCTCAACTAGCAGATTATTGAGTCAGTTTTAATGACTTGTGTTCATGGTTGACCGGAGTAGTATCCTTTTAAATCCAGGACTGATATGTTGTAATTGCAATCTTGTTAGATGTTGCATCATTTGGCGAGCCCACAGGATTGTCATAACACAGCAGTGATCAGACCCCAAGACTGTCAGTTCATAAATCCACACGAGACATAACAAAATGAGTATTACAATAAATGGCAGCGAGGAGTGGATTAGTCAGAAGGAGTGAAGAAATTTAAGGAAGGATTGAATGTCTTTGTAACAAAATAGACAAAGCAGAAAATACAATGCTACTGCCATTAATTATTACCTAAAAGTGTCGATTGAAGATAGTGTAATGGTAGACCGTGTCTTAATCACTTGCCCTTCGGCAGTGGTGGCCCATAATGCAGGGCGGCCCCCCTATCTATGTGTCCTCCCCCTAATCTACATGTGGGGCGCTGGACGCGTGGATTTCAATGTTTTTTTTTTTTTTTAAGCACATAATTAGAGCCAGAAATCGAATAGGCTTCAAAAAAGGATGGGCCCAGGGAGCAGAGCACTGCGCCTCCGATCCCACCCAGTTGTGTGGAAAATAGCAAATGAATATTCACTATTATCACACTGTTTCTCCTCCCGGCCAATCAGGAAGTGGGTATTTATTTTATTTTATTATATAAACAAAAGAAAAAGACCTAAACATTTTGAAAAAAAATATATGATCTGCTTTCTGTCATAAAACATATCCAAATAAATCAAATGTCCTAATACATTTGGGCCAAAATATACTTGGATAGATGTCTTTGGTAATAACTGTGATGTCTGTGTTTATCCCTTTCATGACTAAGCCTATTTTTGGAATGTGGTGTTTACAAGTTAAAATCCATATTTTCTACTAGAAAATTACTTGGAACCCCCAAACATTATATATATTTTTTTAACAGAGACTCTAGAGAATAAAACGGCGATTGTTGCAATATTTTATGTCACACGGTATTTGCGCAGAGGTGTTTTAAATGCAACTTTTTGGGAAAAGGGACACTTTCATGAATTTAAAAAAAACAAAACAGTAAAATTATCCAATTTTTTTTGCATAATGTGAAAGATAATGTTACGCCGAGTAAATAGATACCAAACATGTCACACTTTATAATTGCTCGCACTTGTGGATTGACGACAAAGTACGGTACCTAAAAATCTCAATAGGCGACTCTTTAAACATTTTTTACGGTTACCAGGTTAGCGTTACAGAGGAGGTCTAGTGCTAGAATTATTGCTCTCGCTCTGACGATCGCGGCGATACCTCACATGTGTGATTTGAACACCGTTTACATACGCGGGCGTGACTTCCGTATGCGTTTTCTTTGCTTTGCGAGCTCGCGGGGACGGCGGGCGCTTTAAAAAAAAAAAAAAATTTTTTTATTTATTTTAAAATAACTAAATTGTTTAAAAAAAAATAAAAAATTTGATCACTTTTATTGCTGTCACAAGGAATGTAAACATCCCTTGTGACAGTAATAGGCGGTGACAGGTACTCTTTATGGAGGGATCGGGGGTCTAAAAGACCTCCCACCCCTCCTTTACACTTCAGTGTATTCAGATCGCCGAGAACGGCGATTCTGAATACCGGATATTTTTTTTAAACCGGCGCCATTGGCAGCCGAGTAAACGGGAAGTGACGTCATGACATCGCTTCCGTGTTTACTATGAGGAGACTGGAACGAAGCCGATTACGGCTTCGTTCCAGTTGCCCCAGAGCTTAGTAAATGAGGTAAAGTTTCACTTTACAAAGAATACCCAATCACAAGCAAGAAAAAAAATGTTTGCTTGTGATTGGATGATGGAAGTCAGCAGAGCTTCTGCTCATTTACTAAGCTCAGGAGCCTTTAGTAAATCAACTTCTATACTGGTAATAGTGACTTATAGGGATTGATTTAGTAAAGGCAAATAAACTGTGCACTCTGCAAGAACAGTTGCTTCAAAGCTTAGTAAATGGGCAGAAGCTCTGCTGACTTCCATCATCCAATCATGTGCAAGCTTTCTCTCATTTACTAAACTCTGGAGCAACTGCACTTGCAAAGTGCACAGTCTATTTGCCTTTAGTAAATCAACCCCTTACTGACTAACTGACATTGACATTGCAAGTGACACTAATACAATGATCAGTGATAACACTGTACTGTACTAATGACACTGTTTTTGCTTACAGATCTGGCCGGAGTCTCTCCTTGCTTTCAGTTCTGAACTGTAACTGATAGCAGGGATAAATCCAGCCAGACTCTGTGTGTTGTGTTTACAATCACACAGATCTCAGTGCTGAGATTGGCCATGGCCGATCAGCAAGTATACAGCCAAAACCATTGGCTGTAACCTGCTGACAAAGTGTGTCCAATGAAAGCACAGATCAGCAGCAGGCGCACATGCGCACCTATAACTAGGAAGTTCACTGCGACCTATGGGTACGATGCAGTGCCTGGGGGAACAAGTGGTTAAAAAGCAAACTCTACAAGTCAAGGTTTTCCTACACTGTAAATTCGTATTAAACCCAAAACCAAGAATGTAACATATTGCAGCTTACCAATCCCTAAATGTTGTGGATGCATTTGTTTTCTCTTTATGTTCTTTATTTTAAACTGTTGATTTGGCCAGGGATCAAATACTGCAGCTTGAATTACTAATGCTCCTGTGATTCGCTGAAGAAGCAGGTACCGGCATCCACAGAGCTCATCCAGGCCCAATAAGTAATACTGAAATGAAGAGATGCCACACATTGGTAAGCTATGTATTCAGTAAAGAACTAAAATGACTTCAGTCCTAGGCCATGCCCACTGATGTATTTCACCCCATCCACCGGCCTTAGTCATAGAGATCTATCTCTATGACTAAGCCTTGTGGAAGAGGTGAAATGCATCAGTGGGCATGGCCAGGGAGTTAGTTCTAGTACTATACTGTATTCAGTAAAGAACTAGCAAGTGAGATGAAAAAAGATGGACGACAAAACAAATTATACAGGGGTGATAACCCTTCCCTATGTTTTCCAAAAAGCTTAAAGATATTTTTTTTGACTGGAGCTACACTTTAAAAATGTACCGGTTGAAAATGACAAACAGATTCAACTTAACACAACAAACCTACACAGTCCCTGTCTTGTTTGCACCGCCTGTATACTGCTGTTCTGAGTATATAGGGCCTGGGGGCCACACGCATTTCCTTTTTTTTAATATGGGTACAGGGTTCCCCTTAATGTGCGTACAAGACCCAAATAGGCTGGTAATGGGCAGGGAGGGCTACCCATGCCATTTTTCTGAATGATTTTCAACCATATTGCAGGAACCAGATATAACATTAAAACCGCAAGCAGTTTTAAATGGTGTTATTTCCGTTTAATGTCATTTTGTGCAGGGACTGTTCTAAACACGGGAAACACGTGGCACTTCACAGGCATACTACAGACACCCCCCAGGCACCATATTTAAAGGAATATTTCACTTTTTTTTTTCACTTTAATCGTCATTAAAATCAGTGCTCCCGCCAAAACGGTAGTTTTTAAAACTTTTTTTTGCAGTGACCCATGTCCCCTGAGGCAGGAGGCAGATCGCCAAACCCTTTTTAGCATACTATCTTGCATATTAGCCGTTAAAATTAGCACTTTCCAATTCGAACGTTCGAGTCCCATAGACTTCAATGGGGTTCTAACGTTCGTGCCGAAGGCGGGGGTCGTTCGCAAGTTCTGGTGCGAACCGAACCGGGGGGTGTTCGGCTCATCCCTAATTTCCAGGGTAGGGGCGCACCTACCCACTCTGCTGTACTGTGATTCGTCACAGCACATGCCGATCACCGAGTCCCGGTCAATGATTGAACAGTGGCACCCAGTGATTGGCTCTGAGCTTCACTGAACACAGCTCTGTGAATGTAAATAACACAGAGCTGTGTTCAGTGACAGGGGATATCATTGTTTGTTCATTACCTGCAGAGCAACTAGATCCCCAGTAAAAGCAGCACACAGTACACACATAAACACTTGTTAGGCACATATTTAAAGTGTTACTAAGCCCACAACAGTAAAATCAGTCTGTATATGCAGTAAAGCATGCTTGTTATACCCATGGTGGAACCTAAGGGGTTAATCCACCACATTGTGTAAAAAGGCTGCTTGATTCTGTTTTCTCTGATCCTCCCCTTATTCCACTGTCCCCAGTTTATCTCCTGATAAGACAGAGCCTTTGGGGTCACTCTGCACATGCTCAGTTTGGTGTGTATAGCTAGAGTTTTATTTTTTTCTTGGGATGGCACATGTGATCAGCACAAGGCCAATCAGCACTGTCCTCTGGTCATGCGGACTCATAGGACAGTCAGAGGAGAATGAAAACTCCTCCTACAATCTTTAACTAGACACTGATAGAATTTACAAGACTGCATACTGCTGAAAAAAAGGTATTTAGCAATTTTTATTTACTAAAATAATTGCATTTCCATGTTCTGTGTTCTGTGGGAGACCAGTTATAAGTGACTGCAGGCTCCTGGATTTAGTAACACTTTAACCCTTTGATCACCCTCAATGTTAACTCCTTCCCATCCAGTGTCATTAGTACAGTGACAGTACATATTATTAGCACTGATCACTGTATCAGTGTCAACAGTGATGTCAGTAGCAGTCAGTTAGTTCCCATAAAATGTCAGCTAGTGTCAGATTGTGCGCCGTCTCACTATAAGTCATTGATCACAACCATTACTAGTATAAAATAAACAATTAAATACACATTCCAGTATATACTGTATCTCATAGTTTGTAGACACTATAACGTTCACACAAACGAATCAATATACGCTTATTGGAATTATTATTTATTTTTTATTTTCTACCAAAGACATAGCATAATACATTTTGGCCAAAATGTATGAAGAGATTTTGTTTTTTGGATATGTTTTATAGCAGAAAGTAAAAAACTTTTTTTTTTTTCACAAAATTGTTGCCTTTTTTCATTTATATATTAAAAAACCCCAGAGGTGATCAAATAACACCAAAAGAAAGCTCTATTTTTATGAAAAAAAAATTATATAAAATGTCATTTATTTACAGAATTGCATGACCCTGCAATTGTGAGTTAATGTAGCGCAGTGCCTCATGGCAAAAAATAGCCTGGTCCTGAAGGGGATAAAACCTTCCGGAGCTTAAGCGGATATACTGTAATTAATGTATAATGGGTATTAATATATAATTAATTCATGAATTTAAATGAATTGAATTGATATACACCTGTTTCACTTGAATGGGCTTCCCTATGGGCATTTGTGACGCCAAATTTTGGCCCTGAGCCAGGCGCGCTTTTTCATACACATGTGTTTTGTCATGTGACAAGGTTGCACTGCATTTTGCAATTAAGAATAAATGACACCAAAACACGCGTTGCGCATTATGCCGCGCTTTTAGAGCGATTTGGAAACGCTTCCAAATCACTCAGATGTGAACGGAGAAATTCTCTCTATATTTATAAATATTATATAAAGTGAAAATAGTGCTACACAATAAAATTCAATAAAAAATTCCTATAAATAAAGTCCAGCCATAAACAAGTTTCCCAATGAAGAAAAAAAGTTATTTGTGACAAAAGGGAAGAAATTTAAAAAAGGGAAACATAGATGCAAACTTTACTTCCTCTTTCCAATCCACCGCTGTGAATGCCCCACTTGTTAAATACAATGTGTCCTTCTTTCTCCCGGAATAAACAAAACTCCACTGTGAGAGTGATCAACGTTAGACATGTGCACTGCCGAAAAAATGTGTTCATTTTAGTTTTCGGGTCATTCGTTATGATCACAATGCATAAATTCGAAAATTCATAAATTCGAAAATTCGAAAATCTGAAAATAAGAAAGAAAATCTGAAAATAAGAAAGAATAACTAACTAATAATAACTAACTATTGAATTATAGGTATTGGAATTTCCTTTCAAATGTGGCTGTTAGTGAATGTAATGAATACAAATTTATGCAAACTTCCGAATTATCTGAAATAACGAATGCCGCATTTAAACAAATGGAACAAATAGATAATAAATAATAAATATTATTGTCAGAGACATTGTCAGAGGGGGGCAGGGTCACCCGGTTACGTCACCAGGTGGCCCCACCCTCAGCTATATAACAGCTGTCATTGCAAAAAAGCCTGCAGTCGGCGGGAGCCTCCCATTGAGGCAGAGTTTTTCCTTTTTTTTTTCTTGGGTCGTCTGCGCTGTCATCAAAGATGAAGTTACATCGTGGGACACTTTTTTTTTATATAAAGGACTTGTCCCAAACTGTCTCCTGCCATTTTTACAATTTTCACACTTTTTTTGGTGAATGGGTATGGGTACAATGTACCCATACCCATTCACATAGAGGGGGCCAGGATCTGGGGGTCCCCTTGTTAAAGGAGGCTTCCATATTCTGATAACTCCCCCCCAGACCCCCACAACCACCAGGCAAGGGTTGTGGGGAAGAGGCCCTTGTCCCCATCAACGTGGTTAGGATATTTTGGGGGGGGGCCCAAAAACACACTCCCCATGTTGAGGGCATGTGGCCTGGTACGGACATTTTTTCTTACACTTTGGCAATGGATTCCCCTTAAAATCCATACCAGACCTAAAGGGCCTAGTAATGGATGGGGGGGGGGGGGCGACCCATGCCGTTTATCTCAATGATTTTTATGTATATTGCCGGGATCCGGCAATACATTACAGCCGCAAGCAGTTTTACAAGACATTTATTCCTTTAGAAATAAAATTTTGCTAATCTCATTCATAAAATTATGTATGGCTGACGTGTAAGCAGCCTTACATAGTGTGGTAGTGTGGGGTGTGGACTCAGCCCCCTGAGCCATGATTGCCCAAAGGCACCCTGCCTTTGGCCAATCATGGCTCACACAGCAGAGTGTGCTGTGATTGGCCAAAGCATGCAGGTCAGGTGCATGCTTTGGCCAATCAGCAGCCATCAATTCACTGCGATCTCGCTGCTTATTACGGGGAGTTCCGCGGGCGCTCGAATTTCCCGTGCCTCAGAGGTGCCTCTGGTGCAGGCGTTTAAATGTAAACTTTAATAAACATACAGGTGTCAACTCGCATTTAAGCTGATAGTAATAGGCATTGTGGTATCATAACTGAGATAGTCCTAATGACACTCCTGAGTCCTGAGTCCTGCTTCATCTATCTGAACACTGTTGATGTAGCAGGCTGCTGAAGACAGGCTCAAGATGAGGCGACGCAGGGTTCAGGTGGCTGCAGGGGATGACGTCATCAAAAGTGAGCATGCGCGCTGCAATGTCCTGGCAAGACGCGCTCCTTTCTCAATGGACATAATGAGTGAGCCATACGACGCCATTTTTAAAGAGGAGGAACAGGGAAGGGGAGTGGACAAGGAATAGGTCCAGTAATAATTGCTATGGACAAGGTGCCGTTTTAAAAAACATTTTTGACGCAATTATTACTCTGAATTACTAATAACACGGGCAATATAATTTCCTATGGGCCAAAGTGCAGATTGAATAGACTCCTTCCAACGTGTTTCGTCCATAGGCCATTCTCTGAAGGGCACCTGTAGTCAGCGGCCGACCTCCTGTGTTCATAATGTAGCAAGGCAACCATCCCGAAGTTAGTGGGGATCACTGGAGTAGGGGTTGTCTACTATAGTGATTTCCAGATTTGTGGAGGGATCCCACAGGTATGGCATACACATAGTTACAATGCTCCAAGCCGGACAGATATAAATATGAAATAATATACATACCTGTCATTCATCTTTAAGGCTTCAACACAGAAAAAGATGGGTTCCTTTTAAATATAGGTTCTTTTTTTTGTGTCATACCAGGAATTCATCTTTAAGTACACATCCTTACCTATTCACTTTGTGGAACATTACACCATCACTCGTAAAAAAAAATAAAAAATAAAAAAAATGATAGTTCATTTTTGATGGAATAAATAATCTTCACAGACAAGTTGCATGAAAAAGAAGCTTGTTAGCTTTTACAGACCTTGGAACTCGCCTACGTTACTTAAACATAATTTCAGTCGTCTGTGAAAATTAAGTTACTCTTTTGAAATTGTTGACTATCTCAGAGATCAGCATATACCTGAATAGCGCATTTCAACTATTTTTCCAAGCAGTACACGACACTTTCGGTAATCGATAAAGACTGATGTCGGTGAATTCTCTTTCCTCCGCAGCACACTATTCTACAGCTCCTACAAAGCAAGAAAGAGTTTTCTTTGATTCAAGAGCCGTAACTGACATTACATGAGCCTCAGGAACAGCAAAAAAAGACTGAGAACTAGAAGAGCTAAGTAAAAGGAAAAAAGAAAACCTAGTTTTCTATATTTCTAATAAATTCAGCTTCAGCGTCTATGAAAAACAGCTTACGAGACTTAGCATTTTTTATTTTAAAATTCAAGCGATGTACACAGTTTTTCAGCTTGTTTCTGACAAACACTTGAGAGGTCAAAAAGATTCATGCCTGTCATTTTCACCTGAAATTAAACCGAACAAAGATATGAGTTATACTTTATTCCCCTGTGAGAATAGAAACTTTTAGCTAGGCTAGGAGCCAAAAAGCCCATGGAAATCTCCTGCATAACAATGTCAGAACTAAGACTGTTTTCATATACCCATTGCAATATGGAAGAAAGAGCGGTGGAATTAGACTGGTGACTGAGCTACTTACTGACCGGCGCGTGGGGGGGGTATCTTGTTTGACAAACCCCCACCCCACCCCCCACCCCTCAGCAAGATATACAGCACCAGCCACCACTGGACTCAACCCATCTATAAGCTGAGTGCTTTGCCACTATTATGAATGAAAAATCAGCACTGCTTGTAAAAGATCATTCAGAACATTGACTCTGTGTAAAGTATCTGCCCTGTTTGTGTTTAGCACCCTCTTTTGGTTAGGTTAGTAGGTAAATTTGGCTTTTGGCTCTATTGCAGGGAATGGAGAAGTTTCCAGAACATAGGGCTGGGAGATTCAAATGATTAGGTGACTATTTATCATGTCCCAGCCAATCTCTAGAAGGAGAATTCAAGTGGAATCCAAGTGGATGTGTAGTCGAGGAACAAGCCAAAGTCAGTAATGAGTGGTACTGAAGATATGTATGGCAAGAGAGAAGGAAAGAACGGACCAATATATTGTCTGGAAAGGAGCACAATAATCTGGCAAACAGGAAGTACAAAGTGTAGCTGAGCGTCCCAGGGAGAGCTGGGAAAAGTCCGGTTCGAGGTTTATACATCTCCCAGGCTCCTCTCATCTTGATCCTCTCCCCTAGACCAATTTATGCTCATCTGAGGCAGCAGACAGCCATTGCTCTCAGCCTGGGAAATCAGATAACACCTGTCTGTGAGATCAAGAGGTTGGTAAAACCTAACAAGTTGTATATGTGGAAGCTGACAAGCTGTAAGCTTCAGCCTGTTAGTTAGAGCTAGGGATGAGCCCGAAGTTCATCGGGTGTTCACCTGTTCGCCGAATAGCGAACAATTTGGGGTGTTCACGGAAAATTTGAAAGCCGCAGAACATCCTTTAAAAGTCTATGTGAGAAATCAAAAGCGCTAATTTTAAAGGCTTATATGCATGGTATTGTCATAAAAAGTGTTTGGGGACCTGGGTCCTGACCACATTCCCTCAACATGTGGGGGCACCCAGTTACGTAACCAGGTGGCGCCACCCCCTCTGATGCTACGGGGAAGCCATAGGGTGCGGGGTCACCTGGCGACATCACCGTGTGGCCCCGCCCTCAGTTATAAAAGAGCTGTCACCTGGGAGGATGGTCATTACGGTGGGTGCCTCCCACAGGTCAGTCACTTTTTTTTTTCTTTTTCGGTCCATCGGCGGAGCAAGAGAAGAAGAAGAAGACTTCATGGGACAGTTTTTACTTTTTTATTTTTTTAATAAAGGATTTGTCCCCATGTCATTTTTACAATTTTCACACTTTTTTTGTGAAATGGTAGGGGTACATTTCACACAGGAGGGAGGCTGGGATCTGGGGGTCCCCTTGTTAAAGGGGGCTTCCAGATTCCAATAAGCCCCCCACCCACAGATCCCCACAACCACCGGGCAAGGGTTGTGGGGATAAGGCACTTGTCCCCATCAACATGGGGACACGGTGCTTTGGCTACCCCAAAGTACCCTCCCCATGTTGAGCCTGCCAGGTTGCATGCTCGGAGAAGGGTCTAGTATGGATTTTGAGGGGGACCTCCACTCCATTTTTTTTTTTTATTTTGGGGGCGGTTCCCATTAATATCCATACTAGACCTGAAGGGCCTGGTATGGAATTTGGGGGACCCCCACGCAATTTTTTTAAAAAATTTTGGTTGGGGATTCCCCTTAATATTCATACCAGACCCAAAGGGCCTGGTAATGGCCTGAGGGGGAATCCCATGCTGTTTTTTTCCAATTAATTTTATGTATATTGCCGGGACTGACAATTCATTATAGCCACGGGTACTTTTTAAATGACTTTTTTTCCTAAGAAATGTCATTTTGTGCAGGGACTGTTCTAAACACAGGAAACACATGCCATTTTACAGGCATACTATAGACACCCCCCAGGTACGAAATTTAAAGTAATATTTCACTTTTATTGTTTCACTGCTCTGGAAAAAACAGCCGTTTTTAAAACTTTTTTTTGCATTGATACATGTCCCCTGGGGCAGGACCCAGGTCCCCAAACACTTTTTACGACAATACCATGCATATAAGCCTTTAAAATTAGCACATTGATTTTTCATGTTTGTGTCCCATAGACTTTAACAGTGTTCGCATGTTCGAACACATTTTTTGCCTGTTCGCATGTTCTGCTGCGAACTGAACCGGGGGTTTCGACTCATCCCTAGTTAGAGCCTGTATTTTGAATAGTTAGTGCCTAGACACGGCTAGGTTTTTGTTTTGCTATTATTTTTCCTGCTTGGTTTCTGAGACACTGTACAGCAGCTGTATATAGACTTGTAAATATCACAAATAAACATTGCACTGTTTTGTCACTACCTTCGTAGATTTGGTATCTGTGCCTGAGAGACTGCTTATCCCAAGGAGCTTTGTACCTGCTACCTGTTCCTCAGCTTACCAAAGGCATGGCCTAAATAGGAAGTTCATGGGAGGAGCAAGGAGTTCAAGATTTACCAGAGATAAAATAGAAAGTATGTTTTCCAAGGATTCGGACAAGGAGCTGTCCAGCATCTCAAGTGGCTCAGCAACAAGATCTGCTGCCAGATGCAACAGAGGTCATGGGCTTAGATCCCGGTCTTGTCAAAGTCCCAGCACCTCTTCAATGTTTTTTTATTTTTTATTGAAAGCCTGTCAAGTCATTGCTAGGAGGGAAGAGCAGGGTAAACTGAGATACTGAGAGAATGACTAGGTCAGTGATGGCGAACCTTGGCACTGCAGATGTTTTCGAACTACATTTCCCATGATGCTCAACTACACTGCAGAGTGCATGAGCATCATGGGGAATGTAGTTCCAAAACATCTGGGGTGCCAAGGTTCACCATCACTGGACTAGGTGGACTTCAGTGCTTGGATGGAATCTCCATGCAGTGCTTGCAACTAGAGGTCAGTGAGGGCTTGTTGTAAAACGTATGTCTGGCTTGTTAAAGCAGACCTTTCAGCAGAAAACAAGGTCTGCATAATATATTAGGCACTCCTTCCCCAGTGTGAATATCAGCATAAATGTAGAAAAAACACCCATAAAGAGAAACTTTTAGCGCCGCTTTACCGTTGTTTTAGCGGCACTATTCAGCCACTAGCAGGGCGGTATTTAACCCCCGCTAGTGGATGAAAAAGGGTTAAAACTGCCGGCAAAGCGCCGCTACAATGGAGCTTTGCCGGTGGTATAACCGCGCTGCCCCATTGATTTCAATGGGCAGGAGCGATTTAGGAGCGGTGTATACACTGCTCCTTCACTGCTCCAAAGATGCTGCTTGCAGGAGTTTTTTTAACATCCTGCAAGCGCACCGCTCCAGTGTGAAAGCCCTCAGGCTTTCACCCCGGAGACACAGCAGAAGCTCTTTCAGGGCGCTTTGCCGTCGCTATTTTTAGTGCTGTAGCAACTGCAAAGCACCCCAGTGTGACAGAGGCCTAAAGAACAGGTCCACCCATCCCTCGAAAAATTAAAAGTTAGCAGCTATAAATACTGCAGCTGCTGATTTTTAATATTAGGACACTTACCTGTCCAGGGAGCCCATGATGTCGGCTTGGCTGTGGAGTGCAGCCTTCGCCATTGCCGGTAAGTGAACACGGCAGGGAAGAATTTTGGCTTCACAACCAGTTCCCTGCTGCGCATGTATGAAGCGTGCTGCGCTTTCTAATTAGCCTGGCAGCGGCAGAAGGAGGAGGGTGCCGAACTTCCTAGTGATGACGCCACTGCCCCGTCTCCCGGAAGTGGGGAAGGGGACCTGTCAAAAACAGGTTCCCATTCCCCCCTGAAAGGTGACAAATGTGGCACTGAAGGGGGAGGGGGGGGGACGAACAAGCGGACGTTCCCCTTTTGGGTGGGACACCACTTTAAATATTCTTCCCTTACCTTGACTTCCGTTCTGCAGTGGGTGATCTCATTATCCTTCTGACGAGACCCAAAATCTCATGATATGACACCCGAACACAGTGCAACAGCTTCTTCCCCTGAGATTTACAGTACTCTCTGGGGAGTATTCTCCCAGGAACTCACTGCAGGAATGGTGACATCACCCTTTGCTAAGCGCTGCAGGTGGTAAGTTTAAACAGAACAAAAGTTCCACTGATGTTGACTGCAAGCAGGCAGGTTTTTCATTGCAAAAGAGCAATGTAATGTCTCCAGTACCGGAGCAGGTTTGTACAGTACCCAGGGCAAGGATTCAGAACTGTGCCCCCTCCTAATGCATGCCATGGATGGGTATACTACCTTGTACCCACTCTGTACCCCTTGCTTCAGCTGTCCATGGTTGGCATGGAGTGTGTACTGCCCACTAGTGGCCAATTGCTTGCTTTCTTTGTTGTAGCACATGCACATTGTGTTTCTGTGTTAGCAGTGGGTGGATGTGGTGGAAAGCAGGTATGTTGAAGCTCAACTTGGCAGCAGTACCCAGATAGCAAGCAATTGTGCTGCAAGTTTGAAAATGACTTGCTAAGTTATTGCTAGACTTGTCAGGCTTCACATGTTTGTTGCACAATTGCAGCAAGTCCGCATTGCATGACTCCAGATCAACTTTCTTTACAAACATTCTGCAAGTCTGCTGAAAGTTCTGGTTCAGTTATGTTGTGCAATAGTCATCCCACCACAGGGGGCACTGTGGCTGAATTTTCATTCTGTAGACTTGTAGAGCTCTTGCTGAAGACTCACCACTGCAACTTTGTTCTTGCTAAAGACGTTCCATGCAAATTTGCTACAAATTGGAAAAGAGTAAACTAGAACTTGTGCTTCAAATGCTCTGCAAGTGTACAACTTGCCAGTGAAAATGTGCAGCAATTAACAGACTTACAATTCAACACTGCCACAATATTATGGAATGTTATCCTTGCTATCTGGGAAGTTGTCAGAGCAGACATGAAGCTGTATCCCACTGACTGCTAGCCACTGATCTGAAGCTTGCATATGGTCAGAGGGCACCATACCCTTGTCCAGTCCATAAATGTCTCTTCTGCAATAAAATAACATTTCCTGTCTGTTCGCAGTGTCTTCTGGCATGTAAACTGAGTTGCACATGCACAGCACAGCTTACAGTGGCCAGCCCAGTCCTTTTGGGCTAGAATGGTATCAACAAGAGTGACATCATCTCTTGGAAGATGGACGAAAACTGGCACACAGAAGAAGATGCTCGTGCCAGAGAGGGACGGGATCGGTGGATGAAAGGTAAGTATAAACTGCCTTTAGTTGCAAAGTATTTTTCATAACTTTTTTTTTACACTCATTCTGCCTTTCACAGCGGGGGAGGGGTCCTAATAATCAGTGGTGGCTGCTGTTCAACTTTTCCGGAGAGACTCCCAATAGGGAATTCCTGATTGCCCGGAAGGAGGATCAGTGTGGCAATAGTGAATATTCATTCACTATTGTCACACAACTGGGTGGGCTCGCACCTCAGTGCTCTGCGCCCCAAGCCCACCCTTTTTTTAAGCCTATTAGAGCCTTTGGCTCTAATCACATTCTTAAAAAGAAAACACCCATTCCATTGGAATCCATGCGTCCGGTGCCCTACGTGTAGATTAGGGGACTGGGAGCATGGATGGAGGGACGGCGCCCTGAGCCCCTTATGGAGCGGCCGCCACTGCTAATGATACCAAGCAGACCTTGCTTTTTGCTGCAAGATCCGCTTTAAGAGTATAGCAAGGCTATCCTGGTATAGCAATACCCAGATAGTAAGGATAACTTGTCACAAATTTGTGGCAGTGTTGAATTGTAAGTCTTGTTAATTTGCTGCACATTTTCACTGGCAAGTTGTACAATTGCAGAGCACTTGATGCCCAAGTTCTATTTGACTTTTTGCCAATTTGTAGGAAATTTGCGTGGCAAGTCTCTAGCAAGAGCAAAGTTGCAGTGGTGAGTCTACAGCAAAAGCTCTGCAAGTCTACAGCAGGGAACAAAGATGAAAATTCATCCACAGTACCCCCCTGTGGTGGGATGACTTATGCACAACATGACTGAACCAGAATTTGCAACAGACTTGAATGATTGCAAACAAAGTTGATCTGGAGTCACGCAATGTGGACTTGCTGAAATTGTGCCGCAAACTTGCCTGGCAAGTCTAGCAATAGCTTAACAAGTCATTTTCAAGCTTACAATTTAAATGCTTGCTATCTGGGTACTTGAATGTCCATAGCCTGGCCACAGGTTCACTTTAAATATGAAGTCTAAAATCCTATCTCTCTATTTATTTTGTTAGATATAGGTGGAACCACTCTAAGCCCTTGTACACACGGTCGGAGAATCCGTCGGAATGTGTCCTATAGGACCGTTTTGTCGGATAATCCGACTGTGTGTGGTATGCATCGGACTGTTTCCATCGGAATATCCGTCGGACCCAATTTTCCAACTTGTTGGAAATATTTTCCGACAAACTGGTCCGATCGGACATACTCCGATCATGTGTAGAGAATTTTGATCGGACAAAGTGCCACGCATGCTCAGATCAAATTCCTACATCAAAGCTATTGGCTACTAGCGTGAACGTAGTCCCGTCGTAACGAAATAACATCATCACGTTCTGAACGATCGGATTTTCCGACAACTTGGTCCGACCGTGTGTATGCAACAGTTTCGGACACAATCTGTCGGACAAAATCCGTCGGACAAAATCCAACGGATTTGGTTGGCAGAATGTCCGACCGTGTGTACAAGGGCTAACTGGCCGAGGATTTAAATAATTATTATCTAGCTTAGGATTTAAAGTGGAGGTCCACCCTAAAGTGGACCTTCTGCTCATTGGAATCCTCCCCCCCTCCAGCGCCACAATTGGCACCTTTCAGGGGGAAGGGTGTGCAGGTACCTGTACAGTACAGGTATTTGCACCCACTTCCGGGATAGCTCTCTGCGGAAAGGGGCGTAGATTACGCCCCTTTCCGAAAGTCCCCCCGCTGCCTGCTGGGAAACACACAGATCCCAGACTCGCGCATGCGCAGTAGGGAACCGGGAAATGAAGCCGAAAGGCTCCACTTCCTGATTCCCATACCCAAGATGGCGGCGACAGCACCCGAGTGACGATCAAGAGATCGGCTTCGGGTGCCGACATCGCGGGCGCGCTGGGCGGGTAAGTGTCCTTATTTTAAAAGTCAGCAGCTGCAGTATTTGTAGCTGCTGCCTTTTTTAAAAAAAAAACGGCGGAACTCCCAGCGGACTCCCGCTTTAAATAATTATTCAAGGATGTCCGATGATTAGGTCATCGGTCTCTGGGCATCGCCATGCTGGGAGTTTTGTATAACTTAAGAAAATAATTTCCACACAATTGTCTTCTATTAGATGATAATGAGAACAGAAGAACCAAGAGAACTCGTGAACGTTTGAGGAGTAATTGGATGGTACACAAAGAGGAACGAGAGCTGTTTCTCTGTTTTCTCAAAAAGACCAACTTGTCCCTTGACCTTCTAAGTGACAAAGGCAGAAAGAAGCAGATTATGAAAGATTTCTCACTGATATTCAAAGTGATGTTGATATAACAGAAGAACTCCAAATGTGTCATGAATATCATGATTTCAATCATTAGCTGCTCTTGACTAGCTGAACTGTCTTCTGCGGCTAATGAGTGGCTGTTTATCTTGCATTTTCTACTTCACTGCCCATTTCAATTAGGCTAGAACGAAGGCAATTAAGAGCATTTTATTTCCTAGGCTTACATAAGATATAAGCACGGTAGCCTATAAAATTCCTGCTTTTCTCATTGCCTTCCGCAATGCTTAGTGTACAGTGCGAGGTAAAGTAAATAAAATGGAACGACTACATTAGATTGTAATTGCATTCAGATAATAAAGAAGACAATATGGTATGCAAACTGAGTCGATAATATAAAAAGAGGGCCACAAGCATTTCTGGGTTTCTCATTTGGAAAAGAGTAGTAGTTAATATGCTAAAAATTCTTTACAATTCCAATATATCCCCAAGTGCAGTTGCTAAACCAAAATGTCCTTTTTTAATGCTTGTCCCAAGAAAGATGGACAGGCCAAATGTTGTTATAGGCATTTCCTACTAAAAAACACTGGACTACCTACAATGTCAAAATGGTCAAATTGTGCCTCTGTAACCCGTTCCCACCTACGTTACACTTAGCCCTTGTACACACGGTCGGAGAATCCGTCGGAATGTGTCCTATCGGACCGTGTTGTCGGATAATCTGACTGTGTGTGGTATGCATCAGACTGATTCCGTTGGAATATCCGTCAGACCCAATTTTCCAACTTGTTGGAAATATTTTTCGACCAACTGGTTTGATCCGATCATGTGTAGAGAATTTTGATCGGACCAAGTGCCACCCATGGTCAGATCAAATTCCTACATCAAAGCTATTGGCTACTAGCCTGAACGTAGTCCCATCGTAACGAAATTACGTCATCACGTTCTGAATGATCGGATTTTTCGACAACTTAGTCCAACCATGTCTATGCAACAGTTTCGGACAAGATCCGACGGACAGAATCCGACGGACAGAATCTGACGGATTTGGTTGTCGAAATGTCTGACCGTGTGTACAAGGGCTTACACCTTATTACCAAAAGTATTGCGACACCTGATTTTACAAACTCATGAATTTTAATGGCATCCCAGTCTAAAGCCTCGAACACACAATCTGATTTCCGTCAGGGAATTGTGTGATGACAGACTGTTTGCCTAAAATTTGACTGTTAATACGCTCCTTCAGACAATTGTTGTTCAACTTTCAGGTAACAAACGTTGGATAGCAGGCTAGAAAGTTTTCAGTGGACAACAGTCTGTTTTCGTATCGTGTGTACACAAGTCCATCACACAAAAGTATAACAGCTTCAACTCTTCTGGGAAGGCTGTCCACAAGGTTTAGGAGTGTGTCTATGGGAATGTTTGACAATTCTTCCAGAAGCGCATTTGTGAAGTCAGGCACTGATGTGGACGAGAAGCCCTGGCTCACAGTCTCCACTGGATTTCATCCCAGAGGCGTTCTATAGGGTTGAGGTCAGGACTCTGTACAGGCCAGTCAAGTTTCTCCACCCCAAACTCGCTCATCCATGTCTTTATGGACCTTGCTTTGTGCACTTGTCCAAATCATTTGGTGGAAGGGGGATTATGGTGTGCTTTTTTTTTCAAAGGTTGGACTTGGCCTCTTAGTTCCAGTGGAAGGAACTTTTAAGGCGTCAGCATACCAAGACATTTTAGACAATTTCATGCTTCCAACTTTGTGGGAACAGTTTGGGGCTGGCCTCTTCCAACTGACCTGCACAATGTTGTGACCTCAACCAGATAGAACACCTTTGGGATGAATTAGAGTGGAGACTGCGAGCAGGGCTGGTTGCTCCTGCTAGCCGAACTAGGCAGCCATCTAGGGTGTACTGCTGTCTAGGGGGTGCAGACTTGGCAGCTGACTTTGCCTCTAGCCTGGCCGGGGAACATGAGGGGCTGAAGAATGTCTGGCGGGCACAGCTGAGGAGGCGAAGGAGGACAGTGGGAAGCCGGAAGGAGCGAGGCGGGCACAGCTGAGGAGGCGGACGAGAACAGGGCAGAGCCGGATAGAACGAGGCAGGCACAGCTGAGGAGGCGAAGGAGGACAGTGGGGGAGTCGGGCAAGATGAAGCGGGCACAGCTGAGGAGGCGGAGGAAGACAGTGGGGAGTCGGATGGGACGAGGCCGGCACAGCTGAGGAGGCGAACAGTGGTGTGCCGGAAGGAATGAGACAGGCACAGCTGAGGAGGCGAACAGTGGTGTGCCGGAAGGAATGAGACAGGCACAGCTGAGGAGGCGAACAGTGGTGTGCCGGAAGGAATGAGACAGGCACAGCTGAGGAGGCGAACAGTGGTGTGCCGGAAGGAATGAGACAGGCACAGCTGAGGAGGCGAACAGTGGTGTGCCGGAAGGAATGAGACAGGCACAGCTGAGGAGGAAGAAGAGGACAGTAGGGAGCCAGACTGGACAAGGCAGGCACAGCTGAGGAAGCAGAGGAGAGTGGGGAGCTGGACAGGACAAGGCGGGCACAGCTGAGGAGGCGGGCACCATCAGGTCTCTGCATGTAGGCAAAACTATCCTGCCTGGTGAGTCTGCTCTGTCTAACCCTAGCCCCTGCTGTAGTCACCAGCTCCCTGGGCAAGACTAGCCCCCCTGCATGTGCGCTCCAGGCTGAAATAGTCAAGCATCGCCCCTGACTGCAAGCCAGGTATTCTCATTCACATCAGTGCCTGACCTCACAAATTTGCTTCTGGAAGAATGGTCAAACATTCCCATAGACACACTCCTAAACCTTGTGGACAGCCTTCCCAGAAGAGTTGAAGCTGTTATAGCTGCAAAGGGTGGGCCAACTCAATATTGAACCCTATGGACTAAGACTGGGATGTCATTAAAGTTCATGTGCGTGTAAAGGCAGGTGACCCAATACTTTTGGAAATATAGTGTATTTGCAGTAGAAAAAGGGTGGGCTTTATGCCTGTAGGCAGGGTGTAGCTGAAGATGAACCTTTCCTCCATGTTTCTCCATTAACTCATTGGGTGCCAAGTCTGGGTCACATGAGAGGACTACCCCCAGGGTGGGTTCTTCTGAGCTATACTAGGCACTTGGGATAGGATCACTGCATTACACATGAGTAAATGTTTGTTGTGTGTTGTCTCCTTCATTGCCCTGGAACCAGGCTAAGGCCATTGTGGGGAAATACAACTTTAAGATGGGCCTCTATTTTATAGAGATGAACGTTCACCAATACACTTGCACTATAACTGTTCTCCAGTTAACTCTCCGATCCCCATGACAATGTGCACCTTCTCTGTAACTTGCATTTAAGAGAGACATGTGGAACCTTTTCCACATCCACCCGTCCAGCATATCACCGCTAGCTCCCAGCAATGGCAATGGCTCCCACTCTCTGCTCAGCATGGACAACTTGCATGCACTTAACTTCACTCAACTCTTCTGTACCTGTTCACAGGCTGGGGACCTCTGCAGCAAGAGTTCACTCCTGTTGCTATGGGAAACAGACTGCTCACGGAGAGAGTGCCGACAACAACTCCCTCCTGCAAGGAGCTATCCCACACATACCAGGCACATGCTTTACAACAGACTGTTTGATAGACTTCCGTTACCACAGGTAGCCACTTGTTTCTGCACACTGCACTAAGTTGGGTACATCTTCATACCCCAGTGTGTTTAGTGACCCAAACTACCGACCACGTGTGCCAGTTACTTGTATTACCCCCCTTGAGTAACTTCAGACGTGGCGGGAACAAACTTTCAAAGCTTCTAAAGTGCAAAATGATCATCTCAAAGTCCAACATATAAGAACAAGGTTTTCCTACGTCTGGAGAGCTTGAGCTTTTGAAAAACAACAGACTTGCTGGCTGGATCACCACATTAAAATAGAAGAAAAAAAGCCTAACAAAGAAAACAAATGCAGCCATCACACCAAAGAATTGATAAGCTGCAAAATAATAAATGTTTGCTTTAGGGTTTAATACCGCTTTAAGCATGTTGAAGTACAGAAATTTATTATAGTGTGGCCGTAGTGTTTTGTTAGCAGTTTTAGGGCCTCTATTTAGCTAATTAGACATTCTGATATTGTCCAATTATTGAAGATGGGGTCCCTGTGACCAGACCAGTAACCAGAGACTTTGGTGTCATGTAGGGACAGACAATAGAGAAAGAAAATAGCGACATCCCATTGATGAAATGTTGCATCCACGTTCACATTTCTACAGTTAGATTTTTTGTATAATTGGGCATCTGGTAATAATATATTTATAAAAATCAGATTCATCTGTCAGCCTCAGAGGCAACAATCTAGGAAGGTATGTAACCTCCACATTTATCATAGCTACAAACTGTCCCTGATTGCAAGGGACTGTCCCTGATTTGGAGCAATGTCCCTCTGTCCCTCTTTCCTCCTCATTTGTCCATCATTTTGGTCTGATCCATATAGTTGTATATACTGTAAAATGCACTTTTTATCTTTCAGAAAATATTTCTCAGTGTTAAACCTTTCATCCAATTTCTAAATTGCTGCATGTGTGCATCTTAAAAGCCCATATAAAGGAATAGCAGTGGGACAAAAAAAACACATGTGGATTTAATTATCCTTTTTTTTGGTTAATTCTCCTTTAATCACTTGCCGACCAGCGCACGACGATGTACGTCGACAGAATAGCACGGGCAGGCAAATGGGCGTACATGTACGTCCCTTTAAATTTGCCGCCCTGCCATCGGGAGCGCGCCGGCGGCGGCGCGCTCCCGCGCTGGTCGGGACCCCCGTGAGTCCGGTCGCGGGACCCACGGACTCGATCGCCGCGGGAATTCCCGCGATCGTCTCACGGAGCGGCCGAATGGAGAAGTGCAGTTGTAAACAACATTTCTCCATTCTGCCTAGCAACTAGTGACGCTGATCTCTGCTCCATGTGATTGGAGCAGAGAACAGTGTTCACTAAATGAAAGCCCAACCCCCCCACAGTTAGTAACACATCCCTAGGAACACTTAACCCCTACACTGCCACCTACTGGTTAACCCCTTCACTGCCAGTGTCATTTACACAGGAATCACTGCATTTATATAGCAGTGATTACTGTATAAATGACAATGGTCCCAAAAATGTGTCAAAAATGTCCGATGGGTCCCCTACAATGTCGCAGTCACAATAAAAATCGCTGATCGCCGCCATTACTAGTAAAAAAAAAATAATAAAAAATTATTAATAAAAATGCTATAAAACTATCCCTATTTTGTAAACGCTATAACTTTTGCGCAAACCAATCAATAATCGCTTATTGCGATTTTTTTTTACCAAAAATATGTAGAAGAATACGTATCGGCCTAAACTGAGGGAAAAAATTTTTTTTTATATATTTTTGGGGGATATTTATTATAACAAAAAGTAAAAAATAATGCGTTTTTTTCAAAATTGTCACTCTATTTTTGTTTATAGCGCAAAAAATAAAAACCGCAGGGGTGATCAAATACCACCAAAAGAAAGCTCTATTTGTGGGAAAAAAAGGACGTCAATTTTGTTTTGGAACCACGTCGCACGACCGCACAATTGTCAGTTAAAGCGACGCAGTGCTGAATCGCAAAAAGTGGTCTGGTCTTTGACCAGCAAAATGGTCCGGTCTGAAAGTGGTTAAGGAGGTGTGGCCGGGGGCGTGTTCTATGCCTACATACATTTTTTTAGTAGGTGTCCCTCATTCCTATTCCAATATGTTGGGATGTATGATTTATTAGTGAAAGAGAAATAGGCATTTGTTTTCTGCTCTTGTAGAGCTCTACCCCTTTCATGTGTTCCTCTTCTAGTTATAAATCTTTTCCCTTGGCAGTGTAAGCCCTTGTACACACGGTCGGAGATTCCATCGGAATGTTTCCTATCGGACCATTTT
This sequence comes from Lithobates pipiens, assembly GCF_037356315.1. NCBI lineage: Eukaryota > Metazoa > Chordata > Amphibia > Anura > Ranidae > Lithobates > Lithobates pipiens. The sequence goes on from NW_027507758.1 coordinate 39,102,885, forward strand.
GTCGGATATTCTGACTGTGTTTGGTCCGCATCGGACTGTTTCCGTTGGAATATCCGACGGACCAACTTTTCCAACTTGCCGGTAAAATTTTCCGACAAAATGCTCCTATCGGACATACTCCGATCATGTGTAGCCTACTCCGACAGACAAAGTGCCACGCATGCTCAGATCAAATTCCTAGGCCAAAGCTATTGGCTACTAGCCTGAACGTAGTCCCGTCGTAACGAAATAACGTCATCACGTTATGTACAATTGGATTTTCCGACAACTTAGTCCGACCGTGTGTATGCAACATCACTTCCGAACCTCTTCCGGAATTAATCCATCAGAATTACTCCAACGGATTTGGTTGTCGGAATTACTCCGACGGATTTGGTTGTCGGAATCTCCGACCGTGTGTACAAGGGCTAAGGTACATTTCCCTGAATGGTCCACAGCTGTCCTGAGTCCATATTATCAGTAAGTACATATTTTCATCTATTCTAATGACATTAACATGAACTTGACTTTCACATTTCTACTTGTTTGCTGTTTTAATTATTATATTTTATATCAAGATTTTAAAATATTCCCCTTTGTGTTCATTTGGATATTAGGAATGTGATTTGGGCCCAAATCTGGGTATAAGACCTGAAAGCAGGTGTGTATTATTGTGACAGACCTAACCAAGATAGGGGCTTCTGGAGATGATTAGGATCAAGACTCTTATGCTGCGTACACACGATCGGACTATCCGGCGGACCAGAGTCCTCTGGACAATTCGCCCGTGTGTGGGCTCCAGCTGACTTTTTCTTCCCAAAAGTCCGGCGGACTTAGAAAGAAGTCTTGACTCAAAATTGTCCGCTGGACTCGGTAGTCCGGCGCACAATCCGCCCGTCTGTGTGCTAGTCCGCCGGACTTTTCAAGTGAACGGACTTGCCCACACACGGAGTAAAGTCCGTTCTTTAATCCGTGTGTGGGCAAGTCTGTTCATTTGAAAAGTCCGGACTATTTCAGGTTTTTTTTATTTCTGAACTACACATGTTAATTGAAATAGCTGGGCACATTGGCCTCTGTTTCATGTTCTTCAATGTAGGAGCCGAACAGTCTGCTACTGAGGTCTCATGCTATAGTCTGTTGCCTACAAGGCTGAGGAGGGGGGAGATCACTGTTTGTATTGTTAATTGTGCTAGATGGAACACCTTTTATCTCTCCTAGCAAACCCTTGTGGGATGTGTTTATACTTGATATGATGTGTCCCTTGTATTCACTGTTGAAGGGGCCGAATAGTCTAGTCATCCAGGTGGCCAATTAAGGTAATGTTTATAGTATGTCAGTTGTTGTAATTATGTTTCTGGTTATAGTTTGTATTGTTAGGGTAATATGATCAGAAGGGGGGAATGTCCTCCTGTGGTATATATATATATATATATATATATATATATATATATATATATATATATTTGGTGTGAGTTTGTTCAAATAAACATTTGCAACTGAGCTAGTCTCGCTTGGTTCTTGGTTACGACATGTGGCTGTAATATCTGATATCTGAAGGTCCAGACTGGAGGAAGCAGTGCACTGACAGAAGCACTCAAGCGGAGTGTGCAAAGTTGTTCCATGACAATTATATTGTAGTTTACCAATTCTTAGATGTGGTAGTTGCATCAGTTTTCTTTTTTAGTATTTTGGTGATCCAGCCAGTAACACACTTCGTGTCATAGGGTGTCTGCAGTCTGGATAGAGGAGCAGCGCGGAGACATCTTTGGACAGCATTATTGCATCTCATTGGCAGGACTACAAATGCTTAGTTTGCTGGCACACACTCCATTATGACAGGCTTGATTCATATGAAACATTTACTACGATAGTGAAGTAGTAGCACATTTGCTTGATAGTGTTGTGTGGCATCCACATCTATGCCAATGTACACATCTGAGCCCCTTGTATTCATTTGTACTTTGGAAGCCGATAAAAAAATAAGTTGCCTTTTTCTAACTGACAACTCTGAGTCTGTTGAGCTCAATTTATAATCCCTATTCTTTTATCATGGTATGCCATCTTCATGCTAGTATTAGGGCTCTGCAAGAGAACGCTTATCAGATGTTTGTCTCACAGAAATGAGCATGCATGTGGCATTCTCAGCAGAATTGTTACCAGGCGCGTGCATCCACACAGGAATGTGCACAGGTGCACGTGCACACGCATGGGCATGCACTCTGAGCATGCTGGAGCCAGGTGGGTTATTAAAGGATGTTTATGCTAATGCTTAAGTTCTAACTGGTCTTTCAGCTATTTCCTGCATTCTGCTTCTACTCTGTTGTTCCCTTGTTACTGACCCGGCTTGCCTCTGAACTGAACTTGGATCCTGCTTCTGATTTGTCTCTGATCTGACCCTGGCTCCTTTCCTGACCACGTCTCTGCCTTATGAATCTGTACCTTGCTGCTCGCCTGCTGCTGACCTCGGCTGTTCCTTGGACCACGCTTCTGTTCCCGACTTGGTTCCTACATCCTGTTCAAGTTCCTACCTGGCTGTCATCTTTACCAGCTCTGCTTACCACAGTAAGCTCCTGTCTCAAGTCTGCTGGGAACCCTGACAAGCCTCTCGTCTGGACCCTGCAGCCCAGGTGGAGAGCCCCTTTAACTTCAGTTGGATTTCCTTGCACAGTTGCTCTTCCTGACCTGATGCTCTGCCAGCCTGTCAGATACCACATCACCTGCTACAAGCATTCCTTTCTACTCCCAGTACTCTTGTTCCACTTTTCCTTTGATACCCTCTGTTCCATCTTCAGTAGGGTCTGGGCTGGAGATACTAGAGAGGCCAACCTCATCATTTCAGTCTCCCATCAGTATGTGACAGGCTCGTACACTTGAGCTTTGGTCTCTGAACAGCGTTCTACAGAGAGAATTTGACTGCATTTGATGATGCAACGCCTCTTCTCCACCTGCATTAACCCCTTGAATGTCACAGTAGTGCACAACAACCGCACTAACATGCCACAACTTGTAGAGCGGCTCCATTCACCTCTAGTAAATAGATTGTGGTCGGTGGGCACTATGCCTGACCAAAAGCAACAGGGGGTATGATTCCTGCTGTGGTCGCAAAGTGAAGCATTGCCACCAAGGCATGTGTAAACCCCCTGCTGCTGGCTCTGAAGCTAAAGGGGGTAGTGGTTGAGGGACAGTAAACACGCAGCTCAACCACGGGGCTTAGAAGCAAGCCAAGTAACTTATTTTATTGTTGCACTGCAGCATTTGTGTCCAGCCATATATCTCTTCATAAGGCTCGGAAGATTAAAATGTATCTTTCTGTGTTCAGTAATATGAATCAACTCCCTGGATCTATTTAAAACCACGTTATTGGAGAGGTCTATTCCAATCCATTTCCCTTTCCATTTTCTCTTTTAAAGACAAACTCCAAAAGGTCTTTATCATCGCCGTGACTCATGTATCACATACACTTATCATTTGCTTAAATATATTTTGCTCCAGTCTTTGGAACAAAATGACCCAGATAGAAATCTCTCATGTTAGCATGGTGTTGCCGTTTCATATGTGCTACATTTGTCTCATTAGGAATCTCATTACTCTGTAAATAAAAATTCAAAATCTGAAAAGGATGCATCTCTTTCTAAATCTGCTAAAGAAAGGAAAATAGCTAAAGAACCAACAAAAAACTAAACTTTTTTTTCACATGTAAGTAAAAACTTTGTATAAATATATGCATTATTCCTTCAGTAATTAAATCCTAATTAAAGCCCAACTGAAACTTTAGTTTAAAGCTGAAATTCAAAGCTACAAATTATAATCACATGCATACATTATTTTCTGATATACTCGTAATTTACAGAATTAGTTGAGAAGTGATTACAGATGTTGAGCATGATGCCTCATGCACAATGCGGCTATCAAACTCCCATTTTACAGGTGTTGGGCATTTTGTTTTCTGCCCCTATGGCCCTGTTCACACTGGTGAAACACAAAAGTCACACGACTTCCGATCTACCTTTGTCCTGCGACCTACGATTCGACTTTCAAGCAACTTTAACTGCTTGCCGACCAGCCGCCATCATTATACTGTGGCAGGTTGGCTTGACTGCGTGAGTAACAGTGGTAGAGGAGCTGTTCTTGGTCCCTGAATGGGGGTTGTTCTTTGAACCAAAATGGAAGTTGTTCTTCAGACCTGAATGGGGGTTGTTCTTCAGACCTGAATGGGGGTTGTTCTTCAGACCTGAAGGAGAGTCATTTTTTGGACCTGATTGGAAGTTGTTCTTCGGACCTGAATGGGTGTTGTTCTTCGGCCCTGAATGAGGGTTGTTTTTTGGACCTGAAAGGGAGTTGTTCTTTGGCCATTAATGGGAGTTGTTCCTCAGGGCTGTTCTTTGGACATGGGCCGTCTTTAATATTGATTGGGCCCTGGGCAAAAATTTTATTCCCCCCCCCCCCCCCCCATGTAATTTCACTCTCCACCTGCTTTGAGACATACAATATATAGCAGCTAGACTTAAAATAAGTTTACTGTATCAGATCAGGCAGCAATTGCGATTGGTTGCCAGTGGATATCATTACTGCTTACTGACTGGTTGCTAGAGGTTACAGCACACATTCTGGCTCACTGATTAGTTGCTAGAGGTTACAGCAAATGATTTCTACTTGTTAATTGGTTGCTAGAGTACTACTGCTCACTGATTGGTTGTTAAAGGTTACAGTACATCAGCTCCGCATTGCAGGGGAGCATGATATACATATGAATGCTGCCTTTATTTACATATCAATGCCGCCAGTCACAGCTATTTGCTTAGTAATGTTGCCGCTATTTACATATGAATTCTGATTATTTACATGTTACAGGGTCTGCAGATGTGTCATCTGTACACAACAATAGCGCAGAGCTGGACAGCATTAGTACCAGCACTTCACACTGAGATATGGGGACACAGCACAGGACTAAAACAAGGCAATTTAAACTGCGCTAGTTGGTAAGTATGAAGCAGCTGCTTTGGGCCCCACAACAATGACAGGGCCCAGGGCAGCTGCCCCTTTTGCCCTGCCTTAAAGACGGCCCTGCTTTGGACCTAAATAGAACTTGTTTTTCGCCCTGAATGGGGGTTGTTCTTTGGACCTGAATGAGAGATGTTGTTCAGACCTGAATGTTCTTCGGCCCTGAATGAGGGTTGTTTTTTGGACCTGAATGAAAGTTGTTCTTTGGCCATGAATGGGGGTTGTTCTTTGGATCTGAATGGGAGTTGTTCTTTGGACCTGAATGGGAGTTTTTCTTTGGCCTTGAATGGGGGTTATTCTTTGACCCTTAATGGTCAAAGTGAGTCTCTTTAATGTTGTATAAAGGGAATATGTCAATGTTTGTAGGCACCTCTTCGCCTTGGCTAACACTTGGCTAAGCTTGCATGGGGGAAAGTTGACCAGCTGCTATAGATTTTTCTGTTTTATCCTCCAAAACAAGCTAAGACTTGTAACGCTCTTCTTCCATAGACACAAGCATGTGAGTAGATCAGGCAACAAGTTCACTATAAGGCCCCTTTCACACGGACGATCCGTTCAGGTCCGCCTGCAAGTTTTTCAGGCGGACCTGAACTGATGCTCCATAGAGGTCTATGGAGCGTCGGATGTCAGCGGTGACAAGTCCGCTGACATCTGACCCGCTCCGATCCGAAAAAGTGTGACGGAGGAAAAAGCTATTTTTCCATCCGTCATCGGATCGGGTGACGATGGACACTGCGGTCCGTCGTCACCCGATCTCCCATAGGGGAGAGCGGTGCTGTGACAGGTCCGTCCCTGCGCAGTGTGCAGAGACAGACCTGTCATCTTCCTGTTCAGCGGGGATCGCCGGAGCGGATATCCACGGAGCGGATCAGCACTGATCCGTCCCATGTGAAAGGACCCTAAGGTGTAACTTAACATGCACATAACAGGTGATGGTGGATCAACTGAGCATTTAAACTTTTGCACTCACAGTTTCAGATGACTTATCATATGGTTCCTTTATCATGTCTTGCTAAAAAGCAAAGTACTTCTTGTATAGTGCAACAAATAAAAATAGAAAATTACTGCGCTCTTAAGTAAAAAAATACCTCTATACTACCCAAGCTGCAGCGATTAAGATGTGATACACATCAAAAATATCAACCAAAAACAGAAAGTGTATAGCTGCGCTACCTATATACTCCAACCTCCCTAAGATTCAAATGAATTTTTGTATTATCACAATCTTCAAACCATCCCCATAGTAAGTAAAGTAAATGAATAAATAATAAATTAATGGTTTGCCAAAAAATTCATCAATATATACAGGAAAATAAATATTACACTAATTCATAAGTGATACTAATACATGTAATTAAAAAAAAAATAATGAATAAAAATGAATAAAAAATTAAGATTGTGGAAAAATCTTAAACAGATAAACGTAAATAAGCGTGAAAGAATGTCCCAAAGCCCAAGGTGAAAAAATCAAAATAATAGTCCTTTCGGTGATAATAATTCTTTCAGTAATAATAATCAAACGTGCAATCTTCCATCACCAAAAAACGTGCTGAACACCGCTAGAAATGCACGCTTACCAGAGGCTCACTCAATCTACACAGTAAGGTCTGCCGAATGGATCGCAAATCCCCACAGATCCAGGCTGAAATCTCACTCGGGAGGCTCGCACATATACAGATGGTTACTCAAAAGACATAAGCAGAGGGGCTTCCCATAGTGTAAATCAGGTATACAGCTTTATTCCAAATAAAAATTGAATATACTCACAAACGTAAACAAGTAAAATCACAGCGTATTTGCAGGCCGGCAAGCTAGCGCCCGTTCGCTCAGAGTCCACATGACTGTGTCAGCATGTCCTAGTCACCCAATGCGCGTTTCGTCACACGATGATGTTGTCTGGGGTACGGGTGATGCGCTGACGCATCACATTTATATACAATACATATTGGACCAAGTCTCGTTCTGAGCTTAGGAGGAAACAGGAACTGGACACGAAAACATGGCGGACGTGACGAATCACATGCACCATGTTGGAAAAGGGCACTAGAAATGGCAAGTTTCTAAAATAAACAATGGCGGTCGCAATAGCTCACAACAGCCAAAATATTTAAAATATAAAAATAATAAAAAGGCAATAGGAATGGCAAATGCTTAAATTAAACATTGTCAGTCAATAACTGAGTCAAGTCACAAGGTAGGCAAGCTTAAAACTAGCAAAACAACCGAATAAAAATTGTATTTTAACAAAGATAAATTGATCAAATGAATATTGAAAAAAAGGGGATTTATTATTAATGGTTGAACTTGTAAAAAGAGAACTCATCCGCTCAGCTCAGAACAAGTTCACAACATCACTCCATGTTGGATCAGACATATACCCCTAAACCATCAAAATAATTAGTATATACTCAATAATACAATCATAGGCATGTACAAATCTTGAGCCACATACAGCCTCAAAAAATAATAAATCCTCAAGGTAATTATAATTATTTGAAGTTAGGAATTATTGATAAATGCGTTAACATCCACGTCTATGTTAAGGCCAAAAGGAGCATAACATTTTAACCGATGGATCCAGGACATTTCTAACCTAGATAAACCCCTGACAAGAGAGCCACCCCTCCAATGTAAACTAAATTTGTCTATGCCCCAAAAAATTGTTTTTGCACGATTTTTGTTATGATGTTCAAGGTAATGTCTTGATACAGAATGTTTCGAGAAAATGTTCTTAATGTTCGTAATATGCTAATTTAACCGGATAAGAAGGGGTCACTTAGTCCTCCCTACATATTGTAGTCCGCAAGGATATTGGAGTAAATAAACAACCCCTTTGGTTGTACACGTAATGAAGGGTTTGATGGTATACTCATGCAGCGTGCTAGGAGAGACAAAAGTATGAGTCCATCTCTGAGAGCATCCACTAAGAGAGCAAACTCGACACCTACGGCACTGGTAATAGCCCGTCAAGTTTTAAAAAAAATTTTTTTTGAGATAGGGGGATTTAATACGTTAGGTGCCAACCTATCCCTAAGTGAAGGGGCCCCTCTATAAACTACACGAGGCCTTGCTGGTAGAATAGTGTTTAAAACTGTGTCATTATTCAAAATATGCCAGTGTTTATTGATTAATTTTTAATGTTATCGTGTTGTACCGAATATGTTGTTATGAAGGGAACAGATCCAATCTGATCCTTGGAAGATGTTTTGACCTTTTCTACTAGAAGATCCCCTCTATCAATAGCCTTAACATTCTCAAGAGTGGTTTTTAGCAAATCTTCCTCATAGCCCTTATCCAAAAAACGCTTAGATAGGATTTATGCCTGTGTTAAAAAACATTCTTACTCCGTACAGTTTCTCTTGATCCTCAAAAATTGGCTTTTTGGTATGGACTTCAGCCAAGCTTGATGGTGACAGCTGTCAGTTGGAATATATGAATTCCTATCTGTACTTTTAAAGAATGTAGAGATGACAAACCGATCATCAGACTTAGAAATGGTCAAATCCAAAAAGTTAATATTGGATTGACTGGCCTCAAAACTGAAACTCGTTAGGTCACGAATGCACATGTGGCCACTATCTAATGTTTGTAGGCAGGTTACCTACCAGATGTTTTCACTGAGTTTCCACTAAGAATACAGATGCAACTACAACCCGCAGTGGCTGATTTGTACTCTGTGACGCCAAACACATTATTGTTTCTTTTGGCTTTCAGAAGATTCCAGAAAAGGGAACTAGAAAGCCCTGTTCTGCCAGGTGATACCTTCAAGAAAACCTGTCAACAATTGAAGTGCTTTAAAGAGAAACAACTGCCTAAGGACACACACCATAATATGCATGCCTTTAGCTGTGTTAGCAAAAGCTTTGTTACCTTTTTTACTTGGGAACCTGACTTTCCTGACTGAAAAACTATGCCCCACCAGCTACCATACCACTGTTTTTTGGCACTGCCCCTATTGGTCACTAGCACAGTCTCATTGGACACGGAGTTGATAGTTGGTGGGGATTCATCTTGAAATCAGGGAAGTCAGTTCTCTAGTAACGGGTAAACTGGTTTCAGAGGATGCTTAGAGGAGACATTTTTGGTAAGTAATGGAGGACAACTTGGATGTCTTCTTTTAGGACTTTCATTTTTGAAAATAGAAAACAGGCAACAAGTTTCATAGTTAGTAAGGTTGAATAAAGACACCAGTCCATCCTGAGTGAGTGTCTACAATTGTCCCTATCCCTGAACATTGCACACTCACATCAGTCCCCTACCCTCAAGGAGCCCACAATCCAAGGTCCCCCATTCATATACTAGGGCCAATTTTGGACAGAAGCCAATTAACCTACCTGCATGTCTTTGGAGGAAAACAGAGTACCTGGAGGAAACCCACGCAGGCACAGGGAGAACATGCAAACTCCAGGTAGGTAGTGTTGTGGTGTGGTTGGGATTTGAACCAGTGACCCTTCTTACTACTAGGTGAGAGTGCTAACCACTACACCACTGTGCCGCCCACAGTACCTTATAGTTCACTATAAGGTATAACTTAACATGCACATAACAGGTGATGGTGGATCAACTGAGCATTTACACGTTTGCACTCACAGGGTCAGATGACTTATCATATGGTTCCTTTATCATGTCTTGCTAAAAAGCAAAGTACTTCTTGTATAGTGGATGATGATGAGCAATTAAGAGACAATAAAGATTAAATAGAAAGCTGAAAATATGTTTCACAGCGATCTGATAGTTAAACTATATACTTTATTAGGTTGCTTAATTTGGTGTAAAATCATTGAGAAAAAAACACAACAGTGTCTGATACTGTGGTCTCACTACACCAGTTAAGTTAATTCTTGTATAAAATATGTGTAGACTAAATTTGGTACATTTTAGTGAGTTAAATGGGGTTAAATGGGGGGGACAATTTTAGTTAATATTTATCAGCTGAAACAACAGCAAACTAATAATATGTGTGTATTTCACAGCAGATTTGTTGAGCTGCATTGGTCTGCAATAATTGGTGGTCAGTTGGAAGGATGCTCCTTACATTGGTTGTCAGTTGGAAGAATGCTCTTTACATTGGTGGCCATTGGGAAAAATGTTCCTTAAATTGGTGGTCATTGAGACGAATGCCCCTTATATTGGTGGTCCGTAGAAAGAATGTTCCTTACATTGTTAGTCAGTGGGAAAAAATGTTCCTTAAATTGGTGGTCATTGAAAAGAATGCACCTTACAAAGGTGGTCATTGGGAAGAATGCCCTTTCATTGATGGTCAGTGGGAAAAATGCCCCTTAAATGGAACCGAAAAGAGAAGGTTCAGGGTCGCTCTGTGTAATTACATTAAAGCACAGACATGTTGTTTTTTTTAATAATTATTTTATTTTATTTTTACAATTGAAAAAAAAGTGATCCATCTATGGCCAGCCTAAGGCTGTCTTATCTCCTTCCTGAATTCAGTACTGTTAACAGATGCTCAAAATATTGTTATATAACAAAGGTGCTCTCAGGATACATAAAGGAATCCTAAAGGAATTGTTAGTTAATAGTTTTAGGCCTTGCTGACATATACCTCGTACACAAGATAGAACTTTCCAACAACAAAACCGTGGAATTTTGTCCGTAGGGCGTGGTCTCAAACTTGTCTTGCATACACACGAACACACAATTGTTGGCCAACAATTACGAATGTAGTGGCGTACTACATTGTTTTTCAGCTCTTTAGCGCCACCCTTTGTCTCCTTCTGCTAATTTTGTGTTAGTAGAAGTTTGGGGAGTTTTGATTCGCGTTTTTTCATTTTGTACTTTTCATTTTGCACTTTTCAGTTTGTTTCTGAACAGCCATTCATCAACCAGCCATGTTGCGGAATCAGAGAAGATAACGTGTTATTTATTATTGGCCTTGAAGTTATTGTTTTGACATTATTTTTTTGGTTGAATAATGATTTGATTTGATGTGGTATATTTTCTATATTTTTGGATGCATAGAAGGAACTTTTTGGTTAAGTTCTATTGGCAGACAGCATATCTAATTTTATTTATTTTCTTTTTTTAATGCACAATAAAAAATTTGTGTAGAATAATACTTGGCTATGTGTTTTACTTCAAATGACAGTTTAGGAGTAGACAGTTACATTTAAAACATACAATGCAAAATTAACAAGGGACGCCAACATAGTTGTATCTTTGATCTTAAAAACTACGGGATAATGGTGTTTTGGTAACTTGCCCAAGTAAAAAAAAAAAAAAAAAAAAAAGCCTAAATAATAATATTCTTGATATCAAAAAAAAAAAAGCCTTTGAAAATTCCATCAGTATCACCAGCAAAGCAGCTTCATTATCATCCCATTAAAGAAGAAGAGAATTGTGCCCTGCATTTCGAGATTTCATAATTATTTGCCACGTCATGAATGTTAATTCTCCATTACGAACGATAGTTTACAAGACCGAACGCTTCTGGCTCGTCCTTGCTTCTGAGCATGCGTGCTTGTACTTTGGACTTTTGTCTGATGGACTTGTGCACACACAGACATTTGTCCACGGAAAATTTGAAAACCCGCCATCCAACATTTGTTGGCGGAAAGTCCGACAACAATTGTCCGATGGAGCATACATAGGGTCGGATTTACCGACAACAGCCTGTCATCGAACATTTCCCGTCGGAAAGTCCGATCGTGTGTACGAGGTCTTTAGGTGTAGTTAAGCACGCTCCGTGCTTCCGCATACAGACAGTCCTATTCATGTAGATTGTAGCTCTCCTTTCTATTCATGTAGATTGGGGCTCAGCAGCTGCACAGACACAGCCGCTGCTCACAATTTGACATCCATGTGAGTGCAGGAGCGTGTCCAAGAATGCAGTCAGCGTGAGTTCAGGAAGAACCTGCATGCATATGGATGCCAAATTGGGAGCAGTGGCTGTGTCCATGCAGCAGGTGCATTCTAGTTAACATAACTGGAACTGCCTGCATGCGGATACATGTAACACCTGTGCATCCTGTGCAGGAAAACATGGCCCTCTTGTGGGTGTATGGTTAATACATCAAAGTAAATGAAGTCTTACAAGGAAAGTATCAGCAGCAAATAGGATGGGTTATTCAGCTTGTACAGCTTCGCTTGAAAAAAAGTTAATTCATCTTACCAACCATAATTAAATATTTGCTTTAGGTTGGCTGGCCCTCTAGGACAAGTATCTAATGAATGGATATTATTACATAGACCCACATCAGAAATGTCTATAATTTGTTGGCAAGCGTTCGCATCCCTTTCAGGAACACTGTGTAATCTGCTAACAGATACAGACAGGATAAAATTGAGTCTGTCTTGGAGCTGCTCATAGCATCTAGTTGTTCTATAAGTTCCCAGAACTGCCTTTCCCCTCCACCGACCACCATAGCAAAAACACAGAATTTTCTTTTGCGAAGCTCTCAAACGCACTAATTATACAGCAAGCTGGAAATCAAACACTGGACAGCTCACTTTATCAGAAGAGGAAACTTTTATTAGCAGGCTGATTGAGCCCAGGCACTTGTGGAGGTCACATCGGAGTTTGGAGAGAGATTTTAATTTTCCAAAGTTAAAGACAGGAGGAGCCCTGACAACGACTGACGGTTTATTCCGTGTAAATGCAGACTAAAAATAGGAACACGTTGCCTGCATGGAATACAAACTGCTCCCTCTCCCAGCTCTAATTCACTTCAAAGGGAAAAAGTTGAGGAGGTGACAAAAGAAGAAAAAAAAAAAAAAAGATGGAATTAAAATAATTCAGTCCACTAAGGACCATTTCATCATGAAGAGTGTGAATTTCTATTACCTCTTGCTGTATCTGACTTACCTGAACCCTGTCTGCTCCACCAATGCCTGCGAGATCTGTGACTGCAGTGGGAACACTCTGAAGTGCCCAGCACAGGCACCAGCTCACCGGTCCCCTGATATCAAACTGTAAGTAGATACTTTTCCAATGGTCAGCCTTACACTAATGTGTTTGCTTTGCCCATTCAAATAAAATTTATTTCACTTTACCCATTTGTTATGTGACCCTGGTTACCTTTCTCCAGTATTGTTGTCAATGTTCTGTATTTCAAACATAACATAGGCAAGAGGAAAAAAAAAGATATTTAAATGTCAGAAATACATTATTATATTATTAGTTATTTACTTATATGGGCTGCACTTACTAGATATGAATTATATTATGTTATTACTTATTAACTTATAAAGCACCGATATGCCCCTATGGGCTACACTTTATTTGTAAAGCACAAATTATGTATTTATTAACTTCTAACGCACCAATATGTCCCCATGGGCTACACTTCATTTGCAAAGCACAAATTGTGTATTTATTAACTTATAAAGTATCAACGTGTTCTGGTGGGATACATTTGTTATCCTATAATGCACCAATGCGTCCTGATGGGATTTATTTATTAACTTATAAAATATCAATTGTCCAGGCAGGATACATTTATTAGCTTATAATGCACCAATGGGTTGTGATGCAATGCATTTATTAACTTAGAAAGCACAAACATGTTCTGATAGGACAAATTTATTAACTTATGAAGCACTAAAGTGTTCTGATGGGCTGCACATTGACTGTTATTACAGAATGTATATCAGTTAATACTGTACCTAAGTTGACAGTTGACAGTTATAGTGCAAAAAAGTATCAGTTGTAGTAGAGGTGATCACATTCGCAAAGACTTATAATTGTAATATTAAAGTAAGCATAATGGAACTGAGCAAAAATAAATGTTTCCTAAAAACATGACTGAAACACACATTTCAACTGAATGGTGTGCCATGTGCAGAATATAGTGCAAATTGGAAGATTGTAAGTTTGGTCCTTCACAGTTAAAGGATACATTAGCCACAATTTTTTTATATAAATATATATATATATACACCCAGAAATATCTATCTATATATATATATATATGTATATATATATATATATATATATATATATATATATATATATATATATATATATATATATATATATATATATATATATATATATATATATATATATATATATATATATATATATATATATATATATATATATATATATATATATATATATACATATATATATATACACATATATATAATATATATATATATATATATATATATATATATATATATACATATATATATATATACATATATATATATATATACATATATATATATATATATATATATATATATATATATATATATATACATATATATATATATATATATATATATATATATATATATATATATATATATATATATATATATATATATATACACACACAGTGGGTCAAATAAGTATTGAACATATCCCCATTTCTCTGGGTAAATATGTTTCTAAAGGTGCTATTAGGATGGAATTTTCACCACATGTCAGTAACAACCCATGCAATCCATACATCCAAAAAAACAAAACACAAATAAGTTCAGAAATGAAGATAAGTGTAATAAAATGGAATGACACAAGGAAAAAATATTCAACAAGCTAACTGAAATGTATTTAATACTTTGTACAAAATCCTTTGTTGGTAATGAGAGCTTCAAGACACCTCCTGTATGGAGAAACTAGTCACATGCATTACTCAGGTGTGATTTTGGCCCATTCTTCCACACAGACTTCAAATCTTGAAGATTCTGTGGGCCTCTTCTATGAACTCTGATCTTTTGTTCTTTCCATAGATTTTTTATTGGATTCAAGTCTGGTGATTGGCTGGGCCATTCTAGAAGTTTATTTTCTTTGAAACCAATTGAGAGTTTCCTTGGCTTTGTGTTGGGATGATTGTCTTGCTGAAATATCCACCCTCATTTCATCTTCATCATCTTGGTAGATGGCAGCAGATTTTTTTATCAAGAATGTCTTGGTACATTTTTCCATTCATCCTTCCTTCCATGATATGAAGTTTGCCCGCCCCGTATGCTGAAAAACAGCCCCACACCATGATGTTCCCACCTCCAAACCTCACTGTTGGTATTGGGGTGTTTTTGGTGTTTTTGGTGTGATGTGCAGTGCCATTTGATCTCCAAACATGGTTTGTATTATGGCTTCCAAAGAGTTCCATTTGGGTCTCATCTGACCAGACTATATTCTCCCCGTATTTCACAGGCTTGTCTGAATGTTTTGCAGCAAGCTTTAAACGAGCTACAACATGCTTCGTCTTGCGAGGAGCACCTGGTCATGGCCGGTTTATCGTAAAACGATGTTCTTTCCATTTCTGTATTATGTCCTCAACAGTGTTTACTGGAACATTCAGACATTTAGAAATCCTTCTGTAACCAATGCTATCAGTATGTTTTGCAACAATAAGGTTGTGAAGGTCTTGGAGCTCTTTGCTTTTACCCATCATGAGATGTTTCTTGTGTGACACCTCAGTAATGATACACCTTTTTTATAGGCCATCAATTCAGACTCAACCAGCTGACATTAATTTGCACTGACAGGGGGCAAGATTGCGTTCTAATTACCGATAGATTTCAGCTGGTGTCTTGGCTTTCTATGCCTTTTTTCACCTCTCTTTCTTCATGTGTTCAATACTTTTTCCCTGTGCCATTCCATTTGATTACACATAACTTAATTTCTGAACTTATTTGTTTTGGTTTCTTTGTATGTATTGTATGGGTTGTTACCAACATGTGGTGAAAATTTCATGTCCATAGCACCTTTAGAAATATATTCACCTAGAAAAACGGTGATAAGTTCAATATATATTTATATATATAAGGTTTGATTAATTTGGTGTTTTGTTTGAGATCCATCTGGTTACATGCATAGATAAGGATGCTTGCCTACTGGTGCTGTCCACCACATTGAACTTTGCATTTTTTCCAATTGGGAATGTGCACGGTTTGATTTTGGACCAGAGCTGTTTTCACCTCCAGCTATATATCTGCCCTGTATTGGCACTGTATATCTACACCCCCAAGAGTAGCTATTTTACAAAATAAGAGTTAGCAAATTTTCAAGACAGAGTAGGGACTGGCCAAAGGGGAATCACTTTGATGCAGTTGTCCAGCTTGAACATGCATTGCAATATATGGTAACTGAGGCCGCGTACACACGGGCGGACTGTTCGGCCAACTTTGTCCGTCAAACAGTTTCGGCAAACAGTCCGCTCAAAATTAGCATGGACGGACATGGCCACACACGACGAACGAACAGTTTGCTGAAACCGTGCGCGATGACGTGAACGGCACGTACGACGGGACGAAAAATACGACGTCCTATACACTGCATTATAACTTTCGGCGTGTTAAGCCTTTCTGAGCATGCGCGGAACTTAGTTTGTCGAACAAGCCTACACACGGGCGGACTGTTCGCTCAAACAAAGTTTCAGCGGACAGTTTTACGGAAATTCCGAAAAACCTTGTTCGTCAAACTGTCCGCTGAAACTGTCCGCTGAAAGCCCACACACGAGCGGACTGTCCGCCCAAACACTGTTCAGCGGACAAAGTTGGGCGAACAGTCCGCCCGTGTGTACGCGGCCTGAGAATTCCCATTTTACAAGCAATAGTTTTCTATAGGTCTTAACATGGCAACACCTCCTTAATATCTCACGTGTTGTATAAAGTATCTCATAAAAGTTAGTACATCCCTCACATTTTTGTAAATATTTTATTATAAGTTTTTATGTGACAACACTGAAGAAATGACAATGTAAAGTAGTGAGTGTACAGCTTGTATAACAGTGTAAATTTGCTGTCCCCTCAAAATAACTCAACACACAGCCATTAATGTTTGACAACAAAAGTGAGAACACCCCTAAGTGAAAATGTCCAAAGTGGGCCCAATTAGCCATTTTCCCTCCCCGGTGTCATGTGACTCATCAACATTACAAGGTCTCAGGTGTGAATGGGGAGCAGGTGTGTTAAATTTGGTGTTATCGCTCTCACTCTCTCATACTGGTCACTGGAAGTTCAACATGGCGCCTCATGACAAAGAACTCTCTAAGGATCTGAAAAAAAAAAAGAATTGTTGCTCTACATAAAGATAGCTTAGGCTATAAGAAGATTGCCAAGACCCTGAAACTGAGCTGTTATAGCTGCAAAGGGTGGGCCAACTCAATACTGAACCCTACAGACTAAGACTGGGATGCTGGGGTGCTTTGGGAGGGGAGAGGACTAGTGCAAGATGGGGGGGGTTGGATATGTTCTGGGGTCACTTGGGGGGTCTGATATGTGCTGGGGGGTGCTTTGAGAGGCGAGAGGGCCAGAGCAAGGGGGGTAGGGGTTAGATATGTGCTGGGGGGCACTTTGTGAGGGGAGAGAGCTAGTGCAAGGGGGATAGGGTGTGTGCTGGGGAGCGCTTGGGGGGTTGGATATGTGCTGGGGGGAACTTTGGGGGGTTAGATAAGTGCTGGGGAGGTTGTCAGATTTCAAATCCAACCCACACTTCTAGCATGTCTTCCCCGTGCCAAAGCCCCCCCCCCCCCCCAGCACATATCCTTCTAACCCCTTGATCGCTCCACATATTTTCTAAGTTGTCCTCCTTTCCAGCCGCTACCCCCCCGTCCATCCGTCTACACAGTATAGTAAACGTTGTACAGACCTTGATCTCACTCGCTTATGGAGGCGCGCATCGCAGTGAATGGTGGTGCGGTGTGTCAGTCACACCACTACACCAACCTTGGTAAAGAGCCTCAGACGGATGCCCACCAGGGACCACCAGAATGTCGCCAGGACCACTAGGGATGGCCACCACACTGGACCACCAGGTATGCCACCCTAGACCACCAGGGAAATGCCAATCAGTGCCCAGGCAGCTGCCAATCAGTGCCCATCCCCAATGCCTGCCAGTGCCAGTGCCATCAGTGATGCCTAACAATGCCATCTATCAGTGCCGCATATCAGTGCCCATCAGTGCCACGTATCAGTGCCCAGTAGTGCCACCTATCAGTGCCCAGCAGTGTAAGTACTCATCAGTGCAGCCTTTCAGTGCCCATCAGTGCTGCCTCTCAGTACCCATCAGTGCCCACCAGTGCCACCCATGATTTCACATCAGTGCTACCTATCAATGCCCAATCATTACTGAATATCAGTGCCACCTATCAGTGTCCATCGTCAGTGCCGTCAGTGCCCATCAGTGCCACCCCATCGGTGCTGCCTTTTCAGTGCCCGGCAGTTCTGCCTTATCAGTGCCCATCAGTGAAGCAGAAAACTTACTTATTTACAAAATTTTATAACAGAAACAAAAGAAAACTTTTTTTTTTTTTCATAATTGTAGGACTTTTTTTATTTGTTGAGCAAAAAATAAAACCGCAGAGGTGATCAAATACCACCAAAAGAAAGTTCTGGGAACAAAATGATAAAAATGTAGTTTGGGTAC
The DNA here is from genome assembly GCF_037356315.1 of Lithobates pipiens. Taxonomy (NCBI): domain Eukaryota; kingdom Metazoa; phylum Chordata; class Amphibia; order Anura; family Ranidae; genus Lithobates; species Lithobates pipiens. The sequence goes on from NW_027507758.1 coordinate 39,121,198, forward strand.
AGCTTAGCACAACCACGCAATTGTCATTTAAACAGCGGCAGCGCTGAAAGCTGCAAATTGGCCTGGGCAAGCCACAGCGAACAAACGCAAATGAAAACAGTTGACGCCTTTCAGCCTATAAGGCCTTAGTCATAACCCCTGTTATGTAAGGTTGTAGGGAGGGGCTGAGTCCTCTGTAAGGTTAGCCATACACTATACAATTATCTTGTACAACTTTTCTTTAGATTTACCAAAAACATATAATATGAGCTCAAACCTGAACACTTTCAATTTGTATGCAATCAGGCGCATAGTTGAAGGTAAATCTAAAGGAAACTGAACAAGAAAATTGTATAATGTATGATCAGCTTAAATTTAGAATTTTCAGAAAGTCACAATTTACACAGGAGATTATGGGAGATCTATAATAAGGGAGCATGGAGGGAAGTTACAGAATGCTGGCTGCACCTACTATAGAGTGAATATGTTACTTCGGTTGCTATGGGCAGAGTACTTGTTCACTTTAAAGTACAGGTATATATTAAAGGAGAAGTACAGCCAAAGCTTGTGTGACTGTACTTCTGCTGGGATCACAGGAGTGAAGTTTATTTTGCACTCTTGTGACCCATTTTCAGCAGACAGCAGGCTGAAGCCTGCTGTCGGCTGATGTCAGAGAGCCGACCCAGCCTCGGGTAAGATTGTGACAATGAAGTCGGGATCCGCCCACATGCCTGGACCGACACCCGGCTCAGCCACTCAGTGAACAACAGAGAGCCCGACCCTGCCTCATGTGTTGCCCTAACCTCCCCTTATACTTACCTGAGCCCTATTTCATTCCAGCAATGTACACAAGAGCATTCTCTCTACCTTCTCACTGGACAAATTGTAAATAATTTTTTTTTTTTTTAATCCTAATGCATTCTATGCATTAGGATAAGAACATTCTGTGTGCAGCAGCCCCCCTAATACTTACCTGAGCCCCATCTCGATCCAGCGATGTTGCACAAGAAAGAGACTCAACTGTCCAGAACTCTCCCTCCTCATTAGCTGAGACACATAGCGGCGCCATTAATACCCGCTGCTGTCAATCAAAGTCAGTGAGCCAATAAAAAGAGAGGGGGCAGGGCTGAGCCACAGCTCCATGTCTGAATGGCGCACAGAGCAGTGGTTTGGCTTGGGTGCCCCCATAGGAAGCTGCTTGCTGTGGAGGCACTTGGCAGGAGGGAGGAGCCAGGAGCACCAGCAAGTGATCTGAGAAGAGGAAGATCTAAGCTGCTCTGTGCAAAACCACTACACAGAGGAGGTAAGTATAACATGTTTGTTGTTTTTAAACAAAAAACAAAACAAAAACAAGACTTTAGTATCACTTTACATTTCCTGGAGTTAGGCTTTAACGGTAAAGTAGAATTTCAGCCTCAACCTAACTAGTCTAAAAATGTCCCCTCCTCCCTGCTAACACCTACGTTGACTAAAGCCGCGTACACACGTAGCCGTCTGTCCGACATACTTAGAGCCGTCTATCCGACGTACTTAGTCTGGCGGACTTCCCGCCAGACTGTCCATCAGACTTTCTGAACGGGCTACTTGCCCACACACGGCACTTTTTCAGCGGACTAATACGGCGTACTAAGTCCGCCGTACTATCCGCCCTACTGAACGGACTCGCCCACGCACGCGGAGGAAAGTCCGCTCATTTCGAGCGCGTCTCCAGGTAGGCGGGGCCTGCGACGTCTCCACCTGGTATGGACTTCAAGGGGAACCCCAACGCCGAAAAAAATCGGCGTGGGGGTCCCCCCAAGTCCACAACAGACCCTTGTCCAAGCATGCTACCCGGCCGGCCAGGAAAGAAGGGGCGAGCGCCCCCCCTCCTGGGCCACGCGGCCCCCCCACCCCAAAGCACCTTGTCCCCATGTTGTTGAGGACAAGGGTCTCTTCCCGACAACCCTGGCCATTGGTTGTCGGGGTCTGCAGGCGAGGGGCTTATCGGAATCCGGGAGCCCCCTTTAATAAGGGGGCCCCCGGATACCGGCCCCCCACCCTATGTGAATGAGTATGGGGTACAATGTACCCCTACCCATTCACCTGTAAAATAAAGTACAAAAAAAACACAACACACAAGATAAAATAGTTTATTGCACAGCTCCGGGGGACTTCCGTCTTCGGGGGTCTTCTTGCCGGACTCCTCCGCTATCTTCTTGTAGCTCTTTTACTAGTGGAGGAGTCCGGCTTTCTTCCTCGCCGCCGCCCTCTTCTTCCGACTTCGGGGGTCTTGTCCCCCCTCTTCGGTTCTTCTGCCGGGCCACCGCGCCTTCTTATAGCTTTTTTACAGGCGGTGGCCTGGTCTTCTGTCGCCGCCGCCGCCTTCCGTTCTTCTTCTTCTTCTCCTGGAGATGTTGACTGGACGTTCTCTCCGGCCGCAATGCCAGGGACGCGCTGCGCTGCGACTTATATAGGGACAAGGGGCGGTGTCACATGGGTTGGTGTCACATGGTGACCCCGCCCCCTTACGATGTCACAGTCCCGGAGGATGCTGGGACTGTCGCCATGTGACATCAACCCATGTGACCAACCCATGTGACACCGCCCCTTGAAGAAGAAGAAGACGAACGGAAGGCGGCGGCGGCGACAGAAGACCGGGCCACCACCTGTAAAAGAGCTATAAGAAGGCGCGGTGGCCCGGCAGAAGAACCGAAGAGGGGGGACAAGACCCCCGAAGTCGGAAGAAGAGGGTGGCGGCGAGTAAGAAAGCTGGACTCCTCCGCTAGTAAAAGAGCTACAAGAAGATAGCGGAGGAGTCCGGCGAGAAGACCCCCGAAGACGGAAGACCCCCGGAGCTGTGCAATAAATTATTTTATCTTGTGTGTTGTGTTTTTTTTGTACTTTATTTTACAGGTGAATGGGTAGGGGTACATTGTACCCCATACTCATTCACATAGGGTGAGGGGCCGGTATCTGGGGGCCCCCTTATTGAAGGGGGCTCCTGGATTCCGATAAGCCCCCTGCCCGCAGACCCCGACAACCAATGGCCAGGGTTGTCGGGAAGAGGCCCTTGTCCTCATCAACATGGGGACAAGGTGCTTTGGGGTGGGGGGGCCGTGTGGCCCCCCTTCCCCAAGGCACCCCCCATGTTGAGGGCACGCAGGCTGGTACGGCTCAGGAGGGGGCGCTCGCTCGCCCCTCCTTTCCTGGCCGGCCGGGTAGCGTGCTCGGACAAGGGTCTGTTGTGGACTTTGGGGGGACCCCCACGCCGATTTTTTTTGGCGTTGGGGTTCCCCTTTAAGTCCATACCAGGTGGTGGGACCAGCGACGTCTCCTTCGCGGGCCCCGCCTACCTGGAGACCCGCTCGAAATGAGCGGACTTTTCTCCGGGCGGGAAAAGTCCGTTCATTTCAAAAGTACGGCGGACTGGCATACACACGGCTGGATTGTCCGCCGAAATGCGAGTCCCGCGGGAAGATTGGAGTGTAAAACTACTTTCTAAGTCCGCCGTACTTTCGGGTCAAAAAAGTATACCGGAGGCTACACACGGGGGGATTGTTTGGCGGACTTGAGTTTGCCGGACTTTTCCACCCGCTTGTTTGATCGTGTGTACGCGGCATAAGCTGTGTGTGCTTTCCTATTTTTCGCTTGCCCTGATCAGCGGCGGCTGCAGGGGAGACGAGAGAGGGCCTGACAATGGCTGGGAATGCCTGGGAGCAGTGGTATCACTTATAGTCTCCATATTCCAGCCATTGTCCCTGAGGGCTTTCACACTGGAGTGGTGTGCTGGCAGGAAACAAAAAAAAGTCCTGCTAGCAGCATCTTTGGAGCGGTGAAGGAGCGGTGTATACACCACTCCTAAACCGCTCCTACCCATTGAAATCGTTCCTTTCTCGCCCCCTATCAGTGGGTAAAAGTGCCCCGCTAGTGGCCGAATAGCACCACGAAACTGATGGTAAAGCACTGCTTAGGCTGCATTCACACCTGAGCATAAAAGCAGAAAATCACGCAAATTTACAGCGATTTTGCTGCGTTTTTGCAGCATTTTTACCGCGATTTGCATCATTTTTTACCGCGATTTGCCACGATTTTGTGCAGGGCAAAAGGTCACCAATGTTAAAAGAAGAAAAACGCCCAAATCTGCTCAATTCGAGCGACAAAAAAGGGTCCGGAACTTGTTTGAGCTTCAGGCGCTCGGCTTCAGGCGACATGGAGTGGAGATGTGAACCATCTCCATAGAGAATAATTTATTTTTTCCCCTCTAGCATTTTGTTGCTTCAGGCTTCAAGCTACAAAACAATCAGGTGTGAATGGGGTCTAAAAATACCAGAGCTTTACTGCTGACGCACCCACCGTCCCGGTGTGAAAGGAGCCTTATGCCGCGTACACACAATCAAACAAGCGGGTGGAAAAGTCTGGCAAACTCAAGTCCCCCAAACAATCCCCCCGTGTATAGCCTCCGGCATACTTTTTTGACCCGAAAGTACGGCGGACTTAGAATGTAGTTTTACACTCCAATCTTCCCGCCGGACTCGCATTTCGGCAGACAATCCGGCCGTGTGTGTGCCAGTCCGCCGTACTTTTGAAATGAACGGACTTTTCCCGCCCGGAGAAAAGTCCGCTCATTTTGAGCGGGTCTCCAGGTAGGCGGGGCCCGCGAAGGAGATGTCGCTGGCCCCCGCCGCCTGGTATGGACTTAAAGGGGAACCCCAACGTCGAAAAAAAACGGCGTGGGGATCCCCCAAAGTCCACAACAGACCCTTGTCCGAGCACGCTACCCGGCCGGCCAGGAAAGGAGGGGCGAGCGAGCGCCCCCCCCCCCCTCCTGAGCCGTACCAGGCCGCGTGCCCTCAACATGGGGGGTGCCTTGGGGAAGGGGGGGCCGCGCGGCCCCCCCACCCCAAAGCACCTTGTCCCCATGTTGATGAGGACAAGGGCCTCTTCCCGACAACTCTGGCCATTGGTTGTCGGGGTCTGCGGGCGGGGGACTTATCGGAATCCGGGAGCCCCCCACCCTATGTGAATGAGTGTGGGGTACAATGTACCCCTACCCATTCACCTGTAAAATAAAGTACAAAAAAAAACACAACACACAAGATAAAATAATTTATTGCACAGCTCCGGGGGTCTTTCGTCTTCGGGGGTCTTCTCGCCGGACTCCTCCGCTATCTTCTTGTAGCTCTTTTACTAGCGGAGGAGCCCGGCATTCTTCTTCGTCGCTGCGGCCTCTTCTTCCGACTTCGGGGGTCTTGTCCCCCTCTTCGGTTCTTCTGCCGCCGCCGCAGCAGCCGCCGCCGTCGCCGCTGCTGCCTTCCGTTTTTCTTCTTCTTCTTCTTCTTCTTCTCCTGGAGATGTTGACTCGACGTTCTCTCCGGCCGCAATGCCAGGGATGCGCTGCGCTGCGACTTATATAGGGACAAGAACCGAAGAGGGGGACAAGACCCCCGAAGTCGGAAGAAGAGGCCACAGCGACGAAGAAGAATGCCGGGCTCCTCCGCTAGTAAAAGAGCTACAATAAGATAGCGGAGGAGTCCGGCGAGGAGACCCCCGAAGACGGAAGACCCCCGGAGCTGTGCAATAAATTATTATATCTTGTGTGTTGTGGTTTTTTTTGTACTTTATTTTACAGGTGAATGGGTAGGGGTACATTGTACCCCATACTCATTCACATAGGGTGGAGGGCCGGTATCCGGGGGCCCCCTTATTAAAGGGGGCTCCCGGATTCCGATAAGCCCCCCGCCCGCAGACCCCGACAACCAACGGCCAGGGTTGTCGGGAAGAGGCCCTTGTCCTCATCAACATGGGGACAAGGTGCTTTGGGGTGGGGGGGCCGCGTGGCCCCCCTTCCCCAAGGCACCCCCAATGTTGAGGGCACACGGCCTGGTACGGCTCAGGGGGGGGGGGGGGCGCTCGCTCGCCCCTTTCCTGGCCGTCCGGGTAGCGTGCTCGGACAAGGGTCTGTTGTGGACTTTGGGGGGACCCCCACGCCGATATTTTTAGGCATTGGGGTTCCCCTTTAAGTCCATACCAGGCGGCGGGCCAGCGACGTCTCCTTCGCAGGCCCCGCCTACCTGGAGACCCGCTCAAAATGAGCGGACTTTCCTCCGCGTGTGGGCGAGTCCGTTCATTTCAAAACTAGGGCGGATAGTACGGCGGACTTAGTACGCCATATTAGTCCACTGAAAAAGTGCCGTGTGTGGGCAAGTAGCCCGTTCGGAAAGTCCGACGGACAGTCTGGCGGGAAGTCCGCCAGACTAAGTATGTCGGACAGACGGCTACGTGTGTACGCGGCTTTATGCCGTGTACACACGAGTGGAATGTCCGACAGGAAAAGTCAGACGGGAGCTTTTCATCGTATATTTCAATCGTGTGTATGCCCCATCTGACTTTTTACTTTGAAAATTCTGACGGACCTAGAAATAGAACATGTTCTAAATATTTCCGACGGAATCAATCCCTATCGGGAAAACCGCTGGTCTGTATGCTCTTCTGACGGACCAAAAACAACGCATGCTCTGAAGCAAGTACGAGACGGAAACTATTGGCTACTGGCTATTGAACTTCCTTTTTCTAGTCCCGTCATACGTGTTGAATGTCACCGCGTTCTTGATGATCGGACTTTGGTGTGATCATGTGTACGCAAGACAGTTTCAGAGGAATTCCGTCGGAACTCCATCAGAAAAATCTTCAGAGTTTATTCAGACCGGTAAATCGGTCGTGTGTACAGGGAATTAGACTTGAATTCTACTTTAAAGCAAAACAAAACTCAAAGGTAATGCTTCAAATTATATTTGTAATTTCTAATATAATATTGAAATCTAAATATTCCGTGATTACATATAACTGCCTTCTGCTTCATCAAAAGTGTGAGTTTGCCTAAACTTAAAGAACAACTATTATATAGCAGTAAGTAAAGCAGGATATTGTTTTATAGAGCTGTTAAAATCGAAAAAATTGAATTAATTGTTATTTCATTGAACTGCAATGGGAGAGAAGCCAATGTACAATAATGGAGCTGACACCCTGAAGCACTTTGCATCTGTGTTGTCTTTCATTCCACTACATCAAGCAAAACAACAGCACATCAAACATTCTGCAGAATCCGGAAGGCTCCTATTGCATTGGGGGAGCAAACCAAGATTCAAACAAGACTGCCCATGACCAGTGACATCACTAAGGTTGGTGTCAGGTCATCTGGTGTGGTAAAACATGGTATCATATAACACTGCATATAATGACAATAGTAGTCCCATTAACAACTACCGAGCACGTCGCGGTGCGCACCCCAAACCGCTACCCTGTAAATGATGCAGTCGAAGCCGGCGCGCCGACCTGTGCACTGTCATGGATGGGGGATGACACCGTCAGGCTCAGATATCACTACCTACTTGATGGTGTCACGCAGTGCTAGGACAAGGTCATCCAGTGCCCAGGGTGAAGATGGCAAACTACACACCCACCGAGGTGGAGGGAACAGGGCTAATTGCGGTGAACTGAGCAAAAGGCTCCATCCACGCCTTTGTAGATGTGAAGGACAGCCTGGAGACGGACCACGGGGTAGGCAAAGGGATGGCATGAGATAGTTAACTGGGCAAGCACAGGATTGGTTAGGAAGTTCCAGGGGGCGGGGTTTAGTGCGGGAGTAGAGCGCACATCCCGCCCCAGCATCAGTCGGCGCAGAGAAAGATTCCCACCCTCCTTTCCTTATCTAAGCAGACAATACATGGCGGTTTGTGGGCGCTGGTTAGTCCAGAGGGCTGTGGTTGGTTAGGTGCTAACTTCTTTTGCTTTCACAGGGGTGCTGGATGTCGTAGTGGTTGGCGGGTGTTGGTCGGTGCAGGTAAAGGAAGATAACCCCTCCCCACTGAGAAATTGATGCGGGACCCATTGGAGATATGGGCTCGTTGCTGGGATGCCATATAATGATGGTTATATGGAAGATGGTGAATGGGTGCACTGCGGTCAAGAGTTGGTTGTCTCTGAGCTAGCATGTCAGCTTGAGGCCTAGTTACAGTTAAGACGACCGCAGTGCATGTTGCTCGTTATGTTAATGGGGTGGGGAGGGGGAATGCCCTGCAGAAGACCAACGAGTTCAGTTTTATCAGTTTAAATGATAATTCTATTGATATTTTGTTTTGATATGTTAATTATTTGTTTTGATTAACAAAGGGGCTGCTACGGCCACTAATGACTCCAAAAAGGTGTGGTCTCATTTAATGGTAATGTGATAGGAATCGGAGTTGGGTGGTTGGTGCAGCAGTAAAGTAAACCTCAGTTATACTATAGTCATGGATTGTGCATGTTTTTGCACAGCAGTTATAGGGAAGTCCATTCATTTCAATGGGCTGCCTTATGCGTAAAGAATGCAGAACAGAACCTTTTCAAAAATCAAACTGCATTAAAACACATGGTACTTTGTTATCATGTATTTCGCCGCAGGTGAACGAGCGCAAAAGCAAGACGTGTTATGTGCCATTAAGAATTAACGTCACCAATGCACACCTGTAAAAGGGCGGTGTGTTTGTGTATTGCAGGAATGCACACAATTTTGCACACATTCCTGCAATGCACAAATGTTTACCTAGAGAAGAGGGAATACATTCAAATCCAAAGAGGTCTGGCTGCTAAAATGTACTGAGTTCCAAATCTCTCTCTAATAAAACAATAAAGTAGGCCAATCACATCCACGTTTCAAGTTAAAGAAAATAACATAAGGTGCCCTTATCAGAGTTCTCCTTTACATCAGGTGTCCCACCAGAGTCCCCCATTACATCAGGTGTCCCACCAGAGTCCCCCTTTACATCAGGTGTTCCATCAGAGACCCTGTTTACATCAGGTGTCCCATCAGAGTGCCTGTTTACATCAGGTGTCCCACCAGAGTCCACCATTACATCAGGTGGCCCCCCAGAGTCCCCGTTTACATCAGGTGTCCCATCAGAGTCCCCGTTTACATCAGGTGTCCCATCAGAGTCCCCCATTACATCAGGTGTCCCATCAGAGTCCCCTATTACATCAGGTGTCCCATCAGAGTCCCCCTTTACATCAGGTGTCCTATCAGAATCCCCCTTTACATCAGGTGTCCCATCAGAATCCCCCTTTACATCAGGTGTCCCATCAGAATCCCCATTTACATCAGGTCTCCCATCAAAATCCCCCTTTACATCAGGTGTCCCATCAAAATCCCCCTTTACATCAGGTGTCCCAATTAGAGTCCCCTTTACATTAGGTGTGCCATCAGAATCCCTCTTTACATCAGGTGTCCCAATCGGAGTCCCCTTTACATTGGGTGTTCCAATCAGCGTCCGTCTTTCATCACTTGTGACCCCCCCCTCCCCCCTTGTACTCACAGATTTTCTGGAATAATGACAACATCTCCATCCTCACCTCTCCATCCTATCTCCATGTGGGCCCCCCTTTACATCAGGTGTCCCAATGAGAGTCCCCCTTTACATCAGGTGTCCCAATCGGAGTCCCTATTTCATCACTTGTGACCCCCCTCCCCCTTGTACTCACAGACTCTCTGGAATGAAGGCAGCTTTTCCATCCTCGCCTCACCATCCTATCTCCATGTGATAAATCAAATGACAAGGGCAGAGAGGAAGGACAACATGCCTTCACTCCTCAGTGCCAGCCTGAGACTGAGATGAGTTCTCAGTCTCACTGCTGGCTGTCTACCACCCCCTGCAGGCTGGAGGGAGCAGAACGCATAATCCTTCCTCCAGCAAGTGTCAGCAGCAGCTCATTGTGACAGGACCAATCCTGTCAGTAAGGAGTGGCACCAGCAGTGCACCTAGGGTTGCCACCTGTACGGGATTGACCCGGACAATATGCAACTTGTGCCCAGGTTTCTGTCCATCTGGAACCTGGGCACAACATATCTCCAGTCCCATCAGGTAAATCTCAGACCCCTGCGGATACCTGTCAGCTTGCCTCTGTATCCCTCTGCCCAAGAGAGCAGGGATGAAGCCAGCCCAAGTGAGTGGGTACTGAAAGCTAGGTGGATCAAGAGGATGGTGAGGCTGGCTGCTGAGCATCATGGTGCTCTGCCAATCCATCCAATGTCCCTCCGCAGCACTGCCAGCTACCCTCCTCTTCTTCCCCGCCATCTGCTGCTGTGGGGGGGGGGGGGGGTGTTTCAGGGTGGACAGCAGTGAAAGAGGCCAGTATGTAAGTATGTACCTGAAGCATAGTAAACTATGTGCTTCAATTTGTGAATGAACAGGAATCCGCTCGGCACAGAGCAATTCCCATTCATTCACTGTTCAGTGCAGCTGAGGCAGCAAAGAATGGGTCTGGGGAAGTTCTGTCCTCAGCCCCTTCCTCTGTCTCAAGTGACACTTCAGAGGTCTGTTTAGACCCCTGATATTTCACCAAAGACCCCCCCCCCCTTACATAAGCAAACCCCCTTAGCCTTAGAGACCAACAGTTGGTACACTTATATGAAGGGGGACTCTGATAGGAAGGAAGAGCTACTTTCTTTGCAGAGTTACAGAGTACAAGAGGGGGGGGGGGGGCAATTCTGATGTGCGGAGGGACACCAAATGTAAAGGGGAACTCTGATGGGGACACCAGATCTAAGGGGGAAATCTGATGGGGCCACCATATGTAAGGGAAAAATCTGATGGAGCCACCAGATGTAAGGGGGAACTCTGATGGGGACACCATATCTAAGGGGGAACTCTGATGGGGACACCATATGTAAGGGGGAACTCTGATGGGGACACCAGATGTAAGGGGGAACTCTGATGGGGACACCAGTTGTAAAAGGGCACTCTGATGGGGACACCAGATGTAAGGGGGAACTCTGATGGGGACACCAGATGTAAGGGGGAACTCTGAGGCCGCGTACACACGCGGGGACTGTTCGCTCAACTTTGTCCGCTGAACAGTGTTTCGGCGGACAGTCCGCTCGTGTGTGGGCTTTCAGCGGACAGTTTCAGCGGACAGTCTGCTGAACAAAGTTTTTCGGAAATTCCGAAAAACTGTCCGCTGAAACTCTGTTTCAGCGAACAGTCCCCTCGTGTGTAGGCTTGTTCGTCAAACTAAGTTCCACGCATGCTCAGAAAGGATTTACACGCCGCAGTTTGCATTGCAGTGTATAGGCGGACAGTCCGCTCGTGTGTGGGCTTTCAGCGGACAGTTTCAGCGGACAGTCTGCTGAACAAAGTTTTTCGGAAATTCCGAAAAACTGTCCGCTGAAACTCTGTTTCAGCGAACAGTCCCCTCGTGTGTAGGCTTGTTCGTCAAACTAAGTTCCACGCATGCTCAGAAAGGATTTACACGCCGCAGTTTGCATTGCAGTGTATAGGCGGACAGTCCGCTCGTGTGTGGGCTTTCAGCGGACAGTTTCAGCGGACAGTCTGCTGAACAAAGTTTTTCGGAAATTCCGAAAAACTGTCCGCTGAAACTCTGTTTCAGCGAACAGTCCCCTCGTGTGTAGGCTTGTTCGTCAAACTAAGTTCCACGCATGCTCAGAAAGGATTTACACGCCGAAGTTTGCATTGCAGTGTATAGGACGTCGTATTTTTCGTCCCGTCGTACGTGCCGTTCACGTCATCGCGCACGGTTTCAGCGGACTGTTCGTTCGTCGTGTGTGGGCAAGTCCGTCCATGCTAATTTTGAGCGGACTGTCCGCTGAAACTGTTTGACGGACAAAGTTGAGCGAACAGTCCCCGCGTGTGTACGCGGCCTGATGGGGACACCAGATGTAAGGGGGAACTCTGATGGGGACACCAGATGTAAGGGGGAACTCTGATGGGGACCCCAGATGTAAGGGGAAACTTTGAATGGGACACCAGATGTAAGGGAGAACGCTGATAGGGACACCAGATGTAAGCGGAAACTTTGATGGGGACACCAGATGTAAGCGGAAACTTTGATGGGGACACCAGATGTAAGGAGACATTCTACTGGGACACCTGATGTAAGGAGGCACTCTGATGGGGACACCTTATGTAATGGGATTTTATTTTGAAATATGGATGTGATTGGCCTACTTATGGTTTAATAGAGAGCAGTTTGGAAGACATTTTTAGTGACTGGACCTCCTTAAATTTGAGTTGATTACCACTGCCTTAGGTAGATATCTGTACATTGCAGGAATGTACACAAAATTGTGTGCATTCCTGAAATGCACAAAAACACACAGCCCTTTTGCACGCGTTCAAATGCTGATAAACCGATGGTAACAAAGTATCATGCATTTTGGTGCAGCGTAATTTTTAAAAACGGTTATACAGCTTTTACATCTATCTGTACTACATAAAATTTGTGTGATGCCTAAGTGTTCGGGGTAGATTTAAAGCAGGGGTGGCAACCCTAAGTGCGCCCACTCAATACAGCGCCCATGGTGGGACCATTTAGCCTCGCCCTTGTACCAGCCCTGGTGTTACCCCTCTGGCAGGTGTCACCTGGGTGCGGTCCGCACCCCCACTGCCTAATGCCTATGACACTTGTATTTTGATGATATTTGCTTATCCTGGTATTCAGCTTTAACCCCTAGCCGACCAGCTGCCGTCATTATACTGTGGCAGGTCGGCACATTCCCGCACACTGTCGTAGCTATATGTCGGCTCCTTTAAGCGGAATTGCTGGCATGCATGCGCACATGCCTGCTGCACTGCGGGGGTCCCAATGCTTGTGGCCACCGCTGGCGACACTGACCACCGGCCACAAGCGATCGCGGGCACAAGAGGCAGAGCAGGGATTTGTGTATGTGTAAACACATAAATCCCTGTTCTGTTCTGAGAGGAGATGCAGATCGTGAGTTCCTAATAACTAGGAACTAGGGATGAGCCAAACACCCCCCCCGGTTCGGTTTGCACCAGAACTTTCGAACAGACCGAAAATTGGTGCGAACTTTAGAACCCCATTGAAGTCTATGGGACGTTCAAAATAAAAAGTGCTAATTTTAATGGCTAATAAGCAAGATATTGTCCTAAAAAGGGTTTGGGGACCTGGCTCCTGACACCTGATGTTTTTTAAAACTGCAGTTTTTTCGGGAGCACTGATTTTAATGACGATTAAAGTGAAAAAAAAGTGAAATATTCCTTTAAATATTGTGCCTGGGGGGTGTCTGTAGTATGCCTGTGAAGTGGCACGTGTTTCCCGTGTTTAGAACAGTCCCTGCACAAAATGACATTTAACGGAAAAAATCATTTAAAACTGCTTGCGGTTTTAATTTCATGTCTGGTTCCGGCAATACGGATGAAAATCATTGAGAAAAAAATGGCATGGGTAGCCCCCCTGCCCATTACCAGCCCCTTTGGGTCTTGTACGGATATTAAGGGGAACTCTGTACCTAAATTAAAAAAAGGAAATGCGTGGGGCCCCCAGGCTCTATATACTCAGAACAGCAGTATACAGGCAGTGCAAACAAGACAGGGACTGTGTAGGTTTGTTGTGTTAAGTAGAATCTGTTTGTAATTTTTAACTGGTACATTTTTAAAGTGTAGCTCCAGTCAAAAAAACTATTTTTAAGCTTTTTGGAAAACATAGGGAAGGGTTATCACCCCTGTATAATTTGTTTTGTCATCCATCTTTTTTCATCTCACTTGCTGCTGTCTCCTTCCGTTTGCAAGTAGGAGATGTTTGTAAGTTGGATGTTTGAAAGTAGGGGCCTGCCCTATATGCTCTGCAGAAATGGGGACCTAAGGTGTTGGTGTTGCCACAACATTGTAAGCCCTCAAAGTAACTCTTGGTGGGCGCTGTAGTGCACTGCTGTGGACGATTATATCAAGAATTGTATTTACATGCCATTGTTGAACAGTGGTAGAAAAATTGGGCCTTTGGTGGTTGTGGTGGTGGTGCTGGTGCCACAACACTGTAAGTCCTCACAGTTACTCTCAGTGGGCGCAGGAACGGGCCCTGCTGTGAAATATTATATTCAGAATTGTAATTACATGCCCCTGTTAAACAGGGGTTGAAAAATTGGGCCTCAGGCACTGCTTGCTGGTGCCATGACACTGCAACCTCTCCCATATACTCTAGTTGGAGAGCAGGAATGAGCCCTGCTGCAAAGCATTGCATCAAAAATTGTAATTACATGCCCCTGTTAAACAGGGGTTGAAAAATTGGGGCAGCAATAAAAGGTAGCAACAGGTGTATACTGTGCTGGAGGCACACAACACCCACTTTAACTCCTGCAGATGCCTGTATTAAAGAACACCAGCAATAAAAGGTAGCTACAGGTGTATACTGTGCTGGAGGCACACAACACCCACTTTAACTCCTGCAGATGCCTGTATTAGAGAACACCAGCAATAAAGGGTAGCTACAGGTGCATACTGTGCTGGAGGCACACAACACCCACTTTAACTCCTGCAGATGCCTGAGAAAAGAACACACTGTCCCTGCCTATCCTTCTCTCCCTGCACGCCGGAACACACTATACAAGGCCGCCGCACTGGCAGCCTTATATAGTGTGGGGTGTGTACTAAACCCCCTGAGCTATAATTGGCCACAGGCATCCTGCCTGCGGCCAATTATGGCTCTCCTTGCTGCCGGCGCTGTGATTGGCCAAGCATGCGGGGTCACAGCGCATGCTTGGCCAATCATGAGCCAGCAATGCACTGCGATCGCTCAGTGCATTGTGGGCTGTGAGCGCCACACGAATTGGCGCAATTGGGCCATAACGTTCAGTATTCGCCGAACGGGCGAACAGCCAGTGTTCGAGTCGAACATGCATTCGACTCGAACACCAAGCTCATCCCTACTAGGAACCACGGATCTGTCATCTCCTATAGTCAGTTCCCTCCCCCTACAGTTAGAACACACAGTCAGGGAACACAGTTAACCCCTTGATCACCCCCTAGTGTTAACCACTTCTCTGCCAGTGACATTTATACAGTAAACAGTGCATTTTTATAGCACTGATCGCTGTATAATTGCCAGTGGTCCCAAAAATGTGTCAAAAGGGTCCGATGTGTCTGCCATAATGTCACAGTCATGATAAAAATCACAGATCGCCGCCATTACTACTAGTTAAAAAATAAAATAATACAAAAATGCCATAAATCTATCCCCTATTTTTAGATGCTATAACTTTTGTGCAAACCAATCAATATACGCTTATTGCGATTTTTTTTTTATTACTAAAAATATGTTGAAGAGTACATATCAGCCTAAAAAATGCGCTTTAAAAAAAAAAAAAATTGGGATATTTATTATAGCAAAAAGTACAAAATATTGTGTTTTTTTCAAAATTGTTGCTCTTTTTTTGTTTATAGCACAAAAAAATAAAAACCGCAGAGATGATCAAATACCATCAAAAGAAAGCTCTATTTGTGGGAAAAAAAGACCTCAATTTTATTTGGGTACAGCGCCGCAGGACCGCGCAATTGTTGTTTTTTATGCCGTATGGCAAAAAATGCCCCGGTCATTGAGCAGCCAAATTTTCCGGGGCTGAAGTCGTTAAAGTTATTTAGTGCTCTTCCATTCGAATCAATGTTCTTCAGTAAAATATTTCTTCCTTTCCGCATTGACATAAAGAACAAAATGAAATATACGACTATACTGTTGGGTTTTTCTACCTGGCAATGGCTTTTAGGGTATTGTCTTGCAGCAGCAGTTTTTTTAAATGGACTGGATATTATATTTCACTATCTCCCTGTGAGCTCTTCTCTGCAGCTTTTAAGATTTTAAAGTAAAGAGGTGATTTCAGAAAGAAAAGCAATACAGAGGAAACTTAGTGAGCCGTAAACTTGCTCACAATTTTATGAGGCATTTGATAGAAAAGATTTCTTATTTAAAGTAAAAAGTTCTTTTTTTCACGCAATTATGTTTTTTTTTTTTTTTTTACTCAATTGCATTCTAGTAGCCTTCAATTCATGCCGGCTGAATTTATTAGCTGTGATGTCTTCGATAGTGAGTCAATGTAATGCCTTGGAGGATACCACGGGGTGAGCCGTGGTCTGAAAGAAAACAAGTTAGGATCTGACAGCGTTCCCAAAAAAGTTCAGAATTTCACATATAGGGTTCGTAAATTACCAGCAAGGTAAATAATGCAGAAGTGCGTAATACAAAAGTAATCCAAAGAGACTTGGCCTGTTCTTTATGAAATAACCTTGTCACGGGTAACATTTGGAGTTAGCAAAGGTGTTTCATATTTAACCACTTGCCATCCAGGCCAATTCGGACATTCTTCTCCTACATGTAAAATGTATTATTTTTTTGCTAGAAAATTACATAGAACCCCCAAACATTATATATGTTTTTTTTTTAGCAAAGACCCTAGAGAATACAATGGTGATCGTTGCAACTTTTTATCTTGCACGGTATTTGCGCAGCAATTTTTTTAATACTTTTTTTCGGAAAAAAACAATTTCATGCTTTAAAAAAAAAAAAAACAATATTAAAGCTAGCCCAATTTTTTGCATAATGTGAAAGATGAAGTTACACCGAGTAAATAGATACCTAACATGTCACGCTTCAAAATTGCACATACTCGTGGAATGGTGCCAAACTTCGGTGCTTAAAAATCTCCATAGGCGATGCTATAAAAATGTAAATTTTTTTTTTTACTGGTTGCATGTTTTGAGTTACAGAGGAGGTCTCTAATGTTCACAGCGATACCTCACACACTTACATTTTTTTTTATTGTTAACCACATGCCAACCAGCCGGCGAATGGCCCAACTGCGGCAGAATAACACGGCCGGGCGAAACTACGGTATGTAATGTCTCTTCGTCCTGTGGCCACTAGGGGGCGCGTGCACGTCGACGGAGGCGCGCACGTGCACGCACTCCCCTGCTTGCTCCCTGAGCCGATGCGTGTGCCCGGCGGAATCCCGCGATCGTATCGGTATCGATAACGGATATCGAGAACGGAGTGGAGAACTGACAGATCATCTGTACATACGGAGTATGAACAGCGATCTGTTAGTTTCCCTGCACAGTCCCCTCCCCCTTCAGTTAGAACACAAACTAGGACACACATTAACCCCTTCACTGCCCCCTAGTGTTAACCCCTTCACTGTCAGTGACATTTTTACAGTAATCAATGCACTGATCACTGTATTAATGGTCCCAAAAATGTGTCAAAAATGTCTGACGTGTCCACCATAATGTCGCAGTCACAATGAAAATCGCTGATCGCTGCCATTACTAGTAAAAAAAAAAATGATTAATAAGAATGCCATGAAACTATCCCCTATTTTGTAAACACTATAAATTTGGTGCAAACAAATCAATAATCGCTTATTGCGATTTTGTTTTACCAAAAATATGTAGAAGAATACGTATCGGCCTAAACTGAGGAAATTTTTTTTTTTATATATATTTTTGGGGGATATTTATTATAGCAAAAAGTAAAAAATAATGTGTTTTTTTCAAAATTGTCGCTCTTTTTTTGTTTATAGCGCAAAAAATAAAAACCGCAGAGTTGATCAAATACCACCAAAAGAAAGCTCTATTTGTGGGAAAAAAAGGACGTCAATTTTGTTTGGGAGCCACGTCGCATGACCACGCAATTGTCAGTTCAAGCGACGCAGTGCCGAATCGCAAAAAGTGGTCTGGTCTTAAGCCAGCAAAATGGTCCGGGGCTGAAAGTGGTTAAAGAGGAAGTAAACCCTGATGCTGATATGTACTCTTCAACATATTTTTAGTAATAAAAAAAAAATCGCAATAAGCGTATATTGATTGGTTTGCACAAAAGTTATAGCATCTAAAAATAGGGGATAGATTTATGGCATTTTTGTATTATTTTATTTTTTAACTAGTAGTAATGGCGGCGATCTGTGATTTTTATCATGACTGTGACATTATGGCTGACACAGCAGACATTTTTGACACATTTTTGGGACCATTGTCATTTATACAGCAATCAGTGCTATACAAATGCACTGATTGCTGTGTAAATGACACTGGCAGTAAGGGGTTAACCAAGGGGTGGCAGTGTAGGGGTTAAGTCTTCCTAGGGGCGTGTTACTAACTGTGGGGAGCTGGGCCATGTGTTAGTGAACACTGATCTCTGCTCCAATCACAGGGAGCAGAGATCAGTGTCACTTGTTGCTAGGCAGAATGGTGAGATGCTGTTTACATCGGCATCTCCCCATTCAGCCTCCCCGTGAGATGATCGCTGGTATCCCCGCGGCGCTCGAGTCCGTGGGACCCGCAACCAGACTCACGGGGGTCCCGACCGGCATGCGCACGCAATGGCGGGGCGGTAATTACAAATGCACATACCTGTACGCCAGTTTGCCTGCCCATGCCATTCTGCCGACGTACATCGTCGTGCACCGGTCGAGAAGTGGTTAAATGAAATTCGGGGACATATTTTTTTTTCTTTTTGACAAATGGTAAACTATTTTAAAAGCATGGTTTCCTCAAATTATATATGCAGTGTATGTGGTATATGTTTATGGAATGATTGTATGATATATATGTTATATCTCACATTTCGTCCATGAGATGAATAAAAGATACTTCTTTGAATTTTTTGGGGTATGGCTACCAAATGTTAAGAAGATAAGATAGAAAAAAAACTACTCAATGCATATTTTGTATTTTATTCTTACCAAAGAATTTGGGTTCAAAAATAACAATATAAATGAACAATTCAGAACAGTAAAAGATTGCATTGTAAAGTAAAAAAAAACTCTATTGATGGGATTTTTAAGGCAACAAAAAGAAAAGAAAAAAATATATATAAATTAAAATGTATATATTTAAAAATGAATTTATTTTGCAAAATAGTTATAAATAGTCATGTATACAATTCATAGAAAAATTCATGGAAAAATACAATATAAATACCCAAATTTTTTAAAAGCATTGTATGGTTAGAAAAAGTGATACTGTCCGCTTGATGAACCAGAGACCTTCAGATGACTGGTGGTGATGGAAAAGGTGGTTCATCCAACGCGTTTCAGCATGTGATAATAAATACAATCTTTACAATCTTCGTCAGGGATATTGTACCACTCTCTATAATAAATTAACAAAATCTATTTAGTACATACAACGTCAAAAAAATCCTTGTAACAAGTCACTAATACAAATTCAAAATATAGTTATAAAATAACTCACTGTTAGATCAATTCAAATGGCATATGCATTCCCCATAACACCCAAAGAGGGAGAGACCCCTCACCCTAGCAGGCAGAGCAGCATGAGCCCCTAATTGTACAACATACAGGATGGCTGGATTCGAAAATCCAAAAAAATGGCGCTTAAACAAGCTAGTAGTTTGCCGGGATGCTGTGGAGGAAACCAAAATTTCAGCCCTCTTTCAAAAACAGGATGATTGGATGATTGTACAAAAATATATATATATATATAGATATATATATATATATATATATATATATATATATATATATATATATATATATATATATATATATATATATATATATATATGTATATATATATATATATATATATATATATATATATATATATATAGATATATATATATATATATAAAAAACTGTCCAAGACAGTTGCAGGAGAACATTGTGGGGAAACACAGCGGGGGCACCTTTGACTTGTGATCACTGTGGAGATTGGACATATATTTGGGGTAAGTTCCTACTACTACTCTTAGGGGAATATGTATATATATATATATATATATATATTTTTTTTTTTTTTGTCCAATCATCCTGTTTTTGAAAGAGGACTAAAATTTTGGTTTCCTCCACAGCATCCCGGCAAACTACTAGCTTGTTTAAGCGCCATTTTTTTGATTTTCTAATCCAGCCATCCCGTATGTGATACAATTAGAGGTTCGTGCTGCTCTGCCTGCTAGGGTGAGGGGTCTCTCCCTCTTTGGGTGTTATGGGGAATGCATATGCCATTTGAATTGATCTAACAGTGAGTTCTTTTATAACAATTTTTTGAAATTGTATTAGTGACTTGTTACAAGGATTTTTTGACGTTGTATGTACTAAATGGTTTTTGTTAATTTATTATAGAGAGTGGTACAATATCCCTGATGAAGATTGTATTTATTATTACATGTTGAAACGCATTGAATGAACCGCCTTTTCCGTCACCGCCAGTCATCTGGAGGTCTTTGGATCATCAAGCTGACAGTATCACTCTTTCTAATCATACAATGCTTTAAAAAATTTGGATAAGTATATTGTTTTTTTTCCACAAATTTTTCTATGAATTGTATACATGACTATTTATAAGTATTTTCCAAAATAAATACATTTTTTAATATATAAATTATAATTTTATATATCATTTTTTCTTTTCTTTTTGTTGCCTTAAAAATCCCATCAATAGAGGTGTTTTCTACTTTTCAATTTCATTAGGGATGATGGTAACTACATGCCCAATGACATGAGTTAGATTTTTTCAAAGATTGCATTGTAAGGATGCATTGTAGGATACCTTTGATCATAAATATTCAAATATTAATATTAAAAGTTAACTGTTATAAGACTATAAATGTTAAAGGAACAGTTAGGCATCGTAATGCCATCATCGAAATGACGTTTTTATGGTGTCAGGAGGTCCCTGAGCGCTGTCTTACCTTGGGGGATTAAACCGTTCTCGAACGCGGAAACATAGCATTGGTCAAGGTCAGGAGTCAGGAGGACCAGGATTCATCTGTCCTCCCTTAACCACTTGCTTACTGGGCACTGGGCACTTAAACCCCCCCACCTGCCCAGACCAATTTTCAGATTTCACTCTTTGAACGACAATTGCTCTGTCATACAACACTGTACCCAAATTACATTGTTATAATTTTTTTTCCCACAAATAGACTTTCTTTTGGTGGTATTTGATCATCTCTGGGTTTTTATTTTTTGTTAAAATAATTATAAAAGACCAAAATGTAAAAAAAAATAATTACAAAACCGTTTTATATTTTGTTAATAAATTTTGCAAACAGGTAATTTTTCTCCTTCATTAATGTACACTGATGAGGCTGCACTGAGGGGCACTAATAGGTGGCACTAATGGGCACTAATAGTGGCACTGGTGGGCACTGAGGTGGCACTGGTGGGCACTGATGGGTGGCATTGGTGGGCACTGATGGGTGGCACTGAAAGACGGCACTGAAGGGCATTGGTAGGTGGCACTGAATGGCACTGATGGGTGGCAGTGATGGACACTGATGGGTGGCAGTGATGGTCACTGATGGGTGGCAGTGATGGGCACTGATCGGCACTGGTAGGTGACACTGATATGCAGCACTGCTAGGTGGCACTGATGAGGCACTGATTGGCACCACTGGTGGGCATTGATAGGCAGCACTCGTGGGCATTGATAGGTGGCACTGCTTGCTGGCACTTATGCACTGGTGGGCACTGATTCATGGCACTGTGTGGGCACTGGCAAGTGGCACTGGCAGGCGGTACTGGTGGGCACAGATGAGGCGGCTTCACCTCTTCCTCTTCAGGGCCGATGTCCCTTGTACTGAAGCCGGTGATCGTTTTTTTTCTCCTCACGCTGTCAGTCCCCTGCAGGGGGTGTGCGGGGAGCGCGCAAAGGGGAGGACGTCTATTGACGGCCTCCCAACAAAGTAGATCCACGCTGTAGTCGTCAAACAGCTATAGGGCGGATCTGAAGAAGTTACATTAACAGCCAGCCTGCCCTCTGCCGCAAAACAGGACCTTGTACTGCAAGCAAGGCTCCGATCCCTGTGACAGGCTGAAAAGGGAGGTAAGAAGGGATGGGGCGCCAAAATTCAAATCCAAAACAGGGACAAAACCGGGGACAGACTTGGTCCGGGGACAGTGTCATCAGTCCGGAGACTGTCCCTGGAAACCGGGGACGTCTGGTCACCCTATGCTACATTACCTTTACCTTACTCAAGATGGCCACAGCTAGAAATGTTATGGGGTGTTTTTCAAAGTTCTCATCAAAATAAAGCATGTAGACGTGAATGGATGGGTGAGTTTTATTTTAATGTTAACAATGAGTTAAATAGCGTTTTCAGTCTGGGGTGCTCAGATACATTAAAGTAGAACTGTAGGAAAAACTTTTATTTTTTCCCCATTTTGGAGGGAGGGTTATAACCCCTGTGAGATTTTTTTTTTTTTTACACCATCTGTCTCACATTTCGGAGATTTACCTTCACTTCCTGTCCAAAAACCATTAAAAGATTTTCCATCTATTACTTTTCTGGGGACAACCCAAAAATTGCTGATTGGTGAAAAGGTGATTTTCAGTGTAATATGGCAACGTAGAGGCCTTCTGTACAGATCCTCTTAAAAAATGTAATTTCCTGTTTGTGTGAAGAACTCTGCACTAAGATACAAGTGAGGTTTTAAGCATCCTCTGCAACAAAAATGTCATTAAATCACTTCCAAAGGGATGCAGACACTGCAGCTTTTCTGATCAGAACACTTGAAGTTTATCAGCCAATTAGAAGTTTGCAACAAATCCTTTCGATGTACAATGATTGCTTTTATTTTTTTTTCAACAGTGGAATTACTCTTTAAGCAATCAGAGACTGGGGGTTCCAGATCCAAACTCCAGTAATATAAGGAATAACCATGAGATTTATTCATCCGGTGGATTAAAGTGGTTATAAAGACTCAAAGTTATTTACCTTCATGCATTCTATGCATGAATCCAAAAAAACCTTCTGTTTGCAGCAGCCACCCTAATACTTACCTGAGCTGCATGGCAATCCAGTGATGTGCACTAGAGCCTCAGCTCTCTGAGGACTCTCAAGCCTCGTTGGCTGAGACAGTAACAGAAGCCATTGGCTCACGCTGCTGTCAAACCAGGGAGCCAATGAGCGAGGGGGCGGAATGGACGCGCAGAGCAGCAGCTCAGGAGCAATTCTGCTTGTGTACCCCCAGAGTGAACAGGTTACTCTTGGGGCACTTGGCAGGAGGGAGGGGCGAGGAGTGCTAGTGTGGGACCCCAAAAGAGGAGGATCGGGGCTGCTCTGTGCAAACCCATTACACAGAGCAGGTAAGTATAACACAGTGGTGGATCCAGGGGTGGCAACGGGGCAATTGTCCCCCCCAAAAAAAGGATTACCAACTCCATCTCTGAGACCGAGCGTGCCCCGTGAAATGACAGAGCTGTGGTCGGGACAACTCACAGACATTACAAATCTGCACTGGACTCTTCACCCCCTGTACTTCCCCCAGCAGTTTTCCAGCCTCTCTCCTGCAGGCTTCTGCTTGAGTGGGCGTGATTCTCCTGGTTTCTGCTGCTGGAGTGGGTGGGTTGGAGATGTGCTTAACTTGACCCCCGAGATCGTGCCAGCCTGGAAGAGGGAGGTGTGAGCAGCTGAGCAGAGGGATTGAGCGAATGTGCCTGCCTGGAGGTAAAAATCATCTAGCAGTATATCGTGGATTTGTTTACAAGCACCTCTATGCTAAGTCTTCTGAGATACTGTTAGCTGACAAATGCGATTGCATCTCCTCTTTATACACCACAGTAAGAAATTGGGCTCATTAAAGCATTGTGACTGCCCCCTGGTGTGTGGCCTCCTGATCCCCCTCCAGTTTATGTCCTCCTGATCCCCTGATGTGTGTCCTCCCATCCCTCCCCTGGTGTGTCCTCCTGCCTTCCCAGCCCCCTTGTGTGTGCCCTCCCGATCCCCCCAGTTTATGCCCTCCTGACCCTCACCTGGTGTCATCCCTCCCAGCCCTCTGGTGTGTGCCCTCCCGATCCCCTGAAGTGTGTCCTTCTGACCCCCCCCCCCCCAATGTGTGCCCTCCCAGCCCCCTGATTTGTGCCCTTACTATCCCCTAGTGTGTGCCGTTCTGACCCCCTTGGTGACATCTAGTCCTTTGCTCTACTGATCCCTGTAGACCAGTGGTTCTCAACCTTTTTACCTTGGAGGAACCCCTGGCAAAAAGTTTGAGATCTTGAGGAACCTCTGAAATGTTCACATCTACAGCTCACGGAACATTGGTATGATCAGCGAGCTGTTGATAACAAAAATTATTTGAAGAAATAGCATTAAATAAAAGAATAAATATTAAAATTACATGGGACAGTGCACATTACATGGGGCAGAGCACATGACAGGGCACATTACATGGGACGGGGCACATTACATGGGACATTACATGGGACGGGGCACATTACATGGGACAGGGTACATGATAGGGTACAGTACATGGGACATGGGACATTACATGGAACAATGCACATAACATGGGGCAGAGCACATGACAGGGCACATTACATGGGACAGGGCACATGACAGGGGACATTACATGAGACAGGGGACATGACATGGGACACGGGACATTACATGGGGCAGAGCACATGACATTACATTGTCCCTCTTTGGGGGCGCCGGCTTGGGGGACTCCCCTATGCTCTGTTGTGAGGCCTTGGGCCTCCCCAGCTTCCCTCGAACTCCCCCGGGGGGACTACCACCCTGTTAAAGTGTTCCCAGGTTCTGCTGTTGGTTAGTATGGTTATTATGGGACTGACGTCAAAGGCCCAACCGGGGGTGGTAAGAGGGGCACAATTCACCGCATGCTGCTTAGGCCAGGTGCCGGCCATCTTCTAGAATTATCCGCAGGCAGGCCAGGGAGTTACATATCTCTCCCTCTGTCGTTTATTCCACCCCCCTCAGGGTTCTCCGACTGGCCTCCTATCTGGCGATTTTGCTATTTAGGACACCCTTTGGCGGGCGTGTAGTACTCGCGCCCGTGAGAGGGGGCTCCTCGGGGAATCCCACAATGCCACCAGTGTTAGGTGGATTACATAATGGCGTATCTATGTCGGTTAAGTTGCTACTGATTACTTGTGCGCCATACATTTGGTTTATTGTTATGTTCTCTCTTCCTTTTCTGGAGCTTAGCCTCCCCTTTCTTCCCCTTCCTTTTTCTCTAACCTCTGGACACCCCTCCACCTCGAGACTTGGACACTTTCCGATCTGTTATGACCCTGCACCCCGGGCCTCCCTGGATGGATCTATGGCAGGAACCTCCGCCACTCTCGTCCAAGAGAAGCGGGAGTGGTAAGCGATGCTTTTTGTTTTTTTGGTTTCCACCATGATTGATATTCTGTCGTTAAACGTAAAGGGCCTGAACTCCAATATTAAACGCAGTCTAGCCCTTCGTGAATTCAAGCGCTCAAAGGCAGACATCATCTTCATCCAGGAGACTCACCTCCTGAAATCAGGCACCTTGACGTTTGCCCGCAGACACTTTCCACAAATGTACCTTGCCTCCAACCCACGCAAACGAGCTGGTGTAGCGATCCTTTTTAAACAAGGCTGCCCCTTCCAACTACATTCCCAATATGCAGATCCACTAGGTCACTATCTTATTCTACGGGGCACATGAAAGGGATCCAACCTAACTTTATGCAATATCTATGCACCCAATACCAACCAGGTTCCCTTCCTCTCCAAAGTGTATAAACGATTGCACTCCTCACCCCACTAATATCTGGTGGTCGGAGGGGACTTCAACTTAGCCTTCTCCTCAACTCTGGACAGGCTATCGGTCAAAACGGGGAAAGCCAATGTAATAGACGATAGGAAATCCACCTCATTCCGCCAGCTGACCAGAAAATATGCCCTGTTTGACGCATGGCGCACAATGCACCCATCCGCTAAACAGTTCACGTTTTATTCCCACCCACACAAGTCACATTCACGCATCGATCATTTCTTCGTAAACACCCCTACACTACGCACATGCACGAGTTTGGACATTCAAGCGATCTCGTGGTCCGACCATGCGCCAATCACTCTGTCACTGTCCCTTGCTCCAGGCTCCTTACGTGCTTGCCACTGGCGGCTTAATGAATTTCTACTCAAACATGACCCTTCTAGATCTGAATTAGAGCGCACCTTGAAGCTCTACTTCACTGAAAATACCTCACCTGAGGTGTCTCCAACCTCGGTATGGGAGGGCCATAAGGCAGTGTTTAGAGGTCAGTGTATTGCGCTTTCTACGGCCCTAAAGCAGAATGCAAACAAGGCGAGACAGCTTCTGCTCAGCCGGCTACATAATCTGGAGGCCATCCTACTGCGATCCCCTACCATCCAAAGCTTAGGGCATTAGTGAGCACCAGGGCAAGCTTACGGGACCTGGAGGTTGGGAAGACGGAGAAGGCTCTTCTTCGCTTGCAACAAATCTTCTATGACAAAGCAAACAAATCCCATACACTTTTAGCAAGACAACTCCACGAGAGAACTGCGGTCACCTCGCCCGTCTCCATCAAAGATACGAACGGCACTCTACAATCTCACCCATCCAAAATCACCCAACTATTCCATGATTACTATTCCGCCCTTTACAACGACCCGAGCGTCCCCCATAACCCCCGGCACCCGCTTTGGCCCAAGCAATCGATGAATATTTCACAGACTGTGACCTCCCAAGGCTCTCCCCCACGGCCTTAGCTAGCCTCAACTCTCCAATTGTAGAAGAGGAAGTCGAGGACATAATTAAAGCCCTCCCAAACAACAAGGCACCTGGGCCTGATGGCCTACCCTACCTTTACTACAAAACTTTTCTGCCGACCCTGCTCCCCTGAATTACATCACTATTTAATGCCTTCATGTGCTCGGCACCCATCCCGAGGGATATGCAAACATCCTTCCTGACCATGCTCCCCAAACCTGGGAAAGACCACACTCTATGCCCTAATGTCAGGCCAATAGCTCTCCTGAATTCAGATTAAATTTTTTTTGCTAAGCTATTGGCCAACAGATTGAACGCTTTTATGCCTTCACTGATACACAAAGACCAAGTGGGGTTCATCCACGGCCGACAGGCAGGGGATAACACCAGGAGAGTGGTTGACCTTGTGGAGGTGGCGAACAGGAACAATACGGAAGCAATCCTCCTTAGCTTAGATGCTGAAAAGGCCTTCGATAGGCTCGGCTGGCCCTTCCTGTTCGCCACCCTCCGGAGGGCGGGTGTGGAAGGCTCGTTCCTCCAAGCTATCTCTCACCTCTACTCATCCCCTCTGACCCTGGTTAGGACCCAGTTTGCCCTTTCTTCCACGCTACCTATAACTAATGGGACTCGGCAGGGATGCCCCCTATCCCCTCTCTTGTATGACCTGTGCATCGAACCCCTTGCTGCCCATATAAGGCAAAATCCGAACATTCATGGCATCCCGGTCCGGACAAGGGACTTTAAAGTGTCCCTGTTTGCGGACGATGTCCTCCTAACCTTGACCCAGCCACAAATTTCCTTGCCGAATCTCCATAAGGAATTAGATACTTATAGCCTCCTCTCGGGCTACAAAATTAATAACTCAAAGACGGAAGCCCTTCCCCTTAATATGACCCCGAGGACATTGTCAACCCTCTCTCACTCATTTCACTATTCTTGGAAGTCATCCTCTCTAAAATATCTGGAGGTACATCTCACTCCGACCTATGAGACTCTATATGAAGCTAATTTTCCCCAACTATTTAAGGACATTAGGGCGTCCCTAGCCAAATGGAAATTTCTAAAACTGTCCCTCTTTGGCAGGTTAGCAACCATTAAGATGGCAATCCTTCCCAGACTTCTCTACCTTTATGAGACTCTACCCATCCCAATCCCGCCAGCACACTTTAGGACGCTCCAAGGTGACCTTCTAAGGTTTTTTTGGAACTATGGAAGGCACCGGTTAGCCAAGTCCGTATTATTTGCCCCACGGAACCAGGGGGGTCTTGCCTTCCCCAATATAACCAAATATTATTTAGCAGCCCAACTTCGACCAATAGCTTCATGGAGTACGCTACACGCCTATAACCGTTGGTCTCAAATTGAGAAGCTGTGGCTGGCCCCTACACACCCTAACTCCATGTTATGGAGTACGGAAGTTATTTTTAGTAAATACCAAGCACTGGGACCAATAGCGCTTGTTCGCACACTGTGGCTCCGCACCAAAAATGTATATCCGCTGACCTCCATAACCTCCCCGGCCACCTCTTTTTTGTTTACACCCACTGTCCCAGACAGTCTAACATCCCGAATGTCCCAACCCTGGTTTAGTAGAGGTCTATTTCGCTTTGGTCAGTTGGTAGATACCAGGACTAGGTCACTTAGATCATTCCAGGAATTAAAAGATTTATATGATCTACCTAGACAAGCATTCTATAGCTACCTGCAGATCCGCCACTTTGCGCAATCTTTTACGCCGACCCTACAATTCTCCCCTTTAACAGAGTTTGAAAAAGTATGCCTGGAGGGCCCATCTCCAAAGGGCATGGTCTCACGTACCTACCAAATTCTGATAGCGGACTCCTCCTTGACGGGACCGCGGCACGCTTATATGGATAAATGGGAAAGGGATCTAGGGGAGACCATGCCTTTGGAGACATGGCAGCAGGTGTGGTCGCGTGCAGCTAAAAGCTCCGTATGCACCTTATATAAGGAAAACCAATATAAGGTTATGCTACATTGGTATCAAACTCCGTCCCTACTCCATTCTATATACCCCTCCGCTGACTCCCGCTGCTGGCGCTGCCGTAGTGCAGTAGGGACACTGTTCCATATTTACTGGACATGTCCACAAGTCGACCCCTATTGGGAAACAGTTAGGGCCTTATTACACACCATTTTTGAAGTACAAATACCATTAGACCCCAAACTATTTCTCCTGGGCCTCCCTCCTACCACATTCTCCCGATCCTCCCAAAAACTACTAGCCCATGTGCTGACGGCTAGGCGATGCTCTAAAATGGAAGAAAAGGGAAATCCCCTCACTAGTTGAGTTGCATACTAGAATCAGAGACATCAGGCGAATGCAATATCTCACAGCATCCCTAAATAACACTCTCAACAAACATAACAAGGTATGGGACCTTTGGGATAGGATGGAGGCCCCCACCCTTTGAGTGAGGGGATGGCGGGGGCGCGGGGTCGGTCGGACGGGCGTCCTTTACTTTCCACCTCTTTCTCCTTCTTTATCTAATCTGTACCTTTTTTCTCCCATCCTAGGGTTGTTCACACGATTCTTCGTGTCTTTATCCACCTTTCCTATTTTCCCTCTTTCCCCTCAATCTCCTTTATCTAAGTCACATGAAGGTTTACTAAATTGATCAGTGGAAGACTGCAGGAATCTAACTCCCCCGGTAAATGTACGTCGTAGTGGTGTAATGCTTGAGTTGATGCAATGTTGTATTTTTTGTTTCTGCTATATTATTAGTGGACCCAGAGAGCTGGGATCTTATGCCCACACCACTGAATAGAAGTATTGGCGGCTCGTTTGGTATAGGCCACCCGCCATACGGAGTACTGTAGCTTGTGACTGCTTACCTTCATTACCTGTACCTTATTGTTCTTTCTTCTGTATCTTTGTTAAATTTGAAATTTCAATAAAATGTCAGTTTTCCAAAAAAAAAAAAAAATACAGATACACATCCAATTTTTGATAGTGGTGGGGTTTTAGACATTGTTTTAAATTTCATTTGACATTTTTTGGGGGGAAAAAATACCTATAAAGTATCACTTAATCTACAGCAAGTAGATATCTTCATATTCCTGCATGCTGACTCTGGTCCTATCTGCATTTTTACTGTACTTGATCGCCCACCGCCAAATTGACAGGATGCCCAGAGAGGAGAGTCCACATTGCCACCACCATGATGCTTTACTCTTCTGTGAGTTTGAAATGCAGCACCTCCTGTCAAACTTTCCCATTGAAGTCAGTAGGATCGAACCACAACCATCATCATAGAGTGTTCTTTGCAGTGTTATGTAGACAACTCCTCATGGGACACTGCAAGTTCCTTACTACACCCTGCATTTTATAGATAGAAATGTAGCATGCAGGCACAGTGTGGTGAAAATGCTGCACTCTACTATGCTAAGTGGTAGCGGTATCTGCGCTGTTATAAATGGAGGATTCGGTGGTGCTTTATGATTTTTTCGTCATTGGTTTAATGAGTGGGATATGTTGTATCAGTCACCACATCAGAAAACCTTTGGCTGAATGTATATATTTCAGTAATAAATTCACCTTGTGAAACATTGACAAATGTCTACTGTTGAGCACTGCAATTCCTTCCAAGCTCACACAGCAAACATTTCAAGGTCAACATCTCAAGGTCTACTCATCAAGACGCAATAGTCAAAATATTGGAACTGGATCCAAGAAAACCTTTATGCATAATTGATCGCATGTCATTTTTTAACTAAATACAAACAGTAATGATGAATAGTTCATATTCATTATTTCTATCTCTTAGTTTTGTTTTCTATAGTAGTCTATATAATTGTCTAATATACAAGGGCTGTATGAAAAGTAATGCAAACGTGGGGCGTAACTTGAATTAACTTACATAGGTCATCCACATTTCACATGTTGGTGCTCCCTCTATTGTAACCTTCTTCTCCTTCTGCAAGTAAATATTGCATTCCAAGTAGAAGCAGTGTGAGGTCATTGAGTTCTTGATGAAGGAAGGGTGCAGGCTGTCCGACATCCACAGAAGGTTACAGAATGTTTACAGAGATGTCCCCATTCACATGAGCAATGTGTACAAAAGGATAAAGAAGTAAATAGTGTCATCTCCGTAAATATTCTGTAGCCTTCTGTGTATATTGGACAGCCTGCACCCCTCCTTCATCAAGAACTCAACGACGGCAGATTGCTTGTGCATGTTATCCATTATTCAACTGCAATAAAAAGGAGTTACTATAGAGGATAGATGAGGCACATAGAAGTGTTTGAGGTTTGCCTATTGACCAAGAAATGCACGCCATCTTCAGAGTGAGGGAACCTTGCTTGAATTATGTTGAGTGTAAAGTTGTAAAATTGGGGAGTAAACAGAATAAGGGTACATGCACATGGATGTTTGGAGGCTCAAGGTAACTCTGGCATATTCACATGACTGGGGAGCCTCAAGTAGTGCATGCATGGCCATGAGAGCGCATTGCTGAATGCAGTGGCTCTTTTACATTGCCGTTTATTTGTACATGTGTGTGTGTTCTTTTGTCTGACTGTGGAATATTCATAAGGAAGGAGATTGGCGCTCCAAAAGCTCCAGACCTATTGAAACACCCGCCCTATTGAGAACTTGCAGGTGCTGGCTCTGCACAAACTTGGAAGGAAAGAAAAAGTTCTGGATGGCTGCACATCGCTAAAGGCATCTTTATTGATTATTATATACAAAAGAAACAGGGAGAATATGTGGAATATTCTTGTTTGGTAAAATACATCATACACACATGTGTGAGTAAACCCTGGTACAAAATAGTATTCACAATATACAAGTAAAACTGTGTACGGCAATGCATTTCTATAGCCAATTGTATGCACCACCTGTGGCACACCGGTTGCAAGAAAAGTGCTGGGAGTTTTAAGCTAGAGCTTCCTTGCACCTGCAAACGTCCCTGTGTATGTACTTTAAAGGGGGAATGTGATCAAGGGGAAACTTGAGGCTTGGGTTGAAAGAGGAAAAAAATTAAGGATGAGAATAGAGAAAGAGACACAAAAAAAGAAAGAAAAGGAGAATGGGGAGGGATAATGTAAAAACGGGGGAGGGGTTGAAAGGAGAGTATGTAAGTAAGGAGGTAAATAGGAAAAGGAGGGCTAGTTTAGGGGTTTGCATTGATGGGTAATTGGGTATAAGTCCCAATGCCTTCCTGAGCTCTCACCCCCTAGAGAAGCAATGTCATCTTATAAGTCAAGACGAAAAGGTGTGAGAGTTGATTACGTCTTGGCATTTATCAGTTGTTTTGAACATTATTCTTGTAGTCTTGAATATTATTCAGTTTTCCCAAGTTTGTAGATACAATATTTGGCTATCCTGTCTTATCGCATCGCACTTACCCCATCTAGGGCAGCATCGGGTCCTTCCTGCATCTCCTCCTCCTCAGCAGCTTCACGGCGGCTTCCCCTGTCTCCTCCTCCCCGGGGTCTTAAGCTTTCTGATTGGCCGGGAGGAGAATCAGGAAGACAAAAGCGAATATTAATTCACTTTTGTCACACAACTGAATGGGCTCAAGGGGCAGTGCTCATGTGTTTAAAAAAAAGCCCCATTAAAATTCATGTGTCCAGCACCCTGCATGTAGATTAAGGGGCCAGGCGCATGGATTAGAGGGGCGGCCCCTTATGGACGGCCCGCCACTGGTTTCTAGATAAATATTGTTTAGTATCTCAGATGTTCAGTACCATAATTAGTTTAGGGAGTCTCTCAAGCTGAGCTTCAAGAAACCTGAACATTTTTCCATGCAGTGAGGCCGCGCTGACACTGCAAGGATTACTTGGTCATTTTGGTCTAGAACAGGGGTATGCAATTAGCGGACCTCCAGCTGTTGCAGAACTACAACTCCCATGAGGCATAGCAAGAATCTACCAGCCACAAGCATGACACCCAGAGGCAAAGGCATGATGGGACTTGTAGTTTTGCAGCAGCTGGAGGTCCTCTAATTGCATATCCCTGGTCTAGAAGGAATAGAAAAAAACATTTACTTACCCAATTCCCTTCTCTTGCGCTGCTAGATTGGCCCCCGCAGCATCTTTTCACCCATGCTCCAGTGGTCTAAGATCCTGATGTCATCAATAGCCCTGCGTAGGATATGATGGCACTTTGGGACAATTCACCACCGGATCATAAGGGAGGGCAATCTACTGGGGGAGAGGATGATCAGGTCTGCTAGAATAATCAAGCAGTTAACCTTTGCAGTGTGTGTACAACCATATTGCAAGGGAGAATTCTCTGATTTCACAGAGCTGGAGTTAATGGGGCTGATTTACTAAAGGAAAAATAGAGTAACTGAGTAGAAGCTCTGCTGACTTCCATCATCCAATCATGTGCAAGCAAAAAATTTTATTTTTTTATTTTTATTTCCTTGCACGTGATTGGGTATTCTTTACAAAGTTAAGCTAAGCTCTGGAGCAACTACACTTGCAGAGTGCCACTGCACTTTTCAAAGTGCACAGCCCATTTGTCTTTAGTAAAAAGGGTCATAGCATGGAAGTATTCTCATCTTTGGTGAATTGCATTCCCAGGTAATTTTTCTATACCATGTTGGGGAGATTTGCCTTTACTGACAGGGAGGAGAAAAGAGAGGAGTACAAGAGAGGTATTAGATGTTTGATTAGAGTTTTAGGCAGACATTCTTGTTTCAGGGGAGTTGATTTCTTCTACACTCAAGAGAAGTGTAGCGGTGGTGGATGGCCCGCAGGTCCTTGGTAGTTCCAATAAAGGTACAGGCTCTGCTAGCCCTATGAATTGGAAGAGGACCCAGTAGAGACAATGTTCAACAAAGAAAAAGGGTGCAACAGCCTTGTGCAATACCAAAGTGGTATCTTTAATAATACAGTAAAATAAGTACACTCACCGAGGTCACAGAGACTAATCCCAGCAAGCTGGGGGACCTTCCAGGTGGCTGGCTAAACACAGGAGCGGTGTGGGAAAATGCATGTGATTTGGGCAGGAATCACACCACATTCTTGTTCAAATCACATGCAAGTCTTCCAGTCCAAATCCAGTCATGTGATCCCCTGTGTCAGTCAGCAGCCACTGCAGGGAAGAGGAGAGAGCGCCAATATATGGGCCATAGGAGCCTATGGGCGATATCAACCATTGGTGAGCACTCCCTCCCCTCCCCTGCAGCTGCCACTGGCTGACACAAGGGATCATGTGACTGGATCAGAGAGGCCTGAAAATAGGTAAGGACTTAGACTTAGATTTAGCCAGTTATTCTACTTTAAATTATGTCAATGAATACACCATTTGTTCAATTATATCACCCTTATCAGAAGGCACTGTTTGAATAAAGACCTAATATTTGTCTATTCAAATATGCCAACAGTTTCGGTCAGGTGTACTGCCTGTTTTGCATTACAGCATCTGGAATCCAGCTCCCTGATTAAAATGCACACAGTGCAAGGCATAAAAATGGAAAGAAAAATATATAAAATGCTCAGTTTATACTTCAGCTTCTAAAGCAGCCTTGCTCAACCATATTTCCTAGGAACCATAGGGTTCCTCTAGAGAAGGGGTAGGGAACCATGGCTCTCCAGCTGTTTTGATTGCTAAGAGTTCCTTATGCAAGAATATATTTTTGCCTCTTGGATAAGTAACCTTTGAGGCCGCGTATACACGGGCGGACTGTTCGCCCAACTAAGTTTGTCAAACAATCCGACAAACAGTCCGCTCAAAATTTGCATGAACGGACTTGACCACACACGATGAACGAACAGTCCCCTGAAAGCGTGCGCGATGACGTGAACGGCACGTACGACGGGACGAGAAATACGACGTCCAATACACTGCAATGCAACCTTCGCCGTGTAAATCCTTTCTGAGCATGCGCGAAACTTAGTTTGTCGAACAAGCCTACACACGAGCGGACTGTCCGCTGAAACCAAGTTTCAGCGGACTGTCTTACGGAAATTCCGAAAAACTTTGTTCGTCAGACTGTCCGCTGAAACTGTCCGCTGAAGCCCACACACAAGCGGACTGTCCGCTGAAACACTGTTCAGCGGACTAAGTTGGGCGAACAGTCCGCCCGTGTGTACGCGGCCTGAGATCAATGATATTTTTAACTATCTGGAAGGGGAGGTTCTTCCCAATAACCACAAGTGTAAGGAAAATTCTTCCTACTGACCATCATACTAATGTACCCTGAGCTGTAGATATAAAAATTATCAAGAGGGGTTCCCTAAGACCAGAAAGTTTAATATTGTATCAATCAGCATGGAAAGCAATAAATATAAGAACAGTTGTTTCAGAGGGTTCGAATAGGCACCAATACATTTCTTCTGTGTATCTCTTCCTTCATTCCTGTGTTTTGCTCTCTACCTCATTAATATTTCTGCATGATTTCCTTTCCCTCCTCAAGTACTTTGAGTATTGCACACCCCTAAGTAGAAAGACAGCCTGTCTTTCTGCTGGAAGCATACATGGGTGTATACATGGGGTTAGTATGCTGTCAAGGATTGGTGCCAGGGAAGGAAAATTATGGTAAGTATTTGATACAATTTTCTGTTTTCCTGGTGGAAACCTGGCAGCATACATGTGGCATAGCTCCCAACTGTCCCTGATTTCAAGAGACTGTCCCTGATTTGGAACAATGTACCGCTGTCCCTCTTTCCTCCTCATTTGTCCCTCATTTTTGTCTGGTCTATATATTTGTATATACAATGCAATATTTATCTTTTAACCACTTCCCGACCGGCGCACGCCAATGTACGTCGGCAGAATGGCACGGGCAGGCATACTGGCGTACAGGTATGTCCAGTTTTAGACGCTAAGGGTGCCAGTCGGGACCCCTGTGAGTCCGGTCGGGGATCCCACGGACTCGATCGCCATGGGCATACCCGCGATCGTCTCACCGGGCCGCTGAATAAGGAGATGCCCTTGCAAACAGCATCTCCCCGTTCTGCCTAGCAACAAGTGATGCTGATCTCTGCTCCATGTGATTGGAGCAGAGATCAGTGTTCACTAAAACAAAGCCCAGCCCCCCACAGTTAGTAACACCCCTAGGAACACTTAAACCCTACACTGCCACCCACTGGTTAACCCCTTCACTGCCAGTGTCATTTACACAGGAATCACTGCATTTGTATAGCAGTGATTGCTGTATAAATGACAATGGTCCCAAAAATGTGTCAAAAATGTCCGATGTGTCCGCCATAATGTCGCAGTCAAAAAATCGCTGATCGCCGCCATTACTAGTAAAAAAATTTTTTTTAAAATGCCATAAAACTATCCCCTATTTTGTAAACACTATAACTTTTGCGCAAACCAATCAATAATCGCTTATTGCGATTTTTTTTTTTACAAAAAATATGTAGAAGAATACGTATCAACCTAAACTGAGGGAAAAAAATGTTTTTTTTATATATTTTTGGGGGATCTTTATTATAACAAAAAGTAAAAAATAATGTTTTTTTTTTTTTTTTAATTGTCGCTCTATTTTTGTTTATAGCGCAAAAAATAAAAACACAGAGGTGATCAAATACCACCAAAAGAAAGCTCTATTTGTGGGAAAAAAAGGACGTCAATTTTGTTTGGGAGCCACGTCGCACGACCACGCAATTGTCAGTTAAAGCGACGCAGTGCCGAATCGCAAAAAGTGGTCTGGTCTTAAGCCAGCAAAATGGTCCGGGTCTGAAAGTGGTTAAAAGGTGTTTCCCAGTGCTAAACCAGTAATACAATTTCTAAATTGCTGCATTTGTAAATGTCAAAAGTCAACATTAAGAAATAGTAAAGGTAAAAAAAAGCACTCTTAGGTTTAACTAATATTTTTTTTGTATTTTCTCATAATTTCTAATATTTTTTCTCATAATTTCTCGTAATTCTCATTTAAGGGGGCGTGGCAAGGAGGGGGGTGTCCTATGCCTACATACTTTTGTTAATAGGTGTCCCTCATTCCCATCTCAAAATGTTGGGAGGTATGCATGTGGTTAGTACGCTGCCATGTATTGGTGCTGGGAAAAAAAAATTACAATATTATTTTGATACAATTTTCTGTTTTCCTAGCACAAAAAAATGGAAATTTGTATCAAATACTTATTGTAATTTTATTTTACTGGTGCTAACATAGCAGCATACATATAATTGGTATGCTGCTATATCGAAAATCTGAACTTCTTTAGAGGCACCAGAGTACACCATTCTTTTTTTTTAATATACATTTTAGTACATTTTTACTAAAACATAATAGGGCATGTTAGAAAATTTCAGCAGCCTGTAAAAGAAGCGCAGTGGCGCGAAACATGTAGAGCATGAACAAGCTACATTAACTCACACCAAGCCAACCTGAATATTGACAATCGCAGTATATTGACCCTCATATTATGGACTAGGATGGGGTTTTGTTGGTGTTATAGTTGGTGTTAATAGCTTACCTGGCTAGCAGGCTACTGTTAGATTTTAATATGCACTATTATGTTTTAGTCAAATTGTAATAAAATTAATAACAATTAAAAAAAATGATGTACTCTGGTGCCTATAAAGTCTGTAGAAGTTCAGATTTTCGATATAGATATATTTGGTACATGGCACTTTGCTACCTGTATTTGCAACAACAGTACCACCCTGTGAAGATGCAAATTACATTCAGTCAATATGGATCTATGACCCATGATGGCTGAAATGCGTTGGATTTTTTGCTTGCTGTTCACATGCTATAAAAAAACAATGTTTTAGCTGACTTCCCTGGCACCAGCCTTTCTCCCTATTTTGCATGGATTACATGGAGGTTTACAGAGACTTCCCAGGATGAGTGATGTGTTCTTGAGGCTCACCAGGCATTGCAAAGGAGGTAGTAGCTTGGATGCACCTGTTTCAATGCTGCCATGTTGATGCAAAGAAAATGGAAAATTCTATCAAATACTTACTATAATTTTCCTTTCTTGTGGCCAATCCATGGCAGCAGACTGACCACATGTTGGCACCAGGAAAAGAAAATTACAGTAAGTACTTGATACAATTTTCTATTATATTGGCGCTCGTATCATGGACTAGGATGGGGTTTTTTGTTGGTGTTGTAGTTGGTGTTATTAACTTACCTGGCTAGATTTTAACATGCACAATTATGTTTTAGTCAAGTTGTAATAAAATGTATCTTTTTTTTTTTTAAATGCTTTACTCTGGTGCCTATAAAATCCATAGAATTTCAGATTTGTGATATAGATATATTTGAAACGTGGCACTTTGCTACCTGTAGTACCATCCTGTGAAGATGCCAAGATGCCAATACATTCAGTCTAGTATGCTGCCATGTTGGCGCCAAGAAAATTTAAAATTGCATTGTAATTTTCCTTTCTTGGGGCCAATCCATGGCAGCAGACTAACCACATGTATGCTGCCATGTTGGCACCAGGAAAAGAAAATTACAGTAAGTATTTGATACAATTTTCTATTATATTGGCGCTCGTATTATGGACTAGGATGGGGTTTTTTGTTGGTGTTGTAGTTGGTGTTATTAACTTACCTGGCTAGATTTTAACATGCACAATTATGTTTTAGTCAAGTTG
Source organism: Lithobates pipiens (assembly GCF_037356315.1). Taxonomy (NCBI): domain Eukaryota; kingdom Metazoa; phylum Chordata; class Amphibia; order Anura; family Ranidae; genus Lithobates; species Lithobates pipiens. The sequence continues at coordinate 39,158,985 of NW_027507758.1, forward strand.
TAATAAAATGTATCTTTTTTTTTTTTTTAAATGCTTTACTCTGGTGCCTATAAAATCCATAGAATTTCAGATTTGTGATATAGATATATTTGAAACGTGGCACTTTGCTACCTGTAGTACCATCCTGTGAAGATGCCAAGATGCCAATACATTCAATCTAGTATGCTGCCATGTTGGCGCCAAGAAAATTTAAAATTGCATTGTAATTTTCCTTTCTTGGGGCCAATCCATGGCAGCAGACTAACCACATGTATGCTGCCATGTTGGCACCAAGAAAAGAAAATGACAAAGTATTTGATTACATTTTCCATTTTTTTGTCCAACACTAGAGGCTGAACAGCACACAGGGAAGTATGCGTATCTCTTACACAATTTATCTCTTTGCAGCCTTTCTCTCCTAAACACAAGCAGTTAATATTTTGATCCCTTCTAGTAGGTGAAAGCTGCAGAATAGATGACATTGTTAAAGGAAACACGTATGCAATTCTGCAACAAAATGAGAATAAAATCTCACCTCTGCATTGTGTTTCAAATTCGGTCACTGTGTTCCAGAGATTTATACAAAACTCTGTTAGATCTGTCCATTTAAGTTTTAATCTAGGAAGCTGTGGCAAGTATATTTATTTTCAAGGATTTTCTGTTTTAGCTGTCATTTTCACAGCAGTTCAAACAGTTGCTACAAATGGGAGTTTCTGATTCCAAGTATTGTTTGGCATGGTTAACCAGCAAATCAAATCACTCCTTTGTAGACGCCAGATTTTTTTTTGATTTTTTTTTCTGCATCTGTTCCCAAGTTACATTGTCTCCATTTGTTTGATCTGTGACCTGTGTTATTCTGCAGCTCTTCCATCATTGCTAGCTGTCCAATGTAATATTAAAAAATCTACTTTAAAGCTGCACATGTGACCTTTCATGTTCTAAATCACAAAACATAGTTTCCGTCTTTTGCAAAAGAATATACTGAAATGAAATGTTCACCATAAAAAAGTATTGTGCCATATTTTTTTTCCCAATTTCAGCATTTTGGAAAAGGTTTCTTAAAGAGGAGCTCCAACCTCCCCCTCCAAAAAATGTAAAGTCAGCAGCTACAAATACTGTAGCCGCTGACTTTTAATATTAGGACATTTACCTGTCCAGGGATCCCGTGATGTCGGCACCTCAACCGATTTTTCATTCGGGTCTCAGGTGCTGCCGCCACCATTCCTTGTAAAGGAAACTGGCAGTGAAGTCTTGCGGCCGATTCCCTACTGCACATGCACAAAGCGCACTGAGCTTTCTAAATGGCCCGGTGCTGGTGAGGGGGCCGAACGGACCCCTGTTCAGTTTGCACTAGAACTTTCGAAACACTGCGAAAGTTTGGATCCATATAACGAACCCCATTAGTCAATGGGAACCAAACGTCAGAATTCAAAAGTTCCTATTTTGAAGGCTTATGTGCAAATAATTGGGCATACAATGGTTATAGGGGTGTGGACCTATATGGCGTTAAACTGACATTAACGCACGCAAAACTATATGGCATTAAACTGGTAGAAACGCACACAGAAGTAAATGGCGTTAAACTGCCAGTAACACACAAAACTATATGGCGTTAAACTGCCAGTAAAGCACACAGAACTATTTGGCATTAAACTGGCAGTAACGCACGCAAAACTATATGGCGTTAAACTAGCAGTAATGCACGTAAAACTATATGGCATTAAACTGGCAGTAACCCACACAGGACTATATGGTGTTAAACTTGCAGTAACACTCACAGAACTATATGCCATCAAACTGGCAGTAATGCACATGCAAAATGATATGGCGTTAAACTGGCAGTAATGCACACAAAATGATATGGTGTTAAAATGGCAGTAACGCACAAAGAAGTAAATGGCGTTAAACTGGCAGGAACCCACAAAACTATATGGCGTTAAACTGGCAGTAATGCACACAGAACTATATGCCGTTAAACTGGCAGTAACGCACGCAAAACTATATGGCATTAAACTGGCAGTAATGCATATAAAACAATGGCATTAAACTGGCAGTAACGCACACAGAAGTAAATGGCATTAAACTGACAGTAACGGATGAAAAACTATATGGCATTAAACTGGCAGTAACGGACCCAGCAGTAAATGGCGTTAAACTGGCAGTAGTGCACACAGAAGTAAATGGCGTTAAACTGGCAGTAACGCAATCCACTAGACGGTGTTCAACCAATACTAAACTGAAATGCCAAGATAGCACAAAAAATTCCCCCTTTTTGGAAAGTAGACACCCCAAGGTATTTGTTAAGAGGCATGGTGAGTACTTTGCAGATCTCATTTGTTAAAACAATTTTTTGGAAAATGAAGAAAGAAAATAATTTTTTTTTTTTAAATATTCTAAACCTTGAATACAAAAAAAAATTGATCTGCGAAATACCCACAATGCATTTCAGGAAATAGCTTGGGGTGTCTACTTTCCAAAAAGGGGGCATTGGGGGGGGGGGGGGAATTGTACTATCTTGGCATTTCAGGGCCTCTGAAACTGATAGGTTGCGAGGAAGTGAAATGAGAAATTTACACACGGTCGGACATTCCGATGACAAAATCTGACGGATTTTTTCCAACGGATTTTGGCCCAAAATTGTCTTGCATACACATGGTCGCACAAAGTTGTCAGAAAATACGATCATTCAGAATGAGGTGACGTAAACCATGTACGATGGGAATATAAAGTGGCCAGTGGCCAGTAGCCAATAGCTTTCGTCTTGTAATTTATTCTGAGCATGCGTGGCACTTTGTCCATCGGAATTGTCTACACACGATTGGAATTTAAACAATCGGATTTTGTTGTAAAATTTTAGATCCAGCTCTCAAATTTTGTGTGTCAGAAATTCCGACTGAAAAAGTCCGATGGAGCCCACACACGATTGGATTTTCCGACAACACGATCTGATCGCACATTTTCCATCGGAAAGTCCGACCGTGTGTACAGGGCATTAGAATGCCTGAAGGCAGTGATTGGCTTTTGGCACCTGTACGTGGCCAGGCTCCCAAAATGTCTCACACATGTGGTATCCCCATACTCTGGAGAATCAGCAGAATGTATTTTGGGGTGTAATTCCACATATATGCATGGTATATGTGAGCAATAGGTAATTTAAAGTCAGGTTTTTTTTATCTCGATGAATTCTATGCATCAAGATAAAAAGCATTCTGTGCGCAATAGCCCCCCCCCCCCCCCCCTCACCCCCTTACCTTGCCATCTCTTTCCAGCGATGTCCACAAGTGTCTCAGCTGTCTGATTGGCTGACACACAGCAGGGGTGCCATTGGCTTCCCCTGCTGTCAATCAAATTCAGTTAGCCAATCAGGAGGGGGAGGGGCCGAGCTGCAGCTCCTTGTCTAAATGGATACACAGAGCTGCAGCTCAGCTTGGGTGCCCCCCCACCAAGCAGCTTGCTGTGGGGGCACTCAACAGGAGGGAGGGGTCAGGAGAACAGAAGAGGGACCTGAGAAAAGGAGGATCCGGGATGCTCTGTGCAAATCCACTGCAACAGAGCAGGTAAGTATAACATGTTTGTTTGTTTTTTTCTCAAAATATTTTTATTGAGGAAATACAAAAGTAAGTACACAGGTAGAACATAAGGTACATGGGCCCAACGGCCTGAAAACATACTGAAGATCAGCATCCGCAACATTGAGATGTCCTTACCACTGGTAAACATGCTTCCAGTGTTACTGGTGTCGATTGGCCTGTATTATAAGTGGCTGGAGTTGGGGATGTTTGCAATGCCAACAGTTCTGCTGGCGGCCTTGCTTAGGACCGTTGGTTGTATTTCAGTGGTTGTTAAGGATGGCGGGGGGGAGGAGAGGGAGATAAGGGAGTGTAAAGTGTAAAGGGAAGTAATTTAGTGGCAATTTCGTAGAATTGGGGGTGGTAGGGTTGTGGGGAGACAGAGTAAGATAGGCTGATCCAGGGGGGCTTGAGCCTCCTACCTAACCGTAAACTTTGGCCCTTCTATCCTCAATCTGCCCAGAAAGATATAGAATTATAGAAAAAAATAACGAGACTTTACAAACACTTTAAGTGACAAGTTAATGTAAAATAAAATGTTTTCTTTGTCATTTTCCACCTTTAAATAATTTCTACTATGTCTGATTTTCTGTTTTGTAAAATATCATAAAAATAAATCTCTATAGTAATTGTACATTCTGTACTCTAACTGTATTTTATGTACTGTATATCTATAGAGTTTTAGAACTCAACGTTCTGAAAAAAGAAAGGTATTCATGTCTCCATTCTATCACATGTCATAGAGGACATTATTTTTCCATACACCTCACTGGTAAGGCAAACAAGCCTGAAATAGCTATATGCAGTTTGGAATGAATGGTTGTAAATACCACGGTAGGTTGCATCTCTGCTATCAGTGAAAACTTCCAGCTGTACTTTGGCCCAACGGCATAAAGAAATTATTTGCATGACTCCAACACTATTCTAAAATGAGGAATAAAGCCCTCATTTTTGTGATTAGGGATGGAAGTGAGACATTTAGATATCTGCAGTTTTTTTAAAGGCTCTACTGTGCTTCGTAATGGTATAATGGAAGGGGTTTTGGTTTCATTGGGTCCACCTTACCTTAACCTGTCGGTTTATATTTTTTCTTTCTTTTTCTTTATGAAGTTTTGTGCAATTTAGAGACCAGGCACAGGTGAATACAGCCCTTTCATATACCATCTTTCATTTCGTCACAGCCTGTGTAATATGTCTGTTTTTGTAAGTAATAAAAGTAGTCCTTCTATTGGAAACAGTATGTTGCTTATATGCAAAGCTTCCAGAGTCATGCGTAAGATAAATTATCTGCATGTTTCTTGAGTTTCAAATAATGTGTGTGACTCTTTTTTGTGTCACTGATCCTTGGGTTCTGCGTCTGCAAATATCTAAAGACAGCCAGACCAAACAAAATCAAGGAAAACAAAATAATCTCTCAATTCTCTAACCATGTCTGTAGCCCAGTATACAGTGCATTGAAAAAGTATTCATACCCCTTGAAATGTTCCACATTTTGTCATGTTACAACCAAAAAACTTAAATGTATTTTATTGGGATTTTATGTGATAGACCAACACAAAGTGGCACATAATTGGGAAGTGGAGGGAAAATGATAAATGATTTAACACATTTTTTTACAAATAAATATCTGAAAAGTGTGGCGTGCATTTGTATTTAGCCCCCTTTACTCTAATACCTCTAACTAAAATTGAATGGAACCAATTGCCTTGAGAAGTCCCCTAATTAGTGTAGCACTGACCCCCGAAGGAGCTGCTGTTTTTTTTGGGCTTACCGTTACCTTCTTGACCTCATCTCTGTCTAGGGTTTCCCGAGGTAGATGGCCCAAAGAAATGCAGAATCTGACACTGGATCTTCTTTTAGGTTGTTTATTTAGAAGATAAACAGTCTCTTAATAAAGAGTAGAGGTTTAGGAGAAAGTGCAGTTCCAAAAGTACCTGAAAACATAGAAAGTCTCTTATAGAAGAAATCCAGAGATTAACCGTTTCACAGCTATATTCTCACAACCTCCGGATAGACCTCCTCTCGCTAGGCTTAGCAGCCGGTAGGGTGTTAAGTAAAGCAAAGTCTCTGCCACAGACTTGGATATGAATTACTTGAGCGTAACCAAGGGTCATAGACAAATTTAGAGAACTATCATACGGTACCAGTGTCTCTCACCCGGTCCGGCGATACCATAAGATTGTAAGTCCATGAAGTGTCCTTCAACTGAGCCTCCTGGCCCCTTCAGAGAAACCAGCCTTGTGCATGGCTTCCTCCTCAAGAGTCCTCCTCTGGATGCTTCTCCAGTTGCTGGGCCTCTCCTTAGATGAGACGGCACCAGACCGCCTTTGAATCCTCAGGCCTTGACATCCATTCAGGCCTGTCCCTGCAGTTACTTTACCTCAGGCTATCCAGACCTGAGACTGCAAATTGGATGGATCCGCACCCCAGGCCAGGAGGGCCATGGGGGCTGGTCAGGAGGACCAGGACAAAAGCAGACAAATATCTTCTGGACCAGAACCCCGAAGCACGGGATCTCAGCACCTTAAATACCACCTCCACTGGGCTGATTCCAAAAAAAGTGACACTCAATACACCCAACTAGACTGCGTTCTAACCACTTACCGGTGGTGACAGCGACACCTGCGTTCAAGGAGAACTCAGTGCAATCCAGCCAGACTGGTACTGAAACAATAATTTAGAAAAATTAGCCCTAAAACCCAACTCTGGTTTCAGGAATATTAATTTTCAAAACATATAGCGCATGCTCGTCAGGAGCACTACATTAGTAAATAGAGTCCACCTGTGTGTAATTTAATCTCAGTATGTTCTGTGAAGCTCTCAGAGGTTTGTTAGAGAACCTTAATGAGCAAACAACATCACAAAGGCCAAGGAACACACCAGACAGGTCAGGGAAAAAGTTGTAGAGACATGTAAAGCAGGGTTAGGTTATAAAGAAATATCCTAAGCTTTGAATATCTCACGGAGCACTGTTCAATCCATCATCTGAAAATGGAAAGAGTATGGCACAACTGCAAACCTACCAAGACATGGCCATCCACCCAAACTACCAGGCTGGGCAAGGAGAGCATTCATCAGAGAAGCAGCAAAGAGGCCCATGGCAACTCTGAAGGAGCTGCAGAGATCCACAGCTCAGATGGGAGAATCTGTCCCCAGGACAACTATTAGTCGTGCACTCCACAAATCTGGCCTTTATGGAAGAGTGGCAAGAAGAAAGAAATTGTTGAAAGAAAGCCATAAGGAGTCCCGTTTGTAGTTTGCGAGAAGTCATGTGGGGAACACAGCAAACATGTGGAAGAAAGTGCGCTGATCAGATTGAAATTTGTGGCAGAAAATTAACACTGCACATTACCCTGAACACACCATCCCCACAGTGAAACCCGGTGGTGGCAGCATCATGTTGTGGGGTACAGGGAAGGGAAGCTGGTCAGAGTAGGAAGATGCATGTAGCCAAATACAGGGCAATCTTAGAGGAAAACCTGTTATAGTCTGCAAAAGACTTGACAGTGGGGTGGAGGTTCACCTTCCAGCAGGACAACGATCCTAAACATACAGCCAGAACTACAATGCAATGGTTTAGATCAAAGCATATCTATGTGTTAGAATGGCCCAGTCAAAGCAGGGGCGGATCCAGAGTCTAGTCTCGGGAGGGGCACTGCTATAAAATATGTCTTTTTGGGGGCAATTTATATGGGAAATGGCTGGTATTTGCGCTTCAATCATTACGGCACCATGGTTGTTATGGTGTCAGGATGATTGAAGCGCATTATTTCTATTAATACATTGTAATATAAAATTAAATGGTTCATCTCACCATAATGCAGAATCAGTGGGAGCCCTGAGGATGTCACTTGCCATGTCACCTGCCACCAAATGTGGATTGTCACTTGCCACGTCACCTGCCACACATTGTGGATTGTCACTTGCCACGTAGCCTGCCACACATTGCGGATTGCCACTTGCAACGTAGCCTGCCACACATTGCGGATTGTCACTTGCCACGTCACCTGCCACACATTGCGGATTGTCACTTGCCACGTCGCCTGCCACCAGATGCGGATTGCCACGTAGCTTGCCACACATTGCGGATTGCCCCTTGCCACGTCACCTGCCACACATTGCGGATTGTCACTTGCCACGTTGCCTGCCACACATTGTGGATTGCCACTTGCCACGTCACCTGCCACACATTGGGGATTGTCACTTGCCACGTCACCTGCCACACATTGCGGATTGTCACTTGCCACGTCGCCTGCCACACATTGCGGATTGCCACTTGCCACGTCACCTACCACACATTGCGGATTGTCACTTGCCACGTTGCCTGCCACACATTGCGGATTGCCACTTGCCACGTAGCCTGCCACACATTGCGGATTGTCACTTGCCACGTCACCTGCCACACATTGCGGATTGTCACTTGCCACGTCACCTGCCACACATTGTGGATTGTCACTTGCCACGTAGCCTGCCACACATTGCGGATTGTCACTTGCCACGTCACCTGCCACACATTGTGGATTGCCACTTGCCACGTCACCTGCCACACATTGCGGATTGTCACTTGCCACGTCACCTGCCACACATTGCGGATTGTCACTTGCCACGTCACCTGCCACACATTGCGAATTGCCACTTGCCACGTAGTCTGCCACACATTGTGGATTGCCACTTGCCACGTAGTCTGCCACACATTGTGGATTGCCACTTGCCACGTAGTCTGCCACACATTGCGGATTGCCACTTGCCACGTAGTCTGCCACACATTGTGGATTGCCACTTGCCACGTAGTCTGCCACACATTGCGGATTGCCGCTTGCTACGTAGTCTGCCACACATTGTGGATTGCCACTTGCCACGTAGTCTGCCACACATTGCGGATTGCCACTTGCCACGAAGCATGCCACACATTGCGGATTGCCACTTGCCACGAAGCCTGCCACACATTGCGGATTGTCACCTACTGTGTCACTTTTCTGCTAAGGTGGTCTTTTGTTGGGTCCCAGAGTGAAGATAGGCAGCAGAGAGATGATGCAATCTCTCTGCTGCACACAGCTTCCTACACAGTGAGGGCAGGACTGGAGGGATGCAGGGCAGTGAGAGATGATGTCATCTCCCTGCTCCCCTGCCTGCTGGCTTCCTGATTGGCCAGCAGCCCTCCTAAGCTGCCCAGCTGCCCCCCCCCTCACCCATCCTCTCAGCGCGGGTACCCGCGGAACCGGCCCGCTGGTACCCGCGGAACCGGCCGCGATTGGACCCGCGGAACCGTCCCGCTGGTACCCGCGGAACCGGCCGCGATTGGACCCGCGGAACCGGCCCGCGGGTACCCGCGGAACCGGCCGCGATTGGACCCGCGGAACCGGCTTTGCCGGTATTCTCGGAGGGGGCAATTGACCCGTTGCCCCCCTCCTGGATCCGCCCCTGAGTCAAAGTCCAGACCTAAATCCAATTGAGAATATGTGGCAAGACTTGAAAATTGCCGTTCACAGACGCTCTTACAAGGGATATCCAAGGCACTGTATGTTGTTTCCTAAAGAAGGCTTTTAATTTTTTTTCTAGTTCACCACTTCCTTGGGATGAGGGGGGAGTGGGGCTTTAGGGGTTACCATATTTTTACTACTCTAACAGTATAGAACCCTTTTCACAATCCCACAAAGGCCACATGAGAACGTAGAATAAACAGTTTAATACAGTTACTGGAGTCATATTCCCTCTTAACGCAGAATTTCACCCTTCACCCCATTTTTTTTGCTCCTCGCTTACCTGATGCCGAGATGGCCACTATTCAGATACTCACCCACACAGAGGATCCTGTGATGCCATCAGGAGGCTGCGCCGGCTCTTCTGGCTTCTATGGCAGCCTTCTGCCACTGGGTTGCTAGGGCCGCTCCCCGCCTCTAGAAGTGAATGGGGTGAAAAGAGCGCCTCCTGGGATATGCACATCAAATATCTTAGGAGGCAACGGGGCAATGATGTCATTCACCTAGGCTAATTATGGAGAATGGGAGGGAGGGCCGAAACGTCATTTAAAAAAAAAAAACCTGTATAAAAAAAAGTCAGTGGAATGAGTGAAGATCCGCTTTAAGTACCACTTCCCCAGAGTGAATAACAGTAATCTATGTAATCGATTCTCACAGGTCCTCCATCATATTATATTAATTTTGTTGACCCCACTAAATTCTTTCTAATTCAATGTCTTTCCTGGGGATGGGTGACCAAAACTGAACTGTGCATTCAAGATGAGGGTGAACCAGTGTTTTGTTAAGGGGTAGAATTATTGCTATATCTCTGGAATGTATGCCTTTTATAATAAATGACAGTATTTTGCTAGCTTTGTTAGCTGCAGCTTGGTATTGCATACTATTGCTAAGTCAGTGTTCTACAAGGACCACATGATCCTTTTCCACCACTGATTCCAGTGAAGAACCTCTTAATGTGCATTTTGGGATCAAAGTGCAGAAATTTTGACTTCTCAGTATTGAACCTCATCTGTCATGTAGCTACCCAGCCTCCTATTTAATCAAGGTCTCCTGTAATGATGCGACATCCTGTGCCAAATTTATTTTCCTGCATACTTTGGTATCATCAGAAAATACTGAAAGTGACCGGTTTGTTGATTCCCAGCACTCGCTGTAGGGGGATCAGGGTGGTCAAGCAGATGAAAGCCATCATAGCTGCTTCATTTATAGCAACTTGCTTTGATGACCCGAAGGAAAGTTTCTACCAGGTATACAGCACTTCCTTTCTCAGAAAAATGCTGAATTTGTAATTTAACGAACATCTAAGCAAGGACAATAGGACAAACTAAAAAAAAAAAACTACACATAAAGAAGCAAATAAATGCAGTCAATGTTTCAGGTTTTCAAGCTTTTAATCTGCTGAGTAAAGACATTTATTGAAGATTCTGTTTCCTTTCTTCCAGGTCATTATCTTCTTTCTCTTTTAAAGTTATTCCATCTGAGGTGTTCCAGCATTTCCGACAAGACATCTTAAGCATGTAAGTAATTTTACTGGAAAAACATGTAATTATTCTGTGAATCTATTGACCTGTACTGAATATAGCTCACACGCAGAAGAGAGATTAACTCAAAAGGACATTAGCAACAGTGGATGTAACACAAGCTATTGATTGGTTCCTCAAAATTGTTAATTTGAAAGATATATGCTTCAGTTTTGTGCTCGCTGTGCATGTTAAATTTGTAAATGGATCAGGTGCATTTGCGTTATCTATAGTGTTTCTGGGGAGTAAAGGGTATGAAGTTTATAATAGGTGATTTTAGCTGTCAATGTTTTATTGTGAAACCTTGGATGTTTGTCTTTGCAATGGTGGCCTTAGTGTTCTTATAGTGAACATTTACATAGTTGCCAACAGTCCCGATTTGCCCGGGACATTCATGGAAATCAGACCAATGTTTGTCATGAGTGTCACTATGGGGGTGTGGACTGCACCTGGGCGACACCAATGGCGTAGCTGCAGGGGTCCCGTGTGGCCCCCCTGTCATGCTGACTCACGCCCACCACTCAAGTTCTTTTCAATATGCACTCGTGTCCTGGCTGAGTTTGTGATTGGTGTAATTGGCTGTGAAGGGGCTGGGTGTCTGCTGTGTCTCCTGAAACTGCAAGACCGCCCCCTTCTGCTCGGCTTATCTCTGGCTTATTGAAGAGTGGGGGGGTCACAGTGGTGAACAGGGAGAGACACCCGAGAACAGGTATCTATACCTGCCGCCAGAAAAGCTACAGGCGTTGTGAGTCCTATACAAAGCTGTCTGCTGACTGTCCTGGGCAGCAACTTTTGTGTGCCTGTCCCCCCACTCTCCTGCCCTAGTGTCTTCCCTCCCAACAGCCCGGAACAGCCCAGCTATTCTCATAACCCCCCTTCACGATCGCTATCCCCCCACTCCTGTTCCACCCCCCAACTCTGCTCACGCTCCTCTTCTCCATCCCCCAACTCTGCTCACCCCCCTCTTCTCCATCCCCCCCAACTCTGCTCACCACCCCCAACTTTGCTCACCTCTCCTCTTATCCACCCCCCAACTTTGCTAACCTTCTCCTCTTCTTCTTCCACACCCAAACTTTGCTCACCCCCCGCTTCCCCATTTCCCCACATCTGCTCACCACCCCCAACTTTGCTCAACTTCCCCTCTTATTCTTTCCCATCTAAACTCTGCTCACCCCCTCTTTTCCACCCTCCCAACTCTGCTCACCCTCCCTCTTTTCCATCCACACCCCAACTTTGCTCACCTCCTCTCTTCTCCATCCCCCCCAACTCTGCTCACCACCCTCAACTTTGCTCACCTCTCCTCTTATCCACCCCCCAAATCTGCTCACCTTCCCCTCTTCTTCTTTGCCACCTAAACTCTTTTCACCCCCCTCTTTTCCATCCCCCCAACTCTGCTCACCTTCCCCTCTTCTCCACCCCCCCCCCCCAACTCTGCTCACCACCTTCAACTTTGCTCACCTCTCCTCTTATCCACCCCCCAACTCTGCTCACCTTCCCCTTTTCTTCTTTCCCACCTAAACTCTGCTCACCCCCCTCTTCTCCATCCCCCCAACTCTACTCACCCCCCTCTTCTCTATTCCCCCCAACTCTGCTCACCACCCCCAACTTTGCTCACCTCTCCTCTTATCCACCCCCCAACTTTGCTAACCTTCTCCTCTTCTTCTTCCACACCCAAACTTTGCTCACCCCCCACTTCTCCATTCCCCCACATCTGCTCACCACCCCCAACTTTGCTCAACCCCCTCTTCTCCACCCCCCCAACTCTGCTCAACTTCCCCTCTTATTCTTTCCCACCTAAACTCTGCTCACCCCCCACTTTTCCATCCCCCCAACTCTGCTCACCTTCCCCTCTTCTTCTTTCCCCACCAACTTTGCTCACCCTCTCTCTTCTGCATCCCCACTCCAACTCTGCTCACCCCCCTCTTCTCCAACCCCCCCAAACCCCCTGCCCTACTTACATTCCCTATATATTACCACATTCCCCACTATTATTTTAGACTCTATATAACCACACCCCCTTTAAGCCACCCCCCCAATATTTAGCGTAACTTAAACTGTGGCCATTTTTCACTGTGGCGTGCTGCATTTTTTTTTACTAATGTTAGACCACGCCTACAAATGGATGCCCCACCCCTAATTAAAATAATACTCTACCTACCAAAAAAAAAAGCTAACCACCAATGGCAGCTACTATGGCAACTTTGTCTTCACACTTTGTCTTCACAGATTCACTTTAGGCAAGGTGGTGATTGGGTGTGCATTGAATTATTTTGTTGTTTTAATATTTTATCATAATTTGTCTGTGTTTTTGTAAGGAAAGAGAGAGAGAGCAATGATGCTGCTCTTGGGCACAGAGCTGGATCAGAAGAGGAGGCAAAGGCTTTCAGAGAATGCATTAAGATTAAAAACCAAATGCCTTTGCAACCACTTTAAAGACTTAATGGAGGAAAGAATCTCTTCTGCTGAAACACTAGAATGAGATTCCTGATGTCATTTTGGAATAGACGTGAGTGCAATATCCCTAAATCGTTGGTCATACTGATAGGTGGAAATTTTGGTAAATTTGGTACTAAATTGTGCCTAAAGAGTTAAATAATTTTAATAGGGTTAGCTGTATTTCAGGCATGAGGGTCTAAAGGCCTATTAGGGCCATATTTACTGGGAAAATAATTAAACTTCCCAACAAGCATTTTACCCAGTTTATTTAGCCTAGAATATGTATCTTCTGCCTTATCTAACAGATTTTTCTCTGCTGTGTGATCCTCTTTAACTGAGGCCAATTTCAAGAGTTAAGCCTCATACACACGGTCGGACTTTGTACAAACTTTTCCGTGGACTTTTGTACAAAGGGTGTGGTCCACAAGTTTGTATTGCATACACACAGTCGGACTTTTTTACAACAAACACGAACGTAGTGACGTCACAACGTACTGACGCCACTTCAAAAGAGGACATTCAATGACTCCAGCGCCACCTTTGGTCAACTTCTGTATTGTAGTCTGATCTTTTGCATTGGTTCTGAGCATGCGTGTTTGTACCTTGTACAAAAGTCCGATGCTTTTGCGTACACACGGTCGGACTTTGCTCCATCGGACTTTTGTTGCCAGAAAGTTTGTCCGTTCGCACAGCCAACAAAAGTCAGATGGAAACAAAAAAAGTTTGTCCGATGGAGCGTACACACAGTCGGATGTTGCTCCAAAACAGCTCATTTGCATGTTTGTTGTCAAAAAGTCAGACCGTGTGTACGGGCCCTTTAAGGGCTTATCTTGATTGCTCTTAAAAGTTAAATCAAGTTGCTTGAGTTTTGCATAGTTCCTGGATCCTTTTATTTCATACTAATATTCAATGAGGGATCTCTCCACAATGATATGACTTTATGAGCCTCCCAGAACATTGAAAGGGTAGGAAACTAATCCTACATTGGTCTCAAAGTACTTCTACGTCCAAACAGTGGCAGCTGGTGCTTAATATTTGAGCATGGACGGATGGTGGTGGTCATAGTCCTAAGACTCCCTGGCTAATCTGGGCTTCCTGCTTGTCAGGGAGGAGAACGAGGACTACAATAGCGAATACTAATTTCGTATTGTCACACAAGTGGGTGGGTTTGGGAGCGCAGTGCTCTGTGCCCCAAGGCCACCCTTTTTTAAGCCAATTAGAGCCTCAGGCTCTAATCATGTGCTTAAAAAATAAAATAAAATCTCATTGCGTCTGGCACACCACATGTAGATTAGGGGGCCGGATGCATGGATGGTGGGGCAGTGCCCCTGTGCCCTGCATTACAGGCCGCCACTGCGTCCAGGACTAAGATGCTGGCTCAGAGATAACCTGGTGCCTGTGCAGTTCATGGCTGTGTTCACAAATGCCTGACACAGATCACCCGATGATATACCACTTCAACTTGTGATTTGCAGCAAAGTTCTGCATTGTGCATTGTATTTGTAATTTTATGGCTGATGAATTGTGGCTTGGAGGTGATGAACTGTTCTTGGCAGCCTTCTCTCTGGTATTCTAAGCACCACCCACCTGTTGGACATTTAAATATCTGAGAAGTCCCCTCAATGGGAAGTGCTAAGAGGACTTGTGTAAGGATGTAAAGAGGACTTTTTCTTTAGCAGTCCCTTGGTGGGAACCGAGCCGGGGTTCCAGGCTATGGACATTTGTTCTGTTATTGGACTTTTTCCAACCAAGTATGGATCAGACCATGAGACAGGGTACCAGGGGCACCAAGGGTAGCACCCCCAGCCTATGTTAATATTGAAGATGTGTTCATTCTGTGATGTATGAGAAAGTTCTGCTCAAAGAATTCATTGGAAGAAAAGTATTTGCTTGGTCTGAACTTATTCAATGTCACATAGTGGTTTATGTAAGGTGCATTACAAAGGTGCATTACAAAACATTTATTGGGGGCGGACATTGTAGCAATCTTCTGGGTTAAAACCAAGAGAAAACTTTGTACAAGATTGGGAGGCTGAGTTAACTCTTGCAGGTAGTGTCATAGCTGAAAACTTTCATGAGTTTGAAGTTTAGCGAAGTTATCAGCCAGCCAGCCGGCCAGCCAGGAATTGGATAACTTGACAGGGGTGATGGAGGTCCACAGTAGCGAAGAAATCAGTTTGTTTCAAGTCCCTTCCCTAGAAGCGCAGATGCCATCTTTGGTCCAGCTGTGGTACAGGTCCTTCTGGGAACCTAGGCTGAGCATCATGGGTGTGAGGCCTTGAGTAGAAGCATTGTATTAAAATGATATTAAAGCCTTTTTTTGTCCAAAAATAATAAAATGTTATACTTACTTGCTCTGTGCAGTGGTTTTGCACAGAGCAGCCCAGATCCTCCTTTTCTCAGGTCCCTCGTCTGCGCTCCTGGCCCCTCCCCCCTGCCGAGTGCCCCACAGCAAGCAGATTGCTATGGGGGCACTCAAGCCTGCTTCTCTGTGTGTCCATTCAGACACAGAGCCGTGGCTTGGCCACGTCCCCTCTCTCTCCTCATTGGCTCAGTGACTTTAAAGTGACAAGAGACAACGGCATCTCACTGCTGTCTCAGCCAATGAGCAGGGAGAATAACAGACAGCTTATACTCTCGTGCAACATCGCTGGATCGAGATGGGGCTCAGGTAAGTATTAGGGGGGCTGAGGGGGGGCTACTGCATACAGAAAGCTTTCTATCTTAATGCATAGAATGCATTAAGATAAACAAAACTTCTGACTTTAGAACTTTAACTTCCCGGGAATCCTAAGGGTAGGTTTCTATGGAATATGGAGCAAAGTTTGTGTTTAGGTGTTTAGGTGGTCACAAGCGCGAGAGATAAGTCCCAAGATGGTGGAGCCTGGGATATGTTCAGCACCATCGGCTCAGAAATGTGCTAACCTCGGGCAAAGAAGGGGGTGTTTGCCCATAGTGCTGTAAAAACGGGACGAAGTGTCAGAGAGTGCACCATTAAAGCCACCTCAAGCATTCACTTTATTGTAGGTGCATTTATCAGGGGTCACACCTTGGGGGGTAGTTAGTTGCGGCCACGCTGTCCCAGCTCCTAGGGGAGATCAAAAAAGAACCCCCTAAATGGGACTTTAATAGACCACCAACACATACAAAAAAATAATAAAATATAATATTTATTGTTACATAGAATAATAAAAACAAGAGCAGACGACTCGCATCTAAACCATGAGAATATACAATACTCAATAGAAAACACAATAGAAAAAAAACATTGAACCATATAAGGAAACCACTTATGCTCTCATAGGGATTGGATATCCCAAAACCCGACGCGTTTCCAGTTTTGCTTGAAAAACTTTCATCAGGGGTAGAGAGTAGAGGAAAATATAATATGGTGATAGCTCTAAAAATAGGAAAAAGAGACATATCAGAAAAATACACACCAGTGACACCACCCAAAAAGATGAGTACATTGCATGTCATATCCCGCATGCCCCAAGTAGGTATGACCATCCCCCATATGGTCAACATGTGTGGGCACTACATACCATGATTGATTAAGCCACTCCTCAATAGGAGATAAAAATATCAATCAGTACCAAGGTATCCAGACCACAATAACGAATCCCTGGTGACAACCATGGGAAGTAGCACATTCATCCATACACAGTATAATCTGAGATAGGCGTTGCAAGTTCCATCTCCACTGTCTCTGTTGGTGACAAACAATGAAAAACTAGCTATGGATAGAGAATATCATTCTAAGAACGAAGCCAAACACCCGAGACAATAGTTTGCAAAGAAATCTAAAAACGCCCATTTGTAAGAAAAACCAAGCTGGGAATAATTACAAAAACAAAATGAAACGAAACATAAAACGTAATGTGTCACCGCACCCCCCACTTCTTTTAAAGAAAATAATAATAAATAGAAGCTCCAAACATGTGCTTCAACCACAGTATTTACCCAAGAGGGTATTTTAGGGGTAGAGTCTCCACATAACAACAAAGATCCAAGCCAAAATGTGGCTCCCAGGGAGTATCCTAGTCCGTGTGGAACCTTTTTTGGGAATGTCTGCAGTGTGATAAAGCACATACGAGCTCTAATTTCATATAACAATATACAGAGTTCGAAGAAAAAAACCATAGCATTAATATTTACCAAGAAAGCAATATAGTGTCCCGTTTGGATAGAATGCTACTCAAAACACATGTTGCCAGGTGGAGTTTATATAGCCGCCAGCGCACATAATTTGCATCATACAATGACGCCATCAAATGTGTGCCAGAGCGCCCTAGCATATTGCCGCATCCAGCGCGCCTTCGCGCATTCACAAGAGCGGGACCGTGTCATCGTGCCCGAGGAAGCGATGGAAAGCACCGTCGCGCCCGCACATGCACATTAGCACGTCCACGCATGCGCAAAAGCGCAACGCCCACAGACGGCACCAGGGATAAACGGGCAGGTGTAGATTCCAAAACAAAAACAAAACAATACAGCGCCTGCGCAACTGTGTCCATATGAATAGTGCCTCCCCATATGGGAAATAAATAAAGGGGGAAAACAAACTTTTTTTGTGCATATGCGCCGGGAGCAAAAAAAAAAAAAAAAGATACAACAATTCTCCCAAGTGCAAATAACACCATGGCTATAATCCAGGGGGATGCATATGAACATGGGGGGTGGACTAACCGATACTAGTACCCTACTGTAATGATAACTTCAAGACACTTAGCGAATATAAGTCAAAAGACTACTAGTGGGGGAGTAAAAACCCACATACCAAGGCACCAACCAGAGTAGGTAAATAGATAACAAAACAACAAGCCCCTACTGGCTACCAATCAAACCGATAAACAGAGGAGGTGTCCCCAACAGCACGGCTAGCCCACAGGGAAGACAACCCCCCCCATGGGGCGTGCGGGAGAGAACATGACAAAAATACCCTGGTGTGCAAACAAAAAATATTAAATGCTAAATATTAAATGTAAATGTAAAATGTATCTGACTATGTGCTATTGGTTGACGAAAAAGTTATATTAAGTGAGGGCCTTACCTTTTGTCCTGCCTCCAACATTGATACCTTTGAAACCATCAAGGATCTACATTTATTTGCACGCAAGTTAATTCTGAAAAGTATGTACACCAAACCCAAACAGGCCACGAACGTATGTGACAAGGAGAAACAAGCACTGGATGGCTTGGTGTCTTCTGCTAGAGGAACAAGAACAAAAAGAGCTGATTGACAATATTGACTTAGAACCCCTCTTAATGGCCAATATTACCCCTACAGTAGGGGGAATTCAGGGTAAATCTAAATTGAAGAAAAAGTCAAATAAATTTCCATGTTTAACGCAGAATGCTAATTTGAAGGCATTTATAGCTATGGCAACTGAGGATATTTAGAAACTCTCTAAGGGCACCTTTTCAGATAATTTATCTATGGCAGAGAGGAATTCACTAGAGACATTGGGTAGTCAACATCAATTAACAATTAAACCCTCTGACAAAGGGGGCAACATTGTAATAATGAATCATTCCCAATATCTTTCGATGTGCAATAGGATTTTGTCCAACAGAGAATGGTACTAACCCATATCTAAGACCACAATAGAGAAATTTGATACATTTTTCACGAAAAAGACAGAGCGAGGGCAAACCCAGACAAAATTAGCACCACATCCCTAAAGTATGAATACACAAACAAAAAAGGGGGACAATGGGGTCCATAAAACCCGGGACTTTAAAGGTGCTGAGCAAATTGTACTGGATTAAATCGAATCAGAGGGAGCATACGACATGTAAAATATACATTTTTATTTATAAACAATAAAAAAATGTTTAATAATTTAGAAAAAAAATTGGTTTGTGTTAACTGCTATATCCAGTATATTACACCATACAGTAATACACAAATAATTTGTCATTGCAAGATATACCACTCAACATGTTTCGCTCAGTTGAGCTTCCTCAGGAGTATTACGGTATATGAATGAACTAAAAAATACAAACGCACAAAAACAAAATCAATCATGAAAAAATATACATAATTATGTATACATGTACCAATGAATTAGTGAAATATTCTGCTCCCAATGTAATTCTGATTGAAGCAGATCCAATCATTTATTAAATGTATACATTGTAAATATAAATATAAATGTGAATTTAATTTTTAGATTTTTGTATAGTGTCATCAATTTAGTAGGTCTATATAGGATCTTACCAAAAACGTGCCAAATCTTTTTTTTTGCATTACATCTGGACCAATCAAGATACTGGCCAAAAAGTTGTATGTTAATTTGAGTAATGTGAGCCTGTATAAGTGGATCACAGGAAGGCTGCTAGCATGGATAATGAACCTAGAGAGACAATAAATAATCATAATTGTGGGACATAAAATTAAATAAAAATAAATAGAAAATATGGAAAAATGCCGGCAAAGGCTCATAATAAGTGTAGAGTAATAATATGCTAAGTATACCTCAGATTGATAATTGCTGGAGTTGAATCAGATAAATCCTACATTGAAGAAAAAAATCATCAAAATGTAGATGTAAATTGGGCCAATACCATGACCAGCACATGGAGATAAAACTAGTCCAACAAGAAGGGTCTATAAAAAATATAGAGAGTATATATTTTCTATGCCGAACAGCGATGCCATTAGTCAAAAATTAATGTATATATGAAGTCCCATTTTTTCTCTTGTTGAAGGGTCAGAGATAATTGAAATAGACATACCTTAAATGGTGCAAGGTTAGGGCAAATCAAAGAGACGGGTGATCAATAGATCCACTCTGGTATACGCCGAGAGCCCGACAGAGCCATGGCGGTGAAAACACCGCGCTTAAGTAGCCCTCCCAGAGCGGCGGCGTCTGACGTCACCACCGGGCTGCGGGCGCTTGCAGGAATAGGCTCGCTAGAATAGCTGACCCGTTCCTTAGAGGTGCATGACGTATATAATCAGACACTCCCACTATGCCCCGGGCGCCCGAGTGGTCCTCTATCAAAACAAAAGACGGATAATAGGCTCACCCTGCGAGGGGATCCATCAATATCAATAAAATTAACATTCAGATTAATTTCATATTGGGCCAATGGTATAGGGAAAATATGCAAACGAAAAAAAAAAAAAAAATGTTTTTTTTTAATTTACAGAAAACATTTATAGCTCATGGCATCGTTGAGTCCAGGAGATTTTAATGCTGACAGGTCATAAATCCATTTAGCTTCTCGTTGAAGGAGGATCCTGTCATAATCCCCCCCCCCCCCCCCCCTCTAGGGCCTGGAACATGTTCCAATGCAAAAAAAATGCATTTTTCTACTGTCCACTTGTGATTCAAGCCTACATGACGGCTGATAGGGGTTTCCATACGTTTTTTTTAATATGAGAGAGACATGGTCCCTAATACGGCAAAAAAGGGCCTTTTTGTTTTGCCAACATAGAAGGCATTGCACTCGCACTGCATGATATACACAATGCCGATGGACTGGTAATTAACAGTAAACTTAGGTTTAAATATTTGTCCATTTGGTAGAATAATTGATCGGGCTGCCTGAATGTACCTACAGAAATTACATTTGTGGCAAGGCCATGTGCGTCTATATATTTCCTGGGAGATATGTGATGGAGAAGCATAATGGCTTTGAACCAACTTATCTTTCAATGACTTAGAGCGTCTGAAAGTCATCTCTGGATATGTGTTTAAATGTTTGGCCACCTTCTCATCTCCCATCAAGAGATACCAATATTTAGACATAATCTCCCTTACTTGTTTGTGTTGCCCAGAATAGGTATTGGCCAGACGGACACCTGGCGTTGACTTCTTAAGTGAACCCCCATGTAGGAGAGTTTGTCTCTTTTGGTTTTTGGCCTTCATGTAGGCCTTTTTTAAGCATTTGCGACTGTAACCACGTTGCTGCAGACGCAAATATAAGGATAGAGCTTCTTTTTCAAAATCCACATCGGTACTACAATTGCGTTTTAGATGCAAGTATTGGCCGTAAGGTATACTTGTTACTAAGGCTGTTGGATGTGAAGAGGTCGCATGTAGCAGGGAATTCCCACTTAGTGGATCAGGCATACTTGGAAAATACCATTACGCAACATACTTGGGAATTTATACAAACTAAGCACTCTAAAATCCCGACTTTTTACAGTTTCCCTAAAGTCCACAAAGATCTCGCCAACCCCCCAGGGAGTCCGATTGTCTCCGGAAGGGGAAGCATTGCTGAAAATGTAAGCAGATGCATTGATGAACAACTATGCCCCATAGTGGTAAATCTACCTTCATACATTAGGGACACCACTCACTTGCTACAACATCTAGATGGCCTGTGTATCCCGGCAAGTTCCATCTTAGTTACAGTGCACGTTGAGGCACTGTATTGTTCCATCCCTCACCAGAAGGGACTAGAGGTTATTGAACATTTTATGTCTCAATCTTCTAAGAATGACAAGCCATTGCACCATTTCATTCTACGTGCTCTGGAGTTCATTCTTTTACATAATACTTTTGTGTTTTATGGCTCCCATTTCCTCCAGATACAGGGGGGGCTATGGGGATTTGCTGTGCACCCTCATATGCCAACCTGTATCTGGGGGAATGGGAGAATGACTTTCTATCGTCAGACTTCATATTTCTCGACCAGATTTTACTCTGGCACAGATATATCGACGATATATTTCTTGTGTGGAGTGGGATGATGAATGGTCTTAATCAGTGCGTGACAGCCATGGGGATTATCGATTTCAGTTTGAAATTTATCATGACGTGTGACAGTTCGAAGGTAAACTTTTTGGATGTCACGATACATAAAAGTCCCGATGGTCAGCTGTCTAGCACCCTTTATCGCAAGGAAGCGGCTGGCAATACAATTTTGCACGCGACAAGTTTCCATCTGGCTCCGCTTGTGCGATCCATTCCATACTCTCAGTACCTACGGATTCGGAGAAACTGCACCAATGATTTTATGTTTGAGGTTGAAGCAAGAAAATTACAACAGTGATTGCTTCAACGAGGGTATTCCCCTACGGGTCTGAAGAAGGCCTTTAAAAGGGAGCAGATGCAGACTAGACAAAATTTAATTTTTGAACAGACTAAAGGTGCTAGCCAAACATCGGAGCAAACAAGGTTAGTTATGACCTACAACAAACAACATCAAGCCCTTAGGAACATTCTCAAAAAACACTGGCACATACTCCAAATTGATCCAACACTCAACCAGTTTATATCTAAGGCACCTCTAATTACCTTTAAATGCACTAAGTCCCTAAAGGACAAACTGGTCACTAGCGAATGTACAGGGGAATTCAGAGAGGATGCCTGCAAACGCTGAGGCACTTTCAAATGTGGGGTTTGTCCCCAATGCCAATTCATCAACACAGAGAGTGAGATCAGGCTACCGAATGGTAAGATATTTAAACCCTTACATTTTGCGAACTGCCGCACCTTTGATGTAGTGTATCTCCTGACGTGTTCCTGAGGATGTTTTTACGTAGGAAAAACCAAACAAGAACTGCACAATAGAATGAGCAGACACATACTGAGTATACGTGTATGTAATCCTGATTTACCACTAGGGCGACATGCCCGCGACATACATATGGGCAATTTCCCCAAAATTAGGTTCTTGGTACTCGATCGTATACACCCCAACTCCAGGGGAGCAATTGGGACAAGACCCTTTTACAACATGAGACTAGTTGGATAGTGGCCTTACCGGCCACACGACCACCTGGCCTCAATGATTGTATTAGCTACCGACCCTTTTTGGAGGGCTTTACATCTGGTACATGGGATGGCTTGGAATGATGTAAACTTAGGCGATGCTTAGGAACTGGTGAAAGTATTCCCTACATGGACCTTTGATATTTACCCAATTTAAATGTGGTTTTTATTTTTTTATTTAAGCCAGGCCTTCTTAATGTGCTTCTAGAAGACATACATCGAACAAATCAAATATTCCCATAGACACACTCCTAAACCTTGCAGACAGCCTTTCCAGAAGAGTTGAAGCTGTTATAGCTGCAAAGGGTGGGCCAACTCAATATTGAACCCTACGGACTAATGCCCTGTACACACGGTCAGACATTCCGACGAAAAAATCCGTCTGATTTTTTCCAACGGATTTTGTCCCAAATTTGTCTTGCATACACACGGTCGCACAAAGTTGTGGGAAAATCCGATTGTTCAGAACGCGGTGATGTAGAACGACAGGACTATAAAGAGGGCAGTAGCCAATGGCTTTTGCCTCGTAATTTATACTGAGCATGTGTGGAACTTTGTCTGTCGGAATTGTCTACACACGATCGGAATTTAAATGATCGGATTTTGTTGACGGAAAATTTTAGATCCTGCTCTCAAACTTTGTGTGTTGGAAATTCAGAAGGAAAAAGTCTGATGGAGCACACACACGATCGGATTTTCCGACAACAAGATCCGATCTCACATTTTCCGTCAGAAAGTCCGACCTCGTGTACAAGACATAAGACTGGGATGCCATTAAAGCTCCCGTTCGTGTAAAGGCAGGCGTCCCAATACCTTTGACAATATAATGTATGTGTTCATCCTGCGTGGTGTTTTCTACCTTTGAAGGGAACAGTACACTTCTTTATTAGTTGTTGCAGAAATGTCAATGTCAAAATGGAAAACAAGCAGATTTTATTTCATTTTTTTTGCTAAGTTTTTACTGAGTATTTCCAACTGCAACAGTGCAGTTACAAGTTAAACAGAAAATAAAAAAAGAAAGAACATGTATAATGTCAGCCTCAGCAGAATTTTTAATGCAGAAGAGACATAATATAGGGGGATTTACTAAAAAAAAATTGCACTCTGCAAGGGACTTTGTTCTAGACCTTAGTAAATGAGAGGAAGGTCTGCTGACTTCCATCATTAAATCTTGTGCAAGCAAAGATGCATTTTTTAAATTTTTTTTATATATCCCTTATGTATGATTGGGTTTTCTTTGCAAAGGGAAGCTTCACCTCATTTAGTAAGCTCTGAAGAAAATTCCCTTGCGGAGGGAAACTGCACTTGCAAAGTGCACAATCTATTTGCCTTTAGTAAATCAACCCCTATGTCTCTTCTGTATTAAAGTTTTATACCTGCCTGTCCATGTAAACTGAGCTGTTCATCCGCAGCTCTGGCAGGCCCAGCCAATGTAAACAGCCATAGATAAGTATTGGGAAGCAGACTGGCCAAAGATACCAGCAGGTGGCAGGGAGCTCTGGGGCATTGCGCCACTAAAAAGATGTTGACTATAGTTCTGCTTTAGGCCCAGCTCACACTGGTGCGACATGGGATCCGATTTGTGAAAGCACAAAGTCGCATGATATGTCAAATGAAATGTTTCCCTATGACAACTGTATTAACTGATCCCACACAAGTTGCTCCGACTTTAGAAAAGTTTTCTGCACCACTTTGGTCTGATTTTGATACGTTTTCAATGCCATAGACTCTAGAGCAGCCTTTCTCAACCTTCTCAACACAGAGGAACCCTTGAAATAGTTCTCCGGTCTCAGAGAACCCCTGTTAAAAAATTGAAATATACAACTCATTAGTGTGATGGTCAGTGGGAAGAATGGTCCTTACACTTGTGGTCACTGGGAAGAATTACCTCCTTACAGATAAGGTCAATTGCATCAGTAGGAACTTATCTGAGAGGCAGAAATTGCCCAATGCTGAAGGAACCCCTAGCAACCTCTGGAGGAACCCCTAGCAACCTCTGGAGGAACCCCTAGCAACCTCTAGAGGAACCCCAGGGTTCCACGGAATCCTGGTTGAGAATCACTGCTCTAGAGTATAAAAAGTTGGATCAAAGTTGGACTGAAGTTGCAGGACAAATTTGGATTGGAAGTTGTGCGACTTTCATGTCGAGGCAGTGTGTTAACCACTTCCGGACCGCCACACGCCCCAACGGATATCGTTGTTATGGCAGCAGCTAGCTGCCATAACCCCGGTATCCCCGTGTTTCGGCCGGTGGACCGGTACAAGATAAAAGTGGTCTCTGCAGCAGATTTGAAGCCAGATCACTTTTATCTATGATGGGAGAGGGCCACCCCCCTCCCGCTGCGATCCGGTGCCCTCCGCAGCTTACCGGAGCAGTCGGCAGTGGCGAAGGAGATCGCGTCTGTCCCCTGAGCTGTCATGGAGACGAGTGAGGGGAAGATGGTCCCCACCCGTCTCCATGACACTGCAGGGCGGAAGTGACGTCATAACGCCATACTTCTTAAAGGGGCATTTTATTTTTTTACTTTTTTAAATGATAACATTTTTTTTATTGCATTTTAGTGTATATATGACATCTGAGGTCTTTTTGACCCCAGATCTCATATTTAAGAGGTCCTGTCATGCTTTTTTTCTATTACAAGGGATTTTTATATTCCTTGCAATAGGAATAAAAGTGAAAGATTTTTTATTTTTTTTTAAAAACAGTGTAAAAATAAAAAAGTAAAAGGTAAAATAAATATGAAAAAAAAAAAGTAAATGCGCCCGTCCCGCCGAGCTCGCGTGCAGAAGCGAATGCATATGTGAGTAGCGCCCACATATGAAAATGGTGATCAAACCACACATGTGAGGTATCACTGCAATTAGTAGAGCGAGAGCAATAATTCTAGCCTGTTCACTTTGCAAAGGGATTTCTCCTAGCTTAGTTAATGCAGTGAAAATTTGATTTGTAAAGAATACCCAATCACGTGCAAAAAAAAAAGTAATTTGCTTGTACATAATTGGATTATGCTTCCTGATTATCTGTTGATCACAAAATGCATGGAGGCTGTGCTAGGTTTGTCACCTGTCCAGGTTTCACCTGGACAGTCCAGGTTTTTAATCTTGTGTCCAGGTTTCAAGCAGACTGAAAACTGGACACATTATTCAGACCAGGCTGTGGCTCCCCAAGTAACCATAGTCACACACAAATCTGTTGCCGTCCGGGAGCTATGGGCAGCTGTCTGGGGGCAGGTTCGGCATGACTGGGGGCAGGGCAATTATGTCAGCAAGAGCAATTTGGCCACACCCAATGTTTGTTGTGGCACACTATGCACAAATCTTTACTTATCTCTACGGGGCACCCAAAGGTGTCCCAGGCTGCTTAAGTCTTCGGGTTTGGCTTGAAGAAAAGGTGACAACCCTAGGCTGCGCGTCCACCTGTATTGACATCACTTCCGGCTTCCTGGTTCCTACCTCCAGTGCTTTGGAACGCACGCCGCATCCGGGAGAGATGGCACGCGCACTTACTAAGCTGCACATGTTGGTGCTGACTTTCAGCAACCACAAATGTAAGTGCACATTTTTTATTGACCTGTTTGAATTTAACTTTTAATAAACATATTGCGCTATGAGTTTCAATATGCTTCTCCCAAGCTTTAATGGTAGATCAATGTAAGGGGACACCTCTAGGGTTTAGAACCGTCACCTCCATATACGTTGCTGTTCAAGAGATTGCAATTGTTGCAATGTGCATTTATTATACATTTTTGGTGAGTTTGCATTTCTCATACATGGTTTGTTCTGGAGAACGGTTTAAAGGAACAACCTGTTTCTACACTTATCTTTCAATCACGGTGATTGGATCATTCTGTGAAGATTCTCTGCTATTTTTTATGGACTATCACATTATGGAATTTCTACATTGCGGGCTATATAATTTATGCTGATGATCACTGATTTTTTGATTTATGTTGATGATCACTATTATTTGTGTTTGAGTTAGCGCCATACCTTTTCATTGCTATTTGATCACATACAAAGTGGTTCATTCCACTTTTAAAAGGGGACAGCTTTGCTCGCGGTTATATTTATTGTTCTTTGGCACCAACACTTGTCACTTAATCTTCACTCCTTTTACTTCAACTTTTTATAATTATGCTAAAAGTCAGCAAGAAACTGTGCAACCAAATGAAAGAACCCAACCTTCAGTATCATATTATACAACCATTTGCCTGTAAGTTGACTTCCAATGTCTTTTTTGTGTACATTGTCTTTTGTCTTTATATATACACAGGAATTATAAAAGCAGCACTTTTGTGTTTGCCCCTATTTATCATGAGCTGAACTCAAAGATCTAAAACTTTTTCTATGTACACAAAAGGCCAATTTCTCTCAAATATTGTTCACATATCTGTCTAAATCTGTGTTAGTGAGCACTTCTCCTTTGCCAAGATAATCCATCCACCTTACAGGTGTGGCATATCAAGATGCTGATTAGACAGCATGATTATTGCACAGGTGTGCCTTAGGCTGGCCACAATAAAAGGCCACCCTAAATTGTGCAGTTTTATCACACAGCACAATGCCACAGATGTTGCAGGTTTTGAGGGAGCATGCAATTGGCATGCTGACTGCTGGAATGTCCACCAGAGCTGTTGCGCTTGAATCGAATGTTCATTTCTCTACCATACACGGTCTCCAAAGGCGTTTCAGAGAATTTGGCAGTACATCCAACTGGCCTCACAGCCGCAGACCACGTGTATCCATACCAGGCCAGGACCTCCACATCCAGCATCTTCACCTCCAAGACCGCCTGAGACCAGCCACCCGGGCAGCTGCTGCAACAATCGGTTTGCATAACCAAAGAATTTCTGCACAAACTGTCAGAAACTGTTTCAGGGAAGCTTATCTGCATGTTCATCGTCCTCATTGGGGTCTCAACCTGACTGTAGTTCATCGTCATAACCGACTTGAGTGGGCAAATGATTACATTTGATGGCATCTGGCACTTTGGAGAGGTTTTCTCTTCATGGATGAATCCCAGTTTTCACTGTACAGGGCAGATGGCAGACATCGTGTATGGCTTAGTGTGGGTGAGCGGTCTGCTGATGTCAACGTTGTGGATGGAGTGGCCCATGGTGGTGGTGGGGTTATGGTATGGGCAGGCATATGATATGGACAATGAGCACAGGTGTATTTTATTGATGGCATTTTGAATACACAGAGCTACTGTGACAATATCCTGAGACCCATTGTTGTGTCATTCATCCACAGCCATCACCTCATGTTGCAGCATGATAATGCACGGCCTCATGATGCAAGAATCTGTACACAATTCCTGGAAGCTGAAAACATCCCAGTTCTTGCATGGCCAGCATACTCACCGGACATGTCACCCATTAAGCATGTTTTGGGATGCTATGGATCAGCGTATATGACAGCGTGTTCCAGTTCCTGCCAATATCCAGCAACTTCGCACAGCCATCAAAGAGGAATGGACCAGGATTCCACAGGCCACAATAAACAACCTGATCAACTCTATGTGAAGGAGATGTGCTACACTACGTGAGGCAAATGGTGGTCACATCAGATACTGACTGGTTTTTGGATACCCCAATACAGTAAAACTGCACATTTTAGAGTGACCTTTTATTGTGGCCAGCCTAAGGCACAGCTGTGCAATAATCATGCTGTCTATTCAGCATCTTGATATGCCACACCTGTGAGGTTAATTGATTATCTCGGCAAAGGAGAAGTGCTCACTAACACAGATTTAGACAGATTTGTGAACAATATTTGAGAGAAATAGGCCTTTTGTGTATCTAGAAAAAGTTGCAGATCTTTGAGTTCAGCTCATGATAAAAAGGGACATACACAAAAGTGTTGCGTTTATAATTTTGCTCAGTGTATACATAACTGTATATACAAATTATTTTGCTATCTTCTATCTTAAATGAGTCTTTTTTTCCCAAAAGTTCATTCTGGCTACACCTCACACCTCAATTAGCAAATAAAACTTTTTCAGCTGCTTCCATTATTTGGTTTGCGTCTTGTTGGAGCCCAACAGCCTTTGTTCCTAACCTTAAATTGCATAACTAAAAATGTACGTCTTATACCATAAAGATAGCATACCTTTAACTTCACATGTCACTTTCTTTACTTAAATTCTCCATCACACTCTGCTTGCAAAATCTAGTTTGGCTTCAGTTTATTAAATATGATTATTTGGTTTACTGCCAACATTCTGTTCAATTCTCTTTGATGGCTTGGAGGATCCTGTCCTTGTGGAAAGGGAGCAGCAGATGTGTACCAACAGAAAGGAGAAAACATTTGTGATTTCCATGAACTCATTCCTAGTAGGACATATGACTAAAGCGATAGCCTTGTAAATGTGGAGGAAAATAAATTAATTTAGAAAATGTTTACGACTCTTACGACCAAGTCTGAAAAGGCAAAGCTAAAGAACAAACCTACTGTCCATTGTATCTCAGCAGGTCCTACTAACTTACCTACAGTGCCCCTCCACTGCAAAGGTTAAATGCTTTTTTAGTCTAGTGGTGCAGAGGTAAGGTATGATACTTACTTTATTCCTGGTGCTGCCAAGCTCCCACCGTCTATTCAACCAGTCCAATGCAGGGACTTCTCTAAGGTGCTTTGGGCCCCAGTTGCAAGCTCAGCACCTCAAGTACAATGCATAGGTAATAACCTTGTACTGTACAAGTTGATACCGAGGGACTGCCCACAGCCCAGAAATTTGGGAAGAATAGAACCACACTGGAGTCTGCCGGACCAAGGGATACGGTATGTAGTACACCTTATCCCTGCACCCCTAGACTATATAATCATATAACCCTCCCTTCCGGAGGGAAGGCAGGGGCACAGCAAGGGTATATTTTGTCTTATTGACTGAGTTCAGCTCTGAAGCTCATCTCGGCAAAACAGACAAAAGTCTAATGCCTCGTACACATGATCGGATTTTCTGACAACAAATGTTGCATTTGAGCTTGTTGGCTGAAAGTCCGACCGTGTATATGCTCTATCGAACATTTGTTGGCGGACTTCCCGCCAGCAAATGTTGGCTAGCAGGTTCTCAAATTTTCCACCAACAAAACTTTGTTGTCGGAATTTCCAATTGTGTCTACACAAGTCCAACACACAAAAGTTTACGCATGCTCGAAATCAAGCAGAAGGAGCAGCCCAGGCTATTGAACTTCCTTTTTCTCGGTTCGTCGACCATCTTGTATGTCTTGTAAGTCACCACGTTCCCACGTCCATAATTGTTGGCCAACATTTGTGTGACTGTGTGTATGCAAGACAAGTTGAAGCCAACATAATTCGAACAAAAATCCATAGTTTTGTTTTTTCGGAAAGTCCGATCGTGTTTATGGGGCATAACACCTGTACTGCAAGTTAATGGAATGCCATGTTTGTCCAGCGAGAAGAGACTTTTCTGGAAACAATGTATATTGCCAGAGAAATCCATGTGCATGAACTCCTGGTTACTTCATTGGCACCAAAATATGATTTGTCTTTAAGTGTATTTAAACCCCAAAAAACAGTCCTTATACTATATGTGGTGGTTTCATTAGCTTTAATCGGGGGGTCATTCATTTTCATTGGTAATCCTAGTAATCCATGACTAAGCCCTGTGAAAAGGGTGAAAGGCATTGGTAGGCATGGCCTGGATGGAGCTGGGCTGAAGGGCTGGGCTGGGCTGGGCTGGCCCTTAAACTCCACGCCCTGGGGGATCCCATGTCACCTGCGGGCTCCCTGTACGTAGTACCATGACTCTCTTGTATCATGTCTGCAGTCTCTGACTGTCTTATGTATTATGTCTGCAGTCTCTGACCATCTCATGTATCATGTTTGCAGTCTCTGACCATCTCTTGTATCATGTCTGCAGTCTCTGACCATCTCTTGTATCATGTTTGCAGTCTCTGACCATCTCTTGTATCATGTTTGCAGTCTCTGGCCATCTCTTGTATCATGTCTGCAGTCTCTGACCATCTTTTGTATCATGGAATAAATCAAAATGTGTGGTGCGGCACTATTAAAGAAAAATAAATATGAAAGAGTGAAGTAAACTTGCTAGGTGTATAATCATGTAACACAATAAGGCTGTGTACACACGGGCGGATTGTCTGCCCAACTAAGTTCGTCAGACAATCCGACAGACAGTCCGTTCAACTTTTGAATGAACGGACTTGACCACACACGATGAGCAGACAGTCCGCCGAAAGCTTGCGCGATGACGTGTACGGCACGTACGACGGGACTAGAAATTCGACGTCCAATACACTGCAATGCAACCATCGGCGTGTAAATCCTTTCTGAGCATGCGCCATACTTAGTCCGTCCAACTTGCCTACACATAAGCGGACTGTCTGCTGAAACCAAGTTTGGACGGACAAAATTACGGAAATTCCGAAAGACTTAGTCTGTCAGACTGTTCGCTGAAAAAGTCCGCTGAAGCCCACACACGAGCAGATTGTCCGCTGAAACACGGTTCAGCGGACTAAGTTGGGCAGACAATCCGCCCGTGTGTACGCGGCCTAAGTGATATCAAGTTTTACAAATGGACTTGAATAAACACACAAGGAAGTACGGCAATCTCTCCTACTATAAGAAAAATGTGAAAAATATATAATGGGTGACAGAAAATATAATAAAGTGCTGGAGATAATAACGTGACTCAATAAATAATGCATGTGATGATAAGTCTTGAAATCAGTCCAATATGAATAATGATGAACAGATGCTAAGTGATAAAAAGTGCAAAACAAACAACCAAATTGTGACTACATAGTTACATAGTAGGTGAGGTTGAAAAAAGACCATCAAGTCCAACCTATGTGTGTGATTATATGTCAGTATTACATTGTATATTCCTGTATGTTGTGTTCGTTCAGGTGCTTATCTAATAGTTTTTTGAAACTATCAATGCTCCCCGCTGAGACCACTGCCTGTGGAAGGGAATTCCACTTCCTTGTCCCTCTTATAGTAAAGAACCTGCTACGTAGTTTAAGGTTAAACCTCTTTTCTTTTAATTTTAATGAGTGGCCACGTGTCTCGTTAAACTCCCTTCTGTGAAAAAGTGTTATCCCTATTGTAGGGTCACCAGTACGGTATTTATAAATTGAAATCATATCCCCTCTCAAGCATCTCTTCTCCAGAGAGAATAAGTTCAGTGCTCACAACCTTTCCTCATAACTAATATCCTCCACGCCCTTTATTAGTTTTGTTGTCCTTCTTTGTACTCGCTCCATTTCCAGTACATCCTTCCTGAGGACTGGTGCCCAAATCTGGACAGCATACTCTAGGTGCGGCTGGACCAGAGTCTTGTAGAGCGGGAGAATTATTGTTTTTTCTCTGGAGCTGATCCCCTTTTTAATACATGCCAATATTCTGTTTGCTTTGTTAGCAGCAGCTTGGCATTGCATGCCATTGTTGAGCCTATCATCTACTAGGACCCCCAGGTCCTTTTTCATCTTAGATTCCCCCAGAGGCAAATTTGAAGTCCTTTTTTCCCCACAAATAGAGCTTTCTTTTGGTGACATTTGATTTATTTTTTTTTGCGCGCTAAATAAACACCTTAAGGAAAAGAAATCTAATTTTAGATCAACAAGTACTGGCATCACATACAAAGTGAGAGACTTCATAAGTTGTAATACAGAGGGGGCAGTATATGCATTAGAATGCAGCTGCGGACTGCAATATATAGGACGTACAAAAAGACTACTAAGAATATGTATAAAAGAACATGTACAAAACATTCTGAAAGGATACCATAAACATAGTGTGTCTAAACATTTTGCTAAGGTTCATAATAGAGATCCTTCCAATTTAAAATGGTGGCGTATTGAACCATCTAAAAGACATTGGTGTTGTAACCATAAAGTCAGAACAATCAGTCAGTTTGTATCCAAATGGATTTTTCTAATGCATACGTTTACATATCAGGGACTCAATATTGAGTTTGATCTCAATTGTTTTATTAATGATTTTTAATACCATTTACTGTGCACTCTGACCCCCTCCATTGGTGGCACTTAGCTTAACATGTGATTCGGATGTGCTATCCCTTAGCTGTTCCAGTTTCATCATGTTTCCCTGCTAATCTAGTACCTACACATGAGTCATGATCGTTTATATTGGATTTCTTGCAAACCTATTTTCATTTATTGGGCTGGTTCCCCTTTAAATATCTGTAGGGCAATATATACTGTAGGTCCTTTGGTACTGTTTTACAGTTACACCTTATATCTGTTATATTATAGGACCGTAGTCCCCTTAAGGTTGTCATTAAGGCTACCTATTTTATTTTATTAATTTTATATGCTTTATGTACATAATTCAATTTTAAGCATACACTATGTGTTTATGGTATCTGGTGTCCCTGGCTCTAATCATTGCTCTCCATTTATCAGCAATTCTGTCTTTGTTGTGCCACCCCCCCCCCCTTTTTTTATTATACCTTTTGTATTAGCACATTGGGTCTGCTACCTCTGGGAACATGGCCACCATTTGTTTGCACATGCAAGACCCCGGAAAAATGGGCGCTCCATTAGAAGTATATACAAGTCCCTAGTAAAATGGCCGCCATATTGTATCTTATTGGAATCTACGTGAAAATGTCTGCAATATCATACATTTCAACTTAAGTATTTAAGGACATCTAGTGTGTCAGTCTATATACCCCGATGAAGTCACATGACCGTGACAATGCACGTCAGGATTGGTCGAAAGGCACACCAGAAGTGATGTGGAAGTACGAGCTTGCTGCTTGTGGGTTTTAAGCTTTTGCTGATGTGAATAATATTCAGCTGTTTTAATCTAATAAACCTATCTTAACGGTACTACACTATCTGGGAATCCATTTGTTTTACACACTACATGGGGAAGTATGGGGTGGACCCCCAGGTTACAACATATGCCTAGAAGAGCCACAACATCTACCCTGTGGAGTCACCTGTCTCAAAAGATAAGGATATTTAGAGGGAGCTGGTGGCCACGGTCCAAGAGAGCCAAAAGCTGGGTTAGCTCTAGGAGTACCTACCTGAGCCATTGGAGGTTCACTATCACATGCTGTTACCTTACAGCAGTAAGCTGAGATGCCAATTAGCACAAAGGTGTCACTGCACTGAAAGAAGAGACACCAGTCAAAATGTGGTTGTTTGTTTTGCACGTTTCATCACTCAGCATCTGTTCATCATTATTCATATTGGACTGATTTCAGGACTTATCATCACATGCATTATTTATTAAGCCACATTTTTATCACCAGCCCTTTATTATATTTTCTGTCACCCATTATATATTTTTCATATTTTTCTTACAGTAGGAGAGCCTGCCATACCTCCTTGTGTGTTTATTCAAGTCCATTTGTGAGATTTGATGTCACTTATTGCATTACATGATTATACACCTTGCAAGTTTATTTCACTCTTTAATATTTATTCCTATTCACTGCTATGGATTTAACTTATCAGTGTTTGTGGCTGTTATTTGTGCATTTCATATAGTGATAGCGCAAGAGCATCCTATCTCTTGTATCATGTCTTGCAATCTCTGACCATCTCTTTTTCTATATAGTCCAAAAATGCAGCGCTTATTCAAATAGAAGTTCATTCATTGAAGATGTAAACTGTGTGTAGTAAGAAGAGCCTTTCACTTCTTCCAGTGTGTAGAGAAAGACACACAACACCCAGGTGTGTCAAATCTGCTTACCAGATATCAATTAAAGGTGAGCATCATATCAATATTCCATGGAAATATAGGTGTCAATCTCCAGGGCATACACTGAGTCCACCTAAAAATCAATCAAAATAGCCAGCCTTTTCAAGCAGCTTCTCAGGAAAGGACCAGGAGCATGGGAACTTGGGGACTCAGTGTATGTGCTGGAGATTGACACCTATATTTCCATGGAATATTGACAACTGTGCTGGCTGCTATTTCACTTTTTTCTATGTTCTACTGATTTTAGCGCTGATACCCACCCACTTTTATCTTATCTCTTTTTCTATGTCCACAGTCTCTGATCATCTCTTGTATCACGTCTTGCAAACTCTGACCATTTGACCATCTTTGACTATCTCTTGTATCATGTCTACAGCCTCTGACCATCTCTTCTATCATGTCCAAAGTCTCTGAGCATCATAGATGATAGATGTCTGCAATCTCTGACCATCTCTTGCTTAAATCTGCTTTTCCCATAATTATTTCTGGTATCAGGGCCTGTTCTTTGCCCAACAGTTCGGTGTTGTTATGATCTTTTGTGTTATATTCACAGTCTCAGACCATCTCTTGTATCACGTCCCACAAACTCTGACCATTTGACCATCTTTGACTATCTCTTGCATCATGTCTACAGCCTCTGACCATCTCTTCTATAATGTCCAAAGTCTCTGAGCATCATAGATGATAGATGTCTGCAATCTCTGACCATCTCTTGCTTCAATCTGCTTTTCCCATAATTATTTCTGGTATCAGGGCCTGTTATTTGCCCAACAGTTTGGTGTTGCTATGGGCACAAAACTTGCGCCGAGCATAGCCAACCTGTTTATGGCAGAATGGGAAGACAGACGTGTTGAATACTTTTAGACCACAGTTATTTTTTTTTATAGGAGAATTATAGATAATTTGTTGTTGATTTGAAGGGGCCACGACATACAGTAGAGGAATTTCTTGCTTACCTGAACCAGAACAATAATAATATCAGATTGGATTATGATATCAGTGATACTAGGATACACTTTCTGGATGTTGTTCCTGAGAAGGTAGGAGTCAGTTTGGAAACAAAAGTGAATTTCAAACTGGCTGATAGAAACAGCTACTTGTCAGTGAATGGTGGACATCATCCTACCTGGATTAAAAATATACCAAAGGGACAATTAATGAGGGTAAAGCGTAACTGAAGTAGACAGAAGGAGTTTACTATACAAGTTGATTTGCTTAAAAATATGAGGTGGATCTGATTCCAAGGGACCAATGTCTTATCAATACAGCTCTGAAGGTACAATCTAATCATCAACAATGGGGGTTTATCTCTAATTTCCACTGTCAGTATAGGGAAGTGGAGGATATTTTTAGTAAACACTGGCATATTCTCTGTATGGATAGAGACTTAGGACCAGTATTGCCAGATTGCCCTAGATTCATCTGTAGGAAGGCATCGAATTTTGGTGATCATGTAGTAAAGAATGTTCTAGATGCACCTGGACAACAAAAGTTACATATAGATAAAAAAGGGTTATTTTCCTGCAGGAAATGTATTGCCTCATTTTACGAATTTGGAGGGAAAAACCTTCCAAATAGATGAATTTATTACATTTAACACGCCATACTGTATGTTGCATATCTTTTATGGTGTCATAGTTACATAGTTACATAGTAGGTGAGGTTGAAAAAAGACACAAATCCATTAAGTCCAACCTATGTGTGTGATTATATGTCAGTATTACATTGTATATCCCTGTATATTGCTGTCCTTCAGGTGCTTATCTAATAGTTTCTTGAATCTATCAATGCCCCTCGCTGAGACCACCGCCTGTGGAAGGGAATTCCACATCCTTGCTGCTCTTACAATAAAGAACCCTCTACGTAGTTTAAAGTTAAACCTCTTTTCTTCTAATTTTAATGAGTGGCCATGTGTCTTGTTAAACTCCCTTTTGCGAAAAAGTTTTATCACTATTATGAGGTCACCAGTACAGCATTTGTATATTGAAATCATATCCCCTTTCAAGCGTCTCTTCTCCAGAGAGAATAAATACGGTGCTCGCAACATTTCCTCATAACTAATATCATCCAGTCCCTTTATTAGCTTTCTTGCCCTTCTTTGTACTCACTCCATTTCCAGTACATCCTTCCTGAGAACTGGTGCCCAGAACTGGACAGCATATTCCAGGTGCGGCCGGACCAGAGTCTTGTAGAGCGGGAGAATTATCATTTTATCTCTGGAGTTGATCCCCTTTTTAATGCATGCCAATATTCTGTTTTCTTTGTTAGCAGCAGCTTGGCATTGCATGCCACTGTTGAGCGTATCATCTACTAGGACCCCCAAGTCATTTTCCATCCTAGAATCCCCAGAGGTTCTCCCCCCCAGTGTATAGATTGCATTACTATTTTTGCCACCCAAATGCATTATTTTACATTTTTCTACGTTGAACCTCATTTAGTTGCCCACCCCATTAATTTGTTCAGATCCTTTTGCAAGGTTTCCACATCCTGCGTAGAAGTTATTGCCCTGCTTAGCTTAGTATTGTCCCCAAATACAGAGATTGAACTGTTTACCCCATCCTCCAGGTCGTTTATGAACAAATTAAATAGGATTGGTCCCAGTACAAAACCCTGGGGGACCCCACTACCCACCCCTGATCATTGCGAGTACTCCCCATTTATCACCACCCTCTGAACTCTTGTAGCCAGTTTTCAATCCATGTACTCACCCTATGGTCCATGCCAGCGGACCTTACTTTGTACTGTAAACGTTTATGGGGAACTGTGTCAAATGTTTTTCCTGTCCATGTGGCCTATTTTATATAGGGAGAAAAAAAAAGATTGTTAAAGATACGTATAGCGGAACATCTGACTAATATAAAGAACGGTTTTAAAAAACATAGCTTATCTTTACATTTTAGGGAGAAACAGAACAGAGACCCCACATTGTTACAATTTTGTGGGATTGACTGTGTGTTTCCCTCTTGGAGGGGTTATAATTGTGTGAGGGACCTCTCCCAGCGGGAGACTAAATGGATATTTTTAATGAAGTGTCTTGCACCTAATAGTATGATTATAGAACTTGATCTAAACTTTTTTATGAATAATTTTTAAAATAAAAGTTTTTTTTATGGGTTAATTAATGTTGTTGGATTTCATATTTGGAATATGTTGTAAATGTTCAATTAATATACATTATTTTAATTATGGATGTTATATAATTGTTCTCTTACGATTGCTTTTAATCACTGATTTAATTGATATACATTATATTCGGTCCAACTATTGTATATTGATTATATGGACAGTATTCAACCATGAATTGATTTTGAGGATGTTTTAAGTTATATTGAGTATAATGTGCTATGTTTGCAGTGGATGTTAGAGATATCATTGCTGCGGGGACACTGTGAGGGTGGATAAGCAATTTCCTGTCATTTGCATAAGTGGGTTTATTTAAAGATAGTTGACTAGTATGACGAAATACGTTGGGACGTGGCTATACAGCAACCGGAAGTGATGTTCATGCACCACCGGAAGTGACGATCCGAGTGTTTTGAGAGCAGGGGAGGAATGACTTAAAGCTTATGTCCACCATGATGGGGTATCTCTGGCATTTCCACCATACGACCGCGATTTTACCTTGCCTGTTTGTGAGTATATTTCCATCAGGCTATGTTTTTTAATAAATGCTTTGTTTAAGTTGACGATATCACACTATTTGGAGTCTTATTTCTCCTATATTACCCGCTAAACGCGTACTGACGGAATTCATCTGAACCCTGTGGTGGTTAATTGCCAGATTGTCAAAACACAAGCGTGTGAGGCAAATCTTTCTGGTGAGCTTACATCTAAACTGGGGAGTGGAGACAGGTTTTGGTCATATGGTGTGGTGTTGGATGAAGTTATCAACTGGCCACCCATAGATTTGACCCTATCAAGTGTGATTTATGGACTCTAATATACTATGCACATTATAAGTTTTTGGTGTGTTACTCAAATGTTTTTTTTCTGGTAAGTGTTTACCTTTAGTGCTACCTGTTCTCATTTATATTTGGTAGCTTGTTTGTATCTCTTGTATCATGTCTCTCTGACTATTTAAGTCTCTGCCCATCTCTTGTATCATGTGTTGCAATATTTATCTCTTTTTCTATGTACACGATCTCTGACCATCTCTTGTATCATGTCTGCAGTCTCTGATTATCTGCCTTAGCCCTTGTACACACGGTCGGAAATTCCGACGGAAAATGTCCGATCGGACCGTGTTGTCGGATAATCTGACTGCGTGTGGGCTCCATCTGACTTTTTTCCGTCGGAATGTGCGACCAACAAATTTTGAGACCTGGATATAAAATTTTCCGACAACATGATCTGATCGGACTTTGTCCGATCGTTTGTAGAGAATTCCGATCGGACAAAGTGCCACGCTTGCTCAGATCAAATTACAAGACCACAGCTATTGGCTACTAGCCGCAACGTAGTCCCGTTGTAACTAAATAACGTCATCACGTTCCGAACGATCGGATTTTCCGACAACTTAGTCTGACTGTGTGTATGCAACACCAGTATCGGATAAAATCTGTCGGAAAAAATCAGACGGATTTTGTTGTCGGAATGTCCCCCCAAGTGTACAAGGGCTTAGACAATATCCTATTGTGTGTCTGCTGTCTCTAATAATGAATATTCTCAGTTTTATTTTTTTTTGTGCAGCTTTCGTGATATTGGGTGCCACACTTGAAGCCTCCTATATCAAGAAAGTTGATCACCACTGAACTTAAGATACTGCCATTGTACAGCTGATTGGAAAAATGTGTAAATCTCATCGAGGGAAGCATTTTACTGGACTTTGTATCCATCATTTAACCTCCCTGGCGGTAATCCCGAGTCTGGCTCGGGTTGGGATTTTACTAACACAAGCGGTAACCCCGAGCCAGACTCAGGATCGCATCGTTGGATGCAGGGAGGACACAGGGAGAGTTACTTACCTTGTCCCCTGGATCCAGCGATGTCCTCCACGCTGTGTGATCGAGCTGTCCTCCGCTCGATTCACACAGTGCTAAATGCCGCCGAGCTCCGTTCCCTGCGACGTCACGGGAGCGGAGATCGGCGCCAAATTCAAAAAAGTAAAAAAGACACAAAACACACACAGCACTGTAATCTTACAGATTACAGTACTGTATTAAAAAATTACACACCCCCTTTGTCCCTAGTGGTCTGTCCAGTGCCCTGCATGCACTTTGATATTATAAATACAGTTTTTTCTGCCTGAAATTTGGAGATTGTCCATAGCAACCAGAAAGTGTCCCCTTTTCAGTGTTTTAGGATTTGATTACATTATTGAATAATTTTTATTATTCTTTATTATATTATAAACTTTATCATACCCGGGATGTCTGCTAGACTCTGGTTTGAACAGATTTAAAGAGGAAGTAAACCCTGATGAGTTTACTTCCTCTTTCATTCCCTGTAAAGGCAAAGCATAATGGAATACTATGCATCGCATAGTAGTCCATTATGTGTCACTTACCTGACACAGGAGCCAGCAAAGTCACCGCTGTCCCCTGTAGTTCCGAGCATCCATCTTCTTGGTGGATCTCCGTGAGTCTCGCTGCTCCGGCGCTGTGATTCGCCGGAGCAGCGATGACGTCACTCCCGCGCATGTGCACGGGAGCCAAGACTCGCGGCATTGCTGTCATCAACGATGCCCCGCTCAGTGCGCCTGCGCGCCGCTGCTCCGTAGATAGCGGTGCCCGTCTTCGGGCAAATATCTCCTAAACCGTATAGGTTTAGGAGATATTTCTTGGACCTACAGGTAAGCCTTTACAACCACTTTAAGAGAGTTATTCCTAAGAAATACAGAACTACAATATAAAATGCCAAATTTCCATGCAAAATAATTGTACCGCTTTCAGCACCTAAAACCAGAATGAATCATCCCGCCAGGGAGGTTAAAATGTACACAACCTATAAAAATAGGATTATTTCTTAGCTGTAGCTTATTGTTGTCCTTAAAGGTTTTTCATTTTGTACGGAGAATTATACATGGTAGCAGTATATAGTAAGATACTGCCATTCAAACACTATAATACTTTTGGCAATCTTCACATTTCTATCATGTTCCAGCACACACGGAGCCAATGTCAATGATGTCAGAGATTGAAGTAACTTTTCTCAGACAGAAATATTTACACTGTCATCAGTATACAGAATAAACATGTCAAGGCTATCAGACTTCTCAGGTGGACTGTGAGTTAGGAGAAGACTTGCCCACCAAGATCGCTGCACAAAGCTCAATAATACTAAAATATATTGTATTCTCATTGTGCCATTTTGTACACAGTACTATCTCAGTCCTCTCTAACCTTCTGGTTGATGGGTGGCCAATCTGTTTTAATAAAAACAGTAAATCTTTTTTTTCATGTAGCTATTATAAGTGGCTGCTGGCATTACAAGTCTATATCTGCTACTTGTTAGTGGAGGTGTGGTGACTGATTGGAAAGTTTTTTACGTAGATAGTTTAAAGAACATCACACCGTTTTCGAGAATAGAAATGTCCAACAATGTAAGGAATTCAGTACATATTGCTCAGTTAACATTTTCAAAGTGTGACCTTTCCTAACATTCACAGTGCAAACATCAATGTTCTACATCTGTTATTACATGAAAAAGTACACGCTGTGTTGATTATCCAGTCTGTAAAGAAAAAGCTCCTCCATAATAATAGTAATATGTCAGAGTGAACACCGCCGAGCAGTGTGCTTGACCTTTGCATCTCCATGTCAAGTACAATAAGGCCCACTTTTTTCTACGCATTGATTGGTTGTCTTTCTGTTAATGTGTGATCTTTTTTTTGCTGTGTCATTAGCACTCGGTATGTTCACCCCAATGTATACAATAGGAACTGGAGGGGTCCCCGAATAGTAAATTTAGAATCTGAGTATAGAGTAAATTTAGAATCTGAGTATAGAGTAAATTTAGAATCTGAGTATAGAGTAAATTTAGAATCTGAGTATAGAGTAAATTTAGAATCTGAGTATAGAGTAAATTTAGAATCTGAGTATACAGTAAATTTAGAATCTGAGTATAGAGTAAATTTAGAATCTGAGTATACAGTATGTGACCAAATTGGAGCAAGATACAGTAGCTTAAAGTGTCATTAAAGTGGAGGACCACCCTAAAAAAAAATTGCATTAATAATCTTAAAACAAAAGTAAAACATTTTTTTAACCGCTATACTAGGCAGTCTTCCTAATCTGCCGCTTCCTCTTCCGCGATGCTTCCTCCTCTTCGACGAGTGGCCCCGTTGTCTTCTGGGACATGTGTGTGTCCCAGAAAACAACGGGGCCATTCACAAAGCGCCGCGCAACTCGCGCAAGCGCAGTAGGAAACGGCCATTGAAGCCGCAAGGCTCCACTGCCTGTTTCCCTTAGTTAAGGGATCGCCTTGTGGGGGTGGCGACATCGTGGCCTCGCTGGACAGGTAAGTGTCCTTATTAAAAGTCAGCAGCTACTGTGTTTGTAGCTGCTGACTTTTGAAAAAAAAAACAAATCGCGGCCGGAACGCCCCTTTAACCACTGGGCACTTAAACCCCCCTCCTGTCCAGACCAATTTTCAGCTTTCAGCACTGTTGCATTTTGAATGACAATTGCGTGGTCATACAACACTGTACCAAAATTACATTTTTATCATTTTTTTCCCCACAAATAGAGCTCTCTTTTGGTGGTATTTGATCACCTATGCGGTTTTTATTTTTTGTTAAAAAAATGTAAAAATAAATAAATAAATAATATGTATTTTTTTTTTTTATATTTTGTTATAAAATTTTGTAAACAGGTAATTTTTCTCCTTAATTGATGTACGCTGATGAGGTGGGAGTGATGGGCACCAAAATTCAAAAAGTGAACCAAATACAACCAACGTTGTATACTACTACCCACACGTGTTGGTGTGAGTGAGTGAATAAATAGATCAAATAAAAAATGTCAAATAAATTATGTGAACAAAATCAATGAATGAATAAATATAATAAATAAATAAATGGATACGGTTGAAAGTGGACAAAATCAACCCTTATTAGGAATGTAGAAAAACTTCATGAACCAAGCCGCATACAGCAAATATTGTAAGCTAACACCTTCAGGTGTACAACCTCATGATTTATTTATTTATAAAATTAATAAATCAATAAATAAACAATATCTCATTAAAGTGACTAAATAGAGGAATAAAAAGTATTTTATAAAAATATATTAAATAAATAAATACCTAAAAATAAAGTGAAATACATTGATAAACTAGAGTGAAAAATTCATAATTCATATTCAATGTGCAGACAAAAAGTAAGCAAAAACTTAATAGTCCAAGCAAGTCCCATAGAGTATAGCAGACCAAGACTTATATGGAGTCCAGTGTGAAGTGAAGACTAACACCAACAGGAATACGTGTTGAAAGAAATCAAATGAAGCACCTCCACCAATAGGTAATTCTGGCTGCTTATCAGTGCGCAACATCTCAGGTTTAAGTGAGATCAAAAATCGCAAATAAAGATGGTCAAGGCAAACCGTCACAGGAAACCAATCAGGACCTCTCTCTCCGAATACTTCAGATGTTTAGACCGTAATGACCCAGTCCATATACAAAACAAGGGGACACTTGTATAGCGTAAAACCCTTTAACTTTTATTCCACAAATAAATAGCAAGTAAACTCACATGTCCAACAAATGCAAAAAGCAGTTAGTAAAATTCGAGCCGGCCGGCCCTCAACTGCCGCCCGTAGTTCCGGGTCTGGCGTAGAATGCGGTGATGTCAGCACGCCGTTCCTCCCTGGCGTAGATACCCGTGGGTGGCTCGGGTATCTATGCCTGAAAGTGGGAGCAAAATACTTGTATTAGACAGGTATCTGCTCCTCCCTCCCCCCTGAAAGGTGCCAAATGTGACACCGGAGAGGGGGAGGAACCGGAAAAGCAGTTTTTGGGTGGAACTCTGCTTTAAGTGGTTAAACATTACCATTCTGTATGTAGCTTCTGACAGGCTGCACAAGGACCCTGTATCTCCAGAACCATAGGTCTCCTAACTGCACGTCCCTGGCTGAGACATTCTCTCCCTCTCAACTTCCTCTTTTGCAGGGTTTCAAAGCCAGCAACCCAGGGACAGGAAGCGTATAAATAATATATTTACAGGCATATACAAATTCAGAAAGTAGAGAGCAGCAGATCCCTTCATTGTTTTTGTTATTTTATATTTTAATAAGTATTTTTCATTTTTTGTTTATTTTCTGCTGGAATTCTGCTTGTAAATCTGCAGCTAATGTGTATTAAACCCAAAGCCAAAGATTATATAAATCTCAAACTTTTTTTTATAGATAGGGAGGGGGTGGCTGAAACCCTTATCAGTTATTAAAGCGTTCCACCCAAAAGTGGACCCAAAAGGGGGAAGGGGAACGGGTACCTGTTTTTGACAGGTACCCTTCCCACCTTCCAGGAGACAGTGCCGTGGTGCTGTCCCTTGTATGTTCGGCACCCCATCCTCCTTCCTCCGACAGTTAGAAATAGCAGCGTGCATCGTGCATGTGTAGTAAGGAACCAGCTGTGAAGCAGAAAGGTTTCACTGCTGGTTTCCCTTACCCTCAATGGTGGCGGCAGCACCCGAAAGTCGATCCAAAAAACAGCTGGAGTGCTGGCATCTTGGGAGCCCCGGACAGGTAAGTGTCCTAATATTAAACGTCAGCAGCTACAGTATTTGTAGCTGTTGACTGTTCATTTTTTCATGTGGGTGGGGTGGGTGCAAAACTCCTCTTTAATTGCTGTTTGGGTCCCTGCTAGGGAGATTCTTTGAGCTGATCATTTTTACTGGGGCAGAAAGTGAAATTTCAAAAATTACAAAGAGGTCTACGAGGTCCTAAGAGGCATTATCCCTTCACTTTGGAAAGGTTATCACCCACTTCCTGTTGTGTTTCTGTGGAAGGAAATAAAGGAAAATCTCCCCAACAGGGCATAGAAAGGAAAAAAGAAAACAGACTTGTTTTGTAACCATTTCATATGCTATCCAAACCTAAAAGTGTTGGCTCTTTCCAGTGGTAGCAGACAGTTATGTCTTTGGAAAGATGTAAACAGAAGTGAGGAAGGTTTTTTTTGTAATCTTGAAAGTACAATGATATCTACGGTATCTGCATCTTGGAATACATTACATACATTCCCTTTAATATTACTTTTCATTACATAAATAGTGAAATCGTTTGGTGCATGCTCAGTAGATTTTGTTAGGGAAAGGTTCTAGTTAGGCAAAGGGATTTTAATACCCTGGGAATCAGGGGCTCAGTTCACTCAAGAACATCACATGAGATAATTGTATCACATGACAATTTTTTTTGCAATTTTCTCACGC
The DNA here is from genome assembly GCF_037356315.1 of Lithobates pipiens. NCBI lineage: Eukaryota > Metazoa > Chordata > Amphibia > Anura > Ranidae > Lithobates > Lithobates pipiens. The sequence goes on from NW_027507758.1 coordinate 39,203,778, forward strand.
AATATTCAAAATTTCAGTTTATGCCGTATTAACCGCACTAGTAAAAAAACACATGAAAAATACCACATAAACTGACTCTAAAGTCAATTCAGTAAACTATAGAATTAAATAAATACATTTGCTGAATAATTAGAGGTCTAGTTATGCATTATTCAAGGAATGCATTCAATTAGCGCTGGTTGCTAAGCAGCCGGCACTTGCCGGCATCTTTGACAAGCAGTAAATAGCTTAAGAAGTGGGCTGCCACCTCGTCCTTAATAACCATGGCTCATCTGCTATCAGCGGGGTTCCCCGCTGACAGCAGAATGTAAACAAAAGAATTGCCGGCATTTTAAAATTATTATTTTTATTTTTAAAAACTCAACTCCCCCCCAAAAAAATGTTGGCTCAATGATGTCATACGGGCAGATGTCACCTAGTGACATCATTGGGTGGCCCCTCCCCTCCACAAAGAAGAAACGGAGCAATGCCGGAGGCAACTTACAGCACATACTAATTTTGATAGCATAATGATTAATGTGGAATGTATGTTGTTTTGTTAATGAACATTTGCTGTTATCAAACTGTTATGGGTAAAGTTCCACTTTAACAATCACCTCTTTGTGTTTGATGGATTGTCCATTTATATGACCTTCCCAAAGAGCGGAATTGGCATTCATGTGCCAGGCAGCCTCTCCCTTCTTTCTGTAAAGCCAAAATTCCTCACTTCACCTGATTTATTGTCATCTGCTGCCACATTTTGTATCACTGTTTTCACGGTTGTTTGGTAACACTAAAATGTGTGACAGTGTTCTTAATGAGGAATTAAGCAGAACCCCAGTAGGATAAACTTACAAACCAAGCTTTACACAACTTTATTAAATTATAATCTGTAGAAGAACCTGCTCTTACAAGTCACTCAGTGGTAGAGGTGTTCAGATCTCCAGAATTTGTGTAGACGTGGAAGGATTTCTGGATAGAACTAGGGCTTAGGGCCTTAGTAAAAGTAGTGTTGCAGGCAGGATCCACGTCCTGCTACAATGTATGGTTTAGTGAACATGTTGGAGCTACTGAGATCAAATTTTTTGCTGAAGCTATGCTACCATTTTGCTTAGGTTGTTATATCAATCCCTCAAAAAAGCAATGTGCAAAATAGGGGGCCAGAAAGGGTATTGAGGACAAATTATTTTTGATATTTGTAGCACAACATTTCTGTAATGTTAAGCCAGTTATCATTCTTCAAATTGCCTAAAATACTTTAAAGGTCCCACAAAATGTCATCTCTGCTGTGCTCACCACAGTGACATTGAAGTTCTGGTCTTGCATAATTAGGCAGTAGGGATGAGCCTGATGTTCGAGTTGAACGTAAGTTCAACTTGAACATCGGATGTTTGACCGTTCACCGAATTTAGAACATTCTCGCCAAATTAGAGCGCCGCAGAATGCCCATAATGCACTGCGAGATCTCAGTGCACTGGCGTCTAATGAATGGCCAAAGCATGCTCCGCTGAGAGAGCCATAATTGGCCAAAAGCAGGGTGCATTTGGCCAATCATGGCTCAGGGGCTAAGTTCACTAAGTACACTATATAAGGCTGCTGCTTACATGGCGGCCAAATATAGTGTACTAAATGAAAAGAGATTAGGCAGCTTAGTTAGTGGCGTGCAGTGTATTTGAGATATATATATATATATATAGTGGCGGTAGGACCCTGTGCTACCTGGAGGATTGCTGATTTATGCCAGATTTTGGAGAGAAAGGCACGCTGATTGCACAGCTGTGTGCTGGGCTATTTCGTTTTCACCTGGCTATGGCTCAGGGTTCCACCCAACAGACAGGATGTCTGTGCATGGGAGTCAGGTGGACTCCCATTCCTCTGACAGGAGTTAGAGGCTGCATGGGTGCCGCCAGAGCATGCATGTCTGCAGGAGGCAGACGTACTTGGTGACAGAGCAGCAAGACACTGAAGTAGACACAGGAGTGAGCTAGGAGACAGCTTAACTCTAGGAAACTCTTTTGGGTCTGAGGAGCAGACCTAAGGCCTAGGCTAATGGCCTGAATCAGCCGTATGGGAAGAATGTAAGCCAGGAGGCTAAAGTATTGTGCATGCAAGATACAGTAATGGTGGAACCACCCTGCGTGGGCACTGATGTCTTTGTGAACTTTTCTGTGCTTTTAAATAAAAGTAGGCTACCAGGCCCTTAAAAATACAATTTTGTACTGGCATACTCACTAGAAAACGCACCTACCGTTTGAGTCTGATAACCCCAATCTTACTATATATATATATATATATATATATATATATATATATATATATATATATATATATGTATATATATATATATATGTATATATATAGTATATATATATATATATATATATATAATATTCAGTGTACATCAGATATTCAGTGAATCTATATTCAGGCAGTGTAGTATATATAATATAGTGTATTGAAGTGGTTAAGGGAAACCCTGCACCAAAATTTGTTTTTAAAATGGCGTGGGGTCCCCCCCAAAAATTCATATCAGGCCCTTCAGGTCTGGTATGGATTTTAAGGGGAACCCGGCACCAAAATTAAAACAAAAATGGCATGGGGTCCCCCCAAAATCCATACCAGATCCTTCAGGACTGGTATGGATTGTAGGGGAACCCCGTGCCAAAATGTAAAAAAAAAATGTTGTGGGGTCCCCCCAAAATCCACACCAGACCCTTATCCGAGCACGCAACCTGGCAAGCCACAGGAAAAGAGGGGAGGGATGAGAGAGCGCCGCCACTCCTGAACCGTACCAGGCCACATGCTCTCAACATGGGGAGGGTGCTTTGGGGTCTCCCCAGAGCATCTTGTTTCCTTGTTGACGGGGACAAGGGCCTCATGCCCACAACCCTTTCCCAGTGGTTGTGGGGGACTGTGGGCAGGGGGCTTATTGGAATTTGGAAGCCCCCTTTTACAAGGGGGTCCCCAGTTCATGCTCCCCCCATGTGAATAGGTAGGTATATTGTACCCCTACCCATTCACCAAAAAACAAAAAGTAAAAATGACAGGAGACAATTTGGACAATTCCTTTATTAAACAAAAAGTGTTCCCCAATGTCAATCCATCTTTAATCACGGCGCCGACTAAATAGGTGACCCCTCTGACATCATATGACATCACATAATGTCAGAAGAGGACGGGGTTGCTTGGTTACATCAGCTTGTGGCCCCGCCCTTGGCTATATAAGAGCTATCAAAGCAAAAAGACAGAAGTCGGCAGAATTTTTCCGTTTCTATAGGGGGGTTTTCGGGACTGTCAGCGCCGTGATTGAAGATGGAGGGACATCTTGGGACTTTTTTCTTTAATAAACGATTTGTCCAAAACTGTCTCCTGTCATTTTTACTTTTTTGACACTTTTTTTTAGTGAATGGGTAGGTACAATTTACCCCAAACCTCCACAACCACCGGGCAAAGGTCAACATGGAGACAAGTTGCACCCTCCCCATGTTTGAGGGCATGTGGTCTGGTACGGTTCAGGAAAGAGAGCACTCTCTCATCCCCCCTCCTGCAGCTTGCCAGGTTGTGTGCTTGAGTAAGGGTCTGGTATGGAACCCCAGCGGCATTTTTTTTTGTTGGTGCAGGGTTCCCATTAAAATCCATACCAGACCTGAAGGGCCCACACCGTTTTATTCAATGATTTTTTATGTATATTGTTGGGATCGGGGAATACCTTACAGCCGCAAGCAATTTTAAATGATATTATGAACATGGGAAAGATGAGTTACTTTACAGGCAGACTAAGGGGACCCCCCCACCCCCCCGACACGATATTTAAATGAATATTTAATTTTTATTGTTTAACTTGTATTATTAAAATGACTGCTCCTGAAGAAAACAGCCATTTTTTTAACTTTTTTTTGCATTGATACATGTCCCTTGGGGCAGCACCCAGGTCCCCAAACACTTTTTATGGCAAAAACTTGCATAATAAGCCTTTAAAATGAGCACTTTTGATTTTTCATGTTCGTGTCCCATAGACTTTAACGGCGTCCGCACAAATTTTTTGCTTGTTCGCATGTTCTGCTGCGAACCAAACCTTTTAGGCAGTGCAAAAAAAAAAGGACAAACTGTAGTAACTCAGAGGAAATTAATCAGTTTTAAGCTTTCAGAAATGTGTTTTATTGCTCTTTGTGGATTTGATGCAGGGACCCATCAGGGTTCTGCAGCTACCTTGAACCAGTCTGGTCTTCTGGTGTGTTAACGTGGAATGGGCGAATACCTATATGTTAAGTAGATATGAGCTATTCCTTTTGTTACAAATTGAAATTCGAAGAAAATATTTCTTATTCCGAGATTCAGATGTGTCCAAATTTCCGAATCACAATAGTAATGAATTTCAACTAATTTGATCTTAAATTTGAAATGAAAACATATTGCAATGAATACAGTAGGGTATAAAAGTGAAATAAAACAGAATAGGACAGAAGAGCAAATAAAATAATAGACTAGAATAACATAAAATAGAATAGAACAAAAATAGCCTTGTTTTGAAATCCGAGTTTTAAATAGTTTTGAAAATAAAGAATATACAAAATGCATCCAAATATACAAAACAAATTCCAAAAACAAATAATTCTAACAAAACGAATATGGTGAAACAAAATTATTAACTTAACAAAGGAATTTCTTTACATATTTCAGGTCAGGAGCTCAGATAGTTTAGGCCCCTTTCACACGAACAATCCGTTCAGGCCCGCCTTTTTCAGGCGGACCTGAATGGATGCTCCATAGGGGTCTATGGAGCATCGGATGTCAGCGGTGACATGTCTGCTGACATCCGACCCGCTCCGATCCGAAAAAGTGTGACGGAGGAAAAAGCGATTTTTCCATCCGTCATCGGATCGGATCGAGTGACGACGGACACTGCGGTCCGTCGTCATCCGATCTCCCATAGGCGAGAGCTGCGCTGTGACTGGTCTGTCCCTGCGCAGTGTGCAGAGACGGACCCGTCATCTTCTGCTCAGCGGAGATCGCTCTGGCGATCCCCGCTGAGCAAGCGGACATCCACGGGGCGGATCAGCACTGATCCGCCCTGTGTGAAAGGGGCCTTAGAGTTATGGGTTAAAATCTGCAGAATGCTTGGGAGTTTTTCTATTGTCACAAAGTAATTTGTTGAATATATACCTAAATTAGGCATATTGTGAACAATTTAACTTTGAGGCTGGGTTCACACTGGCGCGGCTATGAGAACCGGATGTGATTCGCACCGCACTGCAGTGCAAATCACATCCGATCTCTGTGCGATGCGAGTTCAGCCATACAGATAGTATGGCTGAATTCACATCGCACACGCCGCAAACTCGCACGGGACCCTTTTTTTGGTCCACAGCAGAATCGGTTTACATGGGTGTTCACACCATGCGATCCGATTCCTGTCCGAGTTTGCAGATCGCACTGCGATATGTGAACTGATCTGTTTTTTTTTGATATCTCGTATCCTCCCCCCCCCCCTTTCTAGTGATCTGGGGGTGTCATTAAGGTTTCACTGACACTCCCAGCAGTCCGCACATAGGGCAGTGTGAACTGCCGGCGGGAGGCATGCGATGCAGGAACCCGCCGCGGATTCGCGGCATTCCCGCATCGCTTCAGTGTGAACCCAGCCTAACTCACGTTATTATGTTAAAAGTAGAACTTCAGACATAAATCATTTATATGTAGGGACCCTACCTAAAGTGTCCCTAGTCTAAATTTAGTGTTGCAACTAAGCTGTAGTCAGCCTGAGCTTGAATTTCTTGAATTGTTATAGTTCTGTTTTCATTGGGTTTCCCCTAAATGAATCTTATTTATTGTGTATGACTGCTGTTTGAAATGTCTCTGGAAATAGAGCAAGATTTATTAGCTATGAATATTTATACCTCCCTGATCAACCACTAGGAGGTCTATTGCCAGTAGTACATGCTGGGCAAGGAAATAAATATTTGGGGTGGCCTTCCAGAAAGGTCTTTGCCTCCCAGGCCTGCTGTTTGGTTAGAGTGAAGCTAACGGCGTGCCTAATGCCACGTACACACGAGCGGACTGTATGGCGTACTTAGTCCGTCATACAATCCGACGGACAGTCCGTCATACTTTCGACTGAACGGACTTGACCACACATGGATGCACAAACAGTCCGTCGAAAGCTTGCGCGATGACGTGTACAGCACGTACGACGGGACTAGAAATAGGAAGTCCAATACACAGCAAAGCACCCTTCCGCCGTGTAAATCCTTTCTGAGCATGCGCCATTCTTAGTCCGTCGAACTAGCCTACTGACGAGCGGATTGTCCGCTGAAACCAAAGTACGACGGACAGAATTTCGAAAAATCCGAAATACTTAGTACGCCAGACTGCACGCTGAAAAAGTCAGCTGAAGCCCACACACGAGCAGACTGTCCGCTGAAATGTGTTTCGACAGACTAAGTACGCCATACAGTCCGCCCGTGTGTACGCGGCATATGTTTAAGGGCTGGAAAGGTTATAAGCTGTATTCCTAGATGGTACCTCCAGGAGGGGTACAGCAGGAATATGGCTGACTGTATGGAGCATCGTGTGGAGAAACTTTGCTGCTGAAGATTGTTCTGTAGAGCCGGATATGAGCTGCTGCCAGCGACATTGTAGGAATTTGGAGCTCCTCATTTTAAGTACTGGAGCTGCCTGTCTGTATTTTTTAGTCTGAAGAGTTCAGACTTCTGATTTTGTCTTAAAGATCCTTATATCTGTATTTTAGCAGCTTGATTTTTCTGTGCTTTTTTTCACAAATTTTCCTATTGATGTAATTTAGTATATTTTTACATTTTATATAACTACTTTCTTAATTTGATGTTTTATTTTGTATGTCATTTCTATCTCTTTACATTTCTAATTCATTTGGGACAACTAAGAATTTGTGGTGTATATATTCATATGAATGCCTACATCTAGATATCATTTTTCATCATTTAGACTATGTTTTATATTGGTTCTAGGGTTGCCACCTGTCCAAGATTCACCTGGACAGTTCGAGTTTGGAATCATGTGTCCAGGTTTCAGACTTCAAACCCGGACACATTATTTAGACTGGGTTATGGCTTCCCAGCAGGGTTGCTGCATGCAGTTGTCTAAGCTGAGAGTGTCAGGGTTCTCAGGTCACCCCTTACATCAGAGTTCCCCTTTACACCAGAGGTCACAGTGTTTCCCCTTATATCAGAGTCCTCTCCGTACATCAAAGTTCTCAGTGTTACCCCTTAAATCATGGTTCTCAGAGCATCCATTACTCCCCAGAGTCTGCAGAGTCCTCCCTTACAGTGAAAGGGAACTTTGCGAGTTCAGATGTAAAAGGAGAACTCTGTGGACTCTGATGTAAAGGGGGGCCCTTGTTGTTAACTTCATATGATTAGAAATGTTATTTAACCACTTGCCGCCTGCCCTATAGGCAATTGACGGTGGCAAAGTGGTTTCATAATCCTGATCGGACGTCATATGATGTGATCAGGATTATGAGCCGCTGCGTGCCCCCGGGGGCGCGCATCGCGGCGATCGTTGTTGCGGGGTGTCAGTCTGACACCCGGCAACTACGATCTCGGTAAAGAGTCTCCGACGGAGACTCTTTACCACGTGAGCAGCCGTGTCCAATCATGGCTGATCACAGTGTAAATGGGAAGAGCCGGTGATCGGCTTTTCCTCACTCGCGTCTGTCAGACGCGAGTAGAGGAGAGCCGATCGGCTGCTCCTCTGACAGGGGGGGTCTGTGCTGATCGATTATCAGCACAGCCCCCCCGAGGATGCCCACACTGGACCACCAGGGACGCCACCAGACCACCGGGGAAAAGGTAATCCTCCCTAGACCACCAGGGATGCCAGTCAGCACAATGGATGCCAATCAGTGCCCATAATGGATGCCAATCAGTGCCCACAATGGGCATCACTGATTGGCATGCATTATTGTTTGGCACTGATTGGCATCCATTAGTACAGTATAACACCAATGCCGCCTATGAGTGCCCACCTGTGCCGCCTATGAGTGCCCACCTGTGCTGCCTATCAGTGCCCACCTGTGCCGCCTATCAGTGCCCACCCATGCCCATCTGTGCCGCCTATCCATGCCCATCTGTGCCGCCCATCCATGCCCATCCGTGCCAGCTATCAGTGCCAATTTGTGCCACCTATCAGTGTCCATCCGTGTCGCCCATCCGTGTCGCCCATCAGTGTCGACCATCAGTGCCGCCCATCAGTGCCGCCTATGAGTGCCGCCTATCAGTGTCCATCAATGCCACCTCATCAGTGCCACTTCATTGGTGCCACATCATTGGTGCCCATCAGTGCCGCCTTATCAGTGCCCATCAGTGTAGCCCCATCAGTGCCCATCAGTGAAGGAGAAAACGTACTTATTTACAAAGTTTTGAAACTGAAACAAAAAAAAAACTTTTTTTTTTTTCAAAATTTTCGGTATTTTTTTATTTGTAGCGCAAAAAATAAAAACCGTAGAGGTGATCAAATACCACCAAAAGAAAGCTCTATTTATGGGGAAAAAAATGATAAAAATTTCATTTGGGTACAGTGTAGCATGACCGCGCAATTGTCATTCAAAGTGCGACAGCGCTGAAAGCTCAAAATTGGTCTGGGCAAGAAGGTGTTTAAGTGCCCTGTATTGAAGTGGTTAATAGCAAAATATATGTATAAAAACAAATTGCCATGTGCTGCTAAAGTGTTCAGGTTTGACTTGAAGAAAAGGTGGTTCTTGTAGCCCTGATGAAGGGAAAGTGGAGTTGCCTCCAAAACATGTTGACTGGTTTTATATGACTTATTTACCAACAATTATCTTGACTCTTTCATCCATTTTGGTATCCTGCTTTGTTCTGTAATATAATGGTTTGAGCTACTGTTGGATGTCCTTTGAGGGAAGCCTTGTTTGAAGTAATCCATATGATTATACATGCAAGTTTGAAAGTTCCCCGCACCTCTTTGAGTATTTTGAGTTTGGGGTTGAATTTTTGTCACTTTTTGGTATCCTGTGCCCTAACCCTCCCTTCTAGGATTATTGTGTCTTAATAAACTCTTGAAAATGTTCTAACGTGTTCCATATCACCATGCTTGTTCCATGTGCCATGCTTGACCACTGAGCTACCTGGAAGTCCCACAAAGCTGCTTATAAGTAAGGGGGGTGTGCTATATCAAATCTACAAAGGCTATCTAAAGCGGAGTTCCACCCATTTAAAAGTCAGCAGCTACAAAAAGTGTAGCTGCTGACTTTTAATAAACAGACACTCACCTGCCCCATGGTCCAGTGATGCGGATGCACAAAGCCTCCTCTCCCCCCCCCCCCTCCGCTGCACCAACATTGCAACTGTGGGCACTGCACATTCATGAGCAGTGCTGCACGTTCTGAATCACCCAGGCAATCTTCTGGGATCTAGTGATGTTTTATAGAAGATCACCAGGGGAGGAAGTGGGAGCTGAGTGCCAGTCAAAACTGGGTACCTGTCCCCCCCCCCAAAAAAAATGTCATGCCAAATGTGGCATGTCAGGGGGTCACCAGTACTTAAAGTTGAAGTTCCATTTTTGGGTGGAACTCCACTTTAATATGTAATATACTTCACCTGCTGCCACATAATAGCTGAAAGGAAAATGTTGGTGTACAGTGAGGATGTCTGCACTATAAGCTGATGGACAGGGACTTAGTTGGGCTTATAAGAGAAACAACGCCGATGGTGGGTGTCACCATTGTGCTTTTATTCACTAGTGGAGCAAGAAGTAAAAAGGCTACAGAATAAAAGATTAGAAAAGGTTTCCTACGGTCAAGATTTAGGGCCGGTTCACACTGCGGCGCGAGGCGAGGCGACACGGCTCGCCTCGCCTCGCTCCCGCAAGTCGTCCCCATTGAGTACAATGGAACCGTTCTGAGAGGAGCGACTCGAGTCGCTCCGACTCAGAAAAAAGGTTCCTGTACTACTTCGGGGCGACTTCGGGGGCGACTTGCATTGACTTCTATGCAGAAGTCCTCTGCAAGTCGCCGCTGACCCCCCCTGCAAGTCGCGGCGAGGAAGTCGGAGACGCCTCGCCGCGGCTCGCAGTGTGAACCGGCCCTTATGCTACAACTATCAGTTTGTCCCGGCATGCCAGGGTGCTAGGTGTGATCCTGGACTGTGAACTCTCCTTTCAGCCCCACATGCAATCACCGTTCAAAGCTTGCCACCTCAACCTCTGCAACATCTCCAAAATACACCTCTTCCAATGACACTACAAAGCTCCTACTTCCCTGGTTATCTCTCGCCTCGACTACTGTAACTCCCTCCTCATTGGATTACCTTTACATAGGCTATCACCCCTTCAGTTCATCATGAATGCTGCTGCCAGACTCATCCACCTTACCAATCGCTCAGTGTCTTCTACCCCTGTTTGTTAATCCCACCACTGGCTTCAGCTCACCCAACAAATTAAATTCAAATTACTAACAGCAACTTACAAAGCCATCCACAACTCTGCCCCCAACTATATTACTAACCTAGTCCCAAAATACCAACCAAATTGTTCTCCTTGTTCATCCTGCTCTCTAGCTCCCTTGCCACTTCCTCCCTCATGCTTGCCTACAGGACTTCTTTTGAGCCTCTCCCATCCTATGGAGCTCCCTACCCCAATCTTTCTAACTATCACCCACTCTGTCCACTTTTAGGCAATCCCCAAAAACCCTTTTCTTCAGAGGAGCCTAACCCACCCCCACCTAACAACTGTACTTTTATTTTCTCAATCAGCTCAATTACTACCTTTTGTATCACTTGACACTCCCTTTTAGTTTGTAAGCTCTATTGAGCAGGACTCTCTGATTCCTCCTGTATCAAATTCTATTGTAACTGTACTGTCTGCCCTCATGTTGTAAAGTGCTCTATGAACTGTTAGCGCTATATAAATTCTCAATTATAATAATACATTACAGCCACACAGCTCACCAAAGGTATGTGGATTTACACATTTTAAGCATGTGCTTTATATGTGTTTTAGTTGTATGTTGAGCTGTTTGGTTGTCTTTCCCTTTTAGTAATAAGAGCTTATAACTTTAATCCAGTAGAAGGAACAGGAATGTTCTCAAAACTCTATTTTCTTGGGTTTTCTCTTTGCAATACAGATCGATCTACCAAAGTGATTCACTGGAAAGAATTAACAGTTTTGCCTTTGCCAGACTTCCCAACCTGACAGAACTGTAAGTAATTGTTTTTTTTTTATGGACAGTCCACACGTTATTTTCAAATCTAAGTTCAAAGAATAGGCATAGTAGCAAATAAATTAATGATGTTCTGTACTGTTTTCACTTATCAGCTCTGGCTAGCTTTCTGCATATCCACATTCATGCCAAAATTGTAAATGTTATACTGTTCTTTCAGAACTATTACATTTTCTTTTCTCTCCTTGGTAATTTTTAAATTATGGAAATGAATGATTTTCCTGTTTTATGCACAAATTTATCGTATCCCATCTAGAAATGTTTAAATTAGATGTACACCCTAGTTGAATGGTAAATAATTAGCTAACTTTGTATTATTAACAATTGCCTTTTTTATATTAAAGCGGGATTCCCCCCTAAAGTGGAACCACCGCTGATCAGAACCCCCCCCCCCTCCGGTGTCACAATTGACACCTTTCAGGGGGGAGGGGGGTGGAGATACCTGTCAAAGACAGGTATTTTCACCCACTTCCGGGCATAGACTCCCACGGGAGTCTACGCCATTTCCTGCTCTGCCGCGCTGTCTGCTGGGACACACACGGGTCCCAGTGACAGCGCGGAGATTTCCTATTGCGCGGCGCGGCTCGCGCATGCGCAGTAGGAAACCGGGAAGTGAAGCCAATTCGCTTCACTTCCTGATTCCCTCACCTAGAATGGCGGCGGCAGCTGCCGAGGCCCGAGCGGTCGATCGGCCTCGGCTGCCGGCATCGCTGGAACCCGGGGCAGGTGAGTGTCCATTTATTAAAAGTCAGCAGCTGTAGTATTTATAGCTGCTGGCTTTTAATATTTTTTTTTTTTGGCAGAATCCCTCTTTAAGTAAAATACTTGTGTAGATCTAATAGTACTGCCCTTCAATTATTATTGACCTTCAGTTAACTAACTGCTAACATTGCGGATGTTCTAAGCAAAGTTACTTGGCAATAAGGTCCTAAACACATCATCTCATGTGTGGTTCTTTCCTTAGGGTGTTATAAAGGATGAACACCAGTCACTTTGGTTAGTATAAACTGTAAACCACTTTATTTAGTTTATTACATATGGGAAGGAGGGTAAGGCATCAATCAGGATATCCCAAATAGCATATGTTCTGAAGCACCAGATGCGCTAAGCCAGCCTTTCTGAACCCTTTCAACACAGAGGAACCCTTGAAATAACATTATGGTCTCAGGGAACCCTTGCTAAAAAATTATTATATCTACAACTCATGATACATTAGTGTGATGGTCAGTGGGAACAATGTGGGAATAATGTTCCTTACACTTGTGATCATTGGGAATAATTACCTCCTTATAGATAGCTAAAAAGCTCATTGGTGTCAGGGGGAACTTATCTGAGAAGCAAACCGCTTATGTCTCAAGGAACCCCTTGCAACCTCTGAAGGAACCCTAGGGTTCCATGGAATCCTGGTTGAGAAACCCTGCTGAAAGGCCTTCTAGTCCCTCATATATTAGTCTCCATTCCCTCATATAGACCATGCTGGCTGGATGTCCACAGGAACCAATAGTGTGTGGTAGGATGGAAGTAGTGCCAATGTGTTGTTCACAGCTAGGGATGAGCCGAATAACCCCCGGTTCAGTTCGCAACAGAACAAATGCGAACAGGCGTTAAAAATGAGTTTGAACACCGTTAAAGTCTATGGGACATGAATCTGAAAAATAAAAATGCTATTTTTAAAGGCTTATATGCAAGTTATTGCCATAAAAAGTGTTTGGGGACCCGGGTCCTGCCCCAGGGGACATGTATCAATGCTAAAGAAAAGTTGTAAAAACATCATTTTTTTCTGGAGCAGTGATTTTAATAATGCTTAAAGTGAAACAATAAAAATGAAATATTCCTTTAAATATTGTGCCTGGGGGTCTGCTTAGTATACCTAGGAAAAAATTTAATTTAAAACTACTCGTTCTGTAATGTATTGTTGGGTCCTGGCAATATAGATGAAAATCATTGAAATAAACGGCAAAGCCTCCCCCCCAGTCCATTACCAGGCCCTCTGGGTCTGGTATGGATATTAACCACTTGCCGACCAGCGCACGACGATGTACGTCGACAGAATGGCACGGGCAGGCAAATGGGTGTACATGTACGTCCCTTTAAATTTGCCTCCCTGCCATCGGAAGCGCGCCGCCGGCGGCGTGCTCCCGCGCTGGTCGGGACCCTCGTGAGTCCGGTCGCGGGACCCGCAGACTCGATCACCGCGGGCATCCCCGCGATCGTCTCACGGAGCGGCCAAATGAAGAAATGCCGTTGTAAACAGCATTTCTTCATTCTGCCTAGGAACTAGTGACGCTGATCTCTGCTCCATGTGATTGGAGCAGAGATCAGTGTTCACTAAATGAAAGCCCAACCCCCCCACAGTTAGTAACACACCCCTAGGAACACTTAACCCCTACACTGCCACCCACTGGTTAACCCCTTCACTGCCAGTGTCATTTACACAGGAATCACTGCATTTGTATAGCAGTGATTACTATATAAATGACAATGGTTCCAAAAATGTGTCAAAAATGTCCGATGGGTCCCCCACAATGTCGCAGTCACAATAAAAATTGCTGATCGCCGCCATTACTAATAAAAAATAAATAATAAAAAATTATTAATAAAAATGGTATACAACTATCCCTATTTTGTAAACGCTATAACTTTTGCGCAAACCAATCAATAATCGCTTATTGCGATTTTTTTACCAAAAATATGTAGAAGAATACGTATCGGCCTAAACTGAGGGAAAAAAATGTTTTTTTATATATTTTTGGGGATATTTATTATAACAAAAAGTAAAATCTATTTTTGTTTATAGCGCAAAAAATAAAAACCGCAGGGGTGATCAAATACCACCAAAAGAAAGCTCTATTTGTGGGAAAAAAAGGACGTCAATTTTGTTTGGGAGCCACGTCGCACGACCGCGCAATTGTCAGTTAAAGCGACGCAGTGCCGAATCACAAAAAGTGGTCTGGTCTTTGACCAGCAAATTGGTCCGGTCTGAAAGTGGTTAAGCGGAACCTCGCACCCAAATATACTATATACTCTGCAGTGTTGCACCTTATGTGTTGGTGGTACCAGAACACTGGAAGCCCTCACAGTTACTCTTGGTGTGCGCAGAAACAGGCTCTGCTGTGAAAAATTAACGGGGCCTGCATTGAAATATTATCAAAAATTGCAATTACATGCCCCTGTTAAACAGGTGCGGAAAAATTGGGCCTTGGGTCGTGGTGGCGTGACAACACTGTAACCCCTCACAGATACTCTTGTTGGGCACAGGAACGGGCCTTGCTGTGAAATATTAGATACAATTTGTAATTACATGCCCCTGTTAAACAGGAGCAGAAAAATTGGGCTTTGGGTGGTGGTGCCCTAAACCAAAAATATTAATGTAAGTTAGCATCATCAAGATTGAGGAGGAATAGGGTAGTCAGCATAAGGGATCCCACATCCATAGCAAATTCAATCAGTTACATCAGCATCAGGTGCTTAATAGCTTCTGATCCAAGACTGATTCATGTTTATGAATGGGAGCCTATCAACGGAGTCTGTGGACAGGCGCACTCTTTGATCCGTTACAAACCCTCCAGCAGCACTGAATGTGCATTTAGAAAGCAGCTGGATGCAGGACTAGCCAGTAGCTCAATTGCATATTGAGCAAGTTCGGGCCAGTGGTCCATCCTCAAGACCCAGTAACCCAGTGAATGCTCTATTGGAAAGGTCTCCAAGTCTGCTCTTGCCCCTAGATATTCCTGCACCATGTAATGCAGACACTGGCAATGGTTGCTTTAATCGATCAGACCTTGGAGCTGAGGACTGAAATATTGTTTAAAGGCATCAGTCAGCCGGCCACCTTCTTCACCGTTCTTCCTCTGACTGCACGAAGCCTCAGAAACATGTTGTCCAGCACCAGGAAATTGTAACCTCACAGGGTCTGGAAATGTGTTGCACAAACCTTTCTTCAAGGTCTCCTGAAGATGCTTTATTCTATGCTTTCTCTGTGAAGGCAGGATAAGTTCTTCAACCTTACCCTTGTAATGTGGATCAAGAAGGGTTGCCAGCCAGTAATGATCCCTTTCCTTGATACCACGAATCCTAGGGAACTTTTGTAGGCTTTGCAGAATCAGGGAGGCCATGAAGCGTAAGTTTGCAGATGCATTTGATTCTGAGTCCTATGGGTCATTAAGGATCACATGATCTGTAACTACCTCCTCCCAGCCATGTACAACTCCTTGGGTCTGGGGACTGAAAACCATCCCCTGAAGACTGCTGCTTATTGTTAATCTCTACATCCATGCTGACACAATTCTCCTCCTCCTCCTCTTCTTCCTGTTTGTTTGGTGGGCTGGCAGGGATGCTATCTGGATAAAGGGGGCCTTGAAAGGTTAGAAAGTCCTTCTCTTCCTCCCACTGTTCTGCCTCAAGTACCCTGTCCATGAATCCACAAAGTGTGTGCTCCAACAGGAAGACTAGAGTGACAGTGTCACTGATTCATGCATTGTTGCTGCTCACCATCTTTGTGGCCTCCTTAAATGGTGACAGGACAGTGTATGCATCTTTAATTAGTAGCCACTGGCATGAGAAAAAGAAGCCAAGCTCTCCTGATGCTGCTGTGGTGCTATACTTGCACAGGTGCTCAATGGCCCTCTGCTGTGTGTGCAGCTGCTGCAGCATTGCCAACGTTGAGTTCCACCTGGTGGGCATGTCACAAATGAGGCAGTTGGTGGGCAAGTTGCATTCCCTTTGAATGTCAGCCAGCCGAGCACTGGCATTGTATGACCAGCGAAAATGACCACAGACTTTTCTGGGCTGTCTCGGGAGATCCTGTAAGCCTGGGTACCTGCTCAAGAACTGCTGCACCGCCAAATTCAGGATGTGTGCCAAACATGAACAGGGGTCAAGTGTCCCTGTCGGAGGCTGGAGAGAAAGTTGGTGCAATTGTCGCTGAAGCTGGCATGCCGTCAACCACCTCTGCGCCTGCCCCTGCAGAGCTGACAGAATCTCTGCCCCAGTGTGGCCCCTGTCCCCTAGGCAGACCAATCCAAGCACCACATTGCATCTCTTAGCCTGACTGCTTGCATAGCCCCTTGAATGCTTACATATCACTACTGGTTCAGAGGACAAATCTGCAGAAGAGGCCATAAAGGGAAGAAGAACAGGAGGGGTGGAGGAGACAGGCAAGCTCCAACAACACTAAACCCTGTCCGGCATCCTTCTCAGCTTCCAGCAGAGTTACCCAGTGCACCGGGAAGGAAAGGTAACATCAGTGCTGATGCCTGCTGGAGCATGAGTCAGCAGTAATATACACCTTACAGCTGACAGCCCTGTCCAACAAGGCCAAAACATTGTCTTGCACATGCCGGTAGAGAGCCGGAATGGCCTTCCATGAAAAGAAATGGTGTCTTGGAACCTGCCACTGAGGTACAGCACATTACACAAATTCACAAAAGGGGCAGTTTCTACTAGCTGAAAAGGCAGTAGTTGCAGTGCTAGCAATTTGGCCAAGCTAGCATTTAGATGCTGAGCATCTTGATGAATGGGAGCGAATTTCTTTTTACGGTTCAGCAACTGGGGTAGGGAAATTTGCCTGTTTAAAAAAAATGGGTGGTGTACTGCTAGCAGATTGGCTGCAAGTACTTGGAACAGCTATTGCTATACCTTCATTCCTTTCAGTGCAGGCTTTTGAGAGGACTGGAGGTATAGTAGGGTTGGAGATCCCAGATGAGGAGCAAGGAGAAGTCCTCTTTTTTTCTTTGATGTGGGTCTTTCAAGTGCTTTTGCCAATGGACTGCATGGCAGGTCATCATATATCTGGTGAAACATGGTGCCCAAGCGGCTGCTGTTCTGGCCACGTTTGATCCACTTCAGACATAGGTTGCAAACAGCAACAGTGCAATCTTTTGCACACGTGTCGAAAAAGACCCACACCAAGGAGCTGTTAAAAGTCAGCAGGAAGTCAGCAGCGCCTTGCACCCATGGAGCTCTGCGGTATCATGCAATAGGTTGGCTGCTCTTAAGCTGCCCCCTAGAGAACATCCTGCCTCATTGGAGTTGTGCCTCCTCCTCTCTTCTCTCAGGCACCCAAGTACAGTCAGTGACCTCATCATCCCCTCCCTCCTCATCACTGGAGAAAACTTGGCAGTATGTTGCAGCTGGAGGAACATGACTGCCAGTTTCTTGTCCTTCTTGGGCACCCCCTCTCTCTAGGCTCACGTTACTACCTTCCTCAGCCTGGGAACCAAAATCAGAGCCTTCAAATTGCTGCACATCCTCCAGCAGCACATACCCGACACTGTGGTCGAATAATAATACTCTGAGCCTGGGTGACAGAGGATGAGGAGGATGAGGACGGCATTTGTTATCCACTCCACCAACTTTTCTGCATGTTCTTGCTGCACTGTATTGTTTGCTGTGTACACCACCAGAAGTGTAGTAGAAACTGTACACACTGTATTAGATACTGTGTACACTGCCTGCACTGTATTAGAAACTGTACAGCGGCTGCACTATCTTATACTGTATGCACCACCAGATGTGTAGTAGATACTGTACACACTGTATTAGATACTGTGTATGCTGCCTGAAGTGTATTAGAAACAGTATACCACAGAATGCACTGTAGATATAGGCTACAGAGGATGAAGAATATAATATATATATATATATATATATATATATATATATATATATATATATATATATATATATACACACACACACAAGACTGTACATATATATATATATATTAATACACTGCCTGCACTAACTGAATATAGAGTAAACACTGAATATATCGTTTATGTTAGATGCAGAGTATATATATATATATATATATATATATATATATATATATATATATATATATATATTTGTAGTCAGAGTCTTCATTCGGAAATACGATGACCCTAACTACCAAGGCCTGAGGTGTGCCTTGGCCTGGCTGGACAGTATGCCTAAAAGAGGGCATACCCTGAATGAATATGTATGAAATGTAAATGAAATGATGAAAGTATGGGGGAACAGGTGGGTGGGAACCCAGAAATGAGCCGACAAAGGCTCTGATGCAGGAGGAGGGATTTAAAGCCCTCAGACTCCTCCCACAAATTCAGGCTAGCCTGCGGCCAGCCTTCCAACTTGTAGTCAGAGTCTTCATTCGGAAATAAGATGACCCTAACTACCAAGGCCTGAGGTGTGCCTTGGCCTGGCTGGACAGTATGCCTAAAAGAGGGCAAAAAGACAAAGTAGGTGTGATGTCAAAGCTACAAAGAAGGCCCGCAACAACCGTTTAGTCCAGAAAATGGGAATGCCCGGCTGACTACAGAAAAGGGGGGTTACGTATGTAGCTGCTAACATGGAGGATCTCCAGTGCCCCATGAACCTGATGTAAAGAAAGGACCCCCTGCGGGACCTACAAAAATTGCCCAGGAACCAGATGAATAAACAGAAAAGGGGTTAGGATTCCAGCCTGATTTGGCAAGTAACCTGGACATGAGAACAAACTATTAGTAGTGAGAGGATGGAGAAAGCGCAGACCCAAGGAATGATGCAGAGAAGGCCAACTACTTTACCCGACACCAAGGCTAAGGTACAGAAATATGACCACAAACCCCTAGCTTACCCATCTATACCAATGAAGGGGAAGTTGTAAGCGGTAAGAGAGAAACTGCCTAGAGCACTAACTGGGAAGGGCCAAGGGAAGGAGACAGGAAGTGAAACACTACGAAAACCTGGCCGGTAACTGGTAGCTGTGCCAAAGAGAACATCCCCGACTTCCCTCCCTTGACGGTTAGAGAAGGTGAGCCGCAATAAATGGACAGATTGAGAGGAAGGTCCTGAAAACTGGTCACCTGATAGATACTTCATGGAATTGGTAGATGAGGCCAAATTGCCAATGCAATACCCAGCGAAAGCCATAAACATGAACCTATGAGAAGCCCACTGCAAAATCTGGATAAGAACCATTGGCCAGATTGATTACCCAAGACCACACTGCCCCCAGTTTTACCAGCCACTGTGAGAAATACCAACATCACCTAAAGGCGCACTGAGAAGAACAGGAGCCGCAGCTGAAACCTCAGTGCAAGCCTAACGGGCTATGAACCCCACCATCCTGACTAAAAAATAAGAGTGCATAGAGAAACCGCATGAACTGGGTTGAAGAACGCCGCACGAAACATGCGCTGCACTGGTGGATGGAAGAGGTTGAACAGAGTTGGGAATAACCACCTGAAAACTGCCCCCTCCCCAGCTGAGGCCAGGAAAGGGGTACCCCGGCGAAAACTGAGCTAAGAGTTTGAAATGGTCCACCCCTAAAGATGGGATGCTACCAAGCACTGAACCCCCATGCGATTGTGGAGGGATGAATGTGCACCAGCCTCCTCCGCAACCCACCCTAAACGCTAAACAGAGAAAACACAACAAGCGAAAAGAGAACAGACAACCAACACACGAAACAACAACACCCCTACGTACCTGACAAGTATGAGGATGTAAGTGCAGAAATGACAAGACCAACATCGCGTGAATGTGAACCTAATGCTGACACAACCCTAGTGTATGTAGTGAGCGAGCCCGAGCAACCTGCAGCGCCAAGACAGGTAATTAAAAAACGAACTCTCAGGGCTGAGGTACCCACAGACCGTGGTGGGTAGTAGTAAACGTATGGTGAACGTGCACGTATGACGTATGGCATATGGGCGAGAAGATTGTGGGACGACAATCAATTAAAAACAAAACCTCAGCCCGTATGGGTCCGTAGACGTGACGGACCCTGGATGTGAGCCCTAGCTAACAGACATACAACGAACAACAAGCTATGACATGAAAGTTACAAATGAAATGCTATGACAGAACAACAGAGACAGATAGCAAACAAACCCTCCGGGCTGGTGTACCCACAGACCATGGTGGGTAGACATACAAGAGTGAAGAAATAAGCGTGCACATATGACGTATGGTATACGGGCGAGAAGATTGTGGAACGACAATCAATTAATAACGAAACCTCAGCCCGTATGGGTCTGTAGATGTGACAGACCTTGGATGTGAGCCCCAGCTAACCTACACTACGAACGACAATAATGCTACGAACGGAAAAGCTATGACAGAACAACAGAGACAGATAGCAAACAACCCTCAGGGCTAGTGTACCCACAGACCGTGGTGGGTAGACATACAAGTGTGATGAAATAAGCATGCAATGTATGACGTATGGTATGCGGGCGAGAATATTGCGGAACGGCAATCAATTGAAATTAAACCTCAGCCCGTATGGTCCGTAGGTGTGACAGACCAGGATATGAGCCCTGGCTAACAGAAAAGCTATGTACAAAATGCCATGACCGAAAGCAGACAGGTAGCAAACAACCCTCCGGCCTAGTGTACCCACAAACCGTGGTGGGTAGACTTACAAGTGCAAAGAAATGAGCGCGCATCATATGACGTGTGTTATACGGGAGAGAAAACTATGGGACGACAAACAAAATGAAACAAACCTCAGCCCGTACGGATCTGACAGAAATGCAGGACAGAATGCTATGACAGAAATGCTAGACAAAAACGCTAAGCCGGACATGCTGGACGAAGCGCTAAGCCGGACATGCTGGACAGAACACTATGCCGGAAAAAAGCTGGACCGAACAATATGACAGAAAAGCTGGACCAAACGATATGACAGAAAAGCTTGACCGAACGATCTGACAGAAAAGCTGGACCGAACAATCTGACAGAAAAGCTGGACCGAACGATATGACAGAAAAGCTGGACCGAACGATCTGACAGAAAAGCTGGACCGAACGATCTGACAGAAAAGCTGGACCGAACGATCTGACAGAAATGCTAGACCGAACGATATGACGGAAACCCCTGGACAGAACGTGATGACAGAAGAACGCAGAGACAGAAACCTGGGGCTGAACGCCGTGACAAACCCCTATGACTGAAATGGGTGCCTGGACGAGAGTGCCGGGAGGTGAACAGGTGGGTGAGTGCCCCCCCTTGAAAACCGGGAAGCATTTGGGCATCCCCTCCATGGAGCATGGCGTGAGTTCCCAGGAGGTGAGCTGGCTGGCAAGCGGCAAGTGGTGGGTGTAGGGTGACACTACGACTGAAAGTTGGACAGAAATGCTATGACAGAAAATACCGGACAGAAACGCAGTGACTGAAAATACTGACAGAAATGTTGGACAGAAAACGCTGTGACCAAAAATGCTGGACAAAAACTGCTTGCAACCGAAACCTGCACAGAACGCAGGCTGCGATCGACACATAGACCAAAGAAGCAAATTCACAAGAGACAGCAGCAACCCTGGCAGACCTGCCGTACAAATGATTGCTGTGGATGGTCTGACATCCTCTGTCACAGCAGCAGATGACAGTGACCGTTCACCCCCAGAGCACCGTCGGCCCCCCTCCTGGTGGAGCCAGAGGAGAGAAGCAGGAGGGGACAGAAAACTGACCCCCCACCAGGTGTGCGGCACGGATGTGGGGATAGATGCCGATCCCCCCCCCCCCCCAGAATCGGTGGGAGGCCACCAGAGGCAAGCAGAGTGCAGAAAGAGAGGAGCTGACGGGCGGCCAAACCCCCCGCCCCACACTGGGAGAAATGGCGGGTGCTCTACACATGCGAGGGGAGAGGGGGAGCTGGCGGTGGCCGATCACCTCCCCCTCCCCCCACCAAGAGGAACGGCCGGCACTCTGCACATGCGAGAGGAGAGGGGGAGCCGACGGAGGCTCTGATGGAGGAGGAGGGATTTAAAGCCCTCAGACTCCTCCCACAAATTCAGGCTAGCCTGCGGCCAGCCTTCCAATGTATATAAATCTATATATCTATATATATATATCTATATATATATTAAACAAGTAATACAAACAATTCGTCAAGGTAAATCTGAGAATGTCCGCATTAAAACAGCGCTTTGTAAAAAGTCCTTTATAGAAGTAGAAATGTACGAGCAATCACTAAAAAAGTTCTTAATGTGCAAATAAGGTGTCTACAGTGATCTAATCAGAGTTGCAAGGTGATCAAAGTGCTGTCAAACTTTTCTTCCACCATAAAACGGGAGTGCTTCCACACATGCGGTACGTACCCCCTAGGGGGTTAAACTCACCAGACACTGCTGAGAACACAAGCCTTAAGGAGTAGTCACTTCCTTGAGTATGGTAATATATCACCTTAGCGTTGCAGTTCCAAACAATCCACCCAGTTTGTCATAAAAGTAAAACAAAATGTGCACATAGCATAATACTGTTTTATTTTAAAAAAGTTTGCACAAAACAATAGAATCATCCATTAGCATATCTGCGTACATTGTCTAAAACATCATGAGCATTTCTAAAATGTGTACTTCACCGATTATCCAGATCTCAGAGCCATCCACAAGTGTTCCCCTGTGTACACTGTGCATCACTTCCTGGTCTGTGGTCAGCGGTGGAGCGCACACCTCACTTCCGGTAGCGTCGTGTAGGCCACGCCCTGACGCGTTTCGTCACTTCCGACTTCAACAGAGGGCGTGGCTACACGACGCCGACGGCCAAAATATATACAGCAGTCTCACACCCTGTCAGCCAATCACGCAGCACTGCAATATCCAGCCCACATGACGCTGCACATCGTCATGGTAACCGGACGCAGCCAGCTCGGTTCTCAATACAGGGAGAGATGCTTGTATCAAAACAAACTACCGCCGAACTACTGGCGATCTCCTCAGCAAAACAGGCAAAGTGGACATTCAACTAAAAACAATACATGAAAGAAAAAAACAAATAGACCTACAGATTAAAATTAACCTCAATAAGTAAAAAAACATACAAATATAAGATTAGATTATATATAGTCCAAATATCGATTAGGCTCTATATTAGATAAAAAAGAAAGGCAGTAATCTAGACATTAGATCCTCACTTGATCCATGTATGTTGGTGTAATATGCGAGCAAAGACCTATATATGCATACATGGTCCATAGGCTGTTTCTCTAAGAGGTGCATCATATTAAGAAAAAACTAGTATGTATGCCATGTGCGTCATCAAAAATATACACATACTTATACATGTATATATCTCTAATGTCTGCGCTAAATGCACCCCATATATCACTGGAATTATCGTTGCAGAGCAACCAGTGGTAAATGTGTACTAAGTATCTACCACCTCCAAGGTTTTTATCTCTATGAGATGTTATTTAAGTTGAAGGGAACTTCTTACTGACCAAATACTCAAATCACAGATGGAAAAAGCCGCATAACCATAAAAATATTTAAAATATTCCAAACATTCAAAAATATTCAAGAATACCGTAAATATTATAGGTCACCACAAATTTGCCCATGATCTTTCTATAGTAGCCATAGTAATCATATTGGTCAGCTCATGTCAAAATTTTAATAAGTCCTTGCATATCAGCCTTAGAGTAATTGTAGTTACCAAAACTCTATATGTCCATGGTATATAAAAAATTGGTTTAGATATGTAATAGTACAAATGTAAAAGATCATACCGTGAATGTCTTCATTAATCCATACACTATATATCTTACCCTAGTATCACGCTAGATACTGCTTAAAGGATTACTATTTAGGAAATTAAAATATTTAAATATTAAAAGGAAGGTAACGTAGACCGGAAAACTTAATAATCACTGATGAAACAATTGATATCTAGGTCCACATTTAACCCTTTTGGTGTTAAAGTATCAATCAAATATATCCATTCCGTTTCGCGTTTGGATAACTCTCGTACCATATTTGACCCTCTCCAGGAGGGTTTCATATGTTCTACACCCCAAAATCTGAGTCCAGAGGGATCCTGATTATGATAAAGCTTAAAATGTAGGGATACATTGTGGTCCTTAAAACCAAGTTTAATATTAGCCACATGCTCCGCTATTCTTATCCTTAACAGTCTTTTGGTACGGCCTATATAGATCAACCCACATGGGCATTGCAAAGCGTATACAACATACGATGTGTTACAGGTAATAAACCCTTTGATAGTAAATTCTTTATTCTTCCCTGCTGCTAAAAAGCGTTCCATTGCTCTTATTGGTGTGTTTACTTCTTTACAAGCCCTGCAACGTCTACAAGCAAAAAACCCATCTTTTTCCCAAAAAGTGGGAGGGTGTTTAGGCGGGTCAATCACTTTTTTAACTATCTTATCGGCATAGTTGGGAGCTCTTCTATATATGAACCCGGGTTTTGCAGGTAGCACTGGTTGTAATGTTTTATCCATCAAAAGGATGTGCCAGTGTGATAAAAATATATTCTCCACCTCCCTATATTGTGAATGGTACCCTGATATAAAATTCCATTCGTGACTATTGGGAGTGTGATTGCCATTATTGTTACTCAAGAGACTAACTCTTGATGTGGATGCTACTCCTTCAATCACTTTGTCCAGTTGTTTATCACAATAACCCTTTTCCAGGAATTTTTCTTTAATCCTATTCGCCTGGGAGAAGAAATCATTATCATTGGAACAGTTTCTTCTAATCCTGGTCACTTGACCTTTAGGGATATTCTTTAACCAGACCGGGTGATGCCCACTCTGTATCGGTAGATAACTATTTGCGTCTGTAGGTTTGAAATAAGCCTTAGTACCGAGTCTTTCTCCATGTCTATAGATGTTAACATCCAAAAAATTGATGCTTTCAGTGCTTATTTCACTAGTCAATTTAATATGACTAGTATTATTATTTAATTCGGCAAGGAAATCATTGAGGGAAGATCTTGTTCCAGACCAAATAAAGATCAGGTCATCTATATAACGTCTGTATATCAATAACTCTTGTCTCTTAACAGAAAAAATTTTCTTGTCTTCCCACTCTCCCATAAACAAGTTCGCTATGCTAGGTGCGAACTTAGCGCCCATTGCGACGCCGCGTTTTTGGGAGTAGAATTTTCCGCCATACCAGAAATAGTTGTGACCTAAACAGAAATCAAGAGCATTTCTCAAAAAGATTTTTTGATTATGTTTCAGATCATCTCTCCGACTGAGCGCCCAATTAAGGGCCAAAATAGCATCATCATGTTGGATGATAGTATATAAAGACGCAACATCCGCTGTGACTAAGTATACCTCTTCTTTGCCAACTAAGTCCACTTCTTCCAATATTTGTAAAAGATTTTTAGTATCCTGCAAATAAGCTTTTGTCTGTATCACACTTTTTTGTAGATATAGGTCAAGATACTGGCCCATTCTAGAAGTAATGGATCCTATCCCATTGACAATTGGTCTGCCAGGTGGACATTTTATATTCTTATGGATTTTCGGCAAAGTATAGATAGTAGGAATCCTGCTACTACTAGGAGTTAAATACCTCATTTCTTTGTTAGTTAGGACCCCAGTTGAAACGCCGAAATTCACTAAAGCCTTCAGCTCATACTCATATTGTTTAGTAGGGTCTTTATCCAACTTCTTATATGTATCTTCTTCCATCAACATTTCTATTAGTTGATTGTGATAAAATTCTTTTGTCAGTAAAACAACCCCGCCCCCTTTATCGGCGGGTCTTATGATTAGATCCTTTCTTTTTTCCAAACTCTTAATGCCTTCATGAATATATCGTGGATTAGCATTTTTTTGGGGGATGAGAGTTTCCAAATCGCGCAACACCAGATTCTTAAACACGTCTATTTGTTGATTAGCACTATTAGCGGGGTTAAATAGTGACTTATTTCGTAACCCGCTATCAGTCTGCACTGATGCGGTCACAGTGACAGGTTGGGAATTTTTATTCAAGAAATACTTTTTCATGTTAATTTTCCTCATATATTTATGCACATCTATAAATACATTAAATTTGTTTAGTGGTCTCTTCAGGCCACATTTTAATCCCAAATTCAATATATTGATTTCTTTATGTGTCAAGGAGGCTTCTGCTATGTTAAAAATCCCCCCTAGTCCTTTTCGCGTCTTCTTTTCCTGGACCCTTCGTCCTGCTCTGCAGCCTCTCGTTCGTTTCTCCTGAAGTCTGGGGAATATGTTTGATTCCTCTCCCATTGTGTCTGATCCCTCCAATGGGGGTCTTGTGCTGGATAGGCCTGCATCGGAGGTCTCCCCCTTCTGGGGTACCCCCGACCTCGTCCTCGCTTCTGCCATCCCCTTCCTCTCCCTAAAAAAGGACGTGGTGACTGTTGATATTCACCATTTTCATATTGTAATGGATTATACCTGTTATACACAGGGACCTGGTAATGGTTACCCTGTGGATTCGGGGGTCTTTGTGGGTTCAGGGATTTTCCTCTTATGTTCTGACCTCTCACATTGCTATTTACCTTCCTAACTGGCGTAGATTGATATACCGGTTGGTACACCGGTCCACCGTTAGTCGGGCGAATTCTAGTAGTGTGGTCATTATTGTCCACGTGTTGTGATTCAATCTGTGGATCATCGTCCTGTCTAATTATTTCTTTATTTTCCTCAAATGGACTTCCACTCGTCTGTTGCCATACATAAATGGAATTTGTCTGAAAATCCCCCAAATCCCTATGGAATTTCTTAGTTTTCTTTCTTTGTGTGTCTTTGTCTACTTTCTCCAATTTCTTTTTAATACGTGTATTAAAATCTATTAATTGCTGTGAATCCTTGATAGGTTCTAATTGTGTTTTTAACTCATTAATTCTCGCCTCTAGTTTCATCATCTTCCTATGTTTCCTTTTTAAAACTAAATCCTGTAATCTAAAACCAACCTCATTAAAAAATTCAAGCCATTCTTTCATAGAGTCTGGGTCGTCTAACCCATCCTGAGGAGTTACCTCCCACCGTAAACTTCTAACAATAATTTTTTCTTTCATATACTGTTCCAAAGTGCAGATGTCCCACCATGTTCTAACCTGTTTTTCTAAGGTGTTACCTAAAGCCAACATTATTTCATTATAGTTAGCCTGGGTGGAAGTATGTTCGTTAATTGACAGCTGATCAGGTGACATAACGGAGCCGGTAATCGGCTAGTATTCCTCCTCGCGCTGACAGCGCGAGGAGAAAAAAATGCAAGCGCCCACCTGCCCCCTGCCAGTGCCCACCTGCCCCCTGCAGTGCCACCCTAATAAAAAGTTAGTGCCCCCGTCAGTGCCACCCAGCAGTGCCCACAGTGCCACCCAGCAGTGCCCACAGTGCCACCCAGCAGTGCCACCCACAGTGCCAACCACAGTGCCCACAATCTGCCTCAAAGGTGCTGCACCCCAGTGCCGCCCAGCAGTGCCCAGCAGTGCCGCCCAGCAGTGCCGCCCATCAGTGCCCAGCAGTGCCACCTATCAGAGCCACCTATCAGTGCCACCTATCAGTGCCCATCAGTCCCATCTATCAGTGGTACCTATCATTGCCCATCCGTGCCACCCATCCGTGCCATCTTATCTGTGTCCATCTTTGCCCATCAGTGCCGCCTTATCTGTGCCCATCGGTGCCGCCTTATCTGTGCCTATTAGTGCCGCCTTGACTATGCCTATCAGTGCCCACTAGTGCAGCCTATCAGTGCCCACCAATGCAGCCTATCAGTGCCCACCAATGCAGCCCATCAGTGCCCACCAATGTAGCCTATCAGTGCCGCCTAATCAGCGCACTTCAATGAAGGAGAAAAATGACCCGTTTGCAAAATTTTATAACAAACTATTAAAACATGATTTTTTTTTTTTTTTGTTGTTTGTTTAGCAAAAAATAAAACTCCGAGCTGTAACTAAATACCACCAAAAGAAAGCTCTATTTGTGGGAAAAAAATGATAAAAATTTCATTTGGGTACAGTGTTGTATGCCCGCGCAATTGTCATTCAAAGTGCATCAGCGCTGAAAGCTGAAAATTGGTCTGGGACTGAGGGGGGTTTAAGTGCCCAGTAAGCAAGTGGTTAACCTAAATCGAGCTATCTCTCTGTCCACACCAATAACACTACATGCGCCCGCCATGTAAGCAGCCTTATATAGTGTGGAGAGTGAACTTAGTCCCCCTGAGACACCCTACCTTTGGCCAATTATGGCTCTCTTAGCAGAGGGTGCTGTTATTGGCCAAAGCGTGCAGGTCAGGTGCATGCTTTGGCCAATTATCATACAGCAATGCACTGTCGCAGTACGGTGCAAGGTATGCACCTCGTTGGATTTAACACCTAGTATTACAAAACATTTTAGAAAGTGGCTGAAATTTAGTTCAAGCTGGTTACACACTTATGAATTTCTGTCTTTTCCCAGTTTGCTGAATGGGTGGCTGTATACCACCTTCCATTCAAAATCTGTCAATTGAAAAATCAAAGTCAGGAAGAAATCTTTCAGGCAAAAAGAAACCAGATGCAGCCACTTTTCAGGTATTCTAACCTCCGACAAGCCTGGCTTTAAAAATACAATAGGCACAGCCAGGGCTGGGACAAGGGGAGCAGGAGGGGCAACTGCCCTGGGCGCAGTGTTACCCTGTGGGGGGGAGGGGGGGCACTGGGAGCCTGTCCATGCCTCATTTCTTTCTCATCTACTTGAATAACAAAAGTGATGCTGTTGTCACACTTTTAACTGGGGCAGCTGGAGAACAGGGCACAGAGCAGGGGCTGGAAAGAAGATTCTATCCTCTCCTTCCTCCAACAGCAGCCTGATATGTGCTGGAGAAAATAGGCAGGACAGGCGATGCTCTGCACACACGGTCTGTCTTTCTGATGGAAAATGTGCTATTGAATCTTGTTGTTGGTAAATCCGATCGTGTGTGGGCTCCATCGGACTATTTCCATGGGAATTTCCGACACACAAAGTTTGAGAGGAGGATCTAGAAATTTTCCGACAACAAAATCAAATCGTTTAAATTCTGATCGTGTGTAGACAATTCCAACGGACAAAGTGGCAAGTATGCTCAGAATAAATTACGACACGAAAGCTATTGGCTACTGGCCTCTTTATAGTACCATCGTACGTGTTCTATGTCACCGCGTTCAGAGCGATCGGATTTACTGACAACTTTGTGCGACCGTGTGTATGCAAGACAGGTTTGGGCCAAAATCCGTAGGAAAAAATCCGAAGGATTTTGGAGTCGGAATTTCTGACCGTGTGTACAGGGCATAAGAAAGACATCTTATTCCCGGGAAAGAAGAGTAGATGATTGTGGACGGAACCCACGGGCGAATGTCATCCTTAAAGTCAGACACTGCTCATACCGAAGCCAACAAGGTAATTTGCATTGTGGACTTCTACACACAAAAAAAATTCACTTTTATGAAATCCATAAAAGCACAAAATTCAAATGTCTTTATATAGCAAATGGTGATGTTTGAGAAATAAATGTTTGTTTGAAATGTCACCATGTTTTATATAGAGGAAGTTTTAATGTTGTGCTGCACTTTTATGGATATAATAAAAGTACTGAAATTGCTTTCTGGAAGTCCCCAGTGTAGATTAATTTATTGGTATACAGTGTGTTGACATTAAAGTGGAAGTAAACCCTCCTATCATTTTCAGCCAAAGAAGCGGAATCTTGTTTAATCTTCAACTCCCATGGTGCTGCACATGGGATCAGTTATGACACCAGCCACTGAGGTGCGCTAGACATGTGCAGAATGGGAAAAAAATTGTTTTGTTTTGTCTCGGATAGATTTGTTATGTTACTAATTTTGTTTCGTTGAATCATTTCAGAATTTGTTTAATTTTGTTTTGTTTATTAATTTTTGGAACAATTTGAATTCGGATTGGTCAAAAAATGATCGACCAATTCAAATTCTGTGTGCCCCCTTGTGACATAATCGACCCAGCATGTTCCGGTCGGTGATATCTGAAGGGGACAGGGGTTACCCGCTGACATCTTAGTCGATCACCAGTACTATAGAAGGGGGTGACTGCACCTAAATGAAGAGGGTGCAGATCAGCTGGGAGTAAAGATGGCTAAGAAGTTAAAGGGATTTTTAAACTAGCCGACGGGGGGGAGGGCCAGAGGTAGAGATAGTAAGCATGGGACATAATCCATGGGGGCATTAGTAGTAGGTTGACTAAAGCACATAAACCCAAGGTAAGTATAGTAACAAGTCCTAGTTGCAATCTCGGAACACCCAATAAGAGGATAGCATGCGACCGGTCTAAACTACGTGGCATGTTTACCAGTGCCAGGAGCCTGGAGGACAAGATGGGTGAGCTAGAGATACTGTTGTACAAGGAGGATTTGGATTTTGTGGGAATTTCAGAGACCTTGTTCCACAACTCTCATGATTTGCTGGTAACCATTCAAGGGTATACCTTTTATCGCAGGGAAAAAAAAAGGCAAAAGAGGGGGAGAGGTATGCCTATATATCAAGAATAATCTAAGAATAAAGTGGATGTGAGAGATAACATCACTAAGGGAGCTAGGGAAGAGGTGGAATCCTTATGGATAGAGCTCCAAAGGGATGAAGCTGAGGGGAAAATATTACTGGGAGCATGCTATAGGCCCCCTAACGCGATGGAGGAAGGGGAGACGGATCTCCTCTCACAAGTTGGATTAGCAGAAAGGATGGAAAGTGTTATCATAATGGGAGATTTTAACTGTACAAAATAAGGTCCGTTGGCATGGACCATAGAGTTTGTACAGATTGAAAACTGACTATAAGGGCAAGTTCAGAGGGTAGTGATAAATGGGGAGTATTCGGATTGGTCAGAGGTGGGTAGTGGGGTCCCCCAGGGTTCTGTGCTGGGACCGATTCTATTTATTTTGTTAATAAATGACCTGGAGGATGGGGTAAACAGTTCAATCTCTGTATTTGTGGACGATACTAAGCTAAGCAGGGCAATAACTTCTATGCAGGATGTGGAAACCTTGCAAAAATATCTGAACAAATCAATGGGGTGGGCAACTACATGGCAAATGAGGTTTAATGTAGAAAAATGTAAAATAATGCATTTGGATGACAAAAATATGAATGCAATCTATACACTGGGGGGAGAACCTCTGGGGGAATCTAGGATGGAAAAGGACCTGGGGGTTCTAATAGATGATAGGCTCAGCAATGGCATGCAATGCCAAGCTGCTGCTAACAAAGCAAACTGAATATTGGCATGCATTAAAAAGGTGATCAACTCTAGAGATAAAACAATAATTCTCCCGCTCTACAAGACTCTGGTCTGGCCGCACCTGGAGTATGCTGTCCAATTCTGGGCACCAGTCCTCAGGAAGGATGTACTTGAAATGGAGCAAGTACAAAGAAGGGCAACAAAGCTAATAAAGGGTCTGGAGGATGTTATGAGGAAATGTTGCGAGTACTGAACTTATTCTCTCTGCAGAAGAGACGCTTGAGAGGGATATGATTTCAATTTATAAATACCGTACTGGTGACCCCACAATAGGGATAAAACTTTTTCATGAAAGGGAGTTTAACAAGACTCGTGGCCACTCATTAAAATTAGAAGAAAAGAGGTTTAACCTTAAACTACGTAGAGGGTTCTTTACTGTAAGCGCAGCGAGGATGTGGCATTCCCTTCCACAGGCGGTGGTCTCAGCGGGGAGCATCGATAATTTCAAAAAACTATTAGATAAGCACCTGAACGACCTGAACATACAGGGATCTACAATGTAACACTGACATATAATCACACACATAGGTTGGACTTGTGTCTTTTTTAAACATCACCTATGTAACTATCATCAGGTGACTCCGATGAGGCTGTTTTTTTTTTTCTTTTTTTGGGTCCAGTGGTGGGGCGAGCATTGTGTGTCTTTGTTTAATTTTTTACACTTATTTGATGAATGGGTAGGGGTACTATGTACCCCATACTCATTCACAAAGGGGGAGTGGGATCTGGGGTCCCACTTGTTAAAGGGGGATTCCAGATTCCGATAAGCCCCTCGCCGGCAGACTCCCACAATCACTGCCCAAGGTTGTGGGGAAGAGGCCCATGCCCTCAATGCTTTGCTATCCCAAAGCACCCCCCCCCCCCATGTTGAGGGCATGTAGTCTGATATGGTTCAGGAAAGGGGGGAGGGTGCTCGCTCTTCCTGGCCAGCCGGGCTGCATGCTCAGATAAATGTCTGGTATGGATTTTGAGGGGGTCACCCCATGCCAAAATTAAAGAAAAAATTGGTGTGTGGTCCCACCAAAAATCCATACCAGACCTCCTTATATGGGCATGCAGCCCAGCAGGCCAAGAAAGGGGGGGGACAAGCAAGCACCCCCCGAAATATACCAGGCAACATGCCCTCAACACGTGTTGATGGGGACAAGGGCCTCTTCCTCACAACCCTGGGCAGTGGTTGTGTGGGTCTGCCAGCGGGGGGTTTGTTGGAATCTGGAATCCCCCTTTAACAAGTGGGCTTCCAGATCCAGCCCCCCCCCCATGTGAATGAGTATGGGGTACCCCTACCCATGCACCAAAAAAGTGTAGGGCCTGGTATGGATTGGGAGGGGACCCCATGCTGTTTTGTTCAGAATTTTCTATTGCCAGCATTGTTTTTATTACATTTCAGTTGTCAGCAGGGAAGCCCGCTGACAGTTGATGAGTCATCGGTTGATAAGGACGTGGGGGCTGACTTCCCAGACGTGGGGGCTGACTTCCCGGCCTGCTCCTTAACAATCAGCTATTCTTCACTCAGAATTAGAATTGGTTGATAATTTTTTTGACCAATTCGAATCATTCCGAAAATTTGGAATTCGTTAGAAAATTAATTAACTAAACAAAATTAAATGAAAACTAAATGAATTTAGAAATTAATCAAGGATGCTAAATTAGTTACATAATGGATCTATTCGAAGTGAAACAAAACAAATTTTTCTGCTCTGCATATGTCTACTGGGCACAGCGGGAGATTCATCTATCTGCACTGTATAGTGCAGATGGTGCAGATGGGGGGATTTATTATTGTTTCATCATCCATATAGTCATTTACTAACATGCTGTTATTAGCTTTCGGTTGTGCCTTGCAATAGTAAATTTGCCATAAAATGCCTGAAAATATGAGAAACATAATTTTCACATATTTTGTCAGCACAGGTTGACCATCAAGTGGTTCTTCTAATGCAACGTACACACGACCGGACTTTCCGGCAGACTAGGTCCGACGGAATCAGTCCGTCGGACATTTCAATCGTGTGTGGGTTTTTCATTAAAAAAATCTGACGGACCTAGAAACATGTTTCAAATCTGCCCAATGGATTTAATTCCTATCGGGAAAACCATTCGTCTGTATGCTGGTCCGATGGACCAAATACAATGCAGGGGAAGCTATTGGCTACTGGCTATTGAACTTCCTTTTTTAGTCCCGTCTTACGTCATCATGTTTAAAACTAACTGACTTGGTCCATTCATGTGTGGGCAAGTCTGTTCGCTCAGAAGTCCGTCGGAACTGCGCCAAAAGTCTGTCGGGAAGACCGTCTGACCTTTTCTGACGGAAAGTCCGGTCGTGTGTACGCGGCATTACAGTGGTCACATTCACAATGAATCCTATGAACATTATTCAGTTTCATTGTACTTTTCAGACACATTTGATTTCTTCTATGTTTTTTAATAGAATCCCTCATAAGCCATCAAAATAAATGAGCTGACTACTATGTGGGTTGGGGAGTATGCCCCCTAGAGGGCAGGTTATAAACCACAATCCATGAAATAGTTTTCCAGACTTCCATTGCTATAGCATTATCCTCTTAATGCCAGGGACCAGCAGACACTATAAAGCTCCTCTCTCATTCTCAGTATCCTGTAGTGTTTCAGGATGGGGATGCAGAACATGATTCATTCCTCACCAGTCACTCGTGTCTTCCTTTGACACGTTATTTGATCATTAGCAGTACTCTGTATTTTGAATTCACTTCACCACATAGACACATACCAAAGGAAGCTACATCACTTCTATAGAGGCAAGGCCTACTTTTCCTGACTCCCCTGGCCAGGTCCATAGGCTAATCCTGTCCCACAGCAGGCTCCAATATAAAGACCAAGCCACGAGGTGAGGAACATGAAGTACACCTGTTCTCCCACCAATTAGAGCCACCATTTTTTTTAAATAGCCTTTAAAGTTCACTTTTTTATTTTCTTTTTTCTAAATTCCAGCTCCTTTATTTACCAATATAGTGTACTTATTTGGCAAAAATAAAACCACTTTCCATTAATTCTACATCGGTTTACCTCGCACTCGCCATAACTGTTTAAACACACTGCTCGATTACATCTGCCTTAGTTCCTGATCAGACTAGAGGTCATGACACAGGAATGAGTTGACCAGCTGATCTCATTAGCACACACCCTGCCTCATCTACTCTCTGCTGATCAACTCCTCCCTGTGTCATGACTAGGGATGAGCTTCGTGTTCGAGTCGAACGTACGTTCGACTCGAACATTGGCTGTTCGGGCGTTCGGCGAAATCCGAACTCTTGGTCCGTTCGCGTCAAAATTCGTGTGGCGCGCGCGGACCACAATGCACTGCGGTGGCGCAGTGCATTGCTGGCTCGTGATTGGCCAAGCATGCACTGTGACCCCGCATGCTTGGCCAATCGCAGCGCCAGCAGCGAGGAGAGCCATGATTGGCCACAGGCATCCTGCCTGTGGCCAATCATAGCTCAGGCTATGTAGTGCACGCCCCACACTATATAAGGCCGCCTTTGAGGCGGCCTCGTGTAGTGTGTTGGCATCTGAAGCAGTGGGTGTTCTGTGTACCTTCAACACAGTTACACACCAATCGTTTTTGGCTGATTTCCTATCTTGCTCTTGTGTAGTGGTTATTGTCTGTGCCCTGACCGCAGTATACACCACTATATTCACCTCACCTATATAGCTAGTGATCTAGCTTTAATAATAGAGCTTGCAGTCAGTAGTGTTAGGAGAT
Organism: Lithobates pipiens; assembly: GCF_037356315.1. NCBI lineage: Eukaryota > Metazoa > Chordata > Amphibia > Anura > Ranidae > Lithobates > Lithobates pipiens. Next base: position 39,238,685 of record NW_027507758.1, read on the forward strand.
AGTGCGTGCTGTCTGCGTGCTCTGTACCCAGTACATACCGCTATAATCCACCTACATAGCTGTTCTCTATTTGAGCCCAATTGCCATCTGCAGGAGTTATTGGAAGTTGTGTGTGCTTCCAGCACAGCACAGTATACATCTGTATATACCCCTTTAACTCTGCTGTTTTCTGGTTATTGTCTGCGTGCCCTGACCGCAGTATACACCGTGATATTCACCTCACCTATATAGCTAGTGGTCCATCTTTAATAATAGAGCTTGCAGTCAGTAGTGTCAGGAGATAGTGCGTGCTGTCTGCATGCTCTGTACCCAGTACATACCGCTATAATCCACCTACATAGCTGTTCTGTATTTGGGCCCAATTGTCATCTGCAGGAGTTATTGGAAGTTGTGTGTGCTTCCAGCACAGCACAGTATACATCTGTATATACCCCTTTAACTCTGCTGTTTTCTGGTTATTGTCTGCGTGCCCTGACCGCAGTATACACCGTGATATTCACCTCACCTATATAGCTAGTGGTCCATCTTTAATAATAGAGCTTGCAGTCAGTAGTGTCAGGAGATAGTGCATGCTGTCTGCATGCTCTGTACCCAGTAAATACCGCTATAATCCACCTACATAGCTGTTCTCTATTTGGGCCCAATTGCCATCTGCAGGAGTTATTGGAAGTTGTGTGTGCTTCCAGCACAGCACAGTATACATCTGTATATACCCCTTTATCTCTGCTGTTCTATAAAAAAGGCATCTGCAGGAGTTAGTGGGTGTTGTGTGCCTCCAGCACAATATAAACTACCCAACTACTGTTTTACCCAACTCCCTTCAGGCCATTACCATGTCTGGAAGGCCAGCAAGGAGAGGCAGACAGGCGTGAGCCGATAAAAGAGGGCAAGCAGGCTCTGTGTCTAGAGACAACAGTGCTGGTCGTGGACGCGGTGCATTGTCATCAGCACGTGGCCATGGGACATGCTTGTCCTTCTTTTCTGCAGCTGGACAAGTTGAACCGCAACATGCCAACGACTTGGTAGAGTGGATGACCAAGCCCTCTTCATCCTCCTCATCCTCTCTCACCCAGTCTCAGGGTAGTAGCAAAGCAGCTGCCAACACATCGTCTTCCCTCCTCTCAATGTCATCATCAGTGACTCCTTCCCTAGACCCACCACGTCCTCCTGAGGAGTCTCCTGAACTCTTTGAGCACAGTGTTGGGTACATGCTCCAGGAGGATGCCCAGTGTTTGGTGGGCTCTGATGATGACACTCAGCTAGAGGAAGGCAGTAGCGTGAGCGCAGAGAGAGGGGATGCTCAAGAAGGACAGCAATCTGGCAGTCATGTTCCACAAGCTGCAGCATACTGCCAGGTTTGCTACAGCGATGAAGAGGGAGGGGATGATGAGGGCACTGACTCCACGTGGGTGCCTGGAAGGAGGGAGGAGGAGGAGGAGGAGGAGGAGGAGGCACATGTCCAACGAGGCAGGATGCCCTCCGGGGGCCAGCTTAGGGGCAGCACACCGACTGAATCACACCGCAGAGCTCCGCCTGCGCAGAGCGCTTCCTCTGTGCGTTATTCTAAAAGTTCTTTGGTGTGGGCCTTTTTTGAGACGAGTGCATCAGATCGCACCGCTGCTATTTGAAACATATGTCTCAAGCGTATCTCACGTGGCCAAAACATCAGCCGCTTGGGCACCACATGCTTGACCAGACATATGTTGACCTGCCATGCAGCTCGTTGGCAAGCGTACCTCAAAGACCCACACCAAAGAACAAAGCGGACCTCTCCTTGCTCCTCATCAGCTGGCATCTCCAACCCCACTAGACCTTCAGTCCTCTCTGAAACCTGCTCTGAGAGGAATGAAGGTGTAGAATTAGGTGTGTCACAGCCAAGTGCTTCCGGGAACTCTGCTAGTGGTACATCCACATCCGATTATAGCAGGCAAATGTCCCTGCCCCAGCTGCTGGACCGGCGGAAGAAGTTTACTCCCAGCCATCCACATGCCCAGCGGTTGAATGCTAGCTTGGCTAAATTGCTAGCACTTCAACTGCTGCCTTTTCAGTTGGTAGACTCGGCCCCCTTCCGTGAGTTTGTACAATGTGCGGTTCCTCAGTGGCAGGTCCCCAAACGCCACTTTTTCTCACGGAAGGCGATTCCGGCTCTCTACCGGCATGTGGAAGGCAATGTCCTTGCCTCGCTGGACAGGGCGGTCAGTGGTAAGGTGCATATTACCGCTGACTCATGGTCCAGCAGGCATGGACAGGGACGTTACCTGTCTTTCACGGCCCATTGGGTCACTCTTCTGGCTGCTGGGAAGGATGCAGGACAAGGTGCAGTAGTGTTGGAGGTTGTTCCGCCACCACGCCTCCAAAATGCTACTATTGGTTGTGACACACCTCTCTCCTCCACCCCCTCCTCTTCTTCTTCCTCCATGGCCTCTTCCAGTGCTCTGTCCTCAGAACCAGCGGTGCTCCGTAGGCGTTCCAGGGGCTACGCAAGTACGCAGGCAAAACGATGCCATGCCGTGCTTGCGCTGGTTTGTTTGGGGGACAGGAGCCACACTGGGGCGGATGTTTTGTCAGCTCTGCAGGGGCAGGCCGAGAGGTGGTTGACGCCACGCCAGCTTAAGCCAGGAATGGTGGTTTGCGACAATGGCACCAACCTCCTCTCCGCCCTCCGACAGGGACAACTGACCCATGTGCCCTGTGTAGCTCACGTCCTTAACCTGGTGGTGCAGCGGTTCTTGGGCAGGTACCCCGGCTTACATGATGTCCTGAAGCAGGCCAGGAAAGTCTGTGTGCATTTCCGCCGATCATTTAATGCCTGTGCTCGGCTGGCTGAGCTCCAAAAGGAGTTGAACCTGCCCAAGAACCGCCTTATATGTGACATGCCCACCAGATGGAACTCAACATTGGCCATGCTGCAGCGGCTGCACACGCAGCAGAGGGCCATCAATGAGTACCTGTGCGACTACGGCACCAGGACAGGGTCAGGGGAGCTCGGTTTTTTCTCACCACGCCAGTGGGGCATGATCAGGGATGCATGCACTGTCCTGTCACCGTTTGAGGAGGCCACAAGGATGGTGAGCAGTGACAGTGCATGCATCAGTGACACTGTACCTCTTGTCCACCTCTTGGAGCATACGCTGCGTGGAATAATGGACAGGGCACTTGAGGCAGAACAGAGGCAGGAAGAGGAGGACTTCCTTGCCTCTCAAGGCCCCCTTTATCCAGACAGTGTTCCTGCTGTGCCACCCATCACACAGGAAGAGGGTGAGGAGGAGGAAGAGGAGGAGGAGGATGATTGTGTCAGCATGGAGGTGGAGGCTGGCACTCAGCATCAGCATCAGCAGCAGCAATCTTATAGGGATGATTTACAGTCCCAAGAAACAGGTGGACTTGTACATGGCTGGGAGGAGGTAGCTGCGGATCATGTTGTCCTTAGTGACCCAGAGGACTCCGGACTGAATGCCTCAGCTAACCTATGCTGCATGGCCTCCCTGATCCTGCAAAGCCTGCGGAAGGATCCTCGTATTCTTCGGATCAAGGAGAGGGACCATTACTGGCTGGCCACTCTCCTTGATCCATCGCAGAGGGAGCAGAGGATGAGACATCTCTGGGAGGCCTTGCAGAAAGCTCTGTGCAACGCGTTCCCAGAGACTGGGAGGTAACAAACTCCTGGTCCTGGACAACGTGTTGCTGAGGCATCAGTCAGAAGGAGCGGTGGAGAAGGTGGCCGTCTGACTGATGCTTTCAGACAATTTTTTAGTCCGCAGCCCCAAGGTATGATTGGTTCCAGCACCCATCGCCAGCGTCTAATTTACATGGTGCAGGAATACCTAGGGGCAAGGTCAGACTTGGACACCTTTCCCACCGAAAATCCTCTGGCTTACTGGGTCTTGAGGATGGATCACTGGCCAGAGCTTGCACAGTATGCAATTGAGCTACTGGCCTGTCCTGCATCCAGCGTTCTTTCGGAACGCACCTTCAGTGCTGCTGGTGGCTTTGTTACCGATCACAGGGTGCGCCTGTCCACCGAATCAGTTGATTGACTGACCTTCATCAAGATGAATCAGTCTTGGATCACCCACAGCTACCAAGCACCTGAAGCTGATGTAACCGACTAATTTTTTTTGAAATACCACATCCCTTCAAGACTGCCTATGCTGATGCTGAGTGACTGTCCTGTTATGTTGATTGTCTATCCTCTTCCTCCTCCGCTGATATGTTGGAAGAACATTTTTGGTTCTGGGTGATGCCAGCAGCCCAATTTTTCTGCCCCTGTTTAACAGGGGCGTTTAATTACAATTTTTGATGCAATGCTTTGCAGCAGGGCTAATTCCTGCAATAAAACTAGAGTATATGGCAGAGGTTGGAGTGTGGTGGCACCAGCACCAGTACCTAAGGCCCAATTTTTCTGCCCCTGTTTAACAGGGGCGTTTAATTACAATTTTTGATGCAATGCTTTGCAGCAGGGCTAATTCTTGCAATAAAACTAGAGTATATGGCAGAGGTTGGAGTGTGGTGGCACCAGCACCAGTGCCTAAGGCCCAATTTTTCTGCCCCTGTTTAACAGGGGCGTTTAATTACAATTTTTGATGCAATGCTTTGCAGCAGGGCTAATTCCTGCAATAAAACTAGAGTATATGGCAGAGGTTGGAGTGTGGTGGCACCAGCACCAGTGCCTAAGGCCCAATTTTTCTGCCCCTGTTTAACAGGGGCGTTTAAGTACAGTTTTTGATGCAATGCTTTGCAGCAGGGCTAATTCCTGCAATAAAACTAGAGTATATGGCAGAGGTTGGAGTGTGGTGGCACCAGCACCAGTGCCTAAGACCCAATTTTTCTGCCCCTGTTTAACAGGGGCGTTTAATTACAATTTTTGATGCAATGCTTTGCAGCAGGGCTAATTCCTGCAATAAAACTAAAGTATATGGGAGAGGTTGCAGTGTTGTAACACCAGTGCCAGCGGCCCAATTTTTCTGCCCCTGTTTAACAGGGACATGTAATTACAATTCTTGATATAATATTTCACAGGAAGGCCCGCTCCTGTGCCCACCCAGAGTAATTGTGAGGACTTATAGTGTTGTGGCACCAGCACCACAACCACCAAAGGTAAATTTTTCTACCACTGTTCAACAATGGCATGTAATTACAATTCTTGATATAATCGTTCACAGCAGAGCGCTCCAGCGCCCACCAAGAGTAACTTTGAGGGCTTACAATGTTGTGGCAAAACCAACACCTTGTTCCGCCATTTCTGCAGAGCATATAGGGCAGGCCCCTACTTTCAAACATCCAATTTACAAACATCTCCTACTTGCAAAGGGAAGGAGACAACAGCAAGTGAGATGAAAAAAGATGGACGACAAAACAAATTATACAGGGGTGATAACCCTTCCCTATGTTTTCCAAAAAGCTTAAAAATAGTTTTTTTGACTGGAGCTACACTTTAAAAATGTACAAGTTGAAAATTACAAACAAATTCAACTTAACACAACAAACCTACACAGTCCCTGTCTTGTTTGCACCGCCTGTATACTGCTGTTCTGAGTATATAGGGCCTGGGGGCCACACGCATTTCCTTTTTTTAATATGGGTACGGGGTTCCCCTTAATATGCGTACAAGACCCAAATAGGCTGGTAATGGGCAGGGAGGGCTACCCATGCCATTTTTCTGAATGATTTTCAACCATATTGCAGGAACCAGATATAACATTAAAACCGCAAGCAGTTTTAAATGGTGTTATTTCCGTTTAATGTCATTTTGTGCAGGGACTGTTCTAAACACGGGAAACACGTGGCACTTCACAGGCATACTACAGACACCCCCCAGGCACCATATTTAAAGGAATATTTCACTTTTTTTTTTTCACTTTAATCGTCATTAAAATCAGTGCTCCCGCAAAAACGGCCATTTTTAAAAACATTTTAGGCATTGACCCATGTCCCCTGGGGCAGGAGCAAGGTCCCCAAACCCTTTTTAGGACAGTATCTTGCATATTAGCTGTTAAAATTAGCATTTTCCATTTCAAACGTTCGAGTCCCATAGACTTCAATGGGGTTCTAACGTTCGTAACGAACGTGGGGTCCGTTCGAAAGTTCTGGTGCGAACCGAACCGGGGGGTGTTCGGCTCATCCCTAGTCATGACCTAAAGTCTGACCAGGAAGTAAGGCAGAAGTAATCAAGCAGTGTATTTAAACAGTTATGAAGACAGTGAGGTAAGCCTATGTAGAATTAATGGAAAGCAGTTTCATTTTTTGCAACATAAGTAACATTATTGCTACACCAAGGTTACACTTGTTCCTTACTTAGACATTTCTCTCAGTAAGTGACACAGACAACTTCTTCAATTAAATAAAGTTCCTTTTTACTGACAAACTCAGGAACTACAGGTGCACTTCACATCATTCCCCAAGACATCTTCACATACATGTGCAATTGATTGCATACAATTGGCTGTGCCATTTTGCAGAGGTAGAATGGCTGAAGACAAACACTCTCCCTAGCAGTTAAAGTGGCAAAGGTGCATAGAGAACTTGGTGCAGCCCATACCTGAACTGGATAATGCCCACAGCAACACAGTCCATAAAACTTGGATTCCCTTTAGAATGGGCCCATTAAAGTGGTTCTAAAGCCTTAAGGTTTTTTACATAAATGCAATCAAAAACCTTATGTGCTGCAGAAGCCTACCAGCCCCCCATTCTTACCTGAGCCTGATCCGATTCAGTGATGTGCACGTTCTCGCCGCTGTCCCCCACCTCATTGGGCAGATTGATAGCAATGGCAGTCATTGGCTCCCGCTGCTGTCAATCAAATGTCGGGGGCAGGGTAGACTCACCCGGGCAGTGTCAATAGAGGCAAATTGGGCAGCTTGGGAGCCCTCAGAGAAGGTGGCTTTCCCTGGGGGCTATCATATAAATGTACTCACCGAGGCCAAGATGCCGAGAGCGGTCGCTGTTGCGACTCGGCGCAGACCACCCCTGAAAGTGGCACAGAGAGTGGTTGCACCAAGAGGCACAAGCTACCAGTAGGACAGTCACTTGCTAGCAGATCAGCAGGTAGCTTGAGCAGAGCTGAGAGGTGATGTCCCGTGGGAAGGTCCGAAAGCAATGGTAGCAAGTCCGTAAGGCAAAGACAGAATCCAGGAGACAGGCCAGGGGTCAAACACAGTCCAGATCAGAAGACAAGTACCAGGAACGCTGAGACAGAAGGATAATCCAAGACAAGCCGGGGGTCGAACACAGGAGACAGCAGGTAAGTCCAGATGCAGGCTGAGGGTCAAACACGTTAGAAAGCAGGAGTCCAAGATCAAGCCAGAGGTCGGGTCAGGAGAAGATCAGCGAGGTCGATAAGGCAATCCGGGTCACAACGGGTAATACAGATAACAGAAGCAGACGTGGGAATCACAGGAAGCTGAAGACAAACCAGCAGTGTGTTTGGATGACCTCACTTCCTTTATAGGTCAGCGAGGGGTCACACCCTGTGTGTGTGTGCTTGTGTGCTTTCGTTTATTCCTCTTGCACACAGCTGTGCGCCGGAGTGCTTTAACCGTGCGCATCCTATGACAGGGGCATTCCCCCGAAGAAGAGGGGCCTGGAACACTGGCGGGGACCACAGAAAATGAGTATTGGGGCTGTTCTGTGCAAAACCATTGCACAGAGTAGGTAAGCATGATGTCTTTTTTTTTGTTTGTTTTGTTTTGTTTTTTTAACTAAAATAACATAGGTTTATAATTACTGTTATCCCTTGGTGCCTTTTAAAGGGTTTAGGATATGGGGAGGTGGGGTTTATGATCACGTGACTGTCGTGAGTCTCAGTGATCACGTGATGGAAAGCTGTTAGCCGTCGGTAACTGTGCCAGGAGTGCTTGACACAGCTTTTATTGCATGCAAATATGTGGTCACTCGGCGCCAAGGCCCCCCAATTAGAGGCCGCATATTTGGGTGCGGCCGCTAGGTTAAAGGGGTGGCGAAGAATAGGAGAAACCACATTGCTGCAGTTGATCCTCACAGATCTACATCCATTGGACTCTCTCTCTGGGGTCGATCCTCTACAGATATTTATACCTTTAGATATGACGCATCTGCAGAGGAAGAAGTCACACACGACCCGACCCCTGCAGCGATCAGCCAGAATATTGATAGTAACACAGAACCAGAATAACAATGCAACCTCAAAAAAATTAAATAACAGTATACAATAGGCCTACAACCCTATACACTAAAAAAGTCATATTAGAATAAAAAAGGATTCAACAAATTGTACAGATTTTTTTATCATAGCAGGACCCAAAATAAAAAAAGTGGATATTCTGCACAGTGGCGAGGGATACAGTACGGATATTATATTATATATGTAAAGCGCTGCGTAAATTGGCGGCGGTATATAAGTGCCTGTAATAATATTAATGAATATTGTATAATACAAAAGACAGTACTAAACAGCATTTTCTATTTTTGCAGAATTATCCGTAACACAAAACATCTGGTATATATTGGGCATGGAGCATTTGGCAACCTACCAAACCTAAAATACTTGTAAGTTGTTTTTTTTTCCTTCTTAAATGTCTGATAATTATTTTAAATTAAACCTGTAATGTGAAAGACATGTGGGGCTACCATAGCTTTCCTCTTCTCCTGAAAACTCGAATTTCTTGGCTCTGCCATTCTGGAGCTCTGGCTTTCATACTTTGAGATGCTGGCAATAACATGCATGCAATAATTGATTTAAAACAGGCATATCACATTTGACTTTGAAAAGGGAATTTTCATTTGGCAAAAAGAATTTTCCTCCAGCTTAGTGGAGTTCTGCTAACTTCCATCATCCCCAATCAGAATTGCTTGGAATTTGGGTGTCAACATTTTAAAACTTAAGCACCAGACCACTGTTGAAAGGTTAAGGCATGACTTTATTCCAATAAAAGTCAAGGGAACAATCCAAAGAGTATCAAACACTTTGGGGGGGGGGGGAGGGTAAAAATGCTCCCTTCATCAGGGCTTGATTGAAAATAATCTAAAGAGACTAGAAGTAAAATAGACCTTTAATGGTATTTCTCCCACTGTGATTACAAGCACAGGCCTTGTCAGCAAATGGTTTGAAATCCGGTATAGCAGGGGGACTAAAAGCTGCTGCAGGTATGCAAAAGGCACCTCTAAGTCTTGGCACTTTATACCTGTAAACAGAATTTTGTTATTGTTAAGGCCTGTGTTGATGGGCTTGGTGTTTGAGTGGATGGGCAATTTGCAAATGCAGTGGTGCCCCCCCCCCCCCCCAATGCTAGTCACCACAAAATAAAAAAGGGTACTTAACCACTTAAGGACCACCGTATTGCCATTGTATGTCATTACAATGGCACAGGCAGGCACAAGCACGTACATGTACGTGCCTGCCTTCCAGCGGGTGGGGGGTCCGATCGGACCCCTCCCACTGGATATGGCGGTCCGGTTCGCTGCAGGAGCGATCCGTGATGAGGGGATGGCCGTTGGTTTCTGGCCACCCCCTCTGGATCGCTCCTGGCCAATGACGAGCTTCCTCCCACTGTGTATTGTATACACAGGAAGGAGGAAGTGATGTCATTCTCCTCGGGTGGTCTTTTTGACCGGACTACGAGGAGAAGACAAAAAGTAAGTGCACCAAAACACTACACTGACACATAGGTACACATAGGTACACAAACCCCCCCCCCCCCGATTGCCCCCCCTCCCCCCCAGTCACAGTGTCACTGATTGCATTGATCATTTATTTACTGATCACTGCATTCAGTGTCAGTTGTAACAGTAAAAACTGTCAGGGCAGTTAGTGTTAGGTCCAGGGTAGCCCCCTATCACCCCCCAATAAAGGTTTAACCCCCTGATTGCCCCTAGAGTTAACCCTTTCACCCCCTTTTGCCAGTGTCACTAAGTGATCATTTTTCTGATCGCTGCATTAGTGTCGCTATTGTCGCTAGGTAGCTAGTTATTTTTTTAGGTTCACTGTCAGGTTTTTATAGCGCTAGGTACCCCGATATACTACCCAATAATGGTTTTAACCCCCTGATTGCCCCTAGAGTTAACCCTTTCACCCCCTTTTGCCAGTGTCACTAAGCGATCATTTTTCTGATCGCTGCATTAGTGTCGCTATTGTCGCTAGGTAGCTAGTTATTTTTTTAGGTTCGCCGCCAGGTTTTTATAGCGCTAGGTACCCCGATATACTACCCAATAATGATTTTAACCTCCTTATTGCCCCTAGTTAACCCTTTCACCCCCTTTTGCCAGTGTCACTTAGCGATCATTTTTCTGATCGCTGCATTAGTGTCGCTAGTGTCGCTAGTGTCGCTAGGTAGCTAGTTATTTTTTTAGGTTCACCGCCAGGTTTTTATAGCGCTAGGTACCCCGATATACTACCCAATAATGGTTTTAACCCCCTGATTGCCCCTAGTTAACCTGGTTAGTTTGCTTTTTATAGCATCAGGGCACCCACCATTTATTACCCAATAAAGGTTTAACCCCCTGATCACCCGGCGGGTGATATCAATTAGGTTTTAGGGTCAGGGTCTGCGTCGCCCCAGGCAGCGCTAGGTTAGTGCCAGTACCGCTAACACCCATGCGCAAAGCATACACCTCCCGTAGTGGTATAGAATCTGAACAGATCAATATCTGATCTGATCAGATCTATACTAGCGTCCCCAGCAGTTTAGGGTTCCAAAAAAACGCATTGTTAGCGGGATCAGCCCAGATACCTGCTGGCACCTGCGTTTTGCCCCTCTGCCCAGCCCACCCAAGTGCAGTATCGATCGATCACTGTCACTTACAAAACACTAAACACATAACTGCAGCGATCGCAGAGTCAGGCCTGATCCCTGCGATCGCTAAGTTTTTTTTGGTAGCATTTTATATTTAAATCCGGAAGGCAGTGCTTGGTTTTCGGGGTCCCGTACGTGGCTAGGCTCCCAAAAAGTCCCCCACATGTGGTATCCCCGTACTCGGGAGAAGCAGCAGAATTTATTTTGGGGTGTAATTTGACGTATGCCCATAGCATGTGTGAGCAATATATCATTTAGTGACAACTTTGTGCAAAAAAAATAAATAAATTAAAATTCCTGTAACTTGTGGCAAAATATAAAATATTTCATGGACTCAACATGCCTCCCAGTAAATAGCTTGGGGTGTCTACTTTCCAAAATGAGGTCATTTTGGGGGGTTTTGTGCTATTTTGGCATTTTATGGCCTTCGAAACTGTGATAGGTAGTGAGTAGTGAAATCAAAAATTTACACCCTTAGAAACCCTGAAGGCAGTGATTGGTTTTCGGGGTGCCGTACGCAGCTAGACTCCCAAAAAGTCCCACATATGTGGTATCTTCGTACTCAGGAGAAGCAGCAGAATATATTTTGGGGTGCAATTCCACATATAACTATGGCATGTGTGAGCAATATATCATTTAGTGACAACTTTTTGTAAACTTTTTTTTTTTTTTGTGTCATTATTCAATCACTTGGGACAAAAAAAAAAATATTCAATGGGCTCAACATGCCTCTCCACAACTTCCTTGGGGTGTCTTCTTTCCAAAATGGGGTCATTTGGGGGGGTTTTGTGTTATTTTGGCATTTTATGGCCTTCGAAACTGTGATAGGTAGTGAGGAGTGAAATCAAAAATGTGCACCCTTAGAAATCCTGAAGGCAGTGATTGGCTTTCGGGGTGCCGTACGCGGCTAGACTCCCAAAAAGTCCCACATATGTGGTATCCCCATACTCAGGAGAAGCAGCAGAATATATTTTGGGGTGCAATTCCACATATAACTATGGCATGTGTGAGCAATATATCATTTAGTGACAACTTTTTGTAAACTTTTTTTTTTTTTTTTGTGTCATTATTCAATCACTTGGGACAAAAAAAAACATTCAATGGGCTCAATGTGCCTCTCCACAACTTCTTTGGGGTGTCTACTTTCCAAAATGGGGTCATTTGGGGGGGGGTTTGTACTGCCCTGCCATTTTAGCACCTCAAGAAATGAGATAGGCAGTCGTAAATTAAAAGCTGTGTAAATTCCAGAAAATGTACTCTAGTTTGTAGACGCTATAACTTTTGCGCAAACCAATAAATATACGCTTATTGACATTTTTTTTTTTTACTAAAGACATGTGGCTGAATAAATTTTGCCCTAAATGTATGACTAAAATTGAGTTTATTCGATTTTTCTTATAACAAAAAGTAGAAAATATCATTTTTTCTCAAAATTTTCGGTATTTTTCCATTTATAGTGCAAAAAATAAAAATCGCAGAGGCAATCAAATACCATCAAAAGAAAGCTCTATTTGTGGGAAGAAAAGGACGCAAATTTCGTTTGGGTGCAATATTGCATGTCCGCGCAATTACTAGTTAAAGCAGCGCAGTGCAAAATTGTAAAAATACCTCTGGTCCTTAGGGTGTTTATTGGTCCGGGGCTGAAGTGGTTAAAGTGCATTGTGTATGGGCGCCAGACACAGTGCACTATGAGCAGCATGTTGTCTATGCAATCATGTGATTACAGGTGAGACGCTTCATTTGCCTGCTTATGTGAGTCATTGTGGCGCAAAGCAGTGCGCCACAACACTCCCATCTACAGTCATTCTCCTTGTTGAGGGGTTTTCTATTGGCACCACCATAGGACATGGCAGGTGCTTTGCTCTGAGCTGCAGCATCACTTACAGTTTCTCTATGCTAGTGGGGAACCAGAAGTAATCCCGTGGCTCCATGGATGGAACGCACGGCCCGCGTGGCACGTTCTTTCAGAATCTCTCGGCCGGATTGGTAGGTTCAGAGGGATTGTATTTATTACATTATTACAGATATTCTCATAATAAGGAAAATTAATTATTTAATAGTGCATGGCTGAAATAGTTGCTGAAATAGTTTTTTAGTGTAATTGCAAACTGTTGCATGCTTGGGCTGATTTACCAAAGAAGTCAAGAATTTCACCTCATTAAAAACATTGTGTGAATTTTCACTTCAATTGTCAAATCATGTGAAAAGCAAATTTTTGTTCACTCTAGATACCCAATCATGTGATGCTGAGCTATATACCCTGATTTGTGTCATGCTGCACTATATACCCTGATCTATGCCATGCTGAACTATATACCCTGATCTGTGTCATGCTGAGCTATATACCCTGATCTGTGTCATGCTGAGCTTTATACCCTGATCTGTGAGGCTGTGCTATATACTCTGTCCTGTGATGCTGAGCTGTATACTCTGTCCTGTGATGCTGAGCTGTATACTCTGTCCTGTGATGCTGGGGCTGTATACTCCTGGTACTATGGGTGGAAGCAAGAGGAATACAGAGGACAGAGTGGGTGGAGTCTATAATGGTTGGGACTTATGAGAAGTGTAAGGGGTCAAAAGGAAGGGGCAGGGTCTGACGCCCCCCCATCCTAAAACTTCACCAGCCGCCACTGTTCAGATGCATTCCAGTTGCATTATAAAAGTCAGCAGCTACTGTACAAATACTGTAGCTGCTGACTTTTAATATAAGGACTTCTATCTGTCCAGGGATCAAGCGATGTCGGCACCTGGGCCAATTCTTTAATTGGCTTTGGGTGAAGGCACTGGCATCTTCACTAAGGGAAACCGGCAGGGCCCGCTGCACTTTATTTGTTTTCATCGTCTGGGAACTGTGTGTGTCCCAGAAGGCAGTGGGGGGGGGGAACCAGGTACCCCCCCCAATAAGTGCTAAATGTGGCAGAGGAGGTGGGGAGTGTGTGAACAAGCAATGCTTTCCCTTTTGGGTGGAGCTTCACTTTAAAGTGATAGCATCACTAGGCATCCATCAGAGCCAAAGGAGCTATCCTCATCTCCCACCATGATCTTCAGACAAAATAATGAACTACTAGAGCTTTGTCTTTTTAGTTTATTCCAGTCCTGCTTTAAATGCCCAAAACAATTCCTCCTTGGGTTCATTTCCTCAGCTCCCAGGATAGACTTGACTCGCAGATCCTGACTTGCAACGCTGCTTATTTAGAACAACTTATGCATACACTATGCTTTTGCTCCTGATGAGTGGCAACTGACCATGAAACACATCATGCCTATCATTGTCATTATGTTCCCATAACGGTATAGACGGGGGGAACTGATTCTGAAACTTGGAGACCAAGTTTGGCTGTCTACAGTTAATATGCGACTCGCTTGCCCTTCAAAGAAATTGGGCCCTAAGTTTCTGGGTCCCTTCTCAGTCAAGAGGAGAATCAATGAGGTGGCCTACGAACTGGAACTTCCGGAATCACTTCGGGTACACCCTGTTTTTCATGTTTTTCTCCTGAAACCCGCCATCTCTAATCCTTTCCCAGGACGAGCCACAGATCCCCCTGCTCCAATTTTGGTCAATGGTGAAGAGTAGTTCAAAGTGAAGGCAATAATGGATTGCAGGAAGAGAAATAACTGTGTCCAATTTCTCATTAAATGGAAGGGGTACGGTTCCGAGGAAAACTCATGGGAGCCTGAAAGCAACATACATGCCAAGCATCTGATACAAGCCTTCAAGAGATCCCATCCTGAGAAAATGGCCCGGTTGGGCATCCGGAGGCTGCCCCTTGGGAGGGGGCAATGTCAGGAAGGGCTGGCTGGGGACAGTGGTCCGTCACCTGTCTGTGCGCACCTGCGGGTGCCTGGTGTGCGTGTTCGCGGTTGTGCTCGATCGCAGTCGCGCGGCTGCGCGCGGTCGCGTGGGTGCGCGCGGTCGCGTGCGCGCACACGGTTACCGGCACCAGGTGGGCTATTTAAACCCAGTTCTCCCTTCAGATCTTGCTGCTTGATCTACAGCGTTCCTGAGACTACTACCTGAATCTGATCTGTTTGTGTATTGACCCGGCCTGACCTGTGACCTTCCCTGCCTTCTGCCTGCCTCTGACCTCCGGCTTGTCTACGACTCTGCACCTGTCTCATCCTCTGGTCCATCCGTGCTCATCCGTTACCGACCCGGCCTGTTCCACGTTCCTGCCTCTGCCTGCTGCATCTGTTCCTGTACTGACTGTTTGGTTTGACCTGGCTTGTCTGACTCTTCTGCGTGCCTGCCCCTGAGTGATCCACCTGTTCCTGTTGGTCTCCTGCTGTCTACTGGTTCCTGTCCGCTGCCACTGGGGCCTGCTTTTCCAGCTACAGTTCCTGAAGTCAGCCTGATCCATCCACCGGCTGTTGATCCTGCCAGGCACTCGTGCTACCTTTGACTCCCGTGCCTCCTGTCACCATCATCAGGGGCCGTGAGTTGGGGACACAAGAGAGGTCTCCTTCTGCATTCCGGGCTCACCACTAGGTACGTGACAGCCTCACTCAAAGTCCCAAAAACCCTTTTCTTATTTCTGATTTAGGGATGGAGGTGCATGTTATCATGCACCTCATTTAAAATCCCAAAACCCCCTTGCCTTCTAGTGTTGAAGGACCCATTTGCTTTTACTCTTTTATTATAAAACGATGGTTTCACAATATCGCTGTTGCATAGGAGGAAAAGCTGGAAGAAACATTCTGAGAAAAGTGTTGTCGGTTGAATAAGTGAACCACTTTACCCTGCACACGGGTTAATATGTTGTCTCTTAACCTTTCTAGTGATGATGGACCCAATTGCTCTTACTCTATTATTTTACTTTGTTATTTACAGGTTCGTAAATACTGACAGACAAACTATATTTACTTTACTAGATAGCCATTATATTTTCTTAAAATTATTTCTAATGATAGATTAAGAGTATCCTCATAAAAAAATACCATAGTGCGGATGGATTATTGCAGGTTAAATGCAATGTCGGCTGTCATAAATTGTACAGCTGCTCTTCCCTGCTACTTCTTTCGGGATTGCCACAAATTTCTTGTACACAGGCTGATTCTAAGTAAAATAACTTTTGTATAAAGATAGGGAGCATCTGTTTATAAGACACATTAAAGCGGAGTTCCACCCAAAAATGGAACTTCCGCTTTATGTGCAGGTGACCCCCTGACATGCCACATTTGGCATGTCATTTTTTTTTGGGGGGGGGGGAGCGGATACCCTCTTTTTAGAGGGAACCAGCTCCCACTTCCTCCCGGGGCACTGCGATGCTGGAAGCAAGTTCAGCTCTCCCCCCTCCCTCTCGGCAATCATCTGGAACACGTCACAGGTCTCAGATGATTGCCCGGCCAATCACAGTGTGCAGCGCAGTGCATGCCCAGCTGTGAAGCCACAGCCAGGTGCCCACAGTGACCAGCAATAATAGCATTTATAAACCCCAAAAAAATAACCTTTTCCCTGCAAGCTTTCTTTATTTTGTAAGCAACGGCTTGTGGATGCAGTCTGTATGATGAGGCCACAATGTTGTGCACTGGGCACAAGATTAGAGATTTTTTGGATAAATTCTGGTGTCTCTTCCATGGACTTTGGATAGAAGTAACAGGTGTGAAAAAAGGAGGTCTTTGGGTGTCGTTGACGCCTTCACACTGTAACCCTATAGTGCAGGGATTTCTAAACTATGGCCCTCCAGCTGTTGTGGAACTACACATCCCATAAGGCATTATAAAACTCTGACATTCACAGACATGACTAGGCATGGTGGGAATTGTAGTTCTTGAACAACTGGAGAGCCATAGTTTGGAGACCTCTGCTATAGCAGTACTCTTGATGAAAGCAAGAATTGGCCTTGTTAAAAATTTCAATGATATGCACCTGTCAAACAGGTGCAGAAAAATTGGTCTTTGGGTATCAGTGATGCCTTCACACCATAACGCTATTGAGGTACCCTTGATGAAAGCAAGAATTGGCCCCACTGTCAAAAATTGCACTGATATGGACCTTTGGAACTCCAGTGCTCAAGGCGCTCAGGCTTGCCATTATTTTGCACAGGTGATTTGATCAGTTTTACTGCCTTAGTAATTACCATAGCCATTTCATCTTAGGGAAATCCTGAAAACATGACCTGTTGAGGCGCCTTGAGGACTGGAGTTGAGAAACACTAGCCTAGAAGTCCTGCAGAGATTCCACATCCCCAAAACACTTAATCAGCGACATTGGCATCAGTGGCTTCATAGCTGCTGGTAATCCAAGACTGATTCATTTTGATACGTGTCAGATGGTCCACGGAGTCTATGGACAGATGCATTCTATTATCAGTAATAAAACCTTCAGCAGCACTGAATGCCGTTCAGAAAGCACGCTGGATGCAGGGCAGCCCAGCATCTCAAATGCATACTGGGCAAGTTCTGGCCAGTGGTCTATTCTTATGACCCTGTAAGTCAGGGAATCATCAATTGGAAAGCTCGCCATCTCTGTTTTTGCTCCTAAATAATCGTCCACCATGTGAAGCAGATGCTGCCAGTGGGATATGGAAGCTGAAAGCCCTGGGCGGCAAAGTTTGCAAATTGCAAGTACGATCGGCTGCATTTGTGCTAAAAAAAAAAAAGCCCAGACAGCTGAGCTGTGGGAAGTGGGCCAAGAGATAACAGCTCCACAATGCAATGGAATAGGGTGGCTGTCCTTTACTCTTATATGATGGCTGCCTCATTGGGGTTGTGCCTCACCCTCACTTTCCTCCTCTGCCCTATCCGGCACCCAAGTCATGTCAGTGACCTCATCATAATCATCTCCTCCATCCTCATTACCACTAGAGACAACTTAGCAATATGCTGCAGCTGGGGGAACATGACTGCCAATTTGTGTACCAGTGTTCTTCCCTCTCTGTAGGCTCATGTTCCTGGCTTCCTGAACCTCAGAACCAACGTGTGAATCAAGTAATGGAGCAAGTGGCTGACGCTCTGTTCAAATAACTCAGCTGACTCCTCCATGCCTGATGCTGGGGCTATGGCAGGAATAACTCTGGACAAGGAGGCAGGTTTTTCCACTCAGTGGACTGTGCACTAGTCTCTGCTTGGGTGACAGAGGATGAGGATGGTTTAGTAAGCCAGTCCACCACCTCCTCTGCATGCTGTGGCTGGATAGCATGGGCAACATCACTAAAGGAAATGATGCACTGCCTGAGGACTGACCCTGTCCACCTTTGCCTGTGGGCACATACACTGCTGGCCCCCTCACAGTGCAATGGGAAAGTCTGCCTCTACTTGTTGTTCTCCCAGACATGATGGGGAGGCTTATTAACAAAATGTAATAAAGATCTGGAAATACATACATGGATGTACTGTAATCATTGGAAAGTGGGGTTTTGTGTATTTTAACATGAGTACTCACTACATAGACACACTCCACTGATACACTATAATATACTGCAGTAAAACTGCACTGATGCAATGCATCATACTGCGCCAAAAGCTCAGTAACACACAGAAATATACTGCGTTAAACATGCACTAACGCACTGAAATATGCAACATTAAACTTGCAGTAAGCACTGAAATATACGGCGTTAAACTTGCAGTAATGCACTGAAATATACTGTGTTAAATGGTCACTACACTCACACTGATTGAACTATCACTTGATACACACTAAAGTGACATTAAAGTAAGAATGAATGGTCACTTACTACACTCACGCTGACTGAACTATCACTAGATTCACACTAATGTAAAGACAAATGGTAGCCAAACTACAATCTCACTGACTGAACTATCACTAGATTCACACTAAACTGATATTCTACACTGACTATAGAATCAGAATAGCACACTATAGCATACTAACTGTCTAATAGCACTGAACAGAGCCCTGTTTTATCTCTCTCCACACAGTTATCACACTAAAAATGACTGCTATTGAAAGAATACTTTTATTGTGTGGGGCGGGACTAAGAGTAATGAGCCATGATTTGATCGAGTCACCTGACAGTGCTCTGTGTCCTGATTCCGCAAAGTTTTTATTACTTCAGCCAATCAGGGATTCCAATGTACTGTGTGGAGAAGCAGTGCATTGTGGTCATTTGGTGGCTAGAACAAATGGTCGGACACCCCCATAAATCGGGTTGTTCATCTAACGAGCGAACAGCCAATGTTCTGCCCGAACTCATGCTCGGGCTGAACTGTTCATCCATCTCTAGTGCCCATCAGTGCCGCCTATGCGTGCCACCTATCATTGTCCATAAGTGCCGTCTATCAGTGCCCATCAGTGCCCATCAGTGCCACCTATTAGTGCCGCCTATCAGAGCTTAACAGTGCTGCATCTCAGTGCCATCCATCAGTGCGGCATATCAGTGCATCCTCATCTGTGCCCCCTCATCAGTGCACATCCGTGCTGCCTCATCAGTGCTGCCCATAAGTGCACATCAGTGCAGTCTCATCAGCACACATCAGCCAATGAGACAACCGTGACTCTCGTGCAACATTGCTGAATCGAGATGGGGCTCAGGTAATTATTAGGGGGACTGCTGCACACAGAAGGCTTTTGGTATCTTAATGCATAGAATGCATTAAGATTAAAAACCTTCTGACTTCAGAACCACTTTAACAAAAGACAACTGGAGAAGAGATCAGAGGTGAAATTGAATGTGTTTTGTTGAAACACTTTTCACTGCAGGAAAATTTACCCAAATATAATGGACAGAAAACAACAGCCGCCTTATATTTCTTGTTTTCTCAAACTTGCATGACTGCCTTGCTTAGGACATTACGACATAATTAATGTCTTTGATAAATCTCATCTGGCTCTGGTTGTCTCTTCTGCAGAGTGTTGTTTTTTGATTTGCAATGAGATTACCTTTACCCAGTCACTAATGATCCCCTGTTGCTGTAAATTATTGTTACTGCTAAAATAAGAAGCTTTCTGGCACCGGCAAAAGTCTTTAAAAGCTGTCAGGGACAGCAGACTCTAGTGACAAAAAAAAAAAACACCTGTCACCCTTTTCATGTCAGGAATGGTGTTTAGCAGAAGGGAAATCATAGTTAACCTTATTTTTCATCATTTTCTTTATCTACATTCATTTGGCCTAGGACTTTTCAAAGATCATCCTACGTTGTAACATTTGGTTTGTCAAGGCGTTAATGGAAACTTTACTTTCAATCCTCCCATCTACCACACTCTTCTACTTATAGAGACCCTGCTATATACCAGCTGCTGACAAGGCCTGTGCCTGCTATCACACTGGAAAAAATAACTATAAAGGTCCAACTCACTGCTAGTCTAGTCACATTCCTGTCAATCAAGCCCCGATGACGAGGGTGTTTATGGACCCCTAAAATGCATTGGATACTTTTTAGATTGTTCCAGAGACTTTTATTGGAATAAAGTTGCATCGGACCCTCTTAGTAGTGGTGTGGCACTTTGATTTCCATCTTTGTTACATTATACTGCAAGCAAAAGAGACCCATGGCTAGTGGGAGTAGAAAAAGTCCCGGTGTCAGTGGGAAGAATAGTGCCCCATCGTTGATGGCAGTGGGAGGAATAGTTCCCCATCGTTGATGGCAGTGGGAAGAATAGTTCCCCATCGTTGGTGTCAGTGGGAGTAATTGCACCACATCAATGGTGTCATTGGGAGCAATAGGGCTGGTGTTAGTGGCAGGAGTTATGCCTTGTTGTCAATGAATGGAAAGGTGCCCTCGGGTCAGACAAAGACAAGCAAAAGGCTGATTGTGGCGCCTGCACTACAGTTTGGAGACCAATGCTATAGTGCAACTATTCTAAACTTTTTTACTCTAAAGGAATGCTTAAAATAACTTTAAGGTTTTGGGGAACCCCGATCAAATAAATTCATCAGGGGTCAGTGGGAAAATTACTCTTATATTGATGGTAACATCTAAATAGACAGCCAAATAGATCATTGGCATCATTCCGCTGGCTCTAGCAAGGGGCATTAGACCTGTAACTAAGCAGGCACCATCTGATAAGAAGTCAGTCAGTTACAGCTCAAGGAACTCCTATCAGCTTCTGGAGGAACCCTAGAATTCCATGGAGCCCTAGTTGAGAATGGCTGCTATAGAATGTTCTAGCCAAGTCTGCTGATGTCATATTCTAGGTGAAGGTGCCCAGCATTAGTCTGTTTTGATGCACCTGCAATGCATTTAGCTAATTTAGGCTGGGTTCACATATGCTGTGGCCGTGGGTCACAGCAGGGCATTTGGGGTGTCCCTGCTTACCAATTCATGTGTGAATCAGGTCCAATTTTTTGCCTGAATTTGCATTTGAATCAGAACCAATGATACACAGGACCCCTTTTAAATGCGGACCACGATTGCCCTGGAGCTTTGTGAATCGGCTCCGTTGAGAGTCGGTCACAGTCTCCAGTCATGCGAATTGGATGCGGGGAAAGCCGCATCCAATTCGCATGTGTGTGAACCCAGCCTCAAAGTGAACGTTCAATTGGCCTTTAGCAATAGAGAACTGGTGAAAAGATCAGAGGTATATAATCTGTGTTGTCGAAACATCTTTCTCTGTAGGAAAATGTACCCAAAGCGCGAAATGGCCATAAAATAACCAATCTCTGTACATTTTTATTCTCTAGCGTGCATGGCTGTGTATGCTTTGGACCCTACAACATAAGTAGTTTGTTCGATCAATCACATGGAGCTCTGGTTGTCACTTCTGCAGTTTGTTTCTTTTTTGATTTTCAGTGAGATTACCTTTGCCCAGTCTCTAATGATCCCCTGTTGCTGTAAATTGTCATTAAGTCATAGAAATACATGGATGCTAAAATAAGAAGCTTTCTGACTACTGCAAAAGCCTTCAAAAGGCTGTCAGGGACAGCAGACTCTAATGACGACAAAAAAGGACATCTGTCACTCTTTTTATGTCGGGAAAGGCTTTTAGCAGTTAAAAAAAGATTATATTGAATTATGTCTGAACCTTCTTCTTGGAAAGTCAAATTACTCTGTGCTGATCCAGCTCCTCTGCTTCCCCACCACCTTCTGATGGAGGAGGAGTGAAGGAGAATATTATAAAGCAGCCATTCTCAACCAGGGTTCTGTGGTACCCTAAGGTTTCTCCAGAGTGTGCTAGGGGTTCCCTGAGCTCTGGCTGATTAAGCTCACTGGCTTGACCCACACACGTCCACGCCATCTTGTCCAAAAGGAAGTTTCAAGAGGATGACACGTTTGATGCGGTAAACAGTCAAATCCTCATAGGGAGGCTTGGCCCGCACGCGTCTACGCCACCTTGCCATTCAGGAAGTCATCGTAGGTTTGCACACATGATGCGAAAATCTCATCACAGGTGTTTCATTTTGGGGGTCACATTTTTCTATAGTAGGCTTACACCCCAGACGATTGTCAGAAACCGTGTAATCAGGCCGAGACAGAAGTACAGTTGTTAAAATGAAAATTTCTAACAAAAAATAGTGCAGGGCAAGCTTTATGCTTTGAATGACTAAAAGAACTAAAATGGAATCTGAAGGTTCATTATGACTTGATGATACCAATTTGCTCAGACTATATGCGATTGAGGTTTTCGGATTATTATGACCGTTTTTGATATTTCTTTCATACGGAAACATAATAAACAAAATAATTAAAAGTGAAAACTAAAAAATATCTTTCAATGTCCCCCACTGTTTCCATATTTGCAACTAAATAGACAAGATACATCATCTATGGTGGCAAAAAACATCATCTATGGTGGCAATTCCCCATAGTTAAAGATTTTTTAAATGTAAAATTGAATTCATTCCATTACCCATACTCATATACACTGTATTGTCAAAAGTATTGTGACACTTGCCTTTACACGCACGTGAACTTTAATGGCATCCCAGTCTTAGTCCGTAGGGTTCAATATTGAGTTGGCCCACCCAATCAAGTTCCTCCACAGCAAACTCACTCATCCATGTCTTTATGGGCCTTGCTTTGTGCACTGGTGCGCAGTCATGTCGGAACAGGAAGGGGCCATCTCCAAACTGTTCCCACAAAGTTGGGAGCATGAAATTGTCCAAAATGTCTTAGTATGCTGATGCCTTAAGAGTTCCCTTCACTGGAACTAAGGGGCCAAGCCCAACCCCTGAAAAACAACCCCACACCATAATCCCCCCCTGCACCAAATGATTTGGACCAGTGCACGAAGTAAGGTCCATAAAGACATGGATGAGCGAGTTTCGAGTGGAGGAACTTGACTGACCTACAGAGTCCTGACCTCAACCGGATAGAGCACCTTTGGGATGAATTAGAGCGGAGACTGGGAGCCGGGCCTTCTCATTCACATTAGTGCCTGACCTCAGAAATGCGCTTCTGGAAGAATGGTCAAATATTAACATAGACACACTCCTAAACCTTGTGGACAGCTTTCCCAGAAGATTTGAAGCTGTTATAGCTTTAAAGGATGGGCCAACGCAATATAGAACTCTACGGACTACGACTGGGGTGCCATTAAAGTTCATGTGTGTGTAAAGGCAGGCTTCACAATACTTTTGACTATATAGTGCAGTGATGGCGAACCTTGGCACCCCAGATGTTTTGGAACTACATTTCCCATGATGCTCATGCACTCTGCAGTGTAGTTGAGCATCATGCGAAATGTAGTTCCAAAACATCTGGGGTGCCAAGGTTCGCCATCACTGATATAGTGTATCTTTATCCCAACATAATATACTTTTAAAGAAATCTTGAATATCTCAAGATTTAAGATCCCTCATTTCTTACATAATCCTAAAGAAAATCTCAAAAGCCCACTCTTGGAAAAAGCTCAAGATACATTTTGGGCTATTCCAAAAATAAAATCTCCTGGACCACTATACATAAAAAAGAAATATATATACATAGTATTATAACTAGTATAATGACTTCCTTTAAAGGAGCATGTGATCCTTGGATCAGATATACAGTATATCTAAATAATATGAATATAAATATAATCGCCAAGGAATTCCAAACTTCGTTCAGTCCTACATAATTATAGCATTTCCTCCATCATGTCTCCATAGGTCTATTCAATCCCCCAAGTCTTGTTCTGATCCCTCTCCTATCTCACAATTACTCTGTCATGTTCTTAAACCAACCTATCACTCCAAAGGTAATTACAGTGAAACTTGTTAACAGCTACATGGCCTGCTCTAGAGATCCAATTTGACGATATAATGAATATCAACCTCAATATCCCACGTTATGTATAGTTATGTTGCTGTTTTAACAATGTACTTACCAAAATAACCAAGGTTTTGAAAACTCTTTATTTTAATACAAGAGAATGTAACATTGAATTAAATTGCACAATGATAACAGTCTTGTTCGGGAGAAAATAACTATTATAAGATAAAAATCAGAAGGTACAAAAGCTACGTACACCCACACTATAGGTACTATTTTATAAGATGTAAATAATAATATTTAACAAACTTGTTAGATAAATATATAGGAAAAGGAAATAAAAATACGGTAATAAAAAAATTCTTGCTGCTGGAAGCAAATTGACAAAATCTATAGCAGATATAAGCAAAAGTATAAAACATAACAAAAAAATGGCACCATTAAAATCAGATTTTTAAATACCTCTGGCATTATTGGAAACTCAATCAAATCTGAAATTTCCCTTTAAATAAAAATACAGTAGGAGCATAAAAAACATTTTTTTTTATTTTTTTATGGAGGTAGCATTTTGCACTTGGAAACCTAATACATATACATACTACAGCCAATGTTAAACTATTAATCCATCAAAAGATATCAAGCTTGAGTGGCTTGAAATGTAATTAGTAGGACCCTGAAATTGATTTATATTACCTGTACTGCCTATGTATTGCTTTGTTTGATAAATGGCTTGATGCTTCAGTGCATTCATGGAAGCGAAGAAAACATCATTTAAAAATATTATTATATTCTGATAATAAAATGGAGATGACCTCATACTAAGACAACGGCACACATTCATTTACACAGTATGCCGTTTACAAAATAATATTTTATTAAGTAATAATGTGTACTGGATGAGCATTTCTATGTTCTTAACTGTATGAAAATGTGATTGCTATAACCATATAGATATAAATGGTATAATCTAGAAATACAAATCTAAATATTATGCAATCATATTCCAATTCTAATTTGTTGGTGCTCTCTCTTGAGACTAAAGTAGTTGTAAAGTCAGAAGGTTTTTATTTATTTTAATGCATTTTATGCATTAAGATAAAAAGCCTTCTGTGTGTAGCAACCTCCCCCAACACTTACCTGAGGTCCCTCTCTGACCAGCGATGTCAATGAGTGCCACAGTTGTCAGAGATTCTCTCTCCTGATTGGCTAAGACACAGCAGCATCGCCATTGGCTGCCGCTGCTGTCTGTCAAAGTAAGCTAGCCAATCAGGGCAGAGAGAAGTCGGTCCGGGTTGAGGCTCTGTGTCTGAATGGACACGGGGAGCTATGACTTGGGTGCCCCCATAGCAAGCTTCTTGCTGTGACTCGGGTGCCCCCATAGCAAGCTTCTTGCTGTGACTCGGGTGCCCCCATAGCAGCTTCTTGCTGTGGGGGCACTGAATAGGAGGGAGGGGCCAGGATCACAGATGAGGGACCCGAGAAGAGGAGATTCAGGGCTGCTCTGTGCAAATCCACTGCAACAGAGCAGGTATAACATGTTTGTTATTTTTATAGGGAAAAAAAAACGAGACTTTACAATCACTTTAATGTGAGCAGCACAGTGTCTAAGTGGTTGGCACTTCTGTCTAGCAGCATTAGGGCCATACGTTTGAATCCCAACAATGGCACTACCTGTCTGGAGTTTCCTTGTTCTCCCTGTGCCTGGGTGAGTTTCCTCCGGGTACTCTGGTTTCAGGGACATGCAATCAGGGGAGGCAGGTGAGGCAGAACATACAAAAAATAAAAAATCTACTTCTCACTTGGGGACAAAGTACCCATCATCTCCTCTCCCTTGGCAACTGGGGCCCCTCCTTCTCTGGGGACAGGGCCCCCACCATCTTCCCTGGGGACAGGAACCCCATCCCACTTGAGGACAGGGACCCCCTTCATCTCCCTTGGGGACAGGGCCCTCCATCTCCCCTGGGGACAGGGGCCCTATCATTTCCCCTGGGGATAGGGCCCCATCATCTCACCTGGGGACAGGGACCCCATCTTCCTTGAGGACAGGGTCCCATCATCAGCTCCTCTGGGGACAGGGCCCCCACCATCCCACCATCTTCCGTGGGGACAGGAACCCCATCTCCACTGGGGACAGGGACCTCTTCTCACTTGGGGTCAAGGCTCCCATCGTCTCCCCTGGGGACAGGGGCCCCATCATCCTTGAGGACAGGGCCCCATCATCATCTCCCCTGGGGATAGGGGCCCCATCATCTCACCTGGGGACAGGGACCCCATCTTCCTTGAGGACAGAGCCCCCATCATCATCTTCTGTGGGGACAGGGCCCCCACCATCTTCCCTGGGGACAGGAACCCCATCTCACTTGGGGACAGGGACCCCTTCCCCCTTTGGGGACAAGGCTCCCATCATCTCACCTGGGGGCAGTGCCCCATCATCTCCCCTGGGGGCAGGGCCCCATCATCTCCCCTGGGGGCAGGGACCCCATCATCTCCCCTGGGGACAGGGACCCCATCTTCCTTTAGAACAGGGCCCCCATAATCTCCCCTAGGGACAGGGCCCCCCCCCATATTCCCTGGGGACAGGAACCCCATCTCCCCTGGGGCCAGGGACCCCTTCTCACTTGGGGACAAACCCCCTCAAATGACCCCATTTTGGAAAGTAGACACCCCAAGCCATTTACTGAGAGGCATGTTGAGTCCATGGAATATTTTATA
Source organism: Lithobates pipiens (assembly GCF_037356315.1). Lineage (NCBI taxonomy): Eukaryota > Metazoa > Chordata > Amphibia > Anura > Ranidae > Lithobates > Lithobates pipiens. The sequence goes on from NW_027507758.1 coordinate 39,265,255, forward strand.
TTTTGCCACAAGTTGCGGGAATATTACAAACTTTTTTTTTTTGCACAAAGTTGTCACTAAATGATATATTGCTCACACATGCTATGGGCATATGTGAAATTACACCCCAAAATAAATTCTGCTGCTTCTCCCGAGTACGGGATACCACATGTGGGGGACTTTTTGGGAGCCTAGCTGCGTACGGGGCCCCGAAATCCAAGCACCACTTACAGGATTTAAATATAAAACGCTACCAAAAAAAACTGTTAGCGATCGCAGAGATCAGGCCTGACTCTGTGAACGCTGCAGTTATGTGTTTAGTGTTTTGTAAGTGACAGTGATCGATCGATACTGCACGTGGGTGGGCTGGGCGGAGGGGCAAAACGCAGGTGCTAGCGGGTATCTGGGCTGATCCCGCTAACAATGCGTTGGAACCCTAAACTGCTGGGGACGCTAGTATAGATCTGATCAGATCAGATATTGATCTGTTCAGATACTATACCACTACGGGAGGTGTATGCTTTGTGCATGGGTGTTAGCGGTACTGCCACTAACCTAGCGCTTCCTGGGGCGACGCAGACCCTATCTGACCATAAAACCTAATTGATATCACCCGCCGGGTGATCAAGGGGTTAAACCTTTATTGGGTAATAAATGGTGGGTGCCCTGATGCTATAAAAAGCAAACTAACGAACCAGAGTCACCTGTAACACTTATACAGTGATCACTGGTGAAAGGGTTAACTAGGGGCAATCAGGGGTTAAAACCTTTATTAGGCAGTATATGGGGGTCCCTGACGCTATATAAAAACCTGACGGGGAACCTAAATAACTAACTGGCTAACCAGCGTCACCAGTGACACTTGTACGGTGATCGCTGGTGAAAGGGTTAACTCTAGGGGCAATCAGGGGGTTAAAATCTTTATTAGGTAGTATATGGGGGTACCTAACACTATAAAAACCTGGCGGTGAACCTAAAAAATAACTAGCTACCTAGCGGCACCAGGGACACTAATGCAGCGATCAGAAAAAGGATCGCTTAGTGACACTGGCAAAAGGGGGTGAAAGGGTTACCTGGGGGCAATCAGGGGGTTAAAATCTTTATTAGGTAGTATATGGGGGTCCCGGACGTTATATAAAAACCTGACGGGGAACCTAAATAACTAAATAACTAGCTGGCTAACCAGCGTCACCAGTGACACTTATACGGTGATCGCTGGTGAAAGGGTTAACTCTAGGGGCAATCAGGGGTTAAAACCTTTATTAGGTAGTATATGGGGGTACCTAATGCTATAAAAACCTGGCGGTGAACCTAAAAAATAACTAGCTACCTAGCGGCACCAGTGACACTGCATGCAGCAATCAGAAAAACGATCGCTTAGTGACACTGGCAAAAGGGGGTGAAAGGGTTAACTCTAGGGGCAATCAGGGGGTTGAAATCTTTATTGGGGGGTAGGGGGCTACCCTGGATCTAACACTAACTGCCCTGACACTTTTTACAGTCACAACTGACACTAAATGCAGTGATCAGTAAATAAATGATCACTGCAATCAGTGACACTGTGACTGGGAGGGGGGGGGGTGATCGGGGGGTGATTTGTGTGCCTATGTGTACCTACATGTCAGTGTAGTGTTGGTGCACTTACTAGGATGTCTTCTCTCCTCACCGTCGGGTCAAAAAGACCGCCCCGAGGAGAGTGACATCACTTCCTCCTGCCTGTGTTTACACTACACAGGCAGGGGAAGCTTCTCATTCGCCAGGAGCAATCGAGGGGATGGCCAGAAACCAACGTCCATGCCCTCATCCCGGATCTCTCCTGAAGCGAAATGGACCGCCGCAGCCAGCGGGAGGGGGTCCGATAGGAAGGCAGGCACGTACAGGTACATGATTGTGCCTGTTCGTGCCATTGTGCCAACGTATAATTACATGCGGCGGTCCTTAAGTGGTTAAGGTACCCATATAGCGCTGTCAATTTTACACAGTACTCGACACATACATCGCACACTCACATCGGTCCCTACCCTCAAGGAGCCCACAATCCAAGGTCCCCAACTCACATTTCTATACTAGGGCCAATGTTGAACAGAAGCCAATTAACCTACCAGCATGTCTTTGGAGGGAGGAAACCAGAGTACCCGGAGGAAACAAACGCAGGCACAGGGAGAACATGCAAACTCCAGGCAGGTAGTGTCATGGTTGGGATTTGAACCACCGAAGACCAGTAGTCTTCTTAAATGTTTATTAGTAAATATTGTGGTCTTGAAATTAAAGTAAAGTTCTGGCTTGCCCTCGTGGAATTGATATAGAAGTAGAGGCCAGAACTTTACTTGTCAAGTGCAGCACAGGGAGGATTGAGTAAATAGTCCCCTCACTGTCCTTGAAAATAAAATTTTAAGGTCTGGGATGACCTCCCACACACCTCCATCCCTAAAATACACAGGAAAAAACAGAATAGCCCCGGGACTTTAAACAAGCGTGTCCCAAATCTCTCCCACCTCGTTTAAAGTCCCGGGGCTATTCTGTTTTACCCCTCACTGTCCTTGGACCCTGCTACTGAGTTAATGGAACAAAGGGAACTTTTATTTAATTGTTGGGAGCCCATGGGTTACTGTGCATGTGCCCAAAGGTATTGCCCCTGCTGCTGAACTGGTGGAGCATGGGGAACGTTTATTTAATTGCTGGGAGCCACTGGCCAAAGGGATTACTGTGTATGTGCCCATTGCCCAAAGGTATTTAAAGAGTACCCCCAGGCTTCATGCTGAACTAATGGGACCCAGGCCCCATACAGGAGGGCTGGCTCTACCCCTATTGGTGGCCCTGATCGTGTGCTATCACATGTTTAGGTCTATATAATAAACATACCAGTAATTTCAGATTTTTATGAAACCAACAAGCAGGGCCATCTTTAATATTGATTGGACCCCGGGCAAAAATTTTCTTAGCCCCCCCCCCCCATGCAATTTCGCTCTCCACCTTCTCTGAGACATACAATAAATAGCAGCTAGACTTAAAATCAGTTTACTGTATCAGATCAGGCAGCAATTGCGATTGGTTGCCAGAGGTTACAGCATATCATTACTGCTTACTGACTGGTTGCTAGAGGTTACAGCACTCCTTAAGGCTAACTGATTAGTTGCTAGAGGTTACAGCACATTTCTGCTTGTTGATTGGCTGCTAGAGATTACTGTACAGTAATACTGCTCACTGGTTGCGATAGGTTACAGCACATCTTCACCTCACTGCAAGGGGGGCATGATATACCTATGAATGCTGCCTTTATTTACATATCAATGCCGTTGGCCTCAGGTATTTACATATGCATGTGACTGCTATTTACATATGAATGCCAGTATTTACATGTAAATACAGGGTCTGCAGGTGAGTCATCAGTACACAACAATAGGGCAGAGCTGGACAGCATTAGTAGCAGCACAGGACTAAAACTTCAAGGGAATGTAAACTGGGATAGTTGGCAAGTATGAGGCAGCTGTTTTGGGCCCCACAACAATGACAGGGCCCTGGGCAGCTGTCCCTTTTGCCCTGCCTTAAAGACGGCCCTGCCGACAAGCCTATACAGTATTAAAAATGGACCTCTGGGTTATGTAAACTTATACATTTCTTCCTTTTGCTTCCTAATATTGTTTAATAGTGTTCCTTCAAAGATTGACATCCAGTGATGTTATGAGAAAGGCTTGACACGTTTGTGACAGCAGTATGAAATTAGCAATCGATTTGCTGGCAGTTTTATTGGTTATTAATACAGTAATATCATAAAAGCACCAGGTCTTGAATGACCTCTCCTGTTTGATTAACAGCACACACACCCCCAATCCACATTCAGGAACTGCCTCAGAACTCAACCTGGAGACCTTCTCTTATTTAATTAGGACACCAGGCTTTGCTTCTCCTGCTCCAGTGTGCCAGATGACCTGTTGGGGCGGTTGGTGCATTTAATCACGTAGCGTATTCTTTAGCTGACATCTTCAGGCTAGAATTATAGAACTGTATCTCGGCCTGTAAATTAATCACCTAAATTGCAAGTCGTTTATTCATAAGAAACATCCCAAAAGATTTAAAGCCCTCGTGTTGTTTTGCACGTTCATGTTATTCTGCAGTAATAGCCAATTATTTTTTAAATCTATTGAACATGCTTAATAAAAAAAACTAACATAAAAGTCATGCAAGCACACTTTACATATTTATTGGACTCATTTCTATGGTAAACAGGTACTTGAATAAATAAGACCATTGCTGGATTTGTTATTGTTACACATACCGAGAAAATGTGGAATGGCATGACTCCGAGTATAAAGCACATTTTGTGTATTTATTTCTAGTCTGATGATTAGATAAGTACAGACTGGGCTCACATTTCCAAACCAATATAGGTTAAAGAGTAAGTCCACCTAAAAGTGGAACTTCATGGGTAAGCTATGGCTGACATGCACTTTTTGGCTTTAATCTTACCCGGTTTGCAGTTTTAGTGTTCCTTCTTCTCCTATTGCATTCAGTGTTCATTTCATCTACGAAAACATTTTCGTCATAATGTTCATCAACAGCATGCTTCCAGTGACGAAAGCTAAACAAAAATGACCTCACATTTTTGTCAATTGATGAAAAATATGACGAAACTTAATTCCCATTCTCATCAATGAACGAAAATGTGATAGAGGGACGTTTACCCACGCAAACTTCCAGTTTCCTTGGCGCTACAGTCACGGTCAAAAATATTGGTACCTCTGCATTTCTGTCAGATAATGTAGATAGGAGAAGCCACGCTAATATGGTCCAATTATTGCAAAATATTTGATTGTGGAAATAATATCATGTTTCTAATGGCCGAAATGATTAAATAATAAACCAGATTCTTCTAGTATTGACAGCACAGTGAGTTCATTCGAGTTCAACAAAGTGTGCCACCACCTTTAGAAAAACTTGCTTACCAGATGGCAAGCAAAACCAGGCATGTGGCTATAGCCCAGCCAAGGCCTTTACTTGCATGGAAGATTGTGGAAATACCACCGTACAATCCAGGATCATTACTTCAGTAACAAACTCAGCAGTAAACCTCTGTAGTTGTATGCAACATGGAGCAATTCATCCTCAAAGTTCACAGCAGAAGCACTGAAGTCACTCTAGATGTTCAGAATGTCTTTTTAAACTTTTTTTTAACCTTTTTGTCACTTTTTTGTGAAATGGTAGGGGTACATTTATATACCCCATTACCAATTCACATGGGGGGGGCGGGATCTGGGGGTCACCTTGTTAAAGGGGGCTTCCAGATTCCGATAAGCTCCCCGCCCGTTTTCCCGATGCGAGCCAGCTCGGCGCTGGCTCCCGCGACGAAGCTCGTAGGGTGTCAATCTCGCTGCTAGAAGCACAATATCACGGTCACCTACTGTAAACCCATTACATTTTAGTCGACTAAAATGATTTTAGTCGACTAAAATGATTTTAGTTGACTAAAATGATTTTAGTTGACTAAAATGATTTTAGTTGACTAAAATACGACTAAAATAAACACAATTCAGATGACTAAAATATGACAAAAACTACAATTCAGATGACTAAAATATAACTAAAACTAAAATGGCATTTTAGTCAAAAGACTGGCTAAAATCAAATCAAAATTTGACATAAAATTTGCACTGGTTGCATTGTCCATGAGATGAAATAATTTTAAATGAAAATATGAGGAAAAGAACAAAATATGTTCATTTTATGTGGACTGACCATATAAATTTGATGAAAGTGGAACTGAATTCATCAATTTAACAGTTTCAAAAATGCTGTTACATTTCCGACATGTGCCTTGGCTGAAAACAATAGGAGAGTTTAGTTGCCCTTTAATTCCGGTTTCATTTTTGACAAGCTAATTACTGGCCACAGTACTTATATGTACGGCCTGTCAGCACGTGTTTTTTCAATGATCATTGCTGTAGATGCAATCATAATCTTTTTTTTTTTTTTTTTTTTTTTAAAGGTGCCAATCTAGGCTGTCTAGTAAAATGGATCTGGGTGGCTCTACAGCTGTCCAATCACTTTTACGGTACCGAGAAGGGTTACCACACTTCCCATTGCCACCCACTGTGGTTTTCAGGCTGTCCCATTCCGCCAGAGAGCTCGGGATCCACAGAAGAGGAGGAACATCAGTTCTCCGATCTCTGCTGTGATGAATGAGATTGAAGCATCAACAATTTTTTTACTTCACAGTTTTAGAGCTGACATTCCTTGACTGTTACAGCCAAGGGGAGCAGCTAATCAAGCACAATCCAGAGGGAGTTAACATCAGGGGCGATCAAAGGGTTGAATGTGTTCCTAACCAATGTTTGTGCACTGTGTGGGAGGTGCTTTTACTAAGGGAAGGCATTGATCTGTGTCCATGCTTTTCAGGAACACAGAATCTATGCCTTCTGTACTGACAGAAAGGCAATCTACCTTGTTTAGGCAAACAGCCATTCTGCCTGTGTAACAAATAATCGGCACATGCCGAAGGACATCGAGCCTGCGTTACTTGCTGGTCGGCTCCCGCTGTACATCACAGTGGTAGCGAGCCGCCAGCAGCACGAATTCGGCTACGCGGAAGTGTGGGATTACATAGTCGGCAGGTGGTTAAACTATGTCTTTACTTTACTCTTGTTCCTTGATTTTGCTTTACTTGCCCTTGCGGTCTACAGTTACTAAGGGGGCAACTTACTAGAGGCAAAGAGAAGAAAATGTACCCTTCGCTTAGCCATACATCCCAACTTTTTGAGATGGGAATAAAGGACATCTGTTAGCAAAAGTATGTAGACACTTCCCTGCCACACCCCCTTAAAAGATAATTATACAAAAAAATGATTAGTTAAACCCACATTTTATATACAACTATATAGATCTGACCAAAATGAGGAACAAATGAGAAGGAAAGAGGGACAGATGGACTTCATTCAAAATCAGGGACAGTCCCTCGAAATCGGGGACAGTTGCGAGCTACGGCTTAATGAATGTGTTGAATAATCACTTTGCACAGAATAACCAATGACATGCAAGGCATATTTCATTATTTTTTTTTATTTGCACTTGATTGAATGATGGAAGTCAGCAGAGCTTCTCCTTGCTCACTAAGGTTAGGAAAAAGGAATCTGCAAAGTGAACAGCCTATTTGCAGGGCTGTGACAAGGTGGGGGGCAGAAGGGACGGCTGTCCTGGGCACAGCATGTATTATAGGGATGGGGTTTCTGCAAGTTCCTTCTACTACAAGGCTGACGGGAGTAGTGACAGTGGCATCACTACTTTTGTCAGCCCAGCACTGGAAGTGGCAAGGAGCGGAGGAAAGAGCCTGGAGGAGGCGCAGGATGTTCTCTCTCTCTCTCCCCCTCTTCCTCATAAGCTCACACATAATGAAGGGGTGCAATTTGGCATCTTTGCCCTGGGCACTGTATGAGCTTGTCCCAGAACTGTCTCATTGCCATTAGTAAATCCACCCCTAGCCCTTCAAATTATCATAGTTAATTCAGGGCAAAGTGTAAGTAACGTATATAATAATGTTATTTTTATATCTATATCTGTTTAAATCTAGGAGTATCTGCAACACAGGGATTCGTGAATTTCCGGATGTCACAAAAATCTTCTCAACACAATTGCATTTTAATCTGTGAGTAAAAAGTTTGTCTCTACTAAAACATTTTTTTTTGTTTAGCCAACATGTGCCTGTTCCTTGTGTGTGTCAGTTGAAGCATTAGAGAAGGCAAAGCATTCTCTGATAGGATGAGGTGGAGAGTATGGCATCACCACCCCGCCCCTCCACCTTGTCTAATCAGAGAACACTTTGCATTTATTAAGAAAGTGCAAAGCTATGTCTGAATCTCACCTATATTGAGCTGACAACCTCCTGTATTCATAATGCAGCAGGGCAGTCAATAGGTGTGGGACCAGGAAGCTAGTGGAGATCACTGGAGTAATGGTGTCTACTATAGTGATTTCCGGCTTCTAGAGCAGTGGTCTCCAAACTGTCGCCCTTTGCTTGCTTTTATCTGGCCCTTGTGGCACTATTTCATTCACAATGGGGCATACACCGCCCCCTCCCCACTGACCCCAATGAAGGGGCACAATTCCTCCCAATGACACCAAAAATGGGGCATTGTATTTTCCACTGACATTGGGACCTTTTCTAATACCAATTGCCATAGTCTGGCACCCAAATAGATAGTCTTAAGGACAGTAAACTGGACCTTTGTGTAAGGGCTTACCTTGGTTGGAGTCCATATTGCAGAGATGTATGCTCACCCTTGCAAATACACACAGCACTCGGTAGCAAGGTAAGAAGCTACCTGAGCTGTGAATCTGGGCAAGGGGACTTTAACAGGAAATTGCCAAGGGATAGTCGAGGTAAAGCCGTAGTCAAGGACTCCGGAAGACAGGATAAACGATAAACTGAGCCAGGGTCAGAAGCCGGGGGCAGTCTTGGAACACTGTAACAGAAACCAGGAACACTTGGCAAACATGAGACAATGAACTGTCAAGGCCCTCAGAGTGAGGCAGTCTTTTATACCCAGCAGATTAGGTAACCTGTCTCAGCTGATCCAAGAGTGACAGGTGCAATCAGAGTATCGCCCTCAGCACTTCATGCTGAACTAGGTATGGTTGGAAAGCAACATGAAAGGAGCTGAGGTGTGGCTCAGAGGTAAGAAACAGGAGCACTAAACAAAAAAGCCATGAGTTCAAGATCAGCCAGGGCCACCTGGGAATGCGACCCCGCATGGCAGTTTGCTTGGTACAGTAGGGACCTTGACACTTTGTTTAAAAAGTTTGGAGATGGGGGCGTGTACGGAATGGCACTGGGAGCAGACGTGTAGTGTCTGAGCTCCCGAAGACCGGCTCTTGATCCAGCTTTTATCGGGTGCAGACCCGACCCAAAACAACGAGCCTGAGGGTGCTGACCCCACCACCTTTGCTGAACGCCTTCTGCAACAATTGCTTCCCTCTGCATGTTTCTCTCCATTTTTACCGTGAAGAGAGCTTACCGTATACCCTACACCAGGGGGCCCCAGGGAGCACCACGTTGCACCTTCATCTTTAAGCTTCTCCACTTCCGTGACCATGATCTGTCAATGAGGGAGGCTAGATCGCAAGGTGAATTGCGCTTTGAGAATGCCAAACTCATGATCTTCCCGGATTATGCGCTGGAAAAGCAGAGGCAACGAAAATCCGTTGACGCAGTGAGAGCCAGGCTCCACTCCAAACATATAAAATACAGCATGTTGTTTCTGGCCAGACTGCGGGTGAAAGACAGTGAATCTGTCAGTTTCTTTACATCACCTGAGGGGGTCTCAGCCAGGATTGGCACCCTGCCTTGAGGATGAGCATTACGGATGGTTGATTGCTTACATGAGCCGTGGATATCTAGTGCCTTATAGGCCTGCACTTCCTCTACACTGGCCATTGCTCAGCTCCTCAAGTTTATCTGTTTCCCCTTGCCGGAAAACACAACAGGTCCCATGGTTCTCCATAGGATGGGAGATGTTGCTTTGTTATCCCTTGCACACCCTCTGATACTCCTGTTTGGATGTCAAACTGGCCACTCTTCTCCCCCCCCCCCCATCCTATTGCCTCTGTTCTCATAATTGTTGCCCTATACAGCTACGCTGCTCAAGTTTGTACCCCCGGCAGCTGCTGGGAGACTGCACCCACATTTATGATCCGATCCCGAATTGAGTACTGAATGTGTACTAACTGACTGCCGGACTGTGGATGCCATTTTGCACACATTCCCCCGTCTTATGAGGTGGTTCGGGTTCTGCTCCTGGGCCCTATCAGGGAAATTCTGCCTAGTTCTATCATGTTAAATGCCTATGGCTGACTGTAGTATGGTATTTCGGAACACCAGGGGCCTGAACTCCTCCGTGAAGAGGTCACTGGTTTTTCAATTTCTAAATTCATATCATTCCCGTATTTGCATTCTACAAGAGACCCACTTGGTGGGCAGTAAACTTTTGAGTCTTAAGAGACCCTGGGCAGGACACCATTATCACTCCTCATATACATTATTTCCAAGAGGTCAGCATTTTAATTCACAAGTCTCTCGCATTTAGGCTGATGGCACTGGAGCTGGACCCGGATGGCCGCTATGTCATATTACATGCTATGGTGGATAGATTGGAACTGGTGGTGGTGGGGCTGTATTTAACCCCCCTGCCTCCATGAGACTGCTTAACCAATTTTTTACCAAAATTGCTGCCTTCTACGGATAACGTTTTGATTCTTGAAGATTTCAATATGGTCCTCGAATCCAGGGATGGACAGACTTTCGACCGGGACGGGCACACCTTCAGAGCTGTCCGCCTGGGTGGAAGCCTCTAATCTGACGGATGTGTGGAGATGGCGCTATCCCCATCAACGTGTTTACACCTGTCATTACGCCTCGCACAGAACCTTCTCTCATATAGACTTGGCATATGCTGGGGGGGGTCTGTGCTTCCTAGAATTCGGGACATATCCATCCTACCTCGGGGCATTTCAGACCATGCTCCTCTTGACTTGAAACTAAATGTGTCCACCGCACCAAGGGACAGTCTGTGGCGCTTATCCAGGTTCTGGTTGTCTAATTCAAGGGTCTCTGAGCTGTATAGATCTGACTTGAGGCACTACTGGCAGGACCAGGATCACTCCATATCTCTGTCCACCTTTTGGGATGTGTTTAAAGCATTCTACAGTGGCAGCCTGCAGTCACACACCCATAGGGTCTGCAGGGATATGCGGGAGGATATTCTGAGGGCGGAAGAAAGAGTGGCTGCACTTGAGGTGGAGTACTACCTGTCCCAGAGTGTACATGCAGCACTGAGAGGTGTTCTTCTGCTCCGAACATCTGCTACTAAAACCAAGCTCCTACATCAATCTCAACGTATATTTGAGCATGGGAAAAAAAATGGGAGTATGCTAGCATGGTTGGCTAGGGAGAGTTCCCTGCCTGCGTCTATATCCAGCATTTGCGACTCTAATGGGTCGCTGCTAACCGATTCAGCCTCTATTAATGCACGCTTTGCATAATTTTACCAAGAGGTGTATAGCTCCTGGGTGGTGGGTATGGATGAGGAACTATCCGAATATCTGGTGGAAATAGAGCTTCCATGTTTGACATCTGCCACTAGCAATGCATTAGATGGCCCCATTACCCTGAAAGAGCTCCAACAGGCAGTGGCCTCTCTGTAAAATGGTAATACACCGGGTCCTGATGGCCTCCCAGCAGAACTCTTTAAGACATATGCGGAGGAGCTGCTTCCTACATTCAGGCTCATGCTCCAACAGGCAATGGAAGAGGGGTGTCTCCCTCATCCATGGCTGAGGCAGTCATTGTGGTCCTTCTCAAGCCTGGTAAGGCTCCTCCAGAGCAGTGTTCCTCATACCGGCCAATATCACTCTTTAGTGTGGATGCAAAACTGTTGGCTAAGGTCCTGGCCGGCTGATTGTACACTGTGATAACTGTGCTGGTACACGCGGATCAATCTGGATTCATGCCAGGTAGGGGAACTGACATTAATATCCAATGCTTCCTTACACATGTCTCTAGGGCGGGCGTGGATAGTCCAGAGGTGGTGGCCTCCCTAGATGCTGAAAAGGCTTTTGACCCCGTGGAGTGGCTCTACCTTTGAGCTGTCCTACATAAGTTCGGATTCAGCCCTTGGTTTATTAAGTGTGTTCAATTGCTTTACCATAACCAGACAGCTCGAATACACACTAATAATTCATTGTCCTCTCCTTTTCCCATAACTCAGGGCACTAGACAGGGTTGCCTGCTCTCCCTGTGCCTGTTTGCACTGGCCATGGAGCCCCTGGCAGTCTGTATCAGGTCTGCTCCCTCAGTTGAAGGTATACAGGTAGGGGTGATTTTAGACAAAATATCCCTATACACAGATGATACCCTCCTGTTCCTGAAAGACATATCCTATCAGCCCTTCAACTCATTGCTGTGTTCAGACTTTTTTTGGGCATCAGGGTCAATTGGGGAAAGTCACAGCTTTTCTCGTTGCACACCTCAGGCCAACACGCCCAGACTTGTACCCTATTGACCTGGACATCCAAATTTAAACACTTGGGGGTGGTGATAAGGGCCCCCTTGTCCTCCTATTTTGAACTGAACCTCTTGCCATTGCTTAGGGCCTTCTCTCAGAAATATATGACTTGGAGGTCTCTCCTGCTTACCCCAGTGGGAATAGTGAACCTTGTCAAGATGGCATACCTAACTTTCTCTACCTCTTCCGTAATTCCCCATTGGTGCCCCCAGCTTATTTATTTTTTTAACAAACTATGGGGTATTATATCCTCCTTTGTGTGGAATGGGAGGCCTCCACATTTGGCCATCTCCACTCTACAGCTCCCTATTACTCAAGGGGGCCTATCCTTTTCTAACTTTCAGGCTTACTTCTGGGCGGGAGTCCTGGGAATGGTCAGATGGTGGTTCTCCCAACCTAAAGATAACCCAGCTGTTACCCTAGAGGCAGCCATCATGGGGTCATACTCCACCCTTAGCAACTTGGTGTTCAAAAATCCCCCCCCCCCTGATATTACCGACCTGATGCGTACCACCATTTCAGTATGGCACAGGGCAAGGGCCCGTTTTAGCTCTCCCGAGACGTTCTCCCCACATCTCCCCCTATGGGGTAACCCAAATCTTCTGCATCTAAATAAAGTCCCTGGCCCACAGGTTTGGGCAAGATAGGGGATATTAAATCTTAAACATGTTGTTTCCGGTGGCAAATTGCGCTCCTTCTCCGACCTCAGAAATGCACACACATTACCAGGGTGGATGTTGTTCTGCTACTATGAATGAATGAATGAAATACTTGTATAGCGCACAATGCAAACTGAATCTATCAACTTCGTCACACATTTCAGAAGCAGTTCCCACCCTCTCTCACCCTAGAATCGGACCCTACAGAAGCATTGCTTATTGCCAAGGTAATAGACAAACCCTTATCCTCCCTGTTCTTCTGCCTTTCCATAACCCCTACTAAAAAAATTTGAAAATACCTTTGACAAGTGGAAAATAGACATCCCTGACTTGACTGAGAAAGACTGGGAAGCTTGTTTATCTTCTTTTGTGACTAATATGATCGTGATTGTCTGGTCCTGTCCACTCCCTGCTGCCTACTAGTCAGAGATTCTTGATGAACTCAATCGGATAACCTCTTTGGCCCTCGAGTCGGATCCCAGGTATATGTTACTCAACATTTTTGGCACCAATGTATAGGGTAGATACACTAGGCTGTTCTTAAGCTATGCCACATTCTATGCACGCAGGGAGATATCCACTGGAAAGATGTTGCACCACCCACGGTGTCCTCCTTGCACTCTGTTCTAAATTCTGTCCTGCCACTCTATAGAATCACCTACCTTAAAGTTTGGAGATACCTGTTCTAGAGTTATCCCGCAGGCATAGTATATGTATAGTTATATGTATATTTTTTTCAAAATTGGCAGTCTTTTTTTTATAGCGCAAAAAAAAAAAAAAAAAAAAACATTGTGATTAAATACCACCAAAAGAAAGCTCTATTTGTGGTAAAAAAATTACATAAGTATAATTTATGTGCAGCGTTGCACGACCGTGCAATTTTCAGTTAAAGTAACAGTGCCATATCGCAAAAATGGCCTGATCATGAAGGGGGGAAATCTTCTGGAGGTCAAGTGGTTAAAGATAGATTCCAGATATGGATATTTTTACAAAGTTACATAGATCCAGCTTTAGAATTTGCCGCAAACACCCCAAATTATTCGCTATTCGGCGAACATCGGGCTCATCCCTAATCCCCGCTGTCAGGATGGAGCTCTGCATTGTTTACATATGCAGAGCTCCATCCAGCCTCTCTCCTCAACAATCAATGGGTGCTGGCGGACATCAATTGGCTGGCACCCACTGATCAGCTTCTCCTATGACTAAATACAGCAGAAGCTGGGCGGTTGTGAAGTGGAAGTTTAGTCAGGAAATGAAGTCCTGCTAGATCACAACATGCTGGGCTCTCTTGACGGTATAGCTTCAGTAATACACTGACTTATCCTGCTCTGCACATGCTCAGTTGACCTCCATTTTTGGCATTGTGCCAAAAATCAGAGCCACTAGAGGCCAATCTGCTGACAGCCTAAAGTTTTACTGCTGCTCAGGCGCTCTAGGCTTCAGCAAAATGGTGGCCTCCAGCAGGAGCAATGCTGGAGGGAATTTAAAGCACACACTAATTTCAGTAGCATAATTATTAATGTGGAATGTATGTTCCTTGCTAAAAAAAAACATTGTTTTTTTATCAAGTTTTTATGGGTAAAGTTCTGCTTTACATTTGAGGTTTCAATTCATGTGCATCCAGAAATATCTGTCATCGGTGCAGCAAGTTTTCAATGGGCTGCATATCATTAAAAGTCCATAAAAAGAATGCAGGTTCATTCTATAGTCACAACAAGCAGACAATAGGCTCAATTTATGAAGTTTAACACAAGGATAAATATCTTTAGTTTTGAACATATGACTTTTCCAAATCTATTTTTTGAATAAGAATCCTTATCCTGGTGTACTAGCTTTGTGAATGGAGTCTAATGTCCCTTGTATATTGACCCTTGTATAAGAGGCAGACAGTTGGTCCACAGAAACCAATTGGATTTTAGCTAGAAAAAAAAATGGTTATAATGGTGTGGTTTTTATTTTTGTACATTATTGGGCAACCTGACTTTCTCAACATTTACAATTTTGAATACATTTCTTTTTTCCAGGGAGATTTATGAGAACATGCATATAACTGTTATACCAGCCAATGCTTTTCAGGAAATGAACAATGAATCTTTGATACTGTAAGTAAAAGAAAAAAAGAAATCTCAATTAGGGTATGCATACACTGGTCACAGGGCTGCTCTTGCTCTGAGTTTGCATTGTGCTGGTATTTGGGCTCAGTTGCTATAGATCACTTTAGAGAGCTGTATTGTGAACACAGGTTCAGTCCACAATACAGCCTTTTACCTGTGCTAATTGCATACAAACAGCGCATATAGAGTTTTGGTGCCCTACTATGCCAGCAGCAATCACATTACAGATTTATTACCAGTGACTCACTACAAATGTACCTGAATACATAGCTCCCAACTGTCCCTGATTTCGAGGGACTGTTCCTATGTCCCTCTTTTCCCCTCATTTGTCCCTCATTTTGGTCTGATCTATATAGTTGTATATAAAATGCACTTTTTATGTTTCAAAAAGTGTTTCCCAGCACTAAACCTTTCATCTGATTTCTAAATTGCTGCATTTGTAAATTTTAAAAGCCAATATAAAGGAATAGTAGTGGTAAAAAAAAAAAAACACTTGTGGATTTAATTAACCTTTTTTTGGTTAATTCTTCTTTAAGGGGGTCTGACAGGAGGCGTGTCCTATGCCTACATACATTTGCTAGTAGGTGTCCCTCATTCCCATCTCAAAATGTTGGGAGGTATACAAATGCAAAGCAAACACCACACACACACACGCACACACAATATAGTTGTCAATATGCATTTACCAGTTTTGGTTTACATTGTGTCTATACGCTGTGTGCTATATAGGCAGATTTTAAATGCTTCAATGGTACTAGGATACAATATATCAAGCAAAAGGCCAATAAAAGCACAAATAAAATGTAACATCAAGAATAACTAACCAGATATATATGTAGCACTGCTCCCGTAGGGGTTGTTGAGTATAGTCTTCCCTGGGCCTCCCTCTGATTATCCTGCGATCAGACACTTAGGTATTTTCACTCTATCACCTGCAACTCTTCCACTCGTTATCCCCTTATCAGTCTAATGCAGTTATGGCGAACCTTGGCACCCCTAGATGTTTTGGAACTACATTTCCTATGATGCTCAACTACACTGCTGAGTGCATGAGCATCATGGGAAATGTAGTTCAAAAACATCTAGGGTGTCAAGGTTCTCCATCACTGGTCTAGGGTATTTTTTTTTTGGTTATTTATTGGTAGAACTTGGGTAGGAGAAGGGATTAGTGGGATACTTCAATTTGAACTATGCACAGAACAGGACAACTCTCACTTGAACCCATTAAATGGAATTAGATAGCAGACTCCCTGCTGGACCACACTATAGCTGACAGACTCAGTACACTTTTCTTCTTCAGGACTATCACCAGTATCCCCTTGGCCCTCACAGAACAGATCTAGCCTGAAAGGATGGCCCTCACAGAACAGATCCTCCTAGATGCGTCTCCCTCCTAGTCAACTCTACAGGATATCTGGGTTGCAGCTTCTGCAGCTCCGACCCTCTGGTCGACCACCTGAGGCCGCATGGAAGCCTGTACAGAGGAGGGGCAGTAGCCCCCTCCCTCTGGGACCCCACTCTCCAGCTGAACACCCTGAGCACATGTGCTCTAGGCATATATATAGTCACCCAACATGCCTTGAGGCACCTTCCTCTGCCAGTGGCCAGAGCTGTAACTACGCCTATGCTTCCATATGTCAAGTTTCCTCCACTGTCCAATATGCCCCTTCCTTTTGGACCAGTGTGAAACAGGCAAACAACATGAGCTGCATCTGAGTATACTAAGCAGACCCTATCAATGGATCACTGCTCCCTCATAGGCAGAGAGCATCTACATTTACCTAACAGCCCCCCTGAAACCCAAAAACTCTACTCTCTCTAGCACCTACCTAACATGGTGCTACATATATTTACGGAATAGTGCTTCTTATGTTGTCATAAGGACCAGGCCTCTTTCTGACACTTGTTGTTTAAATTATATATTTTATATATATATATATATATATATATATATATATATATATATATATATATAGATATATACAGTGCCTTGCAAAAGTATTCAACACCCCTTGACATTTTCCTGTTTTGTTGCCTCTCAACCTGGAATTAACATGGATTGTTTGAGGATTTGCATCATTTAATTTACAGAACATGCCCACAACTTTGAAGATTTTTTTTATTTTTATTGTGAAGCAAACAAAAAATAGGACAAAATAACAGAAAAAGTCAATGTGCATAACTATTCACCCCCTTAAAGTCAATACCTTTTGCGGCTATCACAGCTCTAAGACGCTTTGGATAAGTCTCTATGAGCTTGCCACATCTTACCACTGGGATTTTTGCCCATTCCTCCTCGCAAAACTGCTCCAGCTTCTTCAAGTTGGATGGTTTGCGCTTATGAACAGCAATCTTTAATGCACACGATCGAAATTTTGGTCAGAAAAAGCTCTGATGGTTTTCCCAACGGATTTCCGGTGGGATTTCACTCAAGCTGTCTTGCATACACATGGTCACACCAAATTCCGACCGTCAAGAACAGGGTGACGTACAACACGTACGACGGGACTAGAAAAGGGAAGTTCAATACCTAGTAACCAAAAGCTTCCATCTCCTAGTTGAATCTGAGCATGCGTGAGTTTTTGCACGTCGGAATTGCATACACACGATCGAAATTTCCGATAGAAAGTTTTTCCGTTGGAAAAATTGAGAACATGCTCTCAAATGTTTGCTGGCGGGAATTCGGCCAGCTAAATTCCGATGGAGCATACATACGGTCGCATTTTCCGATGAAAAGCTCTCATTGGTCTTTTGCTGGCCAAAATTCCGATCGTGTGAACACGGCATTAGTCTGACCACAGATTTTATATTGGATCGAGGTCTGGGCTTTGACTAGGCCATTCCAACACATTTACAGGTTTACCCTTAAACCACTCAAGTGTTGCTTTAGCAGTGTGTTTGGGGTCATTGTCCTGCTGGAAGGCGAACCTCCACCCTAGCCTCAAATCACACACATTGGTACAGGTTTTGCTCAAGAATATCCCTGTATTTAGCACCATCCACCTTTCCCTCAACCCCAAGCACCTTCCTCCATACATTTTGGGAGTCTCCCACATGCCTTTTCGCAAACTCAAAAACGTGCCATTTTATTTTTTGCTGAAAGTAATGGCTTTCTTCTGGCCACTCTGCCATAAAGCCCAATTCTATGGAGCTTATTGTCGTCCTATGTACAGATACTCCAGTCTTTGCTGTGGAACTCTGCAGCTCCTCCAGGGTTACCTTAGGTCTCTGTGCTGCCTCTCTGATTAATGCCCTCCTTGCCTGGTCCATGAGTGTTGGTGTGTGGCCATCGCTTAGCAGGTTTGCTGTTGTGCCATATTCTTTCCATTTGGTTATGATAGATTTGATGGTGCTCCTAGGGATCATCAAAGATTTGGATATTTTTTTATAACCTAACCCTGACTTGCACTTCTCAACAAGATTGTCCCACTTGTTTGGAGAGTTCCTTGGTCTTCATGGTGTTTGGTTAGGGGTGCCTCTTGCTTAGGTGTTGCAGCCTCTGGGGCCTTTCAAAAAGGTGTGTCTATGTAATGACAGATCATGTGACACTTAGTTTGCACACAGGTGGACATCATTTCACTAATTATGTGACTTCTGAAGGTAATTGGTTGAACTGGAGCTTTTTATGAGCTTCATAACAAAGGGGGTGAATGCATACGCACATGCCAATTATCAGTTTTTCATTTCTGAAAAATAGATTTATGTATATATTTTTCAAATTTTACTTCACAAACTTAGACTACAGGTGGTCCCCAGGTTACAAACAAGATAGGGTCTGTAGGTTTGTTCTTAAGTTGAATCTGTTTGCAAGTTGGAACAGGTAAATTTTTTTAAGTGTAGCTCCAGCCAAAAAAAACTATTTTTAAGCTTTTTGGATAACATAGGGAAAGGTTAACACCCCTGTAAAATTTGTTTTGCTGTCTATGCTCCTGTTCAGAAGATTTCACCTCACTTTCTGTCCCAATGACAATTGGATTTTGAAAATGTTGAGTTCTGGAAACAAGCCTTGGTGATAAAGCATCAGTAGAGACACCTTTCCCAATAATAACTCTTAGCCCTTGTACACACGGGCGGACATTCCGACGGAAAATGTCAGATCGGACCGTGCTGTCGGATAATCCGACTGTGTGTGGGCTCCATCACTGGGCTATAAAACTTTCCGACAACGTGATCCGATTGGACTTTGTCCGATTGTGTGTAGAGAATTCCGATCGGACAAAGTGCCACGCATGCTCAGATCAAATTCCTAGACCAAAGCTATTGGCTACTAGCCTGAACGTAGTCCTGTCATAACGAAATAACGTCATCACGTTACATACGATCGGATTTTCTGACAACTTTGTCCGACCGTGTGTATGCAACACAAGTTTCCGACAAAACTGATTTTGCTGTCGGAATGTCCGACCGTGTGTACAAGGGCTAACAGGAGTGAATTTCCCTTCCTAGGGGTAGATTTCCTCTCACTTCCTGTTGTCTCCCTCCCTTTGTAAGTAGGAGTCATTTGTAAGTCAGATGTTTGTAACACGGGGACCGCCTGTATTGTGTTCTGATCCATCACATATAATTCAGATCAAAAAAACATTGAACTAAAAGCTGTAATGTAACAAAATAGGTAAAAAGCCAAGGGGGTGAATAGGACCATGATAACTCTGGAGTAGCTGCAGAGATCCACAGCTCAGGTGGGAGAACCTGTCCACAGGGTAACTATAAGTCACGCACGCCACAAATATGGCCTTTATGGAAGAGTGTCTAGAAGAAAGCCATTGTTGAAAGACAGACATAAGAAGTCCCATTTGCAGCTTGAGAGAAGCTGTGTGGGGGACACAGCAAACATGTGGAAGGTGCTCTGGTTAGATGAGACCAAAATTAAACTTTTTGGCCAAAAATCAAAACGCTTTGTGTGGTAGAAAACTAACACTACACATCACCCTGAACACACCATCCCCACCATGAAACATGGTGGTGGCAGCATCATGTTGTGGGGATGCTTTTCTTCAGCAGAGACGGGGAAGCTGGTGGGGAGATGCATGGAGCCAAATACAGGACAATCTTATGCCGCGTACACACCGGCGGACTGTATGGCCTACTTAGTCCGCCGAAACACATTTCAGCGGACAGTCCGCTCGTGTGTGGGCTTCAGCGGGCTTTTTCAGCGTGCAGTCTGGCATACTAAGTATTTCGGATTTTTGGAAATTCTGTCCGTCGTACTTTGGTTTCAGCGGACAATCCGCTCGTGAGTAGGCTAGTTCGACGGACTAAGAATGGCGCATGCTCAGAAAGGATTTACACGGCGGAAAGGTGCTTTGCTGTGTATTGGACTTCCTATTTCTAGTCCCGTCGTACGTGCTGTACACGTCATCGCGCAAGCTTTCGTCGGACTGTTTGGCTATCCGTGTGTGGTCAAGTCCGTTCAGTGGAAAGTATGACGGACTGTCCGTCGGATTGTATGACGGACTAAGTATGCCATACAATCCGCTCGTGTGTACGCGGCATTAGAAAAAAAACTTGTTAGTCTGCAAAAGACTTGAGACTGGGGCGGAGGTTCACCTTCCAGCAGGACAACGACCCTAAACATACAGCCAGAGCTACAGTGGAATGGTTTAGATCAAAGCATATTCATGTGTTAGAATGGCCCAGTCAAAGTCCATATCTAAATCCAATTGAGAATCTGTGGCAAGACTTGAAAATTGCTGTTCACAGACACTCTCCATACAATCTGACAGAGCTTGAGCAAAGAAGTTGGGGCAAAAATGTCACTCTTTAGATATGTAAAGCTGGTAGAGACATCCCCAAAAAGACTTGCAGCTGTAATTGCAGAGAAAGGTGGTTCTACAAAGTATTGACTCAGGGGGGGCTAAATACAAATGCACACCACACTTTTTACATATTTTTTTGGAAAAAAAAATTGAAAACCATTAATCATTTTCCTTATACTTCACAATTATGTGCCATGTTGTGTTGGTCTATCACATAAAATCCCAATCAAATACATTCTCATTTTTGGTTGTAACATGACAAAATGTGGAAAATTTCAGGGGGTATGAATACTTTTTCAAGGCACTGTATAGTTTATACTTTAAAAAAAAATAGCTGTGCGCCACCTTGGGGGGGCGGGGGGGGGGGGTGGATAGGGGGGCAGACATGAGCCTTTCTGCAGCTGCAGGCTGCAACTATCTGGCGGAGGAGTTCTATCATCCTCTCTGCTGCCAACTGAAGAACATTACACTGAACACAATAACAAAAAAGAGAAAAGCAAGCGTGCAAAAATTTGAATGTCAAATCAAAAAGTAGCTGAAGTAAACAATAACAACATATGCACTCACTAAAAATGCACTAAATATTACGGTACTTAGAAGTAATATGTAAGATTCTGCAGGAAAGATATAATTTAAAAATCAATAGTCCGGTACTTTTGTGCTTGAAAACAGAAGTACGTGGCCCATCATCATCATTCAGTGCTCTCAGGTGTATGTTTGATCTATGACGATCATTAATAATACTAGATAGTGTTGATGGTGATACATGTCTTCTAAATGTCATTCTATCTCATAATTGTGTGCTGTATAAGTTAATGTACTGTAAATAATTTCGAAAACAGCACAAATTGTTTAGCCTCACTCTGTTCCCGAAGATTTAATATCGATACAATAGTGGCACAGTATTGGAGTATCAGACAAAAAGCAAATAGAATAACCATATATACTATATTACCAAAAGTATTGGGACGCTTGCCTTTATACTCACATGAACTTTAATGACATCCCAGTCTTATGCCCTGTACAGACAATAGGATTTTCCAACAACAAAATCAAATCATTTTTACCGACGGATGTTGGCTCAAACTTAAAGTTACATAGTAGGTGAGGTTGAAAAAAGACACAAGTCCATCAAGTTCAACCTATGTGTGTGATTATATGTCAGTATTACATTGGATATCCCTGTATGTTGCGATAGTTTCAAGAAACTATTAGATATCCACCTGAACAATCGATGCCCCCGCTGAGACCACCGCCTGTGGAAGGGACTTGTCTTGCATACACATGTTCACCCAAAGTGGTTGGCAATTCCGAACGTGAAGAACGCGGTGATGTACAACACGTAAGACGAGCTGAGAAAAATAAAGTTCAATAGCCAGTACTGCTCTTCTGCTTGATTCCGAGCATGCGTGGCACTTTGTGCGTCGGAATTGAGTACACACGATTGGAATTTCTGACAACGGATTTTGTTGTCGGAGAATTTGAGAACCAGATCTCAAATTTTGTGTGACGGAAATTCCTATGGAAAATGTGTGATGGAGCCCACATACGGTCGGAATTTCCGACAACAAGGTCCTATAACACATTTTCGAAAATCCTATAACACATTTTCGAAAATCCTATTGTGTGTACCGGGCATAAGTCCGTAGGGTTCAATATTGAGTTGGCCCACCCTTTGCAGCTATAACAGCTTCAACTCTTATGGGAAGGCTGTCCACAAGGTTTAGGAGTGTGTCTATGGGAATGTTTGACCATTCTTCCAGAAGCAAATACAAGAAGAAAACACCCAAGCTCAATGGCACAATTGGAAAATGCTCACTGAGACTCAATGCTCAGGCGGGGGGACCCCACGCCCCACTCAAATGTCCAAAGTAGAAATTAAGCGACAACTCGATAACTCCTTGGTATTATCCTTTTTTTGGCTACATCATATACACAGGATCAATGCTGAAATTTTTCAGCTATTACAGCCCTAATTCATCCCAAGGTGTTCTATCAGGTTGAGGTCAGGACTCTGTGCAGACCAGTCAAGTTCCTCCACCCCAAACTCTCTCTTCCATGTCTTTATGGACCTTGCTTTGTGCACTGGTGTGCAGTCATATTAGAACAGGAAGGGGCCATCCCCAAACTGTTCCCATAAAGTTGGGAGCATGAAATAGTCCAAAATGTCTTGGTATGCTGATGCCTTAGGAGTTCTGTTCACTGGAACTAAGGAGCCAAGTCCAAACCCTAAAAAACAACTCCACACCATAATCCCCCCCTCCACCAAATGATGGTCCATAAAAAACGTGGATGAGTGAATTTGGGATGGAGGAACCTGACTGACCTCAACCTGACAGAAAACCTTTGGGATGAATTAGAGCAGAGACTGCAAACCAGGCCTTCTCATCCAACATCAGCGCCTGAGCTCACAAATGCGATTCTTTGTCTGATACTCCAATGCTGTGCCACTTTTTTTTATACTTTTGGTAATATAGCGTATCTACGAACAATATTTTATACCTTCAGTTAACATCAGGCCTAACCAGTGATTTACTATACTGTGTGGGGAGCTTTTACTAGAGGAAGAGATGGAATTTGTTAACAAACTCCATCCCTTCCCTCCTGTCAGAATAGCAATCTGCCTAGTTTACATAGGTCAACCCCCTTACTGTGTTTCTGTCTGGTGATTGGTGGCTACTGAGTACCCTGTACCTGCTCATCGACTTCTGCTGTGTGTGATTGCAATGGAAGTTAGCCTGGCGGCGGCACACCCTCTACCTGACAGAGTGGGATCACGTAAATATATATAGATATATATATATATATATACCTCCCAACATTTTGAGATGAGAATGAGGGACACCTACTAAGTACGTAGGCATAGGATACGCCCCACCACACCCCCTTAAAGGAGAATTAACCAAAAAAAGGTTAATTAAATCCACAAGGCCTTTTTTTTTTACCACTACTGTTCCTTTATATTGGCTTTTAATATGTACAAATGCAGCCATTTAGAATTTGGATGAAAGGTTTAGCACTGGGAAACTCTTTTAGAAAGAAAAAAAAGTTCATTTTATATACAACTATATAGAACAGACCAAAATAGGGATAAATGAGGGGCAAGAGGGACAGAGGGACATTGCTCCAAATCAGGGACAGTCCCTCAAAATCAGGGACAGTTGGGAGCTAATATATTTCTTTATTGTACATCACGGGACACAGGGCCATAGTAATTTCTATGTGGGTTATAGGCCACCTTTAGGTGATGGACACTGGCACACCCTAAGACAGGAAGTCCACTCCTTATATAACCCTTCCCACTACTGGGAGTACCTCAGTTTCTTCGCCAGTGTCTTAGGTGTTGTTCACGAGTAAAGATGTGCTGTGCTGAGCATCACTGGAATAATTCTTTTCTGGGGTAAGCTATGCAACCGGATCCATTCAAAGTGTCTTTTCAGGCAGAATTGAATGGTACCCGGGTCTCATGGCGGAAGAAACAAGGTTTAGCCCGTAAAGCTTCTCTTTTTAGAGAGTTGGACCCCGGGATCCAGTGCTTTTGTTCTTTCGGCCATAAAGTTTTACTGGCGGGGGGCCTTACGGGTCCAGAGATGTGGATCCCACGATAAAAAGGGCCCCCCGGTCCCTGAAGGTTTTTTAACAGAGCCCATCGTGAGGGGTAAATGTTGGGTCTGTCGGTTTTACCACAGAATCCCTGCGGCAGCATATGGTAAGTGGAGATTCCTAAGAAATAAAAAATTTTCTTATGGATTGTCTCCTTTAAAAAGTAAATGTTGTAATGCCTAAAGTCACCACTGGGGCCTGTATAGAGCACGTACCTTGTCATGCTTTCCTTAGATTGCTCTTTGTCAGCAGAAGCTGCAGACTTTCCTCCGGCTAGCACTCCCAGGCCTCTGGTAAGATGTTGAGGGTGGATTTCTTTAAAAAAAAAACACCCCCCACCAGGGCAGAAGCGCTCCCCCTCTGCCTGGATAGGTAGGGGGAAGTCGGAATGATAGCAGGTGCCACTCTGTTCCCTGCACGCTGGTTTGTCACACCTCTCCTCCTCGCCACACCTCCCCCACACACACGCCGATCCCTTCGGATTGGAAACCCACATTTGTGTGGGAAACCGTTCTTTTTGAAAAGAGGAAGGGGGCGTGGCAGGAAGACAAAGGGGCGTGGCTTGGGCGGTGTTAGCATGCGGCAACGCCCAGCGCAGGTGTACATTTAAAAAGCTCCATTTTGCTGACAGCAGCTGATGGAGGGACACAAGAGCAGAAGGAGGCATGTAAGTGATGACAAAGGCATTCCCTTGGCACATTTACTGAAGCATCAGGCTGAGCATTGATAGCAGCAGCAGTTGCTGGACTATTTGCTCAAGCAGTGGGTGCAATTTGTTCTGGTAGTACCTCTGCATTTGTGCATCGGGCTATGGTCAGAAGGGGAGGTAGAAACACCCCAAAAAAGGGCTCAAAAGTGTCTCCCTCAAGCTCTAAGAAGCTTAATCTCATCTCTACAATGGCATCCTCCCCTGAGAGATTTGTGGTGGGTGGTCAGAGTGAACCATCGGGCCGTCAAATTTTGCAACTGTTTCTAACACTGTAGCCCCTGTCTATATTACTGAAGAGGTTTTTTCCTCAGCCATGATAGGATTGGAGGAAAGGTTAGTGGCTTTAATCTCACCTTTTAGAGTGGGATAAAATGCGACAGGTCCCCTTCCACTACCCGGAACCCTCAAACAGAGGAACTGGGGGAGAGAGAAGAACAATTTCCCATAGGGGGCCATGAAGAGGCTGATGACTCCTCTTCTGAGGGGTCAAATGCAGAAGGACCTACTTCAACTTCACAATCTGAGAGATTGATGGTGCAATCTCTTACTGCGTTAGTCCGCTCCACTTTTATGCTACCCTTAACTGAGTCGGTTGATAAGCCCACTTCTTGTTTGGGTTCGCTAAAGCCTCCTCAAGCTGTGCATGTCTTTTCTGACCATTCATTGCTGGAACAGCTTATGTATTCTGAGTGGGATCACAAGCATTTCCTTTTTCCATTTTTATCTTATGGAGGAAAAAAAATCACAAAAAAATGGGAGATACCAGCAATTGACCTTACGCTTGGGCTGGTACATATGAGTACAATACTATGGTTGAAAAATTGGTCAGCCAAAGCACCTTACAAAAAGCTCCTGGCTAGTTTCCCAGTCCACGGTGAATGGCTGTTTGGGGATGATTTGGATAAATGCATCCAAAAAATTTCTAGTGGAAAAAGTACCCTTTTGCCAGTTAGGAAAAAGAGTAAACATATTTCATTTAAACAAGCTTCTTCTCCAGTGCAAGGAGCATCAGCCTCCTGGCAGTCAAATGAGTGACTTCCTCAATAGCTCTAGGGTACAAGCTAGATTTCTGAGAGGCCCCCTCTCCTCATTTTATCAGATGCCAGCCTTTTGGTTTGGGGACTAGTACTGGAGGAGGCAACCATCCAAGGGAAATGGTCCAAGTCAGAAATGGCCTTCTCCATCAACCTTCTAGAGATTCGGACAGCGCGCTTGGCCCTGAAGGCCTGGACGTTCAGGTTACGGAATTGTCCTGTCATGATCCAATCCAACAATGCCACAGCCATTGCTTATTTCAATCACCAAGGGGTCACAAGAAGTCGTGCGCCCCAGAGAGAGGGTGTTGCCAGCAGTTGTTCTCGGGAGAATGGTCCCTTCACCCCGATATTTTCCTGGCAATATGCCGAAGATGGGGCATCCCGGATGTAAATCTGTTTGTGTCCAATTTTAACAAGAAGATCGACAACTTTGTGTCAAGAACAAAGGATCCGCTAGCATGAGGAACAGATGCCTTGGTGGTCCCGTGAAATCAGTTCTCAATGATTTTTGTATTGCCTATTCTGCTGCTTCCATGACTTCTTCGCAGGATCAAGCAGGAAGGAAAGTCGGTGATTCTTGTGGTCCAGAAGATCTTGGTATGCAGAGATCATAAGGATGGCGGTAGGGGACTCATGGACCCTACCACCATGTCCAGACCTATTCTCACAAGGTCCGGTATTCCATCCTACCTTACAAAAACTAAATTTAACGGTTTGGCTATTGAGACCCACATTCTAAAGAAGCATGGGCTGTCAGGTTCAGTGGTGTCTACCTTAATTGATGCAAGGAAGTCGGCCTCTAGAATCATATATTATAGAGTCTGGAAGGCATATGTTTCCTGGTGTGAATACAAGGGTTGACAAGGGTTTTTCTGGTAGCCATATCTTCTGCAAGAAGGGTATCAGAGTTGGCTGCTCTTTCTTGCAAAGAGCCATATTTAATTATTCCCAAAGATAGAGTAGTATTGCGTCCTCATCCTAACTTTCTACCGAAGGTAGTGTCAGGTTTTTATCTAAACCAGGATATTGTTCTACCTTCATTTTTTTCCAAAATCCGGTTCTATGGAAGACGAGTCATTACATTCTCTTGATGTGGTGAGAGTAGTCAAAGTCTACTTGAAGGCGACTGCTCAGATTCGAAAAACGTTTTGCTTGTGTGCATCAAGGTCCTAAAAAAGGACAGGTAGCATTGAAATCGACTATTTCTAAATGGAGGAAACAAAAATTGAGGGAAGGGAGGCCTATACGTGGAACACTCAAACCACGAGCCAGCCAAAACATCCCCCAGTGGAGTAAAGGACTGTCTTGATACCCAGGAAGTATAACAAGTATATTAATATTAAAACAATTTTTATTTAGACAAAGAGAATATATATAAAATTTAAAAACATTTGTTGACACACAGCATAGTTACATCACACAATCGTGTATTATGAATAGTATCCAGATAGATCGTTTGTTCAACTAGTTTCGCGACTGCTTGTCGCTTCTTCAGGAAGATCTTGATACTATCTACAATTAAACATATAGCGTCAACATTGATAATGAAAGTATGCAAACCACATTTCAAAATCCATAAGTACAGTGTATTAATTAATTATAAACAACAATTTTTGTTTCCTATATTAAATATATGAGGATGAGGATACCATATACATATTTTACTATCTCTTGTTAATCCAAGGCACGTCTACCGTACGTGTCTATTTCTAAATGGAAACGTAAGGTTTGAAGAGAAAGATTCCACCCTCTCAAATCAAAGCGCACTCCACCAGGGCTGTTAGTGCTTCGAGGGCAGTGCATCACCAAGCCTCCATGGCTCAAATCTGCAAGGCCGCAACTTGGTCTTCAGTCCATACATTTACCATATTCTATCAGGTTGATATAAAAAGGCATGAGGATATCGCTTTTGGGCGCAGTGTACTGCAGGCAACAGTATAAGTCCTCTGGTCTCATGGTGCCCTACTTTTGTTGCGTCTCCCTTCCCTCAGTTGGCATTGCTCTGGAACATCCCACATAGTTATTACTATGGCTCTGTGTCCCGTGATGAACGATAAAGAAAATTGGATTTTTATAACAGCTTACCTGTGAAATCCTTTTCTTGGAGTACATCACAGGACACAGAGGTCCCTCCCCTCTTTTAATACACTTATATTGCTTTGCTACAAAACTGAGGTACTCCCAGTAGTAGGACGGGTTATATAGTGAGTGGACTTCCTGTCTTAGGGTGTGCCAGTGTCCATCACCTGAAGGTACCATATAACCCATACAATTATTACCGTGGTGCTGTGTCCCGTGATGTACTCAAAGAAAATAATTTTACAGGTAAGCTATTATAAAAATCCTATTATACATATACACACATGATTCAGCGCACAGGTGTAGCCCTGTAGTAGTAAAACTGTTATAGGGCAGACTTAAAGTGGTTAATCAGATTAAAAGATCACCAAACAGTCTATTTTTTTGTTTCCGCCAACCCATCTAAAGAAGTATGCATTGTGCTTTATCGACATCTTCGTTAGAATTCTATTTGTGTATAGGCATCCAGAAGTACATTTTCAAATGTTTTGAAAACTGTACTGTACTTTAGTGCTGTGTTGTGTGTATTGTGTGTATTGTACTTTAGTGCTGTGTTGTGCGTATTGTACTTTCTGAGTTAGTGACTTTTTCTGACAATATAATCACACAGGAACCTTTTCAGGAATGGATTCGAATACATACAAGACTATGCATTCAATGGAACAAAGCTGGATCAACTGTAGGTATAACTGTTTATTAAGTCAATCTTTTCAGCAGAAAATGTGAAGAGTGCGAAGAAGTGAAAACATTGATTCCTGTGGAGTAAAATGCAGTTTGGAGGGCTGGGAAGGATAACCTCTAACACTCCAGCTGTACAGGAAATGCATCATTGAGCTCAAGTCTCAAGGGTGAACATTACTTAACAGTTGGAAAGATACAGGTTGTCCAGTTCTGATAGAGACAAAACTATCTTACATAATATATAGACTAGAAAATAAAAGCTAGAAAAGAACATGTGAAATGAAGTCCGGATACACAGTAAAACCTTGTTATAATGTACAGAGGCAGACTATGCTGGGTATTAAGTTCTCAATTGCTTAAAGAGGAACTAAACTGTATCTGAGCACCACAAACTGAAAATGCTATTTAATTCACTTTTAACTTCTTGCCGACCAGCCATCATCATTATACTGTGGCAGGTTGGTACTCGACTGCTTTAAGAGCTATAGGGGGGGGGCGTACGTGGCACGGTGCCGGAGCCGATGCATGTGGCCAGTGGGCCCATTGTCCGCTGGCTCTTCAGAGAGCCGGAACAGGGATCTGTCAATGTAGACAGATCCCCGTTCTGTCAGGGAAGTAGAAAGATCTGCTATTCCTAGTGTTAACCCCTTCCCTGACAGTGACATTTATACAGTGATCACTGGCTATTTATAGCACTGATCGCTATATAAGTGTCAATTGTCCCAAAAAAGTGTCAAAAGTGTCCGATCTGTCTGCCGCAATGTCGTAGTTCCGCTAAAAGTTGCTCATCACCGCCATTACTAGTAAAAAAAAAAAATATATATATATATATATATATATATATATGTGTGTGTGTGTATATATA
Organism: Lithobates pipiens; assembly: GCF_037356315.1. NCBI lineage: Eukaryota > Metazoa > Chordata > Amphibia > Anura > Ranidae > Lithobates > Lithobates pipiens. The sequence goes on from NW_027507758.1 coordinate 39,294,787, forward strand.
TATATATATATATATATGTGTATATATATATATATATATATATGTGTATATATATATATATATATATATATATATATATATATATATAATAAAAATGCCATAAATATATCCCCTATTTTGTAGACACTATAACTTTTGTACAAACCAATCAATATACACTTATTGTGATTTTCGTTTTACCAGATATATGTAGAAGAATACATATTGGCCTAAACTGATGAAGAAATTTGTTTTTTTACATTTTTTGAAGGGATATTTACCATAGAAAAAGAGTAAAAAATGCTCAAAAGAAAAAAAGAAAAATAGCTGCGCAAATACCGTGTGACATTAAAAATTGTAACAACCTCCATTTTATTCCCTAGGGTCTCTACTTAAAAAAAATGCACGAGTTTACTCAAGCCTAGGGCAGCACAAAACCTTAGTACACCACTGTGTGTGTGTGTGTGTGTGTGTGTGTGTGTGTGTGTATGTATATATATATTTACACACACACAGTATCTAACAAAAGTGAGTACACCCCTCACATTTTTGTAAATATCTTATTATATCTTTTCATGTGAAAACACTGAAAAAATTCACTTTGATACAATGTAAAGTAGTGAGTGTACATCTTGTATAACAGTGTAAATTTGCTGTCCCCTGAAAATAACTCAACACAGCCATTAATGTCTAAACCACTGGCAACAAAAGTGAGTACACCCCTAAGTGAAAATATCCAAATTGGGCCCAATTAGCCATTTATCCTCCCCGGTGTCATGTGACTCATTAATGTTACAAGGTCTCAGGTGTGAAGGGGGAGTTAAATTTGGTGTTAACGCTCTCACTCTCATACTGGTCACTGGAAGTTCAACATGGCACCTCATGGCAAAGAACGCAAGAAAAAAATAAAAAATTATTTTTGCTCTACATAAAGATAGCCTAGGCTATAAGAAGATTGCCAAGACCCTGAAACTGAGCTGCAGCACGGTGGCCAAGACCATACAGCGGTTTAACAGGACAGGTTACACTCAGAACAGGCCTCCCCATGGTCGACCAAAGAAGTTGAGTGCACATGGTCAGTGTCATATCCAGAGGTTGTCTTTGGGAAATAGACGTATGAGTGCTGCCAGCATTGCTGCAGAGGTTGAATGGGGTGGGGTGTCAGCCTGTCAGTGCTCAGACCATGCGCCGCACTCTGCATCAAATTGGTCTGCATCTGTCCCAGAAGGAAGCCTCTTCTAAGGATAAAGCACAAGAAAGCCTGCAAACAGTTTGCTGAAGACAATCAGATGAAGGATATAGATCACTGGAACCATGTCCTGTGGTCTGGTCTGATGAGACAAAGATAAACTTAGTTGCTTCAGATGGTGTCAACCAGGTGAGGCGTACAAAGACAAGGGTTTCTTGCCTACAGTCAAGCATGGTGGTGGGAGTGTCATGCTCTGGGGCTGCATGAGTACTGCCGACACTGGGGTGCTACAGTTCATTGAGGGAACCATGAATGCCAACATGTACTGTGGCATACTGAAGCTGAGCATGATCCTCTTCTTTCAGAGACTGGGCCGCAGGGCAGTATTTCTACATGATAATGACCAAAACACACCTCCAAGACGACCACTGCCTTGATAAAGAAGCTGAGAGTAAAGGTGATGGACTGGCTAAGCATGTCTCCAGACCTAAACCCTATTGTGCATATGTGGGGCATCCTCAATTTGAAGGTGACGGAGCACAAGGTCTCTAACATCCACCAGCTCCGTGAGGTCATCATGGAGGAGAGGAAGAGGACTCCAGTGGCAACCTATGAAGCTCTGGTGAACTCCATGCCCAAGAGGGTTAAAGCAGTGCTGGAAAATAATGGTGGCCACACAAAATGTTGACACGTTGGGCCCAAATTGGACATTTTCACTTAGGGGTGTACTCACTTTTTTGACCAGCGGTTTAGATATTAATGGCTGTCTGTTGAGTTATTTTGAGGGGACAGAAAATTTACACTGTTTATACAAGCTGTACACTCACTACTTTACATTGTAGTAAAGTGTCATTTCTTCAGTGTTGTCACATGAAAAGATATATATATATATATATATACATATATATATATATATATATATATATATATATATATATATATATATATATATATATATATATATATATATATATATATATAGAATGTTTGGGGATCCCGAGTAATTTTCTAGCAAAAAAAAAAAAAAGATGATTTTTACATGTAGGATTGAAATGGCAGAATTGGCTTAGGTTGCAAGTGGTTAACAAACACTGCAAAATTGCTTCCCTTAAAAAATATATATAGATACAGTTTTTATCATTTTTGACTTCTTTATTATGGTGAGGACTGAAAAAAATGCAAATGTTTTTCATGTTTTACTTTTTCTTATATTGCATACAAAATATTGTATATGCACTTCTATCCTTTGATAAAAATACAATGCCTGTATAGAGAGTGCAATAGCTGAAAGTCAAATTACACTAAAGGAATGAATTCTTCTTTCCTCAATCTAAAACAAAATAAAATGTTTTTGGTAAAGTTGGATTGAGGGTTCCCATTTGTGATAATAATTGTGGAATCTCAGCAGTGACCTTCAGCCGGATTTTAGAAAGGTTAATCAGTTAAGGACCAGGCTTTTTTGTAAAAAAAAATACACTTTCATGAATAAAAAAAACTCAACAGTAAAGTTAGCCCAATTTTTTTGTATAATGCGAAAGATGATGTTAAGACGAGTAATCAGACATCCAACATGTCATGCTTCAAAATTGCCAATGCTCATGGAATGGCGACAAACTACGTTACCTAAAAATCTCAATAGGCGACGTTTAATTTTTTTTTACAGGTTACCAGTTTAGAGTTACAGAGGAGGTCTAGAGCAAGAATTATTGCTCTTACTGCAACAATTGCGGTGATACCTCACATGTGTGGTTTGAACATCGTTTTCATAGGCGCGACTTAAGTATGTGTTCGATTCTGCGCAAGAGTTTGGAGGGACAAGGCGCTTAAAATTTTATTTTTTTTCTTATTTATTTTACTTTTTATTTTTTGATTTTTACACTGTGCCTTTAAAAAAAAAAAACACTTTTATTCCTATTATTAGTAAACATCCCTTGTAATAGAAAGAAGTATGACAGGACCTCTTTATTGCGAGATCAGGAGTCAAAAAGATCTCACATTTACACTTAAAGTTGGGATCACACTTTATTTGCATTCGCCTCACAGCAGGGGTCCGGTGCGTCCCTGTTCATCGCTTCAGGTCTGATTTCAGCCTGAATTTTTGGCTGCATTCAGATTTAAAACGGACCAAAAGACACACAGGGCCACAGCGGAGATATGTGAACTGGCTCCATAGAAAGCCAGTCAAAATCTCCTGCTATTGCGAAGTGGATACAGGGAACACAGCCTAAAAGCAAAAAAGCCTAAAAGCAAAAAACAAAAAAAAATAAAAACAAAATGTAATTTTACATTTGCTAATTAAAAAAAAAAAAAAAGGCTCTATAAAGCTGAAAAGATGTCAGATGTCGCTCTGGTCCTCCAAGGGCATAGAGTAGAGTGGGGGCCATTTTCACCTCACTCGATTTCCTGCCCATCGTACATGGGATCGTATTGTTTCTGCCACTACTGGTGGCTCCAGCAATCGGGGGAAAGGACCGGGAACCGGCGGGAGGGAGGGGAAGGGGGACCTCTCCTGCTGCCCATAAAAGTGATCCCGTGGAGGATCCGGGACCACTTTTATGTGAAAGAGGATTGCCCACTGTTTAAAAAAATACCAGGGTTATGAAAGCTAGCTGCTGCCAGAATCATGGTATATAACGTGAAAGTAATGATGTATATATGCATACCTCTAAATATTTTGAGATGGGAATGAGGGACACCTACTAGCAAACATATGTAGGCATAGAACACGCCCCCCTGCCACACCCCCTTAAAGGAGAATTAACCAAAAAATAAGTTTCTTAAATCTACAAGTTCTTTTTTTTTTACCACTACCATTCCTTTATATTGGCTTTTAGAATTTACAAAAATGTGCAACAATTTAGAATTGGAATGAAAGGTTTATCACTGGGAAACACTTTTTGAAAGATAAAAAAGTGCATTTTATATACAAATAAAGAGCAAAATGAGGGACAAATGAGGAGGAATGAGGGACAGAGGGACATTGTTCCAGATCAGGGACAGTCCCTCCAAATCAGGGACAGTTGGTGAGCTATGTATCTACAGTGGGATGTTTAAAAAATAATGACGAATCTGACAGCGATGACCATGGCAATGTATTATATATATATATATATATATATATATATATATATATATATATATATATATATAATGTATGTATGTGTCAGAAGACTGTGCACATTTCATCATTCACGTGCTCTAGGAAACATACAATACAGGCTCATATCTGTGCATGAACAGGTTATCAATGATCCCAATGACCTCAGCTTAGATCCAATTTCCTAGCACTGACCCACAGACTCCTGTATAGCTCTTGCTATGGCATTTCCTACATAGAATACAAAAGGGCAGAGTTTTAGAGCTAACATTTTTTTAAGATAGGCATGTACATTAATAGTGGTATACTAATTATTGCTTTGTCATTGATAGATCCACTGTGATGTTTTGGATCAGACAGATTTTACAAATCTGGAATCATTTTATACAACTCAGGAAGTTTATTAGTAGGAATGCTTTAGCAGTCCCACTATTGTTATTAGTTTTTATTTATTTATCATCATCATCATCTTTTTTTATTTATTAGTGGGAATGCTTTAGCAGTCCCACTATTGTTATTCGTTTTTTTATTTATTAATCATCATCATCTTTTTAATTTTCTCATTCCATAAATTTTTTGGCTCTGCGTAACTTCTGCATACTTTCAGCTATTAAAGCTATTCAACTTTTAAAACGTTCAGCTCTTTCCACTGATGTGTGCTCTTCTTCAATTTTTTTCCTACTATTTATACTTTTTAAAATATTAAGCTTTTTAACACTTTTTTTTTAACATTGAAGTCAATGAGAGCATGCTTAAAATCAGTAAAATCTTCTTCCGCTGCCAAAAGTTTCAGCTACTTCATACTTTCACCTACAGACGCCAAACAAACTTTAACTACTTCCCACCCGGCCAATGTACATATACGGATGGGAGCTCTCTACTTCTGAGTGGACGTTCCTGAACGTCCATCAGAAGTAGGGGGATTGCGCACGCGCACGTGCCCCCGATGCCCCCGTGTCACCCGGACACGTGTCACCCGGACACGGTGCATCTCGGATCGGCAGGAGGGCTCTGTGATTCTCCCTCCTGATCACATGACGGCCGTGTCCAATCACGGCTGTCATGTGATGTAAACAAACAGCCGGTTGCTAGGCAATCGGCTTCTCCTCTCCTCACACGGAAGTCATCGCTGAGGAGAGGAGAGCAGATCGCTGCAGCCGGCTGATGATCAGTGAGTATGAGCTATTTTTTACAGCTTTTTACTCACTGATCACCAGTCTAGTGTAAAACACACAACACACCACACAGTATAAACACAATGTCCCCACACATGTCCCCAAAACACACATGTCCCCAAATAATAAAAACACATGTCCCTAATAATAAAAACATGACCCCCACATATGTCCCACTAAATCACATGTCCCAATGATTATCTGTACACATATGTCCGTGATCACCTGCACACATATGTACATGATCATTTGCGTTAATATGTCCGTGATCACACAAACCATTATACACTTAGCCAATTTTTTTTTACCAAAGACATGCAGCAGAAACATTTTGGCTTAAATTTATGACAAAATTCGATTTTATTTGATTTCTTTTAAAATAGAAAGAAGAAAACATTGTTTTTTTTCCAAATTTCCGCTCTTTTTTCGCTTATATCACAAAAAATAAAAAATGGAGTCGTTAATAAATAACACCAAAATAAAGCTCTATTTGTGCAAAAAAATGATAACAATTTAATCTGGGTACAGCGTAGCATGACCGCGCAATTGTCATTGAAATTGTGAGAAAGCTGAAATCTGAAAATTGGACTGGGAAGGAAGGGGGCGAAAGTGCCCTGTATTGTAGTGGTTAAAATATTCAGCTATCTGTCTAAATCTTTTCAGTTTGATATCTTTTACAGTTTTTATGAAAAAGCTGTTTAAGTTTAGTGATAATTTCAGAAAATATCATTAAATTTAGGGCATCCAGGCTTTTGTTGTCTGTTTTGTTTCCATGGTTACCAGCACTTCTTATACACAGTGATGGGCAGTGGGGGGGGGGGAGCACAGACACACCATGTACTGATTTATAATAGAGGAATATGATGGGGCAGTTTTGATGGGGCAATATAATGGGGCAGTTTTGATGCTATTCAGCATTCCCACGCATTTTCTAGTCTTTAAACATCTAGTCTTATATAAAAAAAAAAAAGCAGGGCTGCTATTAGAAATCACGGGGCCCCACACAGCCTACCTGACACAAACCCCCCCCCCCCCCGGCAGACTGAGGACATAGATGTATCAGTCATTCACATACTGAAGCATAGTAAACACTGTTTACTATGCTTCAGTGATGAATGGAAACAGGAGTGATCGTATCAATCACTCACTGTGTTCATTCGGGAAAGGAAGGGGCCAATAAATTATATATTCACCAGCCCCCCCCCCACCCATGTGCCCACAGCAGCTTTTGACAGGAGATGAGAGGGCACATAGGAAGGGCCTGGACAGCAGATGGAAGGGGTGTATGTGCTAGAACGAATCCCCCAAAAGCCAGAGGAAGAAAGAGAAGGAGAAGCTGGCAGCGATGCAGGGGGAGGCAGAAGAGGATCGGCGTCTGCAATAAGAGTACAAAAGTACAGCCGGCCTGGCTGGCTGTACTGCCATATCAGCGGCCCTGAGCGTGTGATTAAAGTGTATATACGAGAGATATACCAAAAGCTATTCAAAAGTGGGCATAACTTTTTTAACCACTTCAGTATTGGACATTTTCACCCCCTTCCTGCCCAGGACAATTTTCAGCTTTCTGCGCTTCCACACTTTGAATGAAAATTACTCAGTCATGCAACACTGCACCCATATAAAATCTTTATCATTTTTTTCCCCACACAAATAGAGCTTTCTTTTGGTGGTATTTAATTACAGAAAAAAGTCCAAAATTTAAAAAAAAAAATCATTTTTTTTTGTTTCTGTTATAAAATTTTGCAGATAAATAATTTTTCTTCATAAATTTCGACCAAAATGTATACTGCTATGTTTCTACAGTAAAAATAACCCAAATCAGTGTATATTATTAGATCTGTGTGATAGTTACAGAGTCCACAAGCTATGGTACCAATCATTGAAAATTGATCACACCGGATGTACTGATGGTCTAAAGGCCCCTTTCACACGGGCGTCTCTGTTGTGCAGAGCAGACCTGGACCCAGTCCCGCTCTCCTCTATGGTGAGATCGGGTGAAAATGGACCACCTATCCCTTTTTATATGATCTTATCTGATCCAATCCGGCAGACGAATGAAAAATAGGACCACCATTCATCTTGATTTTGCGGACAGGATTGGATCAGATAGCGGTGGATGTCAGCAGACATGTCACCGCTGACATCCACCGCTCCATAGGGGTGAATGGACGATCCGATCAGGTCCGCCTAAAAAACTGAGAGGCGGACCTGATCGGAGATCCCGTGTGAAAGGGCACTCTCTCATTGATGGCAGCTCTTTAAAAGTGATTATAAAATATAAAAATACAGCGCTCGCAAACATACTGAATAAAAGTGAAAAAATATATATGATGAACTGACACAAATTCAAAAAGATATGTAACTCAAGGTGCTTCAATCCAAAGTGAACAAAAGAAACTTGAAAAACTTCAGGTGCACAACACCCCCTTATGTGTCCCCACTCACCAGATCCACGTGACCCCCAGCTTTTCAGTCTGGTGGGCCAGTTTAAGCTTGGTATAGATGTCTTTAGGATGGTGTGTGGAAAGCCAGGTCAGCAGATCCAGGGTTCCTCAATAAAGAGTTTGAGCCAGATAGACACGTACCGAGAAGTAAAAAAATGGAACTAATAGTGAAGTACCATCAAAAATTGGTTTATTTAAACAAAAGATGGGTACTTACAAAAAAGAGGGATTATAACAAGCATTAAGCATGGAACAGATCCTATTAAACCGTTGTTGGTAGCGTGCGTTCCAAACGACCAGAACTGACGTCAGTATTCCCGGAAGCAGCGTCAACGTTTCGCCCTCCCACGGGGCATCATCAAGGACCTTCCTTGATGTTTATAGTTTATAGCAATTTTTAAACAGGTGTAAAAAAAAAAAAAAATCAGCGGGTTTACTCAGGCTTTAAGTGGAATATGTCAAAAAGTAGCTATGGTTAATCAATGGGTATAGGGGAACCCAACAATGAGATTGGAGAGAGTAGTTGCTGGATAAGCTATAATGCTTGAAGGTTGGGAGAAGAACAGGGGGAAATTGTAGCAAAGGAAGGACTTCTTTTTAATTGCAGGTAAATAATGCATTGGAAGCTGAAATAATATGCCGTCAATGATATCTTGATGAAGGGGGGGGGGGGGTGCAGCCTGTCCAGTATTGATGGTGTCCTACTGCATAGTTTGTCTTCAGTGCTGGTTTCCCTTCTTTAAATGTCTTCATTCATCTGTTCACATTGCTCTTGTCAAAGGTGTCATCTTTGTTTACATTCTGTAGCCTTCTCTGTATGTGGGACAGCCTGCACCTCCCCCCTTCATTAACACAGCATGTTGCTTCTACTTGGATTATTGGATCATTATTTACCTGCAATGAAAAAGTTACTATAGAGCAGGGGTAGGCAACCTTGGCCCTCCAGATGTGGTGAAACTACAAATCCCATCATGCCTCTACCTCTAGGAGTAATGCCTGTGATTGTCAGGGTCTTGCAATGTCTCATGGGACTTGTAGTTTCAAAACAGCTGGAGGGCCAAGATTCCCTACCCCTGCTATAGAGGAAGAGTTACTCTACCAACATGTGTGAAATTGGATTGACCTATGTAGGTTAACAAAAAGTTATGCTTACCTCCTTGGTGCAGTCCTTGTATAACCCAAACCTGTTTTGGATAAAATAGAGAAGAGTTAAAACTTCTGTCAGTTTATTTTCTCTGTATTTGCCATTTATGAGATTTCCTTTCACTTCCTGTCCCACAGACAGAACAGGAAGTTAGAAGTCTCTACAAAGTAAGGCGAATTCCTCTCTTAGAAAGCTGTTACCAGGACAGGTGTCCCCATTGGAGAATATACTACAACCTTTTGTTCTGGTGACAACTTGGACGTTTTAAATTCCCATCACTTTTCATCCTTTATGACAACTGAGGACAGAAAACAGAGAGGTTAATTCTCCCCAAAGAGGACACAGACACCAATAAAAATTTAGACAGGGGTTCATTCTACTTAAGTAGGCGTTCTATATCACATGTAAAGTAGAAATTTACTAAGGGCTCAATCACACTAGCAGTTGAGGGAAGGTAAAACCCTGTGGTTGAGCTGTGTTTTTCCCACTCCCCTTTAGCAGCCTACATTTAGAAACATTGAACTGCAGTTTCCACTGCTTTGACCAATCTTCCAGCAATGCCAGGTCATGTTCCATGTTATGGCGCGTACACACGGTCGAACTGTTTGACGTACTTAGTCCGTTGAAACACATTTCAGCGGACAATCCGCTCGTGTGTGGGCTTCAGCGGACTTTTTCAGCGTGCAGTCCGGAGTACTAAGAATTTCGGATTTTCCAAAAATCTGTCCGTCGTACTTTGGTTTCAGCGGACAATACGGTCGTCAGTATGCTAGTTCGACGGACTAAGAATGGCGCATGCCCAGAAAGGATTTACACGGCGGAAGGTTGCTTTGCTGTGTCTTGGACTTCCTATATCTAGTCCCGTCGTACGTGCTGTACACGTTATCGCGCAAGCTTTCGACGGACTGTTTGTGTATCCGTGTGTGGTCAAGTCCGTTCAGTGGAAACTACGACGGATTGTCCGTCGGATTGTATGACGGACTAAGTACGCCATACAATCCGCTCGTGTGTACGCGGCATTAGACACCTCCAGTGATATCAACCTATTACACACCTTTGTATCATCAGCAAAAAGACATACCTTGCCCAACAACCTTTAGTGATGCCCCCCACCCCCCTTTACTGGTAGTTTCAAATTTCAAGTAGGCTTTTTTACATTTTTGCAAAAAGCCAAAATTCAAGATGTTGTGGTGAAATCAATTTTTCTGAAATGGGCTATCCCTCGTAATAATATATGTACATGAGGGCAGCCATATTTGCTCAGTATTATGTACTGTATATGACAGAACACCTGCTCAAGGTCTGTCCATTGATAGCCAGCCAAGAGCAAATCTTTGCATCTCCCCAGTTTTGACAACATCCAAATAGAGAAAAGCTACTAATAACTAATTTATTCTAAATGAGTATAGGATTCAATAAAAAGCTCTGGCATTTAATTTTAAATGCATTCTTCCTTTAAAATAAGTTTATGGGATATATAATCACCTTGTATAACTACATAAATGGGCCACATAGTGCAACATTTTTTAAATTGAAAGCTATTGCATATGACAAAGGGGCACTATAAATACATCTAAACACAAAAAACAATGGGATTCCATAGGTGTTTTGTCTGAATGAGCAACATGAACACATTTCCATATGGTTAAAAAAATATATACGGTATATATTGAGAAGTTGTTATGCAAAACTTTGATTAAAAACAATTGTAAGAAATATGACAGAATACATCCAAGATAATACATTGTATAGAAAACATGTAATACCTCTGAAGACAAGCCTGTAGATATTATAAATATCCAGGTAAGTACTTATGAAACAGCAATATAATTCAATCGTATGGCATCTGCTGCTTAGACTGGATATGGGAGCGTGTTTTTTTGTGGGTACGTGTGTTTGCGTGTTTCGCAAATGACTTCATCAGGAGTGCAAAGGTTTAAAATGTAAGAGTATTGTAACACATTAAATGTAACAAATTTAAAATGTAAGAGTATTGCCTTGGTAAAAGGAAAGAAAATCCCAGAACACCATGCAGGGGTCACCAGAGGAAAAAGAAGAAACCTCCAAGTGACCAAGAATGGTAATATTTATAGACATCTGCATTAGTCCAAAATGTATATGGTACATAGCTATTGGCGCATCTTATTAAAAGTTTCTAAGAGAAAAGCCACCTTCCAAAAATGATGTCCTTACACATGGGTCAAGATATAACCTTCATCGGTATACACCAGGGATATGCAATTAGCGGACCTCCAGCTGTTGCAGAACTACAAGTCCCATGAGGCATAGCAAGACTCTGACAGCCACAAGCATGACACCCAGAGGCAGAGGCATGATGGGACTTGTAGTTTTGCAACAGCTGGAGGTCCGCTAATTGCAGATCCCTGGTATACACCATATGTGGTGCATAGAAAATCATATCTCTCCTGGACTCAAGTGTTACTTAGAGAAAGCACCTATAGAATCCCATTTTTTTTACTTCTAACTTCAGCCTGTTCAAGTAAGCTTTGACAAGAACCTGGAAACTGATTGGTTCCTGTGCAGCGCTTCACCAGATGTTGCACTCTCCAGTTTTAGTATATAAACCCCATGGTATTAAGGTGGTGCTTGTAACTACACATCTACAGGGGTTGGACAAAAATATGGAAACGCTACATGATTAGCAGGTGTAAAAGTGACGACTGTTAACAAAATCAGCCAAGATCAGTAGGGTGCTCTTCAAATATCCCTCTAGTGACTGGCAAAGACCCCCCTCAGCCTCCTGCTTAAATAGGGATCCTGGGAATTTCTGGAATGTTCTGGGGGGCCAGGTGACCTTAAATTACCTATCCTAAAGGCCCCCCCCAGAACATTCCCAATTAGCTGACCTTTTTTGACTTATCACAAACCCCCCCATTAAAATAAATCAGTGGGGGGCTTGAAACACCTACCACCATCATCCCATGAGGGAAAAGGGGGGGGCCTTAAAACAGGCTATTCACGGGCGAGCTATTCACAGGACGTGTTTACATGCAGTGAACACTGTCCCAAGCTTACAACAAGGACTGTCTTGTGACAATGGTAAAGCAAGGTGGGGGGCGCAATCATGGTTTGGCCAGCCATATCTTGGTATTCTGCAGGCCCCATCATTACTTTGAAAGGTAGAGTCAGTGCCGATCACTATGTTCAAATAATTGGCTGACCATGTGCACCCCGTGGTGTAGACATTGATTCCAAGACAGTGCCATTTATCGAGACCATAATGCTCCGATTCACACAGCTGGTGTTGTCACATTGTGGTTTGAAGAGCATGCAAACGAAGTCCCGCACCTTCCCTGGGCCCCGCAGTTGCCGGGCCTCAGTATCATAAAGCAGCTATGGTGAATTTTGGAGAATTTTGGAGGTTTGGACTTGTTTTCCCCCTCCGGAATTTCTGTGAGAACTGGAAAGATTCTTGCATGAAGAGTGGTATTAACTTGACATATAATTGTTCTAACAGGTTATGTTCTTAAGTACTACCTGGAATTACTCCACGATTTGGGTACCACATGCCTAACGAATTTTGATCAAACTATTAAGGTGATTGTTTCACCACATTATACTGAGCTTAAAGTTAGCTTAAAGTTGCTCCCATTCTTGTTTCAAAGCAGGATGATTGTACCTATCTTTTTACGCCACAAAATGTCATTGCGACACGTTCATTATATCTCGTCCTCCATTCCAATAAAATATTTGAACAAGAAGAGTGGCATCAGATTCCATTATCCCCCATCCAAGACTTATATTTGTCAATTCCCAGGAGAATTCAGGCCGTCTTGGATGCCGAAGGCAGTCCAACATCATATTCTGTAGCGATTTCATTCTTTTACCTGGTGTTTCCATATTTTTGTCCAAGCCTATGAAGCTGTAGGTAAGTACTATAAATGTGAGTCTTACATCTACCTATATTTTTGTTTTTAGATAAAAACTGCACAAAGTATATGCTCACAGATAATACACTACAGGTTCTCTTTACATAGTGGCAGCAGTAAAGCTACCTACAGGGGCACATTTGACTTTAATGAACATGCACATGTATTATAACTTGATGTAATAAATATTGTAATGGAAAAAATATTGAAAGACTTGGTCATCTATCCAGACCTATTTTATCGTAGATAATATTGTTATTTAGTTATATAACTTCAAGTCATAAGTATTTGAAGTACCACATTTTTAGTTTTAAATAAATGTAGATCTTTTGGTCAACTGGCTATGAGCAACAATTAGACACTTTTAAATCCTGTGTGTAACGCTAGGAGAAGTCATTACACTCAAGGCAGGAGATGACTATTAAAGCTGAAACCCTATTGAGAAAATGTACTGTAATTAATATCTGTTGCATGCAGGTTTCTTAATGACAACAAAAATCTACAACGCTTTCATAATGATGCCTTAAAGGGAGCTACTGGACCAAATCGTCTGTAAGTACAATAATCATTTCTCTTTTTTTTGTCACTTCAAGACATATATTAATAATTCTTAAATGATTTCATTTTTCTTTATGCATAGAATGCATAATCAATTTCATTACAGGCCTGTATTTGTAATATTGGACTTTACAGGTGCCCAAAAACAAATAAGAACTATTTTTTATTTAAAAATAAACACAGTATTTTACTATACAGGTAATTTCTTAAGGAAAAAAAAGAGACCTTGTCCATCAAACTAAGACGCCACTTTATCTATAAAACCCAATAAAATATTCACAAATAAGTAAAAATTGCAGGTGTATAACCATCCATTACATCTTATATGCAGCGCTGAATATGAATACATGTGCAAATGGGTAAACAATTAAAGTGACAGTGCAACACTATAATAATGGCCAATGACTGGCATCTACAACATATATAGATAAATTGATGTGATAAAGGAAACATTGTACAAAACAGTATTAAATCACAATGTCCTTCAAAACTGAATCTGAAGAGACGTGAGTGAGTCCAAACAGGTAAATGTGACTTGAACTGAAAAACTGTTCAAAAAACGGTATAAGATGAGTGTTCTGACTCTATAAAGAAGCACCACCATGGAAAGAATTGGCTATGCCCCTTGGGAAAGGAAACCACCATGGAAAGAATTCACCATCATGTGCACGAGGCTTAATAGTTGTCCTGTGGGCAGATTCTCCCACCTGAGCTGTGGATCTCTGCAGCTCCTCAAGAGTTACCATGGGCCTCTTGGCTGCTTCTCTGATTAATGCTCTCCTTGCCTGGCCTGTCAGTTTAGGAGGACGTCCATGTCTTGGTAGGTTTGTAGTTGTGCAATACACTTTTTATTTGCAGATGATGGATTGAACAGTGCTCCACAAGATGTTCAAAGCTTGGGATCTTTTTTTATAACCTAAACCTGCTTTATACTTCTCCACAACTTTATCACTGACCTTTTTGGTGTGTCTCTTGACCTTCATGATGCTGTTTGTCCATTACGGTTCTCTAACAAACCTCTGAGGCTTCACAGAACAGCTGTATTTATCCTGAGATTAAATTAAACACGGGTAGACTCTATTTTCTAATTAGGTGACTTCTGAAGGCAATTGGTTCCACTAGATTTTAGTTAGAGGTATCAGAGTTAAAAGGGGCTGAATACAAATGCACGCCAAACTTTTTATATATTTATTTGTAAAAAAATTGAAAACCATTTATTATTTTCCTTCCACTTCACAATTATGTGCCACTTTGTGTTGATCTATCACATAAAATCCCAATAAATTAAATTTACGTTTTTGGTTGCAACATGACAAAATGTGGAAAATTTCAAGGGGTACGAATACTTTTTCAAGGCACTGTACTACATCTGAAAATTAAAATCAAGGTCTGAGTTAGGAGTTGCTCACTTCTAATGCATTTCACACTTGGTGTCGTCAAGGAAGGGTCTTGACGGTCGGCTGGTGGTCCTCAAAGCCAAGTGAGCAACTCCTACCTCAAATATTGATTTACATTTTACATTTCATACAAAATACTTGATGAACCAAGGATGGTCATTGTATAACCTATCTTTGTAAAATGTAATATGTATTGATTGTATTGTGAGGTAATGCTCAAAGGCTTTCGTACAATTATTAGGCATTAAAGTCTACCACAATCAATGGATGAATACTTCTTTGTCAACTTTTTTACAAAGAAGTATTTATTTATTTTTTTTAGGAAATTTCTGTATAAAAAAAATACAGGGTTTTTTTGTAATTTAAGAAGTGTATCTGTTATTTTTGGCACCTATAAAGTCCCATATTGCAAATTTGGGTTTCTATATTTCAGTTAAACAAATGTGGGGCCTTGAGTACTTATCAATCCAAATGAAAGTGGTTGCAATCCTAAAAAAACAAATAAATAAAAAATCCTGTTCTTTTTAGGCATGCTGTATAGCACAGTGCTCGTGCTATATCATTTTTCCCTTCCTATATTGTAAAATACCTGGTTGATTCTGCCAGTTCCTGTGTCCCCCTGTCTGTGCTGACCACAATAATCATGGCTGCTGATCCATGATTACCGTGGTCAGGTTATGTGCCTCCGTCATCCTTCTGCTCTGCTCTGACAGTCTCTCACCTTCCCCTCCCTTTCAACATGAGTGGCTCTCCTCCACGCCCCACCCCCTCCCAACGCTATTCAGCTGCAATATGCAGCATAAATACATGTACCTTCTCTGGTTTAGGCTGCCATCAACAATAGTGTAGGTGATTTTTTTTTAAATGAAACGGAAGGCTTATTACCTTTTCCCACACCTCTGCTGTGTGTTCACATGTCCCCCTGTGCTGGCCGGCTGACATCACAGGGAATATTGGCCCCTCCCACTTCTCTCCATAGATCGGGGAAGACCAGCGGAGGTGGATCACGTGACCACACAGCTGCGGTGTTAGAAAAGGTATTTACCATTTTCATTTAAAAAACAAAAAAACAAAACACTTAAACTATTGTTAATGGCAGCATACTTCCGGGGGGATACATGTAAAGTCACATGGTGACTTTACAAACTCTGAGTATATATAGGTCACAATTTCATTACAGAATAAAGTTCAATATGTCCAATCTACTTGGAAACGTATTTCTTTGTTGGGACGCAAGTATCTTTATAAATGTTACTGCTGATAAGGGGACAAAGCAGGGACAAAGATAGCAATAAAGACTTGATAGGAGGTTTTAACCATGTCTGACTTTATACAAAACTAAAATAGTTTGGACTATACTTACACTTTAACTTGTTCAATATTTTTATTGAAAATTTTTCATCAATATAACAAAACAATGGAGTAATAAATATCCCAAACCGGGAGCCAACATATATACTTACACTTTAAGGCAAGGGTTCATGTAAGATTAGAGATCCTTCACACATCGTAGTCATTTTTGATTTTGCTAGATGGCCAGACTGGGCCTGCATGGTAATACAGGTTGTGCCAGGACAAGGTCACCCAGTGCCCAGGGCAAAGATGCCAAACTACACCCCCCCCCCCATTCATAATGTGCAATCTTAGGGGATCTTATACCTAGCAGTCTCTTGCTTGTCAAAATCACTGCCGCTGTCACTACTCCTGTCAGCCTTGTAACAAAAGGAAGGCACCCCCACCCCTACAGTAAACCATTGCACCCAGGGCAGCCGTCCCTCCAGCCCACCCCTTGTCCCGGCCCTGAATACAGGTACTCCATTTGTCACTCCTCTGTAAAAGAAAGGTAGGAATGTGCAATATTAACTCAATTTTAAGTCATGTGGACTGCGATGGAAGTAGTTCTCATCTATAAAGGTTCACTATGCGTGCTGAGCAGCCTGAATACCACTGATCTAGTTATATCTCCATTCATACCTAATTTCTTAGTCAATGATCAAAGTTAGATTTGTATAATGTAATTAACTTCTATCCATTGTCTTTCAAGGGAGCTAAACAGATAAAAAATGTTTTCCAATTGTAATCACGCATCGGGGGTGGCATATTTTAAAAAATAGATCCCCTCTACTGATATTATTAACCTCCAGAAGCAAGTAAATCAGTATGCACGAATCCAGAATTACAGAATTATGCTTCATCTTTATTAAAATGTACACCTATGGATGGAGGAAAAAACATAATTGAAAGATTTAGTGGCCTTCTCATTGCAGTAATATTATATATATATAATTATTATTATTTTTTTTACAATTTACAGCATTCATGGCAAGGGTCTCCAACCTTTGCTTTATGAACTATCAATGTCAGTAATTGTAATTCCTGATATTTACATGAAAGTGTTAAGTTTTTCTTCCAAGAATGATACGCTGGTTGATCTTATGTTTACCCTTTAGAGACATATCATCAACAGTCTTAGAGCATCTCCCTGTCCATGGACTGGAATTTATCCAGGTCTTAGTTGCGGAAAGATCATATTATCTGAAGAAGTTACCGGCTCTTGACAAGCTTGCCAACCTGTTGGAGGCTCGACTAACCTATCCCAGTCATTGTTGTGCTTTTACCGACATGAGAATGAAAGAGTAAGTATTAGAGTTCACTATATAGTCTGCTTCTGAAATGTATATTCTAAAACATTAAGTATATATAATGTGACAGATGGCATGGGGGCCTCCGCCAATATACAGCTTCTTCCACTCTGGAACCAGGTATTATAGCTGAGAATTGCACCCAAGAACTAGACAACACTAGCTTAGGTGCAAACTGGAACTGACTTATTGTAAATTCACAGAGAATTTATACCACTCACAATAAGGTAAGAGCATTATCATATTATTCTAAACAATGCCTTACTAACCATTCAGTGTCCTCCACCCCTCTCTGCCATTCCCTCCACTGGCTTCCACTCACCCAACAAATAAAATTCAAAGTACTTACAATAATTTACAAAGCCTTCCATAACTTTGTCCTCAGCTACGTCGCTAACCTAGTCCCAAAATACCAACTAAGCCGCTCTCTTCGGTCCTCCCAAGACCTCCTGCTCTCTAGCTCCCTTTTCACCTCCTCCCATGCTCGCCTCCAGGATTTCTCCAGAGCTTCTCCCATCCTTTGGAACTCCCTACCCCAATCGGTCCTACTGTCCCCTAATTTATCCATCTTTAGATGATCCCTGAAATCCCTTCTCTTTAAAGAAGCCTATTCTGCTTCTAACTAATACACTGTTTTACTTCCTCCATCAGCTCTACCCCACAGTTATTAACTTTTGTATCAATTGACCCTCCCTTTTTAGATTGTAAGCTCTAATGAGCAGGGCCCTTTGATTCCTCTTGTACCAAATTGTAATGTAACTGTAATATCTGCCTTTATTTTGTTAAGCACTGAGCAAACTGTTGGTGCTATATAAATCCTGTATAATAATAATAATACAAACTGTAAATAGTAATATCAGTACATCTCATGAACAGCTAACATAAACAGTAAGCTAATAAACAACTAGTCACCTAAACAAGCCTAGGTGACTCAGGTCAGTGCCCACCTAGACCGTTTGGCACCAGTCCCATAGATACACAATGCACATTACACATGCTGTCTGTCGGGTGTTTGGCTTTCACTGGTGTAATCTGTACACTACAAAAGTCATCATAAGAAATGTTCCAGCAGTCTGAAATAGAGCTGCACGATTCTGGCTAAAATGAGAATCACAATTTTTTTGCATAGAAGATAGATCACGATTCTCTCATGATTCTTGTGGCGTAACATCATCTTTCACATTAAAACAAAAAAATTGGGCTAACTTTACTGTTTTTTTTTTTTATTCATTGAAGTGCATTTTTCCCCCCAAAAAATGCATTTGAAAGACCGCTGGGTCACAGTGTGACATAAAATATTGCAGCAATTGACATTTTATTTCCTGCTAAAATATATATAATATTTGGGGGTTCCAAGTCATTTTCTACCAAAAAATATTGATTTTAACTTAAGAAACAAGTGTCAGAAAAAGATTTAGATTTTAAGTGGTTAAACTTCCTGCATTTACACATTGTTTAAAAACTTGGCAGACTGCCTGGATTTTTTTCTTTACACACAGAAGATTCCCTTTGATCTAAGAATGAAGTTAGTTACAATGTTTCATTTTAAAAACTTGGAAGACTGCCCAGGTGTTTTATTTTGACAGCTGAGTGAGCAGATAAGTCTCTCCACTTGTTATATGAAAGAAATGGCAAACTCTGCTATAGAGATCGTCAGGGGGGTTGAATCGAGATCTCGATTTTTAACGATTAATTGTGCAGTTCTAGTATGAAATAGTGGAATTAATTTATCTTCATAGATTACTTGGGGGAGATGGTTGATAAATATTTCTGTCCCAAGAGAAGAAGCTTCTCCAACCCAGTCTGCAGGAGGGCTACGATATTTGCTCTGACCATTCACCTGCACAAGATTAATATTACCTCTTTCCATCCACTCCAGAAGGGAAGCTTTATTGTCCTTATTCAGGGAATTATTCCAAGCCTCACTCTCAGCGTTCATCATGTTGTTGTCCACCATTAGAGAATTATCAGCTCTCTCCATGGGATCAGAGGCTGAACTGAACTCTTTTCCATGTTCTGACTGAGTGAAGAAGACAAAATCCCCAGTCTCCTCCATAAACCATAATCTGTGGGTAGAAGGCTAGACCCTAGTTCCCTCCAAAAGCCTCTGTCCCGGTTGGGTTTGTCACATATACATTTTAGTTTTGGATAGAGTAATAATACAACCCAGTCGGTTGTTTTATTTGTTTTTGTCCTGTCCTATTGGGGAGATTTCCAATCACTTCAAGTTCCAGAGACACAACAGGTGGTGATAGATGAGGTTAGACAGTTGTCATCTGAACAATTGTCCTCCATTGGAAGATTTCCACTCACCAGCTCTTCTAATGGCAATTGTAACATTTTAGGAAATTTAAAGAAGGAACACTGGTTGAGAGTCCAAATAATTTTATTTCATCACGTAACTTCAAGAAACAAACTATCATGCTTTGTGGCTCTGAGAGACCCCTTCATCAAAGCTCAACAACACAATGCTGAAATTTGGGCTGTAGTGATGTTGGCTCAAAGAACAAAAATGGACTATGGGTACCTTTTGATAAAGGTGAAATTAGTAGCTAATTTCACGTAGCCAAGCTATAACATTTTTAAAGGGTGAATCTCCCTAGCATGGACACAACAGCAATAAAAATCTGACAATAGATTGTAAGCTTGTTTCGTATCCCCAGGACTTACTGGTATTTCAGTCCATTCATCAAACTAAGTAGTTTGTGCTTTTTTTCATCAATACCTAAGTTTATTGTTCATTTATCTTAGCAGCTGAGTTCCTTTAATAACATGTCCTCCCCACCCCAAGGTGAAGGGAAAACAGTCAGTTGTGTGAGTTTGGTTGTTTGAAATCTACAGCATACATGGAGCATGTGCATTCAAAGCTTACAGCATTTTCTGCAAGGTGTTCTGCATGGGGTCTAGTATTTACCATGTGACATAGGAGTAATTATGATTTTTGGAGTTTTGGTTGAAAGCTTAGAGGTAGGTAATTAAGAGGATAGGACAACTTGTTTACAGTGAAAGATTACAAAAAAATAATGGGTATCCCTAACCTCATTAAGCTTTGCGGGATCAATACAATGGCAAGAAATCAGCACACCTAAATACTATCCATAGGGCAAGGGTCGCCAAACTTTATAAACAAAGGGCCGGTTTACTGCCCTTTAGACTTTAGGGGGACCCGGAGTGACCAATGGGAGTCAAAAATGCCCCAGTGTCAGTGGGAAAAAAAACATAGTGCCTACAGTGCCTTGAAAAAGTATTCACACCCCTTGAAATTTTCCACATTTTGTCATCTTACAATCAAAAGCGTAAATGTATTTTATTTGGATTTTTTGTGATAGACCAACACAAAGTGGCACATAATTGTAAAGTAGAAAGAAAATGATAAATGGTTTTCAAAATTTTTTACAAATAAATATCTGAAAAGTGTGGGGTGCATTTGTATTCAGCCCCCTTTATTCTGATACCCCTAACAAAAATCTAGCGGAACCATTTGCCTTCAGAAGTCACCTAATAAGTAAATAGAGGCCACCTGTGTGTAATTTTATCTCCGGATAATTAAAGCTGTTCTATGAAGCCCTCAGAGGTTTGTTAGAGAACATCGTGAACAAACAGCATCATGAAGGCCAAGGAACACACCAGACATGTCAGGGATAAAGTTATGGAGAAGTTTAAAGCAGGATTAGGTTAGGTTTAGATTAGGTTAAAAAACTATCCCAAGCTTTGAACATCTCACTGCTCAATCCATTATCCAAAAATGGAAAGAGTATGGCACAACTGCAAACCTACCAAGACATGGCTGTCCACCTAAACTGACAGGTCGAGCAAGGAGAACATTCATCAGAGAAGCAGCCAAGAGGCCGATAGTAACTCTGGAGGAGCTGCAGAGATCCACAGCTCAGGTGGGAGAATCTGTCCACAGGACAACTATTAGTCATGCACTCCACAAATCTGACATTTATGGAAGAGTGGCAAGAAGAAAGCCAGTGTTGAAAGAAAGCCATAAGAAGTCCCATTTGCAGTTTGTGAGAAGCCACGTGGGGGACACAGCAAACGTGGAAGAAGGTGCTCTGGTCAGATGAGACCAAAATTAAATTTTTTAGCCTAAAAGCAAAATGCTATGTGTGCAAGAAATCTAACATTGCGCATCACTCTGAAGACACCATCCCCACTGTAAAACATGGTGGTGGTAGCATCATGTTGTGGGGATGCTTTTCTTCAGCAGGGACATGGAAGCTGGTCAGAGTTGATGGGAAGATGGATGGAGCCAAATACAGGGCAGTCTTAGAAGAAAACCTGTTAGAGTCTGCAAAAGACTTGAGATTGGGGTGGAGGTTCACCTTCCAGCAGGATAACGACCCTAAACAGCCAGAGCTACAATGGAATGGTTTAGATCAAAGCATATTCATGTGTTAGAATGGCCCAGTCAAAGTCCAGACCTAAATCCAATTGAGAATCTGTGGCAAGACTTTGTTGTTCACAAACGCTCTCCATCCAATCTGACAGAACTTGAGCTATTTTGCAAAGAAGAATGGGCAAAAATGTCACTCTCTACATGTGAAAATCTGGAAAAGACATCTCCAAAAAGACTTGTAGTTGTAATTGCAGTGAAAGGTGGTTCTACAAAGTATTGACTCAGGGGGACTGAATACAAATGCACACCACACTTTTCATATATTTATTTGTAAAAAATATTGTAAACCATTTATCATTTTTCTTCCACTTCACAATTAGGTGCCACTTGGTGTTGGTCTATCACATAAAATGCCAATAATATACATTTACGTTTTTGGTTGTAACATGACAAAATGTGGAAAATTTCAAGGGTTATGAATGATATTTCAAGGCACTGTATAGTCAGTAGAATGAGCAATAGTGGCCCGTCATTGGTATTAGTGGGAGGAATTGTGCATAATTGTTTAAATCATTGGGAGGAATTATGCCCCATTGATGGCGTCAGTGGGAGGAATAGTGTCCCATCACTGCTGTCAGTGGAAGGAAAAATTCCCCATTGTTGGTGTCAGCGAGAGGAGTTGTTCCCCATTGTTGGTATCAATGGAAGGAATGGTGCCCCCTTGTTGGTGTCAGTGGGAGGAATAGTCCCCCAAGGGCCAGATAAAGCCAAGCTAGGGGACTGTAAGATGTTACTTCTTGGGGGGCAAATCAAATAAGCAAATTTTATTATTGTTGGAAATACATATGAACAATGTGGATTTTACAAAACAACAAAGAAATGGCTCCGATAACATACATAATATTATCTTTAAGAGATAAAGCAGAAACTATTTCTATTACTAATTTGTAAAAAATGTCAACAGTTAGTAGTGTCAAATAAAACACTGAAAATGCCAGATAAAAACGCATGCCGGTTCTTCAAGCAGGTGTACAGAATTCTTCACATACTGGAATCTGTACAAATCACCTGCAACATTCCACAGAAACCTTCACCAGAACGGCGTATTCAAGTTTGATGATTACACATAGAATGCAGGTCAAGGGGGTCAAGACCAAACATTTCCCTTTTTAATAGAAAACTTTCATCTGTTTGAGAAAAAAAAAAAAAAAACACTATGGAATTAAAACCGATAAGAGCGTTACCCCAATTATCAACAAGGGAGAATATTATAAAGAAAAATTAGACAAGATTAGGATATCAAATCTGGTAAGTGGAGCTATTGCTAACAGGATTATCTAAAAATGTTAATTGTGCCCAAGCAGTACCCTGAAAATATAACTTTTTGTCCTAAATTCCCACTGAAAAATATCGGTGCACTTTCTGACATGTGACTCGGCCTAGGCACTGCTGTTCTAAAGCCTCATAGCTGTATATCTGCAGTGTGAGATTGTCTAAGGTGCTGCTGTCTCTGACTGTAATGCCGCGTACACATGACCGGACTGTTCAATGGACCTGGTCCGGCGGACTAGCTAACCGACTTTGCAGCTGAGGTCCACTGGACTTTCAAACGAACGGACTTGGCCACACGCGATCATTCCAAAAGTCCAAAGGATTCGAACGTGATGACGTAGAATAAGGAAGTTCATAGCCAGTAGCCAATAGCTGCCCTAGCGTCGGTTTTAGTCCGTCAGACTAGCACACAGACGACCGGATTTTTCGACCGGACTCGAGTCCCTTGGAAAGATTTGAAGCAAGTTTTGTTTTCTAGGTCTGCCAGACTTTTGGGAAGAAAAAGTCTGCTGGAGCCCACACATGATCGAATTGTCTGATGGATTCCAGTCCGCCGGACCAAGTCCGTCAAAGTACGGTCGTGTGTACGCGGCATTAGTCTTAGCAGGCTTGAAGATTTAAATATTGCATATCAATAGCATGCATTCTGATTTCTGCTAGTGGATTAAGGCTCCTCTTTAGTTTTTTTTTTTTCAATCTCCTTGTCAGGACACCTGAGACCAGGTGACAGATGCACTCTGTAGGAGTCGGAAGTGCACAGCTAGCATAGTGAATCCTAATGCCGGCCATACACGGTTCGAAATTTCGAAAGAATTTTCTTTCGAAAATCGCAGCTAAGAATTTTCGGACCATTAGTGGGCTGCAGCAACAGCCAATTTTTGTGCGGAAATCAAATTTGAGGAATCGGACATGTTGGAAATTTTTGGAAAAACAAACGATTTTCTAATCAATGATGGGAGAATCGTGCGAGAAATGTAATAAGGAAAGAAAATTTACGGAGAGAAAAGAAGATTCCCGGCCTGAAAAATTATTTTCTGTAGCAACATGAGGTAAAATTGAAGGTTTGGTCAGCCGAATTTCGAAAATCAATGGTGGCATCATTGGATCACAAAAAAAAAAGAACTTTCTGATTTTGAAAAGAAAATGTGTTCGAAATTCGACCATGTATGGCCTGCATAGGACTGACTGCTGCGGCTAGTACCCAGGGAGATTCAGGAAGCAGGTCTACTGGATCACTAACACAGATCCCAGTGGGAGCTAGAGCATAGATTACCCAGGGAGTGGAGTCTAAGAGCCAGCAGGTGTTCACCAGAGCCTCTAGTGGTGAGGATGGACTGTGCTGCAGTCTGGCTCCAGGTCACGGCCCCTAGGGTCAGACAGCTCACGGTAGACTACAGGAGAAGGAGGCAGCAGGCTGGAACAACAAGGATATTAAAGGAATAAGGCAGAGGTCAGGGCAACTAGCAGACAGGAACAATAGAGTACACGTCAAAGGTTCAGGGTCACAGGCAAACAGGGATAGTCGGGGACGTGCCAAAAGGTCAGGGTCACGAGCAGACAGGAATAGTCGATAACACGCCAAGGTTGGTAACAGAGACAAATGAAGAGCACACGGCAAGCAGGAAACAGGAAGCCAAACTTACAATGAATACACAATGGTGGATCAGGATGGCTGGCTTGCAGTGCATAGGTTAATATAGGGTTCCCTGATAGGGCCTGGGGTGGAGACATGCTTATAGGAGAGGTTATAAAAACAGCCAGGTAAGAGTGGCTGGCCTCTTAGTTTGAACACGAGGAGAGGTAAACTGACAGAGAAAGATTACTACATAACCATGACACTCCTTCCTCACTTTCATACAAAACCCATTGTTTACAGAGCTCAATAGTTGAAACTGAATTTTACACAACCAAAAATGTTTATCATTTTTTTTTTCACACAAATAGATCTTTCTTTTGGTGGTATTTAATCACCACTGAGTTTTTTATTTTTTTGCTAAATATATGAAGACCGAACATTTTGAAAAAAAAAAAAAAAAAAGTTTTCAAAGTTTGTTAGAAAACTTTGCAAACAGGTCATTTTTCTCCTTTGCTGATGAGGCTGCACTGGCGGGCACTGATAGGCTGCATTGATGGGCACTGATCAGCTCTACTGATGGGATTCACTGATGGGCACTGATTGATGGCACTGATAGGCACCACTGATGGGCACCAATAGGCGACTCTGGTGAGGAGGCACCGATGGACACTGATTGGCAGCACAGATTGGCAGCACTAGTGGTCACTGTTGGGACTGCACTGATAATTGGGACACTGATAATCAGTGTACATGTCCTCCCATCGTATGACGGCCTCCCAGAACTGGGCGACTGCGCTGTAGTCATCATTCGAATATAGCATGGGTGGGCAAGTGGTTAATGAAAGACAGTGGGAGAGAAGGGGTGGCCATGTTATGATCTCCACCTCATCCAATCAGAAAACGCCTTGTATTCATTGAAAAAATGCAATGCACTCTATAAATGTTGAAGGTGCCGAGCAACCAACCCCCTGTGATCAGTGTGCAGAAGGGAAGCTGCTCGCACAGGAAGATCACAACTATCATATGGAGCTCAGACTACTACAGTGATTTAGAAAATCCCCAGTGGACCCCCCTCCAGATATCAGATATGCATACTTACATCGTGCCAGGCTGGCCCATGTAAGCATACAAAAAATATAATTTTGGAGTTCAGCCTTAAAGTGTTATTAGACCCACAACATGGAGTAAAACATGCTTGTTATACTCACTATGGAATCCTCCGCATTGTGTAAAAAGGCTGTTTAATCCTGTATCCTGTACTAATATAATTGCATTTCCGTGGATTGTGGGAGACCAGATATAGTGAATGCAGGGTCCTGGGTTTAGTAACACTTTAATGCTTGCATGATGCATTGACTTTTCTAAGAGAGCTATGTGGTTGTGATGTCATTTCCTGTTTCTTTGTTCCTGTTGATTCCAATAAAACAAGAAGGGCTCAGTCATGTGCCCAGCACCACCTTGGCTGTTAGTAGTTAGAACTGCAGCAACTTAACCCGAAAAATACATTTTAATTCATTACAGACAATTTACAAAGCGCTTTACATTCAAATCAGTCCCTGCCCTCAAGGAGCTTACAAATCTAAAGCCCTTACTTGACATGCATATACAGTATATACATACAATGGACAAAATCCATTAAGCCACTGTGTTGCACATTTTAATTTTATTTGGTTGCTGTAAAAATGAATAGGTGACTGCAGAATGTAACGAGAAGGTAATTTAAAATGTATCTAAATTCAAAAATAAATATGTAATATATTACAGCTTACTCATCTGTAGATGTGATGGCTGCATTTGTTTTCTTTTTTTCCACTGTTTTAGGTCTTTACATTTTTCGCATAGGATCCTGCAGTGGCAGTAAGAAATTTCCAGTTCAATGGCGACAACACCCCTGAGGAGCAGCAATGTCTACCCAGGCAGCTCTTCTGATTAGATTACAAACACTTCCTCCCCTCCTCATCCCAGGGGCATGAGATGGGAGTGGTTTTGTAGCACGCGGGACATAGCTGGAAATGCTAATAACATTGTTTGAGAAGTTGCAAGGGCTCGAAAAAAAAACAAAAAAAAACGAAAAACAAAAAAACAAAAACATAATACAGCTACCAAGCACTGGTAAGCTGCAATATATTACAATTTCATTAAGTCTTGGGTTTACATCTATTTCTATAACAAATTAAATGACATGCATGGAAATAATAAGCCATGCTGCTTTTATATAAAACAAGAGATACAGTATAAGTAATGACCAATAATATGCACAAGGTAGTGTGTAATAACCCAAAAATTAATAAGCGTATTTAATTTCTTGGACTTTTTTTTCATTAGCCTGCAGAAGAACCTTCTAACCTCTTAGGTATACCTGGGAGATCTTTTTTTTATGATAGAACGTTAACTACCTAATACAAGTTAATATATTAAACCAGATCTAAGCCGCTGTGCGTTCAATAAATTATTTCAAAAGTTACTACAGCTATTTGTTAATGAAATCGTTATGGCTTTATTGGATTGTGTATCACACGCTATTCTAATTTTACTGCTTTATAAAAAAAATTAAAAATAAAATAAAAAATACCCAGTTTAAATGGTTTTGCCAGAGAGAAATAAGAAGCAGTGAAACTTATAACTAGAAATCCCTTGACATCTTTTTGACACACTGTGGGTAATTAAATCCCACTATCACTGATATTCCTTTTTTTTTTTTTTTTTTTTTCCTTGGCAACGAACAGCAGAATGTAATAAAAGGAAAATTTCCTCCACGGAGCAGTTCCAGAGCTTACTGATATCTTCAGTAATAATGCCTCACTGCCCTAAGTCAAAAAGACTTGTCTTTTGTATTAAAGCACTAACTTTAAACTTTAAATAATATCCATATCGGCAAAAAATTCTCTTATTGCGATGCAAAAAACACATTTAAAATTTCTTGAAATGTATATAAAAAAAATATTGTTTTTATTATAATACGATTATTGCTAATAATAATAGTGGTGATATTTATAATAATTATTATTATTATCCTAATACCTATCATCATAACTATTATTATTACATTGTGATGCAAAAACCACATTTAAAAGTCTTGAAATGTATATAAAAAAGGTATGATTATTTATAATACTACTATTGCTAATAATAGTGCTGATAATTATAATAATAGTAATAATTATTATTATTATTGTACTGATCATCGTCACTGTTATTACATTGTGATGCAAAAAACACATTTAAAAGTCTTGAAATGTATATAAAAAAAGTTATGATTATTTTTAATACTGCTATTGCTAATAATAGTGCTGATAATTATAATAATAATAATAATAATAATAATAATACTAATAGTAATAATTATTATTATTGTACTGATCATCGTCACTGTTATTACATTGTGATGCAAAAACCACATTTAAAAGTCTTGAAATGTATATAAAAAAGTTATGATTATTTTTAATACTACTATTGCTAATAATAGTGCTGATAATTATTATAATAATAATAGTAATAATAATAATAATAATTATTCTTATTATTGTACTGATCATCATCACTGTTATTACATTGTGATGCAAAAAACACATTTAAAAGTCTTGAAATATATATAAAAAAGTTCTGATTATTTTTAATACTACTATTGCTAATAATAGTGCTGATAATTATTATAATAATAATAGTAATAATTATTATTATTATAATACTGATCATCATCACTATTATTATTACATTGTGATGCAAAAAACACATTTAAAAGTCTTGAAATGTATATATAAAATACATAAATAAAGTATGATTATTTTTATTATATTATTACTATTGCTAATAATAATAGTACTAATGATTATTGTTATAGTAATAAGTATTATAATTATTATTATAATAATAATACCTATCATCCCTATAATTATTGCATTGGGGTTGATTTTCTAAAACTGGAGAGTGCAAAATCTGGTGCAGCTGAGCATGGTAGCCAATCAGCTTCTAACTTCAGCTTGTTCAATTAGGCTTTGACAAAAAAAAAAAAAAAAAAACCTGGAAGCTGATTGGTTTCTTTGTAGAGCTGCACCAGATTTTGCACCCTTCCGTTTTAGTATATTAACCCCATTGTGGTGCAAAAACCACATTTAAAAGTCTTGAACTGTATATAAAAAATAGTTTTAATTTTTATTATAATTCTGCTATTGCAATATAATAATAGTTATTAGAATAATAATCATCATTAATATATACTTTTTTCTCTCAAAGAACATCCATTGAATAATGTAGGTAAACATTACAAGTTCCAGAGCAATTACATCAAGTAAATACACCACTGAGCTGTACCGTCCATCCAAACCAAAGCACAGTAGTATGATGCCACGTACACACGGCCGGACTTTCTGGCAGACTAGGTTTGACGGGATCAGTCCGTCGGACAATCCGATCATGTGTGAGCTAGTCCAACCACTTTTTATAAAAAAATAAATAAATAAATAAATAAATAAATAAATAAAAATCAGACGGACCTAGAAATAGAACGTTTCAAATCTATCCGATGGACTAAAAATCAGGAAAACCGTTTGTCTGTGTGCTGGTTCGACGGACCAAATACGACGCAAGGGCAGCTATTGGCTACTGGTTATTGAATTTCCTTGTTTAGTCCCGTTTACATCATCACGTTCAAAAAGAACGAACTTTCGAATGGACTTAGTCCGGTCACGTGTGGCCAAGTCCGTTCGTTCAGAAAGTCCGTTGGACCTCCACCAAAAGTCAGTCGAGAACACCGTCGGACCTAGTCCGTCAAAAAGTCCGGTCGTGTGTATGCGGCATTACTCCAACCATTCTGAAACTTTGCCAAGTACCAACACAGGTAACCATAGACAATGATCAACTGCTGAATGGCGGATTCATTGAAAAACAACCGGGCATTTAGTTTACAATAACCTATCCATATTATAGTCTATCGGGGATAGCCCAGTGTGTCCAGCCATGGGGCCCAAAATTTATCAAACTTGCTAGAACACCCTCTATGTTGATATGCACTGTATTGTCAAAAGTATTGAGACACCTGCCTTTACACGCAAATGAACTTTAATGGCATCCCAGTCTTAGTCTGTAGGGTTCAATATTGAGTTGGCCCACCCTTTGCTGCTATAACAGCTTCAACTCTTCTGGGAAGGCTGCCCACAAGGTTTAGGAGTGTGTCTATGGGAATGTTTGACCATTCTTCCAGAAGTAAGTTCGTGAGGTCAGGCACTGATGTTGGACGACAAGGCCTGACTTGTAGATTCCGCTCTAATTCATCCCTAGCGGGTTGAGGACAGGACTCTGTGTAGGACAGTCAAGTTTCTCCACCCCAAACTCGCCCTTGGTTTGTGCACTGGTCCAAATCATTTGGTGGGGGTGATTATGGTGTCAGGTTGTTTTTCAGGGGTTGGGCTTGGCCCCTTAGTTCCAGTGAAGGAAACTTTTAAGGCGTCAGCATACCAAGACATTTTGGCCAATTTCATGCTCCCAACTTTATGGGAACAGTTTGGGGATGGCCCCTTCCTGTTCCAATATGACTGCGTACCAGTACACAGAGCAAGGTCCATAAAGACATGAATGAGCGAGTTTGGGGTGGAGGAACTTGACTGTCCTGACATAAACCTGATAGAACACCTTAGAGTGGAGACTGCAAGCCAGGCCTTCTCATCCAACATCAGTGCCCGAGCTCAAAAATGCGCTTCTGGAAGAATGGTCAAACATTCCCATAGACACACTCCTAAACCTTGTGGATGGCCTTCCTAGAAGAATTAAAGTTGTTATAGCTGAAAAGGGTGGGCCAAATCAATATTGAACCCTACGGACTAAGACTGGGATGCCATTAATCACTTCAGCCCTGGAAGATTTGGCTGCTCAATGACCAGGCCATTTTTTGCGATACGGCACTGCGTCGCTTTAACTGACAATTGCACGGTCGTGCGAAGGTATGCCCAAACAAAATTTACATCCTTTTTCTCCCACAAATAGAGATTTCTTTTGGTGGTATTTGATCGCCTCTGTGTTTTTTTTTGGTATAATAAATATCCCAAATTCCAAATTCCCAAACTGAGTTTTCCTCAGTTTAGGCCAATATATATTTTACATAGTTTTGGTAAGAAAAATAAAAATAAAAAAATTGCAATAAACGTATATTGATTGGTTTACACAAAAGTTATAGGGGATAGATTTATGACATTTTTATTATTATTTTTTTTTTACTAGTAATGGCAGCGATTTTTAATCAGGACTGCGATATTGCAGCGGACATATTGAACACTTTTGGAACCATTGACAATTATACAGCGATCGGTGCTATAAAAATGCACTGATTACTGTATAAATGTCACTGGCAGGGAAGGGGTTAACATTAGGGGCGATCAAGGGGTTAACTGTTTTACCTAGGTCGGTGTGTTCTAACTGTAGGGGGGAGGGGACTGTCTAGGAGGATTGAGAGAGATCAGTGTTTATACATAGTATGAACACAAGATCTCTCTCTACTCCCCTGAAAGAACCAGGATCTGTGTGTTTACACTCACAGATCCCAGTTCTCGCTCTGTCCTGAGCAATCTCGGTGCCCGGCGGGCACTCGCATCGTCTCCGGGCACACGCTGCAGGTGTACGCACCCCTAGTGGCCAAAAGGCAAAGCAATGTAAGTTAACGTCGTTTCGCCCAGCCGTGCCATTCTGCCACAGTAAAACTGCAGCGGCTGGTCGGCAAGAGGTTAAAGTTCATGTGCGTGTAAAGGCAGGCGCTCCAATATTTTTGTTAATATAGTGTATATACATACTATATATTATAATGCTTCACGTAGTACCAAAAAGCCGACACCTATTAGCTAAATAATACACTTCTTATTGCTCAAGCAACAAGTAAAAAACTTTTTTGTAGTTGGGCGATATATAATAAATATTTCATATCAATAATTTATAATCTTATTGTAAGTCAGCAGGTGGCGCTCTAGCCTAATTTTCATGCACTTTCCCACGCTATCCTTAACTACTTTGCTAAAGAAAAAAAAAACACAGCGCTCAATAGCTCAAGCTGCAGTTTATACATAAAACCAAATGAGACAGATGAGTTATTGATCTGTTTTTGCCTTGTAATGCAGCACTGCACCAAGATAAAATCAGTCAGAGAACCCTGTATTAGTAAACCTACATTGCTTTGCACAGAAGTCTAGAAAAATGTAAAACTGATAGAAATAAATTACCCCAAACTACAGTTTACCTGAAAAAAAACATTACTTTCTTGCAATCATTCAAGCACAACTAAACTATTCTTGGCAGTGAACAAAGTTCTTCATTCTCAGAGGTGACATTGTGCCCTTTCATAGTCTATTAATGTTGTCCTGAATGAATATGCAATAGACTTAACCCCAACTAATGATTGACTTTCACAAGCTTTCTGGACAATTAAACTTCAGTTATTGATTTTTTTTTTTTGTCTGAAGAAATACATCAGCATTACTGACATAATTAACTTTTTATGTTTTTAAATCAGTAATGATCTGTATTTTACTGAAATAAACAACTTAAAAGATTTTCCCTGTATATAGGATATACAGTAGCTCACAAAAGTGAGTACACCCCTCACATTTTTGTAAATATTTTCTTCTATCTTTTCATGTGACAACACTGAAGAAATTACACTTTGCTACAATGTAAAGTAG
Organism: Lithobates pipiens; assembly: GCF_037356315.1. Taxonomy (NCBI): domain Eukaryota; kingdom Metazoa; phylum Chordata; class Amphibia; order Anura; family Ranidae; genus Lithobates; species Lithobates pipiens. The sequence continues at coordinate 39,327,213 of NW_027507758.1, forward strand.
TGAGTGTACAGCTTGTATAACAGTGTAAATTTGCTGTCCCCTCAAAATAACTCAACACACAGCCATTAAAGAGGAAGTAAACCCTGATGGGTTTACTTCCTCTTTTTTTCCCTGCAAAGGTAAAGCATAATGGACTACTATGCATCGCATAGTAGCTCATTATGTGTCACTTACCTGACACAGGAGCCAGCGAAGTCGCCGCTGATCCCTGTAGTCCGCCGCGTCCATCTTGCTGGTGGCGTCTCGCAGCTCCGACCAATGACAGCGGCGCAACCGCGATGACGTCACTCCCGCGCATGCGCACGGGAGTCGCGCCTCGCAGCTCCGTTGCTGTCATACGGCGAAGCCGCGATGACGTCACTCCCGCGCATGCGCACGGGAGTCGACAAATTTGGCAAATCCATTCTTGGATTTGCCGCATTTAGTGCGCCTGCGCGCCGCTGTCTACGGCGCATGCGCCGTAGACAGCGGTGCCCATTTTCGGGCAAATATCTCCTAAACCATATAGGTTTAGGAGATATTGCTTGGACCTACAGGTAAGCCTTAATCTAGGCTTACCTATAGGTCCAAGTTGTTTGGAAGGGTTTACTTCCTCTTTAATGTCTAAACCGTTGGCAATAAAAGTGAGTACACCCCTAAGTGAAAATGTCCAAATTGGGCCCAAAGTGTCAATATTTTGTGTGGCCACGCCACCATTTTTTTTATAGCACTGCCTTAACCCTCTTGGGCATGGAGTTCACCAGAGCTTCACAGGTTCCCACTGGATTCCTCTTCTTCTCCTCCATGATGACATCACAGAGCTGGCGGATGTTAGAGTCCTTGCGCTCCACCACCGTTTGAGGATGCCCCAAAGATGCTCAATATAGTTTAAGTCTGGAGACATGCTTGGCCAGTCCATCACCTTTACCCTCAGCTTCTTTAGCAAGACAGTGGTTGTCTTGGAGGTGTGTTTGGGGTCATTATCACGTTGGAATACTGCCCTGTGACCCAATCTCTGAAGGAAGGGGATTACCTGCTTCAGTACATGTTGGCATTCATGGTTCCCTCAATGAACTGTAGCTCCCCAATGCCGGCAGCACTCATGCAGTCCCAGACCATGTCACTCCCACCACCATGCTCGACTTTGTACTCCTCACCTGGTTGCCACCATACATGTTTGACACCATCTGAACCAAATAAGTTTATCTTTGTCTCATCAGACCACAGGACATGGTTCCAGTAATCCATGTCCTTAGTCTGCTTGTCTTCAGCAAACTGTTTGCGGGCTTTCTTGTGCATCATGTATAGAGGAGGCTTCCTTCTGGGATGACAGCCATGCAGCCCAATTTGATGCAGCGTGCAGAGTATGATCTAAGCACTGAAAGGCTGCCATGTTTATGGAGACAAGGGCCTCTTCCCCACAACCCTGACCTGGTGTTTGTGGGGGTCTGCAGGCCAGGGGCTTATCAGAATTTGGATCCCAACCCTCCCATGTGAAAAAGTATTGGGGAACCAAAACCAAAAAGTGCTCAAAGTCCTTTATTAAAAAACACAAAAAAATGCAGACCCGACCAATAAAAAAAAAAAAACAAACCAACTCTGAATACAACTGGTCATGTTCAGGGACACAGTCGAATAACAGGTAAACATAGGGGCAGGAGTTACCCGGTGATATAACAAGGTGGCCTCAGCTCCATGTCTACCTCTGATTTGGCAATGAAGAAATGACCACACTATGGCCACTAGGCTGTTTGGGCATTCAGATGAAAGCCAGAACATTCACCTATTTGGCGGGAGCCAAAGTCATGTGTGATAGCTGTATTACTACCGAGACTTATAAACGTAACAGGGATGAATGAGATGAGATGGCGCTCACCTACCCGATGCTATGATGTGGAGGCGAATATTCATTTGCTTTTTTAACACACCTGAGTGGGCTCCAAGCGCAATGCCACCCTATATTGAAGCCTATTAGAGCCTATGGTTCTAATCAGGTGCTTAAAAAAAAACACCCCCGCTGCTGTAATTCATGCACCCGGCGTCCTGAAAGGGGCCTGATGCAGGAATAGGGGGTGGCTGCAGTGGCTACGCATGAATCTATCCATTAACCATATAGGGGTGGTGTGGATAGAAGGGGCAGCACCTGTGCGCCCTTCATGGACGGGCCGCCCCTGCTCAAAGAAGAACTCAAAGCTTGTTTGGCTGTACTTCTCCTATGGATCACAGTAGTGCAGTTCATCTTCTTCAGCCTGCTGTCAGCTGACGTTGAAAAGCCGGTCCAAAGCTCGGGAACGATTGTGACCATATGGTCGGGATCCGCCCACATGCCTGGACCGCCAACCATCTCAGCCTCTCAGCGAGCTGCTGAGAGCTCAATCTGGCTGCTCTCACCCCCTCCACAGCCCAGCGCTCCAATGAGCAAGGAGGGGGGCAGAGCAGAGAGCTGTGAATGACAGTCTGTAGCTCTCTGCTCGGGGAGCCCTGAGAACCAAGCGATCGGCGGTGTTTGATCACTAGGTTCTCAGTGGTAGAGCCAGTGGGGGACAGATGCAACATTGGATGCTGTATCCACCTAGGTATGATTTAAAAAAAAAAAAAATCCCATACACCTCTTTTAATACTGGGACATCACAACATATCTCCATTTCGTGAGTTTCCTTGAACAGAGTGAATGGTCAAAAAAAAAAAAAAAATGATACCCACATATTACAAACACATTGTTAAATTAGTAACACCATAGCGTCACGATGCTTCATATTAATCTTCCTGAATACAGGTTTACAGAAGCAGCTTATGTTAATGATGTTTAGCTGATTACTATTTGCAATCCAGAAAGGCAAAAATAATGGATTAAAACTGGAAGCCAACTCAGCCAATGCAGCTCCACTGCGATGTAAGCTTTCCCGGACAAATACATAATAAGATTATTACCAACAATGTGATAATTGCAGTGATAAAATAAATGGCGGCTTTACCAATCTGTTAGGAGCTGATAATTCATTAATTCCAAATTACTTAAATAATACTTTGTATTTTATTTTATTCCACATATTGTAACTAATTACAACTGAACTGAACATCAAAACACATTTAGAGCCGAATTCCAGGCATACCGCTACAGAAGTGATTTGGTTTGGCAGCCAGGTGAATCCGAGGATTTCAATCATTTTTCTATTCATAATGATTTGTCCAATTCAGGAATCAGAGTTTCCTGGCGTTTTTAAATTGCGTGATTCTTAGAGTAGGCAGATCTTTATAGGCATATTAACCACTTCCCCCGGGTTGATGTTATAGGACGTTGGGGACTTGAAGTGGCAATATCTGGATGATTCCTGCATTCCAGCTGCATTAAAAGCCATCATAGTGGCTGTTTAGCTTCTTTATTGCTTTTACAGGAGGCAGAAGGGGACAAACCGCAGCGACCGCCCCCCAACCCCCCCCCTCGTGCCCTTCAGTGTTTCACACGGGCAAGACCGGAGATCGAGGAGCTTGAGCAGTTTACCTTAGAGCTGGCTGTGGACCAGATGTTTCCCGGCCATCTCTATGACCCATGGAGGGCGGAAGCGATGTCACCGGCACCGGCCGATGTAAACACTGCTGTTTTTTTTTTGCTGGGAAGCCTGCAATTTATTTTTTTAATTTAATCGCAGGCTTTCCAACATAGAGGAGAGGGTCACGGGCAGCGCTTCCTCTGGGCAGCAGCTTCACCCTGCGTCTCATCCCCCTCATCCGCCAATATGATCACTTCTCCTCTGGTGACGTGTCTCAGGACCCTCTTCCTGATTGGCCAGAAGGAGAATCAGGATGACAATAGCGAATATTGTCACACAACTGGGTGGGCTCAGGGCGCAGTGCTCTTTGCCCCGAGCCCCCCCGCCCCTTCTTTTTTAAGCCAATTAGAGCTCTAATCATGTGCTCCTAAAAAAAAAAGAAAAAAAAAAAACCCATTGGAATTCATGTGTCTGGTGCTCTGCATGTAGATTGGGGGCCGGGTGCATTGGATTGGGGGGTGGACGGGCCACCACTGGATGTGGGGACATATAGACCCCAGATATTTCTGTAAAGAGGACCTATCATGCCTTATTCCTATTACAAGGGATCTTTACATTCTGTGTAGTAGGAATAGAAGTGATCTAAAAAAATAAAAGGAAAAGAGTTAAAAAAAAAAAAGAAAAAAGTAACCACTTGCCGACCGCCTTCTGCATATATACTGTGACAAGGCAGCTCGGCTGCGCAGGCTGATGTACCTGTACGTCGGTCCGTGTTCGTGGTATTGTGGGCATGCACACGCCGGTTGTTTATAGCACAAAAAATCTAAATTGCAGAGATGATCAAATACCACCAAAAGAAAGCTCCATTTGTGGGGAAAAAAAAAATCACATCAATTTTGTTTGGGTACAACGTCGCACAATTGTCAGTTAAAGCGATGCAGTGCCGTAGTACAAAAAACACAGCGGAAACGGATCTGCGGGAACCGGGTACACAATGTCCTCCGGCACCCACCGATCATGAGGCAGAGGGACAGAACTGTGATCTACCTATGTAAACAAGGCAGATCACCGTTCTGACAGTAGGGAAGGGATGGAGTGTATGTTCCTGCAAAGCAGAGAATAAATTCCATCTCTTTCCCTAGTAAAAGCTCCTCACACAGTATACATAAACACTGGCTAGGCACACAGTTAACCCTTTGATCTCCCCTGACGGTAACCCTTTCTCAGCCAGTATCATTAGTACAGTGACAGCATGCATTTTTTAGCACTGATCATCACTGTATTAGTGTCACTGCCCCCCCCCCCCCCCCCCAAAAAAAAAAGAGTTGTCTAGAATACAAATTGGCCTGTATTTATGAAGACATTTGATTGTTTAAATTTTTTTTATTGGATATGTTTTATAGCAGAAAGTAAAAAATAGGGTTTTTTTTTCCCCCAAAATTGTCGGCCTTTCATTTATAGCACAAAAAATTAAAACCACAGAGGTGATCAATTACCATCAAAAGAAATCTCTATTTGTAGGAAAAAAGGAAATAAATTGTATTTAGGTACAGTGTCGCACAACCCCGCAATTGTCAGATAAAAGTAATGCAGGCCGTATTGCAAAAAACGGCCTGGTCATGAAAGGGGATTAATTCTTATCAAGTGGTCAACAATTTTACAAAATGGTTAATCATATAGCCGCTACATGGACCATTTTGTGATTTCAGCCTGTTGCCTCTTCAGATATTCTAAAGGGCCACGTCAGAACGGTTTATTCAAAACATTTTTTTTCTGTGGTTTCTGGCTCGGAGACCATAGTTAATTTCTATGGCATCGCTAACCTGGTAATTTTACAGGAATATGCGGCATAGTCACTGAGGCATGGAGTTTGTGCAGCGATACATGTTGGTGAGAAGCTCTGCTTTCACCTTTATGGTTTAACTACAAATTGCTGAAGGAGAATGATCTGTAATAGCAAATGCTAACACAGGGAAGTGGTACAAGTTTAATCTGAAGCTGCGAGGAAATCACTTGTTAGCGGCAAATCGTCATTGACTGTAGTGATTGCGTCACTAGTTACAAATCACTGTTATTTCTGGCATTAGTGATCTGTAGCAATGGGAAGTCACTGTCATCACGGACTTAGAGCGCCGCTCAAACCTGGAGTATAACAGGTGCCCCTACCGGTATTCAGAAAGTGGACGCAGGCGTCAGGCACTGGTTCAGAAGCGTTGACATACACTATATTGTCAAAAGTATTGGGACTTTTACTGCCTTTACTTGCACGTGAACTTTAATGGCATCCCAATCTTAGTCCGTAGGGTTCAATATTGAGTTGGCCCACCCTTTGCAGATATAACAGCTTCAGCTCTTCTAGGAAGGCTGTCCACAAGGTTTAGGAGTGTGTCTATGGGGAATGTTTGACCATTCTTCCAGAAGTGCTTTTGTGAGGTCAGGCACTGATGTGGACAAGAAGGCCTGGCTCGCAGTCTCTGTTCTAATTCATCCCAAAGGTGTTCTATCAGGTTGACGTCAGGATTCGGTGAAGGCCAGTCAGGTTCCTTCACCAAAAACTCACTCATCCATGTCTTCATGGACCTTGCTTTGTGCACTGGAGCGCAGTCATGTTAGAACAGAAAGGGGCCATCCCCAAACTGTTCCCACAAAGCTGGGAGCAGGAAATTGTCCAAAATGTCTTGGTATGCCAACGCCTTAAACATTCCCTTCACTGGAACTAAAAGGCCAAGCTCAACCCCTGAAGAACAACCCCACATCAAAAGCCCACCTCCACCAAATTATTTTTGACCTTCTCCTTCCTGATTGGCTCAGACACAGCCTCCCAGTGACATTGGCCTCTGCTACTGTCAATCAAAGTCAGTGAGCCAGTGAGGGGGGGGGGGGGGGGGTGGGACCGAGCCATGGCTCCATGTCTGAACATGACTGCACACCAGTGCACAATAAAAAGTCCATAAAGACATGGATGAGAGAGTTTGGGGTGGAGAAACTCGACTGGCCTGCACAGAGTCCTGACCTCAAACCGACAGAACAATTTGGGATGAATTAGAGCGGAGACTCTGAGCCAGGCCTTCTTATCCACATTAATGCCTGACCTCACAAATGCGCTTCTGGAAGAATGGTCAAACATTCCCATAAACACACTCCTAAACCTTGTGGACAGCCTTCCCAGAAGAGTTAAAGCTGTTGTAGCTGCAAAGGGTGGGCCAACTCAATATTGAACCCTATGGACTAAGACTGGGATGACATTAAAGTTCATGTGTGTAAATGCAGACGTCACAAAACTTTTGACAATATAGCGTATGCTTGAGATTGTGTGGAATACAAATTATACCAAACATGTCAAGCCTTAAAATTCTGTACTTTTGCAAAAATCACTGGGGTGGCAGGAGTGTTTTTTTTTTTTTTAATGGATTAAACGACAATATGAAATCATATGGTGTCTCTTCATTATTTTATGGCCTAGAGCAGGGGTGCCCAACCAGTGTTCCGTGGGCCACATGTGGCCCGCGGAGCCCTTTGATGTGGCCCCCGACCTCCTTCTGTGGTATGGCAGATTGGCAAACTCAGATCATGGGTTGCAGACCCGCCATCCCAGAGCATCTGTGTTGTTAATGAAGCCGGCAAAACAAGCGGCTGTGGAGCAGAGCTGAATAAGCTGATGCTTCCTGTATAGCGCCGTCTCTTGCCACAGGCGGAGTGATACCAAATGTACTCAATCGGTCCAACTCAATCGGACCCTCCATTCACCTCTTTTAAACGACAGATGTAAACAGATTTGTGTCCCTTTACACCCGCCTACCTCCAATCTGATTTGCAAAAAAAAAAAAGGGGGGGGGGATCAATCCCCTTCCATGAGGGCGAATCGGATCGGCGGACCCATAGAGTAGAGTGGGCTGTGCCCGTGTCCGCTCTGCACGGACCCGTCATTCACCTGCTCTGCTCATTGTGGCCCGCGACCGGTTACCAAGTCGCTTAAGTGGCCCTCGCTCTTCATAAGGTTGGGAACCCCTGGCCTAGAGCAACCAGTGAGGTTTTTCCTTAGTTCTCTGGGAAAAAATAAATTTGGAGCTTGTTTATTCACTTTTTTTTTTCCTTCTACTGTATTCCTTTTATACTGTAGATAGTCCCCACACAGATTAAATACGATTAAAAATTTTCTTTTTTTTTTCCTAAGGTTAAATTCTCCTCTATACTATTTTGGAAACCTGACAAGCCAATGTGATACGAGTCCTCGGAAGCTAGCCAATGACACAAGGTAATTATTAGTAAGCCATGATAATTTTAAGAGCAGCTATACCAACGATAATTGTCAGACTGAATCACACATTGGTTTCTTTTATGTATATGGACTCCAGTGGTGAATGTTTTATTACAAGGCTAAATAGTGGTGTCACTCTTTTCTTTAAGTAGAACTAAAGGCACAAATAAATAAATAACTATATATTTTTTATTTTATTTTTATTTTTTGGATTAATAGATGGGTATACCACTGCCAGGTTTGTTTTGTCACCCGTTCCTACCTTCACTTCCTGTCCTATAGCCAAACAGGAAGTGAGAGGAAATCCCACTAAAGTGCAGGAATCCGAGGTTATCTTCAGAGTGCCGAATGGAAGACTTGCCCTCTATTACTGTTCTGCGATTTTTTTTTGTTACTTTCACTTTGAAAACAGGACAAATAGAGAGGGTGAACTAACTAACTAGAAGCCAGGCAACAATAAAAACCTGATAGGGGTTCTAATTCCTCTCCACTCTATCCAAAACAAAAAAATATGTTTTGCCTTTAGTTATATTATATACTTCAGCTAAAACTTTTTTTTCATGGGGGGGAGAAACAGCAGATAGCAAATTGGATTCAGGTCTTATGTATGTTTAGTTGTATATAAAAATACATTGTTATTTTAATTAGAAATTTTTTGGCTGAACAGCAGCTGCATCGAATCAGAATTAGGCACTGCTAGGTCATTCTCACAGCTGCCGTTGTCAATCTGCGCTTATATAGCATGGATGGAGGAAGACGTTCTTTTTTTCATTCAGCCTGCAGACTGAATGAAAAAATTCTAATAGCGTATTGCCAACTTTATTTATGAGGAATCATACAAAGGGTTCATTCACACATACGAAAGGGAGGCAGTAAACATAATCCACAAAAATTGCAGAACATCACTATAAATCAGAAAAGAGATAATTCTTTATTATAGGACAGTGAAATACAGCCAAAAAGAACTCCAACGCGTCTTGACTGTTCAGGCTTGAGTCATGATTAGCCACTTCTCCACTGCGCTATAGCCAAACGGCGTCCAGTTCTGGGAGGGCGTCTGTCGACATCCTCCCAGAACTGTGCCCCCCGCATGCCTGCTGCAGCACGTACCCATCACACTCTGTGATGGCTGTGTCTTTTGGACACAGCCATCACAGATCAGGGTAAAAAGTCAATTACAGCGGCTCTTTACCACATGATCAGCCAATGTGAAAAGGAACATCTGTGCTGATTATCAGTGCAGCCCCAACAGTGCCCATCAGTGCTGCCCATCAGTGCCAATGTCTCCTCATCAGTGCTGCCTCTTAGTGCCCATTAGTGCAGAATGATAAAAATTTCACATGAGTACAGTGCTGCGTGACTGTGCAATTGTCATTCAAAGTGCGACAGCGCTAAAAGCTGAAAATTGGCCTGGGCAGGAAGGGGGTAAAAGTGGCCAGTAGGCAGGGGGTTCTTTTTGGCTGTATTTCACTGTCCTAAAATAAAGAGTAATCACTTATCAATGTGCCAGCATTTCTTCATGGAAGGTTCCAGAGACCTTAGAATTTTAGAATTGAGGCACCGGGTTTTGGAGCCATTCTTGGATTGCAGAGAAGATTGCAGCACTGTCACAGTAATCTTTAGGCAGTAAATAGGTCTTGGTTTTAATGTCCCCAGACCATCCACCTTAATCTAACACAATGCCTGGAAACAGTTGTACACATGCTACAGCAATGGCAAAAATTATACCGTCACTTTCAGCAGGCAGTACCAATGCCAAACACAACCCATTTAAGTAAATAAGGGCACGGCAAAATCGCCCTGAATACATGTGCAATGTTCAGGCTATACAGACAACACATCGTCTCCCTGCCACCAGTGTAAATGAGCCCTACAGCAGTAAAACCACATACAACCAGGGCAATTTATTACTACACTATACAGCCATGGACACCTATCAAAATTACTGAGTTCAGGTTTCCACTGAAGCGTCCGGTTAATATTACATCATATCAAGATATTTAAGACCAGTGGTCTCCAAACTCCGAATGTGGCCCTCTACTTGCCTTTGTCCGGCCCCTGGGGCATTATTCCTCCCACTGGTACAAGACACTATTCTGCCACCAACAATGGGACACCATTTCTCCCACTGGCACCAAAAATGGGGGCACTATTCCCCCGATACCAAATGTGGCTATGCTTACTTCCTCTGATGCCAGGAAAATTTCCACTCCCGCTGGCCATAGTCCGGCCCTACTAGAGTCTGAAGGACAATAAACCAGGACTTTGTTTAGAATGTTTGAAGACCCCTGTTTTAGACAATTGCGCAATTCCAAACTTGTGGCAAGATTAGAGAAAGCTGTATAGTCACAAAGGGTGGGCCCATTCCATATCAATATCCATTATTTGGAATGGGATGTCCAACAAGCTCATTAGGGTGTGATGGTCAGGTCTCTACAAACTTTAAGTTATATAGCGCATGTTGTTGGTAATCCTGAATATTAGGACATTATTAGATTACACACACACAGCTAAATATGACAAAGGAGTGACACACGTCCACCTAAAGAGATGCAACTCATCTGGATACCCATTCTTCAGGAGCAGAAAAACAGACATACTCGCAAAAGAAGGGACTGATTAATTACCTACCCCACAATCAACACTACCAGAAATGCACTCCTGTCTGAAGGAGCAGTTAACAAGGGCAAGGGTAGTACTAGGGCTTCCTCATTATATCCAGAGATATCTTAAAAGGAGATCTTCACCCTCCATTATAAAATTGCCTTCCATCCACCCTCCTCCCCTTTGCTGAATAGGACATTATTTTTTCCTTTGTTTACTTTTTCTTTCTTCAATTAAAACTACCCCCCCCCCCCCCATGCACATCATTTGCCAAGACCAGTGGACTCCAAACTGGAGCGCGGGGTCCAATGATGGGACATGGTTTACTTTCATTGATGCTGGGGCATTTTCTACTCTCACTGGCCACAGTCGAGCACCTCAAAGTCTAAACTGGCCCTTTGTTTAAAAGTTTGAAGATCCCTGACTAGGCGAATGACATGCGCTTTGCCCATTGTGCCTCCTAAGATATGTACGTCACATATCCCAGGAGGCTTAGCCTTTTATTGAGAAAGAAGGAGAGGGGAGGGCTAGCAGCATGTCATCAAGGAGCTCCCGTCAGTAGCTTCCCGAAGACTTTACTGAAGAAGGCAGAGCATTACCAAGAGGGGCAGAAGAGAAGCTGAACTCAGCAGGACAGTGCTGGATCCGCTGGGCAGGTGAGTTACCTTGGCAACAAGGTAAGCGAGGGGGGTTAAAAAAAAATGGCAGGGAGACAGAGTGAAGATCGGACACAGTCCCTATAAAATAAAAACACGGTCCCTTCTTTTGCAGGGATTCCGAATGATTATTTATTCTGTGGGCCCATGCCCCCAGAAAAGCACTCCATTCAAGAGAAATCCACCACTGAACTCTACTGGAAAACCAGATCTACCAGAATTGTCGATCTCCTGGAAGTGTTTCAGTTTTGCGGTGGACTTCTTTTGAAGCCAGTGCCATTTTGGTAAAAATATTTTGGGCTTTTTTGCAGATAGTCCCATTTTATTTTTTAAATATTGATTTAACAAATAAACACCATTAAACCGAATTCAAAAAATATATTATAGAAAAATAAATTACAAATGAATTGTATGCTAAAGAAAAATACAACAAAAAAATACATACTGGGGGTTATATATGAAAGGCAAATCCACTTTGCACTGCAAGTGCACTTGGAAGTGCAGTCGCTCTAATTCTAAGGGGTAGGTCTGAAATGAGTGGAAGCTCTGCTGATTTTATCATCCAATCATGTGCAAGCTAAAATGTTGTTTTTTATTTTCCTTGCATGTCCCCCTCGGATCTACAGCGACTTTAATTTCAAGGGCACTTGCAGTGCAATGTGGATTTTCTTTTAGTAAATAACCCCCACTGTCATGAATTTTAATTGTGTTGTAGGAATTTGCAATGCTAAATTTTAGATGGTTGATAATATAATTCATTATTTTATCTAAAAGCTTTAAGGATTGCACCTTATTTTTGCAGCATTGACCCGGCACCAGATTATGAATATCTATGTCATCCTAGAACACTGAGGTGCACTCCAGAGCCAGACGCATTCAACCCTTGTGAAGACATCATGGGATATGACTTTCTTCGAGTATTGATCTGGTTCATTAGTATACTTGCCATCGCAGGCAATGCTGTGGTTCTGTTAGTCCTTCTGACCAGCCATTATAAACTTACCGTTCCCCGGTTCCTAATGTGCAACTTGTCCTTTGCAGACTTCTGTATGGGGATTTACTTACTTCTGATCGCAGCAGTGGACTCCAAGACCAAAAGTCAGTATTATAACCATGCTATTGACTGGCAAACAGGAAGCGGATGCAGTGCGGCGGGATTCTTCACAGTGTTCTCCAGTGAGCTGTCAGTCTATACATTGACTGTGATCACCCTGGAGAGATGGCACACCATAACCTATGCAATGCAACTAGACCGAAAGCTGCGGCTGCGCCATGCCATCCTGATTATGCTGGGAGGCTGGATTTTTTCTTTGCTGATCGCCCTTTTACCACTCGTCGGGGTCAGCAATTACATCAAGGTTAGCATTTGCTTACCGATGGATATAGAGACACCCCTTTCTCAAGCGTATATTATACTAATTTTGGTGCTTAATGTCTTGGCCTTCATCATCATTTGTGCCTGTTACATCAAAATCTACATTGCTGTGCAAAATCCTGAACTAACGCCAACAAATAAAGACACAAAAATAGCCAAAAAAATGGCAGTACTCATCTTCACTGACTTTACATGCATGGCACCCATATCCTTCTTTGCTATTTCCGCTGCCTTCAAAGTTCCCCTCATTACTGTGACCAATTCCAAAATTTTGCTAGTTTTATTTTATCCCGTGAACTCCTGTGCAAACCCGTTTCTATATGCGATTTTCACCAAGGCCTTTCGAAGGGATTTTTTTCTGCTTATGAGTAAGTTCGGATGTTGCAAGGCTCAGGCGGAACTCTACAGGGTCAACAACTTTACTGCCTACACCTCCAACTGTAAAACCGACAGCCTATACACTGGACCAAAGAAGACTTCCCGGGCTGATCTTCATCTTACGACTTTTGATTGCCAGTACTTGAATGTAAATGACAAACCAGCATGTATAGGCAGTTAAATGTGGACTTATTTGTCACATTTAAAGCTGCACAACATATTCCCCATTGAGGACTTGTAAATATGTAAATCCAGTTGATGTATATATGAAGCTCTATTACAAAACTTCTGTTTTAATTGCTGTATTTTTTATTTTATTTGTATGACATTTTTGAAAGAGACAAGATGGCCGATGAATGTAAAATGCTGCAACCAAAAAAAAAAAGTTTGACAACCAGGGCCCATTCACACTAAACTAAACCCTCCTATTTTTTATCCAAGGAAGCTGCCATCTTAGCCTCTGTTTAATATTCAACTGCCATGGTGCTGTACATGTAATCAGTTATGAACCAGTTATTTGATGGTTTGACAATTTGATTGAAAGCACCAAGCAAATGTGACAGTTACGTGACGGGAAAATCGAAACGTTAAATTGATAGGTTGAGTTCTGCTTAAAGAATTCCAGTTAAGTTGTGTCAACGCACATACAATATATTGCCAAAAGTATCGGGATGCCTGCCTTTACATAAACTTTAATGGCATCCCAGTCTTAGTCCATTGGGTTCAATATTGAGTTGGCCCACCCTTTGCAGCTATAACAGATTCAACTCTTCTGGGAAGGCTGTCCACAAGGTTTAGGAGTGTGTCTATGGGAATGTTTGACCATTCTTCCAGAAGAGCATTTGTGAGGTCAGGCACTAATGTTGGATGAGAAGACCTGGCTTGCAGTCTCCGATATAATTCATCCCACAGGTGTTCTATTGGATTGAGGCTAGGATTCTGTGCAGGCCAGTCAAGTTCCTCCACCCCAAACTCGCTCATCCATGTATTTATGGACCTTGCTTCATACACTGGTGCCCAGTCATGTTGGAACAGAAAGGGGCCATCCCCAAAGTGTTCCCACAAAGTTGGGAGCATGAAATTGTCCATAATGTCTTGGTATACTGATGCCTTAAGAACTTCCTTCACTGGTACTAAGGGGCAAAGCTGAACCCCTGGAAAATCACCCCACATCATAATCCCCCGTCCACCAAATGATTTGGACCAGTGCACAAAGCAACATCCATAAAGACATGGATGAGCGCGTTTGGGGTGGAGGAACTTGACTGGCCTACACCTCAAGTGCTGACCTCAACCCGATATAACAACTTTGGGATGAATTAGAGAGGAGGCTGCAAGCCAGGCCTTCTCACCCAACATCATTGCCTGGCCTCACAAATGTGCTTCTGAAAGAATGGTCAAACATTCCCATAGACAGGTGGAGCAACGCGCTGACGTCATCAATCCCACATGTGTCTTAGAAGGATGGGTTCTGTTTGTTTGTGTGCCGGCTGACACACCAAACCTAAGGCGCATGTAATCAGCAGATGCTGTAAGTCCAATATTTTATACTCTAATAAGTTTTAAAAAGATTGTACACCATGTGGAGCATTTCGATTTTTTGGGGGAAAATCCTTACATGTAACACAGTGCCAAGTGGTGATTCTGTGTAGGAGAGTAATCAGATTTTTTAGAAAGGCCTTGGCTGGGCTAAAGTCACAAATACTAATGACCCCTTGTAATGAGGGGTCCACAGGAGCTGGTAAGCGAGTTATTCAGCTGCTGTGGAGGCACTGATGTTTAACTACTTCCCGCCCAGACTAAAATGAAGGCCGGGCGGTGGGTCTGTTATCTTGACTGACCATCATATGAAGTCTTTCAGAATAACAAAGCAGCATGCATCCTCTGACAGAGGCTCCTTATCACGTGATCAGCTGTGACCAATCACAGATGATCATCATGTGAACCAGGAAGTGCGGGTAAACGGCTTTCCTTGGTTCGCGCTGACAGGGAGAGCCAAACGCCGGCTATTCCTGTCAGAGGGGGGTCTGCGCTGATAATCAGCACATTGATCATCAGCGCAACCCCCATCAGAGGTGCCCACCACAGCTGCAAATCCGTGCCCATTAGCTGCCAGTCAGTGCCCACCACAGTGGCAACTAGTGCCCATCAGTAACACCTGTCAGTTCCTCCTCATCACTGCCATCTATTAGTGTCCATCAGTGCTGCATATCAGTGCCTATCAATTTTACATATTAGTGCTACCTCTTCAGTGCCTGTCAGTGAAGGAGAAAATAAAATTTTATAACGAAAACAAAGAAAACATTTATTTTTTATTTTTTTAGTTTGTTTAGCAAAAAATAAAAACCGCAGTGGTGATCAAAAGAAAGCTCTATTTGTGGGAAGATAATTATAAAAATTGAGTTTGGGTACAGTGTTGAATGACCGTGCAATTGTCATTCAAAGTGTGACAGCTCTGAAAGCTGAAAATTGGCCTGGGCAGGAAGAGGCAAAAGTGCCCGGTATTGATGTGGTTAAGATCACTATAAGGTGGTGGATGGTGAAGATCGACACCAGGAATATATTATCACAACACTTGTGGACTGTTTAGTGGTTGTTAAGCCACTCTAACCTACAGTATATACACCATTATCAATGTCTACTATTGTAGTGTCCCCCTCTGTGTGTGATTTATAAAAATAAATGCTGCAAATACTTAATTTCACAGCCGAGATTGCAATCACATGACCAGCTAGGTTTTTCCTTTCCTCCTCTGACGCATGCAGTGGGAGGGGCCGGGATTACCCTGCTGACGTCAGTTTAAAGGGAAGGAGGAGAGGAGGAGAAAGCTGGCTGGTCATGTGTACGCAATCCCGGCTGTGAAATTAGGTATTTACAGCATTTATTTTTATAAATCAGACACAGTGGGGAACACTACAATAGGAGACAGTGCTGATGGTTTGTACAGGTTTTTTTTTAGGTTTTACAGAAGGCCAAATGCACCATGTCATATAACATGCTTTAAAAGGAGCAGGATTATTTTTTTCTTTTCAGACAGGTCATGCATCCCAGGAGTCCTCATGGGCATTTTTTTCATCTGGGGAGGGGCTCTCTCACCTAAGCACACCCTCCTGCCTGCTTGCCTGAGCTAAGGGGCAATGGATTCAAGGAATTAAATGCTGCATGAATCATCTGCCCTTACTCAAGATGGCTGCAGCTATAAATGCTGGGGGGGGGGGGGGGCGTGTTCAAAGTGATCTCTCAACAAAATAAATCATGGAGACATAGATGGATGGGGGAGTTTGCTTTGAATATAAAAATGAATTAAATAGCATTTTCAGTTCGTGGTGCTCAGATACAGTTTAGTTCTGCTTTAACACGTGTTCCATTCAAGACAGCCCATTCTTTATAGAGCTAAATCAGAATTTCCTTGTATGATCTGTGATTGTATAAATAAATTGTTTGAATCCTTGAATGAATGAACTGCCAATGCACTACAACAAATTACAGTTTTTTTTTTTTTTAACAGGAGTAAAGGGCCCCTGTATCAGTGGGAAAAGGCCCCAGGCTTGGAGGGAAAGGCCCCCGCGACTGATGGGAAAAGGTGTCCGGCAGTCAGGAGGGGGGGGGGGGGGGTCATTCATGGTTTCTTGCACCAAAAGGTTCTAGTTTCTAGTTACACCGCTGCCTCTCCTAATGCTCATTCAGCTAAAGAAGAACCATCTCTAGAAATCTGCTGGTCAACCAAAACTTCCAGGATTGCCAATCTACCGTGTCCCATGCAGCACTCAGTGGGTTCTCCTGTTGTCCTCCATGTCACTACAGGACACAGTAAGGCACGAGGTCTGCAAAGGGGTACCAATGAGCATTTCAGAAGACATAGTGAGCCAGATAAGCTAAGCAGATCGTTACAAATGCCATCTTATTTTGGCGAATGTCAATCTATTATGTCACAGCACATATTGTTTATTTGACACATAGTAGAATGTCTTGTGTCATCATCCTCTTGGAGCAGTACTGAAAACCATTACTGTGCCAAATATTGGTTAAATTTTTCGTACCGCTATATATGTGATGCACATCGTGATACTTTTTGTGCGAAAAGTCGTACTTGGGATTTTTTTTGTGAAACTATTTGTGCAAAAATGTGCACTTGGGATTTTTTTTTACAATTGCGACACGGTCCCAAATTTTTGGCACACCAACAAATGGTTATCTAGCCTTGTAATCACACTCCTCGATTTTGGGGGGGGGGGGGGGAAATCACTCATCGACATAGCGACATTCAGTGGCACAGAGAACAAGAATTAATGTATAATAAAACCTTGGATTGCAAGCATAATTCGTTCCAGAAACCTGCTTGTAATCCAAAGCACTTGTATATCAAAGCGAGTTTCCCCATAAGAAATCATGGAAACTCAAATGATTTTTTGTTCCATAACCATTTATTCATAAATCCTTCATAGGATATAGCATTTATAGTCCATATATAAAGATTATAGCAATGTGACCAGGTTGTGTGACCATAAAATGTCCATCCACAAATGGAAGCCTCCACAAAGGGATTAGAAGCAAAATCCAGCAGGAGCTCCAGGGTATAAAAGAGAAGAGAGGCGCCTCCAAAGCCCCATGCACACAATCAGATTTTTGCCTTCAGATTTAACAAAATCATATAGTGCAAGTGCCTGCCTGATTGCATACAAATTGAAGCTCCTAAGGTTTGACCTCATATTATATGGTTTTGGTAAATCTGAAGTTAAAAAATCTGCAGAAAATCTGATAGTGTGTATGGGGCTTAAGTGTAGAAATATGTTGCTGAATGTTGTATCTTCATTAAATGTAACCATATTGCTACACTTATGCCTTGTACACACGGTTGGAAATTCCGACGGAAAAGGTCCAATCGGATTATATTGTCGGAAAATCCGATCGTGTGTGGGCTCTATCGGACTTTTTCCACCGGAAATTCCGATGGAAAAAATTTGAGAGCAGGATCTCACATTTTCAGAAAAAAAATCCAATCTGACTTTTTCCTATCATTCGTAGAGAATTACGATCGGACAAAGTGCCACGCATGCTCAGATCAAATTACGAGACCAAAGCTATTGGCTACTAGCCTCAACGTAGTCCCATCGTAATGAACGAACGTCATCACGTTCCGATCGATCGGATTTTCTGACAACTTTGTCCGACCGTGTGTATGAAACACCAGTTTAGGACAAAATCTGTCCTAAAAAAAAAAAATCAGACGGATTTTGTTGTCGGAATGTCCGACCGTGTGTACAAGGCATAAGAGGCGCCTCTCTTTTCTTTTATACTCAGTTGTGACGTGACGCTACTTGTATATCAAGACATTGCTTGTATATCAAGTCAAAATGTATTAAAAAAAATGTCGCTTGTCTTGCAGAACGCTCTCAAATCAAGGTTTTATTGTATCTTATGCCGCGTACACACGACCGGACTTTGCGGGACTAGGTCCGGCGGTCTTTCCAACTGAGTTTTGGCGGAGTTCCGACAGACTTTCCGAATGAACGGACTTGGCCACACACAATCACACCAAAGTCCGACGGAGTCTAACATGATGACGTACGACTGGACTAGAATAAGGAAGTTCATAGCCAGTAGCCAATAGCTGCCCTAGTGTTGGTTCGGAACTAGCATACGCACAAACAGATTTCTCGGTCAGTTCTGGTGGAAAAATTTAAAACATGTTCTATTTCTAAAGTCCGCCGGATTTTTGGCAAGCAAAGGTCCGATGGAGCCCACACAAGATCGAATTGTCCGACGGACTCGTTCCGTCAGACCTTTGCTGTCAGAAAGTCCGGTCGTGTGTACGTGGCATTATTCTTTACAAAGAATAAAATATTTTAATTTGCAGATCAGCAACAGGGATGCTTTAAATAAGGAATTCAATGCTACACAAAGAAAAGATCCAAAAGTGTGAAGCTGTAAAAAAAAAAAAAAATAACTGATCTTGTCTTTTATCAAATATTTAAATCACGTCCTCTGCAATATGATTAGGGTTAGAGTTTAAATACATTATATTCAAAAAAGCAGGAGTTATTACACGAAGATGTTATTTAAAAGTTTGCTTACGTCTCCTGTATCTGCACTTTGCTGATTATCTGCAAAAAAGTACGGCATACCAAGTCAGAAATTTGTAGAGACGCATTGATGCGCTTTCAAAGTGGCAGGTACCTGACCGATTGGTGGGAAGATTAGCTAAAATCAACTGCCAGAGATTCAGATAAAGGAAGACAAGAAAGAAGGAAATTAATTAGGTTTTCCAGGCTAAACTGGACTGCTCCTTCCGATCTTCCTTCTCCAGGGAAATAACTGATTACACCATCTCCACTTGCACCCAGCCTGTGGAAGGGCAGCCAAGATTTTAAACTTCACTTGCAGATGAAACCTAGTTTAAAGTGATCATTCTGATTTGAGACCCTTTAACCAAACCATTCATTTAAAAAAGTCTTCCCTTAAGATTCCATGTGCAATTAAAACCTTTTTGGTACTGGCCCAAATGAACCATTCCCTTAAAGCAGAATGTCATCCAAAAGGGAAAGTTCTGCTCTTGCTCCTCCTCCCCTCCTCCTCTGCATTTGGCACATTATTTTTTTTGGGGGGGGCGGGTACGTGATTTTGACAGGTACCCGCTCCCCCACTTCTGGTCTGATTGCCACAGTGATCTGAGCGGATGTCCGCCCCCACCCCCCCCCCCCCATAACCTTCTGGGGACACATCACAGGTTCCAGAAGACTAGGGGACCAATCACACAGCCCAGGGCGGCTCACGCATGCGCAGTTGGTAAACAGTTTCAAAAAGCCGCAAGGCTTCACTGCCAGTTTCCCTTAGTGAAGATGTGGGCACCTGCACTAGAAGCCGATTGAAGAATCGCCTAGAGTGCAGACATCACTGGACCCAGGGGCAGGCAAGTGTCCCTGTATTAAAAGTCAACAGCTACAGAATTTGGGGCTGCTGACTTTAATCTTTTTGTTTTTTTTTGGGGGGGGGGGGGAGCGGGGGGAACTTGAGCTCCTCTTTAATAAGAAATGTGGCCAGTGTCAGCTCTATATAAACTGTATGTAGCATTAGCTACAAGCAGTATATAGACAGTGTTTCAGCAACAGAATGGGACTGGCTGTCGTGTTCCTGGGACAAAAATTAGTTGGGCTGAGCGCTGCAGGAATACAAGGCTTCCTTTGATTGGCTGAGGTGGAGATTGTGAGGTCATCCGCCCACCTCTCCAATTCGCGCATTCAGAAGAAGCCTTGTATTTATTCAGCTGACTGCCAGCTTCCCTTAGTGAAGATGCAGGTGCCTGCACCAAAAGCTGATTGAAGAATTGCCTCGGGTGCCAACATCCCTGGGATCCACGGGCCGGTAAGTGTCCCTATATTAAAAGTCAGCAGCTACAGTTTTTAATATTTTTTGGAGGGAGATTTAAGCTCCTCTCAGCACCATCTTAATGAGAGGGCGCACCTGGGCACCACCCAGGGGCCCCAGCTGCATGGGGGGCCCCTGCACCTTTCCCAAAGAAGCTGCTCCTTGAGCCGATGCTGCCCAGAAATTGGGGGCCCCGTGATGGCACAAAGTGATGGATACACAGGGGAGACAGTCTAGCAGTGGTGCGCCATACTGTGCAGAACGATACCTATTTTCACAGCCAGCAGGGAAGGGCAGGGCCAGAGCACCAGTGATGCTCTGACCTCGCCCCATGCAGCTTCAATGCTCGCGACTCAGAGGCCACAGGGTAGGAGCTGGAGTGGGAGCTGCTGAGGCGGCAGCACTGAGAGCCTGCCTGTAGATGTGGCATTGTGGATGGTGTCATGGTGAGCCCAGCTGTCCAGCACTGTTTGCGCCGAAGGGCTTGGAATGCCTGGAGGTATGCTCCCTCCTCCACCCCTCCTTCTGCCTGCATAACTTGATTGGTATAGGCGAGTCCTTGTCCCAGTGCTGGAAGTGGACACATAGCCACAAGTTCCCATGCACTGTATCTCCTCTGGAAAAGGGGGTACTACATGGATGGAATGATGGTGCTAGGGGATATCAAGGGTGTATGAGGGGAAAACAATGCTGAGGGGGGGACATGTGGTGTATAGGGGGTAGCAATGCTTGGGGTATCTTGGGTGGTGATAGTGCTAGGAGGTATCAGGGATGTATAGAGGCCACAGTGTAGGGGGTAACAGGGATGTAGTGGGGTCACAATGCAAGGGGTATCTTATGGAAACAGTGCTGGGGGAATATCTAGGGTGCAGAAAGGGATCAGAGTGCTGGGGGGGGGGGTATATGGGGTGTAGAGGGGTCTGAGTGCTGGGGTGATATCTGGGGTGTAGAGGGGTCAGAGTGCTTGGGGGATATCTGGAGTTTAGAGGGGTCAGAGTGCTGGGGGGATATCTGGGATGTCGAGGGGTCAGAGTGCTGGGGGTTATTTAGGGTGTAGAGCGGTCAGAGTGCTGGGGGGATATCAGGGGTGTAGAGCAGTCACAGTGCTAGAGATATGTTTTCTGCATGTTATTTACCTGTAAATTTGTCCCATGTGTAGACATCCAATATCCCTGATGTGGAAGCTGGGTGCCACCATCTTGGATGTGATATCTGCGAAGGCTGCTAGATATTACAAAAGAAGCCTAGGAAACTTAAACCAATCTCTACCAGAGTGTTGTAGAATGTATCTCAGCCTTGCAAGACAGAATTGCCAACCTTAGACCCTACCAACCTTAATCTACACCCTTTCCATGCTCTCCTTTTCCTCTAAACTCCTTGAACGCCTGGTCTACAACTGAGTGAACACCTCATTAAGAATAACCTTCTTGATCCCATTCAGTCTGGATTGTGCCCTCAACACTTAACAGAAACTCACAAATTACTTACTAACGGCAAAAAGCAATGAACACTTTTCTGTACTTCTGCTTCTGGACCTTTCGGCTGCCTTTGATACGGCTGACCACCCCCTTCTCCTCAAAAAAACTTTACTCCTTTGGTCTCCATGACTGTGCTTGTCTCTGACTCTCATCCTATCTATCCCACAACACCTTCAGTGTCGCTTATGCCGCGTACACACATAGCAGACTATCCGGCGGACTTTCCCTTGGACTGTCCGCCGGACTTTCCGAACGAGCTACTTGCCCACACACGGCACCTTTTCAGGGGACTAATACGGCGTACTAAGTTCGCCGGACTATCTGCCATACTTTTGAAATGAATGGACTCGTCCACACACGTGGAGGAAAGTCTGCTCATTTTGAGCGCGTCTCCAGGTAGCCGGGGCCAGCGAAGGAGGCGTCGCTGGCCCCGTCACCTGGTATGGAGTTAAAGGGGAATCCCTACGCCGAAAAATCGGTGTGGGGGTCCCCCCTAGGTCCATATCAGACCCTTATCTGAGCGCGCTACCCGGCCAGCCAGGAAAGGGGGTGGGGACGAGCGAGCGCCCCCCCCATCCTGAGCCATACCAGGCCGCGTGCCCTCAACAAGGGGGGTGCGTGGCCCCCCACCCCAAAGCACCTTGTCCCCATGTTGATGAGACAAGGGCCTCTTCCCAACAACCCTGGCCGTTGGTTGTCGGGGTCTGCGGGCGGGGGGGCTTATCAGAATCCGGGAGCCCCCTTTAATAAGGGGGCCCCCGTATACCGGCCCCCCACCCTATGTGAATGAGTATGGGATACAATGTACCCCTACCCATTCACCTGTGAAAAAAGTTAAAAAAAAAACACAACACACAAGGGTTAAAATAGTTTATTGCACAGTTCCGAGGGTCTTCTGTCTTCGGGGATCTTCTCGCCGGACTCCTCCGCTATCTTCTGCTAGCTCTTTTACTAGCAGCCGCCCTCTTCTTCTGACTTCAGGGGGTCTTGTCCACCTCCACCGGACTTTTCCACCGGATTGTTTGATCGTGTGAACGAGGCATTACAATTCTACTTCCTCCACTCCTCTTCCTTTCTCCATCGGGGTCACCCAAGGTTCTGTTCTTGAACCTCTCCTATTTTCAATCTACACCACCTCCCTGGGTCAATTGATGGCCTCCCATGTCTTTTAATATCATTTCTAGGCTGGCACCCAAATCTCTCTCTCCACCCCTCAGCTCACTCCATCAGTATCCTCACGCATCACTAACTTACTAACAGACATATTTGTCTTGAGGTCACACCACTTCCTCAAACGCAACTTGTCCGAAACCAAGCTCGTATTTCCTCCCCCACGTGCCTCTTCCCCTGAATTATCTGTCAAGAGCAATAGCGCAACCATCCACCCATCCCCACATGCCAGAGCGGTAGGTGTTGTTCTAAACTCTTTATTTAGCCCCATATCCAATTACTTTCCAAGGCTTGCTGTCTCAACCTCTGCGACATCTCTAAAATACGTCCCTTCCTAACCAATGAAACCACAAAGCTCCTGATTCACTCCGTGGTTATCTCTCACCTCGTCTACTGTAACTCCCTCCTCATTGGCATACCTTTAAATAGGCTATCCCCCCTTCAGTCCTTCATGAATACTGCTGCCAGACTCATCCACCTTACAAACCGCTCAGCGCCTGCTACCCCCTCTTTGCCGATTCCTCCATTGGCTTCTACTCGCCCCAAATTTAATTCAAAATACTAACAATCGCTTACAAAGCCATCTACAACTCCAGCTACATCACTAACCTAGTCTCAACATACAAACCAAATTGTCCTCTCCGTTCCTCCCAAGTTGACCCGCTCTCTACTCTAGCTCCCTCATCACCTTCGCCCATACTCTCCTCCAGCACTTCTCCCGAGCCTCTCCCATCCTTTGGAATTCCCTGCCCCAATCTGTTGGACTATCTCCAATTCTATCTACTTTTAGGTGATAACTGAAAACTTCTTTAGAGAAGCCTATCCTCCCTCCACCAAACAAATGTTTGTTTATTTTCTTCATCAGCTTATCCGCCACAGTTATTACCATTTGTATAACTAGACCCTCCCTCTTCGATTGTAAGCTCTAACAACTAAGGAGCAGGGCCCTCTGATTTTTCCTGTATTGTAACCAGGGCCATCTTAATAGCATCTTAGGCCCCTGGGCAAAGTAATGCTCTGGGGCCCCTATAATGGAGACTGCGCAGGTGAACAGACATCAACTAGGTAGGAGGCAGACAAGTGGAGCTTTCCCTTTTGAATGGAGCGCCGCTTTAACTACATGAACAATCATGCTGTACAGCAAAGAAACAGTGGGGGAATACATAAAGTAACAAAGCTGTCCTGTGCATATAATATATCTGCTAGAATGATGCTCAGAACAGCTGTAACAAGTATAGACACAACCGCCAATAAAAATCACGAGGCACCATCCCCTCCCCCCCCCCCACCACACACACACACACACACACACACACACTTTCCCCCTACCATTGTTATCTTGTTACCAGCTCCACACCCCTGGATTCTCAAACCCAACTCTCTACCCAGCATTCTGACCCCTCTACGCCACAGATATCCCCCCCCCCAGCACCCTGACCCCTCTACGCCACAGATATCCCCCCCCCAGCACCCTGACCCCTCTACACCACAGATATGCCCCCCCCCCAGCACCCTGACCCCTCTACGCCACAGATATCCTCCCCAGTACCCTGACCCCTCTAAGCCCCAGATATCCCCCCAGCCCTCTGATCCTTCTCTGTACCCTAGATATTCCCCTATTACCATATACCATAAGATACCACTTGTATTGTGATCTTACTACATCCCTGATACCCCCCTACACTGTGGCCTCTCTACATCCAGCACTTTCGTAACCTAAGATACCCCAAGCATTGCTACCCCCTATACACCCCAGATCCCCCTCAGTAATGTTTTCCCCCCATACACCCTTGCTATCCCCCAGCATCATCATTCCAACCATGTAGTACCCCTTTTTCAGTGGAGATACAGTGCATGGGAACTTTTGGCTATGTGCCCACCTTCAGCACTGGGACAAGGACTCACCTATACCAATCAAGTTATGCATGCAGAAGGAGGGGCGTAGGAGAGAGCATCCCTCCGGGCATTCCAAGCCCTTCAGTGCAAACAGTGCTGGACAGCTTGGCTCACCATGACACCATCCACAATGCCACTTCCGCAGGGGAGCTCTCAGTGCTGCCAACTCAGCAGCTCCCACTCCAGCTCCTACCCCGTGGCCTCTGAGTCCCGAGCATTCAAGCTGCATGGGGCGGGGTCAGAGCATCACTGGTGCTCCTGCCCTGCCCCGCCCTGCTGGCTGTGAAATAATAGGTATCATTCTGCACAGCACGGCGCACCGCTGCCAGCCTGCCTCCCCTGTGTATCCATCACTCTTAGTGCCATCATGGGGCCCTCAATTTCTGGGCAACATGGGCTCAAGGAGCAGCTTCTTTGGGGAAGGTGCAGGGGCCCCCCATGCAGCTAGGGCCCCTGGACAGTGCCCAGGTGTGCCCTCTCATTAAGACGGCCCTGATTGTAACTGTACTATCTGCCCTAATATTATAAATACTGTACAAACTGTTGGCGCTATATAAATCCTGTATAACCACAACAATTGCCTCAATAATGCCCCTTGTCCGAGACCACACGTAGCAAGCACAGAGCCGAGTGTACAATAGGTTTTGCGTAGGTTTGACACCTGGGTGATCGTGTACTCATTTTGGCTTCCATGGCAAAAAAAAGTAGCTTCCTAGCCAACTAGCAAGGACCCTATGAAATACTGAACAGTTTGGGGAGGTAAACGATAAGGTATATAAACCAGAGTGGTGGAAAAAAGAAGAGATCTATCATTTAAACTTAATCAAAGCCTGGAGGAATTGAGAAGCCCTTGTAGGCCTGGGTCAAAGAAAAAGGAAAGCATAAACCAGGTTTAGATACCAGAGTCCATGTCTGTAGCACAGCGGCAAGAGGTGAGAAAGTGTCTGCACTGAAATAAGTTTCTTCTCAGAGTTGCAATTGAGCCCTTAAACATACTTTGGTATCTGGATTACCTTAAAGGTTCCTTTAAGCTAGTGCATTGTTGGTTCACTTACCTTTTCCTTTGATTTACCTTCTAAATGTTTTTTTTCTTTGTCTGAATTTCTCACTTCCTGTTCCTCCTCAGTAAGCTGTTCAGTAAGCTGTTTTGGCTGACTAAACACCGCTCGGATGGTGGTGTGAAGTTTACTGAGGAGAAACAGGAAGTGAGAAATTCAGACAAAGAAAAAAAACATTTAGAAGGGAAATCGAAGGAAAAGGTAAGTGAACCAACAATGCACTAGCTTAAAGGAACCCATTTAGAAAATAAAAAACAAAGCTTTACAACCCCTTTAAGCGGCACACGGCAAAAACATTTTTTAGTATTATACGTAACAAATGAAAAATGTAATGCAGTACAAATAGATGTTACATAGTAGGCAAGGTTGAAAAAAAGACAAGTCCATCAAGTCCAATCCATGTGTGATTATATGTCAGTATTACATTGTATATCCCTGTATGTTGACATCGTTCAGGTGCTTATCTAATAGTTTCTTGAAACTATCAATGCCCCCCCGCTGAGGCCACCCCCTGTGGAAGGGAATTCCACATCCTTGCCACTCTTACAGTAAAGAACCCTCTACGTAGTTTAAGGTTAAACCGCTTATCTTCTCATTTTAATAAGTGACCATGAGTCTTGTTAAACTCCCTTCTGCTAAAAAGTTGTATCCCTATTGTGGGGTCAACGGTACAGTATTTGTATATTGAAATCATATCCCCTCTCAAGTGTCTCTTCTCCAGAGAGAATAAGTTCAATGCTCGTAACCTTTCCTCATAACTAATATCCTCCAGACCCTTTATTAGCTTTGTTGCCCTTCTTTGTACTCGCTCCATTTCCAGTACATCCTTCCTGAGGACTGATGCCCAGAACTGGACAGCATACTCCAGGTGCGGCCGGACCAGAGTCTTGTAAAGCGGGAGAATTATTGTTTTATCTCTGGAATGAATCCCCTTTTTAATGCATGTCAATATTCTATTTGCTTTGTTAGCAGCAGCTTGGCATTGCATGCCATTGCTGAGCCTATCATCTATTAGGACCCCCAGGCCCTTTTCCATCCTAGATTCCCCCAGAGGTTCTCCCCCCAGTGTATAGTTTGCATTCATATGTTTGCCACCCAAATGCATTATTTTACTTTTTTCTACATTGAACCTCATTTGCCATGTAGTTGCCCACCCCATTAATTTGTTTGGATCTTTTTGCAAGGTTTCCACATCCTGCGGAGAAGTTAATGCCCTGCTTAGTTTAGTATCATGCACAAATACAAAGATTGAACAGTTTATCCCATCCTCCAGGTCGTTTATGAACAAATTAAATAGGATTGGTCCCAGCACAGAACACTACCCACCCCTGACCATTCCGCGTACGCCCCATTTATCACCACCCACTGAACTCGCCCTTGTAGCCAGTTTTCAATCCATGTCCTCACCCTATGGTCCATGCCAATGGACCTTATTTTGTACACTAAACGTTTGTGGAACTGTGTCAAATGCAAAATCCGTCTACGTGCCTTCCTCTATCTAGATGGCAACTCACCTCCTCATAGAAGGTTAATAGATTGGTTTGGCAAGAATAATTTTTTATGAATCCATGCCGATTACTGCTAATGATACCGTTCTCATTACTAAAATCTTGTATATAGTCGTTTATCATCCCCTCCAAGAGTTTACATATTATTGATGTTAGGCTAACCGGTCTGTAATTCCCAGGGATGTATTTTGGGCCCTTTTTAAATATTGGTGCTGCATTGGCTTTTCTCCAATCAGCTGGTACCTTTCCAGTCAGTAAAATCTGTATAACCTTTTTAAAAATGATGCTGCACCAAAAACGCTTGATACTTTGTTACCATAGGTTTTGCTGCAGGTGAATGAGCGCAAACGCAAAGTGGGTGGTTATGTCATTAAGATTTAATGTCACCACTGTACCCCTGCAAAAGGGCTGTGGATTTTTGTCCATTTCAGGAATGAACACCATTTTGTGTACATTCCTGCAACTCACAGATGTCTACCTAAGGCAGGGGTAATCAACTCAAATTTAAGGAGGTCTAGTCACTCAAAATATCTTCCAAATTGCTCTCAAAACATAAGTAGGCCAATCACATCCATATTTCAAAATAAAAACACATTACATCTGGTGTCCCCATCAGAGTTCCCCCTTACATTTGGCATCCCTCCACACATCAGAATTTGCAGAGCTGCGGAGGGACATTGGCTGGACTGGCGGGAACCCCCTGGAGCACCGAGATGTGGAGGGTCAGTAGTAGAAGTCCCAGAAGAAGAAATAGCTCAGCAGCCAGCCTTACCATCCTCTTGATCCACCTAGCTTAAAGTACCCACTCACTTGGGCTGGCTGCACCCCTGATCTCTGGATCCAGGGATTCCAGCCGGCTGCCGGAGCCACCACCATAGAACTTTTGAGCCACTGCATGACAGGAAGGAGCAAGGCCAAGGGAAAACTGCAGGGGAGGGGGTGATCAAGGGTCTCTCTTAGCCAAGGGTGAAGGCAGTTCAGCGGCAGGCAGGACTGCACGTTCTCACTCACCTTGTGTATCTACCACAATGACCCTGAAACCAAGTGACACATTCACCACATAACTTCCCCGCAGCTTCTCTATCTCCCCCTCACCTTGTGCAGCTTCCCTACCCACCTCATTTGTGCACCCCATCATACCCCCCCTTTTTCTCCTCTCCTACTTCATCTTGTGCAGCCTCTTCATTCCCCTCCCCCCTTGTCCTCTTGCCCCCCTCAACTGTTACAGCCCCTGCCCCCAAACTTGTTTACTCCCCTCATCTTTGTGCAGCCTCCCCTCCTTTCTAACCTTGTGAAATCAGGTGGTAGCAGGTGGCATTTGGCCAACTCTCCACAGGACAGCAGCGGAGGCACATCAGAAGAGGTCGCACAGCCTACCCAACAGGATGGCCTCCTTTGGGCGTTTTTGCACAGCTGCCACCGAAGAGCGACTGCCGCCATGGTCTGCTTGCAGAAAGGGAGCCAGAGATAGTGGGCAGAGCTGGTAGGTGGACCACGTGTGAGCATCGGCAAAAGCGTCATTGGTTGCTAGGACACTGGTGGTCCCAGCAGCTAATGACTCCAAAGCCGATCCTGCAGGTGGGTGGCAGCGGCAGGCGAGAAGGCAGAGGGACACAGAGGTGTAGCTGACAGGAATCCACAAGGGTCTGAGATTTACCTGGTGGGACTACAGATATGTTGTGCCCAAGTTTCAGGTGGAAAGAGACCCGGGGCACAAGTTGCAAAACCTGTACTGTCCAGGTTAATCCCGTACTGGTGGCAACCCTAATTACCTCACTGCATGCTCTCTGCTTGACATTGTTTGCCCACAATATATGCATATATACATAGTAGACCTGGAAAGACCAAAGAAATCTGGAATTTCACTTGAATTTATGGCAGGACAAAAATAATAATCTTTTACATTTTTCAAATTACTTCTTTACTGAACATTACAACTAAAATGTCAGCTTGCAATATACAATCCAAACGCAAACGCCAACAAAAATACACAGATCAGTTTTACTACTTTTGACACGTAATAGTATAGCCTCAGGCTAAATTTACAAATAATACAAAGATGACCAACTCATATTCAAGAAAGACACTGGCTCCTTTTGTAAGGAACCAGTTTGTTTCTTATACATCGCTACTGGCTGTATTTGAGACAAGCTGGACAGACTTGTTTGAGGTTAGTGTTTTTTCCTAGAAGGCAGACACAGGTATTATCTGCACACCTCTATATAATACGGAGCTATAGATTTGTGCAGTTAACCACTTAAGGACCAAGCCTATTTCTGACATTTGTTGTTTACAAGTTAAAAAAAAAAAGTATTTTTTGCTAGAAAATTACTTAGAACTCCCAAACATTATATAATTTTTTTTTTAAGCAGAGACCCTAGAGAATAAAATAGAGATGTTTGCAATACTTTATGTCACACCGTATTTGCACAGCGGTCATACAAATGCAATTTTTTTGGAAAAAAAATACACTTTTTTAAATTAAAAATGTTTTCTCTTGTAATGTAAAAGACGTCAGGCCGAGTAAATTGATACTTAACATGTCTCGCTTTAAAATTGCACACGCTCGTGGAATGGCGACAAACTACTTTACTTAAAAATCTCCATAGGCCACGCTTTAAAATTTTTACAGGCTACCAGTTTACCGTTCGGGGTTCCCCTTAATATTCATACCAGACCCAAAGGGCCTCGTAATGGACTGGGGGGCCCCATGCTGTTTTTCTTTCAATAAGTTTTATCTATATTGCCAAGACCCGACAATTCATTATAGCCGCGATCAGTTTAAAATTACTTTTTTTTCTTTAGAAATTTCATTTTGCTGTGGTACTGTTCTAAACATGGGAAAAATGTGCCACTTTACAGGCATACTATAGACACCCCCCCCCCCCCCCCCCCCCAGCACGATATTTAAAGGAATATTTCATTTTTGTTGTTTCACTTTAAGCATTAATAAAAATCACTGCTTCTGGAAAAACTGAAGTTGTTAAAACTTTTTTTTATGCATTGATACATGTCCCCTGGGGCAGTACCTGGGTCCCCAAAGACTTTTTATGACAATACCATGCATATACTGTATTTATTGGCGTATTACACTCACTTTTTCACCATGAAAATCGGGTGCAAATAGCGCATGCGTGTTATACGCCAGTACAAAAATTTACGTTTTTTCCCTGAAACTTCCCTCTTAAAATGAATGTGCGTGTTATATGCCGATAAATACGGTAAGTCTTTAAAATTAGCACTTTTGATTTTTCATGTTCATGTCCCATAAACTTTAACAGCGTTTGTGTGTTCGTCCAAATTTTTTGCCTGTTCGAATGTTCTGATGCGAATCGAACCCGGGGGGTGTTCGGCTCTTCCTTAGTTGTGAACATGGCTGAACTGGCTGAAACGCATTAACATTTGCCTCTATTACAATTGTCTGAAGACATGGAGTACCAATAAATTTGAAGACATTTAGGGGAGCATGTATTGAGTTGCAGATCATCTTTTCCTATAACTGCATTAATACCTAGCTAAAACAACAAGAGAATTTGAAAGTGTGCATTACCTTTAAGCAACTGCATGACCATTATCTATAATTTTCTTTGCATATTTAGAGCAACACTGCTATCCAACGTTACCGCAGAGAAGATCAGTTGTTTAAGTAGATGTTGCATATGGATAATGTGTTTTTTATTCACTCATAAGAAGAAAAGTAGGTCAGGCAGATTCCAAGCCTTAAGACATTTTTTCCAGATACTGAAGTCTGCCTACACTGTGACACCGTAGACCTCAGTCTTCTCTTCTATACTTAAATAAGAAGCAAAACACACTCAACATAGATAAAGTGAAAATAATTAATTTGTAATTCTGAGGAACTAAATAAATTAAAACCATAAATGCAGTTTTTTATTGCAGAAAATGTATTTTTTTTCTTTTGTAACTTATATAGTGCCATTATGTACAGCTGTTGTAAAAATATAAAAATAAACAATTGTTAACTTTTTTGGTTAATCTGATATTATAAGACTGGGCACTGAAATGGCCAACATCACATCCAGTATGACCTAAGCACCCCCCGCCGCCAGACGTCAGGTTGGTGACCTCACTACTGCAATTAAAGCTGTAAAAAATATTTTTGTTTGCGTCTGTACGTGAAGGGTATTTAGTATGTTTGGAGTTGCATGGAAACAGAAAAGTGATGGCAAAAGAAAGACAAAAAAAAAAGACAGAGTGTGCCCATTTTTTTTTGGGGGGGGGTGGTTATGTTTTTTTTCCCATTAACATTGTTGCCTCACTATAGATCTATGTTTATCCCAATCACGCTTAAGATAAACATAGATCTATAGTCAGACAACAAAGCGAACGAGAGAGAAAAAAAAAAAAAAAAAAAAAAAACACCAAACGCCACCTCACCCAAAAACCAAAAACAAGACAAAAAAATTAGCGGGCTCAATGGACTACTCAGTCTTTTTCTGCAGTCACTTTTCTATGTTTCTATGTTTTCTATGTTTCTATGTAACTTTAAACATACTAAAGTGCATTGAGTCTTTTTTATTTATTTATTTTTTTTATTATTTTTTGGGGGGAGGTGTTGATTTTGTTTGTTTGTTTTTTATTTTTGTTTTTTTATTTTTTTTTATTTTTTTTGGATCATTATCTTTGTTGTCTGACTATAGATCTAGGTTATGTTTATCTCAAACTTTATTGGGATAAACATAGATCTATAGTCAGGCAACAAATGTAACAAAAAACAGAGGGCAGACAACATAAAAAACAAGAAAAATAAAAAATAAAACAACAAAAAAAATAAAAAAACGGGCAGACTCGATGGACTACTCAATCTTTTTCTGCTATCACTTTTCTATGTTTCTATTTAACTCCAAACATACAGTACTAAATACCCCTCACGTACTGGCCCAAAACAAACTTTTTTTTGTAAATACTATGTGGCATTTAATGTTTAGCATCCCTGCCAGTGGGAGAAGTCCTTATAGCACTCTATGCCTGATAAAGGAGTGCCCTTTCAGATCATAGCCACATCATTATAGCATCAGCGTAAGGCTGGCCATACACTGGTACAGGGATATGCAATTAGCAGACCCCCAGCTGCATATCTCTACACTAGTAGAATTTAGTTCAAACTTTGTTTTAAAGGGTTAGTTCCCTTTTAACAAAAACTGCCTATACTGGTAGGTTGCGCGTGTAGATAAAAACAAACTGGGCAACTTCAGCCAAAGTCAAATAAAGCCCTTGCTAAAGGCGAAGGCCATTTACTTACTTCCCAAAGCCTGGCCAGAAAACTCCCAGAGATGACATCATCCCATCTTGCTTTGTTGCTAGAACATTGCCAAGACACTCCCAGCCCTTACTGCTCACCGCCCACCATCATAGGAGGAAGCTCCTTCTCGGTTACAGACCTCCTTGCATGCGTTTCTCTCTCCCGTTGAGCTCAGCAGTGCTGTGACAGAGAAGGTAGTGAACCATGTGTGTGTGGGGGTTTGAGAGCTCGCTCTTTTGATGGTGGGCAATAACAGCTGGAAGAGTCTTAGTAACGTCTTAGCAACAAGGCAGGACATGATGGTGCCATCCCTGGGAGTTTCTTGGTCAGGGTTTCGGAGGTACTGTATGTAGATGGCCTTTTTTTTTTAGCTACATGCACCCCGTACCGGCATAAGCAGTTTTTTTTTGTACAAGTGAACTAATCCTTTAAGAACATTCGTTCAATTTTCTAATTCTTAGTAAGATCAAATCAACGTTTGTTTTAAACCACAGCAACTGAAAATTCAAAAAAGAACAAAATTTAATTTTTTTTCCTCAAATGAAGAGTATATGTGGTTTTCGTTAGTCTGATCGTTACATAAATCAAATGTTAAAAGCAAATTTAATTCTGAAGTACTGTCATTTATCAAATCATCGAAATGTACTAAGAAGTTTTACAAGAATGTTCACATGAACATTCATTAACTAGTATATGGCCAGCTTTACATGGGATGATCTTCCACATGTTCAGAATCAGCCCTACTCACACTACGTTGAAGGCTCTTAGTAGTTTCCTGACACAGTGTAGGCAGTGTGATCTCAAAATATATGTTTAGAGTGACCCTCAAGCCAAAAACTCCCATGAGCCAAAGAAAATAAAGGGGTGCAGGCATGTAGGTGTGCTCGTCCAAAGCATGCACACACACTATATTGTCAAGTGTATTGGGACACCTGCCTTTACACCCACATGAACTTTAATGGCATCCCAGTCTTAGTCCGTAGGGTTCAATATTGAGTTGGCCCACCCTTTGCAGCTATAACAGCTTCAACTCTTCTGGGAATGCTGTCCACAAGGTTTAGGACAACAGGACTCCGCGCAGGCCAGTCAAGTTCCTTCACCCCAAACTCGCTCACCCAAGCATTATGGACCTTGCTGTGTGCACTGGTCCAAATCATTTGGTGGAAGGGATATTATGGTGTGGGATTGTTTTCAGGGGTTGGACTTGGCCCCTTAGTTCCAGTGAAGTGATCTCTTAAGGCATCAGCATACCAAGACATTTTGGACAATTTCATGTTTCCAACAGTTTGGGGGTAGCCTCTTCCTTTTCCAACATGACTGCGCACCAGTGCACCATTCATATCTTTATGGTCCTTGCTTTGTGCACTGGTGCGCAGTCGTGTTGGAACAGGAAGAGGCCATCCCCAAACTGTTCCCACAAAGTTTGGAGCAGTAAATTGTCCAAAATGTCTTGGTGTGCTGACGCCTTCAGAGTTACCTTCACTGGAACCCCTAAAAAACAACCCCACATCATAATCCCCCTCCACCAAATGATTTGGACCAGTGCACAAAGCAAGGTCCATAAAGACATGGATGAGCGAGTTTGTGGTGGACAGCCTTCCCAGAATAGTTGACTGATATAGTTGCAAAGGGTGGGCCAACTCAATATTGAACCCAACGGACTAATACTGGGATGGCATTAAAGGTCATGTGCTTGTAAAGGCAGGCACCACGATATTTATGTTAACATAGTGTATGTAATGAGTGAAAAAAGGTGCTTCTCTACCGACCAGCCAGCATGACAGAAAAAAAAAAAAAAAAAAAAAAAAGACAGCTTCAGCCTACGTGTCTCCACCAAGAGGTCACGCCCTTCCCCTAATGTGTTTCGTCCCACCCATTGAAGAGGCCTAGTCATATGGTCTCACCCATTTGGCTGAGTGAAACATGTCAGGGGGCTTGGCCTCTTGGTGGAGACATGTAGGCTGAAGCTGTCCTTAATTGTCTGTCACGCTGGCTGGTTGGGAGAGCTGCACCTTCTTTCACTCGTTACAGCGTTGGCAGTGCCAACTGTGGGTACATGAGATTATTCCATGTAACTCTGTAGGCTTCATGATGAAAGTTGGAGGGGTGTCCATGACCCCCAGACTGCTGAGAAAAAGGTTGGATGATGCCTGATGTCATGAAGCTCAAAAGCTACTTGGGGTCCATGGGTTGCAATGGAAATGTATACTACCTCTGTTGCAGGGACAAGATCACTCAATGTCCAGGGTGAAGGCTCCACCTGCCCAGGAATGAAGGCAGCTTCTTTCTCCCTCTTTGGTCATTATGTCACATGACAAGGGGAGACACGGAGGGTAGTCTGCCCTCATTCTCCGACAGGCACCTATGCTGAGTAGCAGGTGCCATTTCAGTCACTCTTCTGACCAAGAAGCTGCCATCAGCCCCCATCAATATAACACTGCACCCAGGGGAAGGTGCCCCACCTGATTTTCCCCCACTAACTTGTCCTGGCTCTAACCCTGACCACACTGCACTTACACTGAGTCTGCAGCTGGACTTCCCTTGGTCACCAACCTCTAAATGGACAGCACTAAAGCCTGCCAAACATTTTGTGATGGCAGCTCACATTTCTATCATCACATGCTCACTTTGGGAGCATATTGACATGCAGACACCGTAGAAGCTTATCATATTGCATCTATATCAGCATTCCATTGTCAACATAGCCAGACATACATGGCAACAAATGTAATTGAAACCCATTACCCTTTACCCACCACACACAGTGGATATTTTAAAGGATTACATTCAAAAAACAACATAAATAGTAATAAATGATATTTACAACATTTTGTATTTCCCTATCCCACTTTACAATACAACATTTTGGCAGGAAAGTTGAATTACAGTTAAATCAAAACATTATTTCCAACTTAAATCCTTATCAAATTAAATGACACTCATGGGATAGAGTGGATTCAGGCAAAAATGTAATTTACTTCACCATTCGGCCTCCCCGATTGCTTTAGAAAAAATATAATCTTTTCCTCCAAAGCACATAACTCCATCTTTTAAGTAGAACTTCCACTTATTCTTACTTCGGTGTATCTGAAAAAATGAAACATATATTTGAATAAAATATTTGTTGCTGGGAAATGGTTCTTAAAGTGTTACTAAACCCAGGACCCTGCATTGACTAGATCTGGTCCCCCCCAGTACACAGAACATGGAAATGCAATTATTTTAGTAAATATAAAATTGCTAAATGTCTTTTCTCATCAGCAGTATATAACAGTCTTGTGACTGCGATCAGTGTCTGGTTAAAGCTTGTAGGAGTTTTTTATTTTACTCTGAATGTCCCAAGAGGCTGCAGGACCCCTGACCCTCTGTCTGGACAGTGCAGATCACATGCACCCTCCCAGGGAAAAAAACTCTCTAGCAATACACACCAAACTGAGCATGTGCAGAGTGACTCCAAAGGTTCGGTCTTATTAGCAGATGGATTAACCCTTTAGGTTCCACAGTGAGTATAACAAGCATGCTTTACTGCATATACAGACTGATTTTACTGTTGTGGGTTTAGTAACACTTTAAAGCTAAATTTCAGGCATATAACCAAATATCTTTTCATGAACTGTTTCACCTGCTTAAAGTGGCTTTAAAGGCAGACTTTTTTTTACCTTCATGCATTCTATGCATTAAAGCGGAATTCCACCCAACTTTAGTACTTGGTCTTAAATAAAAGACCACCCAATTTCTTTTTCTTATCTTAGTAGTAAAAAAGTGATCTTCCTTCCCAGCCCCTCCTCTTCTTCCCCCCCCCCCTGCTTTCTGGAACCTGCGTCCCCCCCAAAAGATGACGGGGCCATTGATAAACCGCTGCATGACTCGCGCACGCACGGTAGGAAACTGGCTGTGAAACTTGAAGGCTCCATTGCCAGTTTCCCTTGGTTACAATGGCGGCACCTGCACTCGATCAGATGGACGGATTGGCCTTGTGGGGCCGACATCGTGGGCTCCCTGGAAAGGTAAGTGTGCTTATTAACCCCTTGACCACTGGGCACTTAAACCCCCTTCCTAACCAGACCAATTTTTAGCTTTCAGTGCTCTCACACTTTGAATGACAATTACTCAGTCATGCAACATTGTACCCATTTTTTCACACAAATAGAGCTTTCTTTTGGTGGTATTTAATCACCTCTGGGTTTTTTATTTTTTGCGCTATAAAAAAACAAGACACTGAAAACTATTAAAAAAAAAAAATTCTTTGTTTCTGTTAAACTTTATTGGCAGAGTATTGGTAGAGCATTGGCAGATTACGGCAGAGTATGGGCAGAGTATGGGCAGAGTATGGGCAGAGTATGGGCAGAGTATGGGCAGAGTATGGGCAGAGTATGGGCAGAGTACGGGCAGAGTACGGGCAGAGTACGGGCAGAGTACGGGCAGAGTACGGGCACTGAGCAGCACTGTGGGCACTACAGATCCAGCCTACAGCACTGCTGCAAACGATCTCTCCCCCTCTCCCCTCACACTGTACAGATCGGTACAGAGAGGGGAGGGAGGAACCTTTTTGTTTAGAAGTCATTTGACAGAGAAGTCATTTGACAGAGAAGTCATTTGACGGAGCAATCACGTGGTAAACAGCCGATAACAGCGGCCATTTACCGTGATGCGCCCGGTCTTGCGGACCCGGCGGTCATGGATTTTTCCAGAGGCGCGTGGGAGCAAGATTTTGGGAGGACGTCCATGGACGTCCTACCAGAATAAGCCCACCGCGCTGTAGCCGTCTTTCAGCTATGGCCCAAGCAGCAAGTGGTTAAAATCAGTGTTTGTAAAGACAATGTTTGCAGCTGCTGACTTAAAGTTTTTTTTGTTTGTTTGTTTTTTTTGAGGGTGGGACTCTGAATTAAGGCAAAAAACCTTTTGTATGCAGATCCCCGCCCCCCCCCCCACTTCCCCCAAATACTTACCTGAGCCCCACCCTGATCCTGCGATGTGCATGAGAGCAGCGGCTCTCCCTGCTCTCTCTCTCCTCATTGGATAGAGAGCCAACTTGGGAACGAGCATGCACAAGTGCCCCCAGAGCAAGCGGCTTGATGACAGTGTGGCTTGGCCATCTTGCGCCCAACCGGGAAGGAATATTTCTCTGCCACTAGTTCTGTTCCTAACAGCCCAGATAGCAAGCAAGTGTGCTGCAAGTTTGAAAATGACTTGCTAAACTATTGCTAGACTTGCCAGGCTTGTTTGTTGCACAATTGCAGCAAGTCAACATTGTATGACTCAACTTTCTTTGCAAACATTCTGCAAGTCTGCTGCAAGTTCTAGTTCAAGTATGTTGTGCAATAGTCATCCCACCACAGAGGGCACTGTGACTTGCAGGCTCTTGCTGTAGGCTCAACACTGCAACTTTGCTCTTGCTAGAGACTTGCAACGCAAATTTGCTACAAATTGGAAAATTGTCAACTAGAACTTGTGCTTCAAGTGCTCTGCAAGTGTACAACTTGCCAGTGAATATGTGCAGCAAGTTAACAGACTTACAAATTTGTGGCAAGCTATCCTTGCTATCTGGGATGGGGTACCTTTCCTTATGCTACCCACTCGCCAAAAGCGTGCCAAGCGTGAGAGCCAGGGCCTTAACCACTTCATCCCTGGAGGATTTTACCCCCTTCCTGACCAGAGCACTTTTTGCAATTCGGTACTGAGTCTGACAATTGCGCGGTTGTGCGACATTGTACCCAAACAAAAGTGACATACTTTTTTTCCCACAAATAGAGCTTTCTTTTGATGGTATTTGATCATCTCTGTGTTTTTTGAAAAAAAAAAAACTCTATTTTTTACTTTTTGCTATAATAAATATCCCCCAAAAATATATAAAAAAAAAAACATTTTTTTCCTCAGTTTAGGCTGATACGTATTCTTCTACATATTTTTGGTAAAAAAAAAAAAAAATTGCAATAAGCGTATATTGATTGGTTTGCACAAAATTTATAGCGTCTACTGAATAGGGGATAGTTTTATGGCATTTTTATTTAAATTTTTTTCTTACTAGTAATGGCGGCGATCTGCGATTTTTATTGGGACTGTGACATTATGGCGGACACATCGGACATTTTTGACACTATTTTGGGACCATTGTAATTTATACGCAATCAATGCTATGTGTCCTGGGGAGTGATTCTAATTGTTAGGGAGCTGGGCTTTAACACACAGGACAGTGATCGCTGCTCTCGATGACAGAGAGCTGTGATCACTGTCCTGTCACTAGGCAGAACAGGGAAATGCTTTGTTTACAAAAGCATCTCCCCGTTCTTCCTCTCTGTGACACGATCATGGGCACCCAGTGGACATAGAGTCCGCGGGACCCCCGGTCACGTAAACCATGGCGGGCGCGCGCCTGCAACACCGCTTTTTAAAGGGGATGTACCTGTACGCTCTTTTGCCTACCTGCACCATTCTGGCAACGTATATCGGCGTGTGCTGGTTGGCAAGCAGTTAAATATGCCTTAACCCAAGACAGCTGCTGGATAGGATTTCCACCAGTTCGGGATTCACCCAGACTTTGAATCTTGTCCAGGTTTCAGGTGTACTGAAACCCAGACACATTCAGACCAGGTTGTGGCCCAATATAATCGCACACAAGTCTGTTGCCGTCTGGGGGCAGGTTCCACATGACTCGGGGGCAGGGCGATGATGTCGGCAAGAATATTTAGGCCACACCCCTGTACTCTGCGACATGCGCACCGCATTGCTACTCTCCTTGGGGTGTCCCAGGCTGCTAAAATGTTCAGGTTTAGTTTGAAGAAAAAGGTGGCAGCCCTACTGCTGGAGTAGCATGGGGTGGCAGCATCCAATGAAATAGCTTCCCCAGCGACCCAGGAAACCATGACTTCCTGTCCAACTACAATGCCACTGCAGATGAGACCTGCAGTGGGGAAGGTAGACTGCAACTGCCTACATGCCACTTCTCATTTTACTGGCCAGGCACAGGCTGTGGAAGGGAAAAGACCTGTAAGCAGTATTAACCACTTGCCGCCTGCCATATAGCAGAATGATGTCGGCAAAGTGGCTTCAATAACATGACTGGGCAACATAGAACGTCCTCAGGATATTAAGCCGATGAGCGCCCCCGGGGGCGCACATCGCGGGGATTGTTGTTGCGGGGTGTCAGTCTGAAACCCTGCAACACGGATCTAGGTAAAGAGTCTCTGACGGAGACTCTTTACCACATGATCAGCCGTGTCCAATCATGGCTGATCATGATGTAAATAGGAAGAGCCGGTGATGGGCTTTTCCTCACTTGCGTCTGACAGACGCGAATAGAGGAGAGCCAATTGGCAGCTCTCCTGACAGGGGGGTCTGTGCTGTTTATCAGCGCAGCCCCCCCCCCTCGGATCCCACCCAGGACCACCAGGTATACCCCCCTATACCCCCAGGGAAATGCACATCTGTGCCCAGGCAGCTGCCAATCAGTGCCCACTGGCAATGCCTACCACTGCCAGTGCCACCAGGTATGCCCATCAGTGCCGTGTATCAGTGCCCATAAGTGCCACGTTTTCAATGCCCTTTAGTGCCCTGCAGTGCCGCCTATCAGTGCCACCCATAAGTACCCATATTTTCAGCCTTTCAGTGCCCATCAGTGTCGCCTATAAGTGCCCACCTGGGCCAGCCATGAGTGCCTAGCCTACCAGTGCCGCCTACCAATGCCCATCAGTGCTGCATATCAGTGCCACCTACCAGTGTCCATCAGTGCCCATCGTCTGTGTCTGTCAGTGCCCGCTCATTGGTGCCGCCTCATCGGTACCGCCTTATCAGACCCTGTTAGTGCCGCCTTATCAGTGCCCATCAGTGAAAGAAAAACCTTACTTATTTACAACATTTTATAACAGAAACAAAAGTAAAAAACGTATTTTTTTTCAAAATTTTCAGACTTTTTTTTATTTGTTTAGCAAAGAATAAAAACCGCAGAGGTGATCAAATACCACCAAAAGAAAGTTCTAATTGTGGGAACAAAATGATAAAAATATTGTTTGGGTACAGTGTAGCATGACCGCGCAATTGTCATTCAAATTGCGACAATGCTGAAAGCTGAAAATTGTCCTGGGCAGGAAGGTGTATAAGTGCCCAGTATGAAGTGGTTAAATTGCAGCAGGTCTTCTGCTGCCCTGCCAGAATGGGCTGTGCTGTGTGGCAGAGCTGTATAGATCCCAGGACCGGATAAACAGAAATTGAAGAATATTAAAAATATGTCTAATATTCTCGTATCTCAGAGGCGTTTCCGAATCAATAGCATTGATAGTCAAACTGACTTAAAAGAAAGTGTGAGTTTATTTGTCACACAGTTGGCATCATAAATACAATGTAAAAAGTATAATAGTTCAGTTCAGTGTAGGTAAAAATATATAAAATTGAATAGTTATAAAGCTGTAATAAGCTTATGAAAACATGTGTGCTTCAATGGCTGCTGTCTTGCTGTCTTGTGTGTCCTTCAAGAAGCAACAGGAAATGACGTTCTTAGACTTCTGGCAGAATTCAGCTGTCCCAAGTCATCAGTCTCTGTATGAATATGTCAGGGTGTGTGCGTGTCTGTGAGAGTATGAGGGTACGTGTGTGTGTGTCAGTCAATGAGTGCCCACCTTCAATCTCGAAACATCTCGGCTTTTATGCTACATGTGAACGTCATAACCTCACAAATTTAGAACCTTGTATGGCACACATTCATGTCTGCTAACTTCCGCAATGTGCGATCCAAATGTAGCGGGGTCTCTTTAAGGACTATAAAACTACTGTTCCCAGAACCCCGCTGGTTCCCAGGATGTTTGGAGTTATGCCCCAGAGACTCATGGGGGAGGGCATATAAGGAGGGGGAGAGGCCTAATTCGCTCTCTTTTTTTGGACACCCTCCCCCCCTCTCCTAGCAAGAGGAGGTCTGTGCTGAACTACTGGAGGCACAAGGCCTGAAGCCTGGGCCTTGTGCTCTTTTCCAAAGAGCCCTCTGCCAGACTAGCTGCACCTGAGAGACATTTTCTCATCCTTGCTGCAGTACACCAGAAGGATTGAAGACTCGGAGGTCGGTGGATTCCTGTTCCTAGACGAATCGGCAGAGGAAACGGACTTGGACTTGTCTGGGTGGTGAGAGCTGTTTAAAGACAGATACTTTATCTTTATTATTCGTTTGGATTACAAAGTTGTTCTTCAAGTGCACCACCGAAAGATTGCTAGCGAATATTGTTTCACTGGACTTCCATCTAGATCAGTCAGGCCTGACTGCATAGGTAGATAGTGCTGGGTGTTAGTTTACCCATGCGGGGAAGTAGCTGAAAAAGGGCAGCGTTAGAGTTGCATAGCAATACTTTATTATGCTGATTACTCTGTTTATCTTTATTACTGGTTACTGCAGGAACCTGCTTATGTGTTGCAAACCAAATGTTCGATTCATGTTATTCCTTTTATAAAACAACAAGTAAAGTCAGTTATATACTTTCAAAGATTGTCTATGAGCTTGAGTTATCCACCCACGCACACACATATTTAGAGTATAAGCGATTTAATGTGTATTGCTAGATACTAACTGTGCCAGAGTGGGTAGAGCAGATTGCCGGAGGGGTTGGCGGAGCTGTGCTCAGGGCCCAAACCCAACTTGCGGCCCTCTTAAGTGAGGGTATCGCTATACGTGGAGGCTCGTAAATCCGGGATTTCTGAGACAGCGGTGAACACGCCAGAGGTACCGGCATGGACCCACAGGGAGTCAGAGCGTGGTGTGAAGCGGCTAAGGCCGACCCAAGTCAGTCAGTGGTCATTAGCCTCCCAGGGGAGAAATGGTCGACTGAGACCGTAGAGGAGTTAATGAAGTCAGTGTTCCCAGACCATGAACCATGGGTGATGGAGATAAAATCAGACCCAGACATCTCATATCAGTACGCGCTAGTGGAATACTGGGATGGGATGCCGGAGGCTTGCAAGCGCAACTGTGTACGGACACAAGACAACAGATCCTATAGGTTGGCGCACGCAACAAAGGAGGAGCCATCGCCAACGGGATCACTGCAGGCTGCGGCCCGTACCTCACCCGAGAGTCTCAGACCAGCACCGGCCACCCTTAGCGCAGAACTGTGTGCTGTCCTGGGGGAGATTGTGGCCCAGTGCAAGAAGGATCCCACAGATTACCCGATGTCGGGGTACAGAAAACTCCGGATGTTTTCAGGGAGGAAACCTGTACCTTCGGAAGAAGAGGGATTTGAAGAGTGGTTAGATAGCGCAACTCAGGCACTAGAGGAATGGGAAGTTCCAGAGCGCAGAAAGAAGCAGAGGATTGTGGAAAGTCTAAAGGGGCCTGCTCTAGAGGCCGTACGCAACCTGAAGATGAGCAGGACAGACTGTAATGCGCAGGAGTACCTAGATGTATTACAGAATGTGTTTGGTGGGACAGAGAAAATCTCTGAGCTTGCTTATCAGTTAGAGCATTGCTACCAGAAGAAAGGTGAAAAACTATCAGACTACATGGGACGTTTAGATAAAATCCTGCA
This sequence comes from Lithobates pipiens, assembly GCF_037356315.1. NCBI lineage: Eukaryota > Metazoa > Chordata > Amphibia > Anura > Ranidae > Lithobates > Lithobates pipiens. Next base: position 39,370,194 of record NW_027507758.1, read on the forward strand.
TAGGATGATCCTAAGGAAGGGGATCAGCCCAGGGAAAGTAGATGAGGCCCGTGCTCAACAGGTACTGAGGGGAGCTCAAACCATGGATCCTATTGCCTGGACACTGCGTGCCCGACAGGATGGGAAGAATCTGGAGTACACTGACCTCATCCGAATGATCAGAGAGGAAGAGGCCCTACTGGAAGAGAAAAGGGAAGAACATCTCATCGAGCCCGTCGAACAACCGGTAGCAATAGTTACACCGGCCATGACTTCCGCTAGAGATAAGGAGGTGGACACTTTGAAGTTACAGATGTCCCAGGTGATGGAGATGTTGACTGCTATGATGGCGAAAGGTCAAGGGGGACCCGAGAAACCAAGTCCTAGGAAGGAGTTGTTTCCAGATACACCAACACCAAGCCCCACTCGAGACCGAGAAGAGATGCTATGCTACAACTGCGGGGGCAGTGGCCACTTCGCCAGTAGATGTTCCAGTCCCAAGAAGAAGAAGATAGATAACCGCCAGCCGGCGGGAAACTCCAGAGGGCCCCGGTGAGGGAGTCAACCGGGTGCCCATGCCTTTCAGTGAACTCCAAACTGAATAGAAGGAAGAGAAAGAGAGAAAACCAGACCCCTCAGAAGGAATGTCTACAAATAAGAAACAATAACATCCCTCAGCGGGTTTGTACTCCCATTACTGTGGGGAGGGTCAATGCATACCAGGCTCGAAAAAGAATAAAGTCAAAAACCAACTGGATGAAAACGGGTCCCCAGAAGAGGGTGGCCTCAACCCGGCCCTACCCAGAAGAATTGGTCGGCCCGTCCCCCACTGTCTCCATCCAGGTGGAAGGAGTCTACACGAAGGCCCTCCTGGACACTGGAGCTCAAGTGACTTTGTTGTACAGAGACTTCTATGATAGGCACTTGAGCCATTTGCCTATACAGAAGATAGAAGAGCTGGAGATATGGGGCCTGGGAGCTCAGAGTTTCCCCTACGACAGTTACCTGCCCATAAAGCTGACCTTCGATCCATCTGTGGCAGGGAAAACAGAGGTGTTTGACACCCTGGCAGTTGTGTGTCCTAGACCGCCCGGGCCAGCAAGATGTCCCTCATCATAGGGACCAATACGGATCTGGTGCGAAGACTTCTGACCCCTCTAGTGAAGACGAGAAACCATCAAGATCCCAATATCCATCCCATGCTGAAGACAGCCTACCAACGGTTGGTCCTAAAGCAGAAGACCCCAGGAGAGGGGATAGGGAAGGTGTGGAGACTTGGGAGAGAAGGAGTGGTGCTGCAGCCCGGAGAGGTAGCCTGCCTCAGGGCCACGGTGAAGCTTACCTGGGAGCAGCCTGGCCCCTTTGTCATGCTGGAATCCGATCCAAGGGAGGACCACTCAGGCCTGGAAGTGATACCGGAAGTGATTCCAATCAAGGCCCTGAAGAAGGCTCGAGGAAGAGTCCCAGTGAGTGTGAGAAACTCTACGGAGAGACCCATAGAGATCCCTGCCAGGATGCTGTTGGGGCAGGTGAGTCCTGCGGCCCCAGTCAGCTGGTCAGAAGTAAAAGGAACGGGTGAAGGAGGAGATGTTTGGGAAAAACGTTCCATGGAGAACCCGGACCTACCTGGAGCCTGGAAGGAGAGAGCCAAGGCCCAGCTGACTAGATGGGAGAGGATTTTCTCAAAGGATGAGTTTGATGTGGGATGTGCCAGGAGTGCCACCCACCGAATCCACCTCCAAGAAGACAAACCCTTCAGGGAAAGGGTTAGGCGGGTCCCTCTAGCTGATCTGGAGGATCTGAGGGAGCAGCTTGCGGAGTTGAAGAAGACTGGTGTGATTCGGGAGTCTAGAAGTCCCTATGCCTCCCCCATAGTGGTGGTCAGGAAAAAGAATGGGTCGTTGAGGCTTTGTATCGACTACAGGACTCTCAACAGGAGGACCATCCCTGACCAGTATACCACACCGAGAATAGAGGATGCTCTACAGAGTTTGTCTGGTGCCAAGTGGTTCAGTGTAATGGACCTCAAGAGTGGGTACTACCAAATCCCCATGCACCAGGAAGACAGAGAGAAGACAGCTTTCATAACCCCAGTGGGATTCTTTGAATTCAACAGAATGCCTCAGGGCCTGTCTGGAGCCCCTGCTACCTTTCAACGCCTCATGGAGAAGACCGTTGGAGACATGAACTTCATAGAAGTCCTTGTGTACTTGGACGATGTCATTGTCTTCGGGAAGACTTTGGAAGAACATGAGGCCAGGTTGGAGAAGGTGTTGAGAAGACTCAGCGAAGTGGGACTCAAGCCTTCTCCCAAGAAGTGCCGGTTTTACCAATCCTCTGTGAACTATCTGGGACACATAGTGTCTGAAAAGGGAGTGGCTACAGACCCTGAGAAGTTGGAGGCAGTTACCTCTTGGCCAAGACCGACAACAGTCACAGAGCTCAGATCTTTCCTGGGGTTCTGCTCCTATTATAGAAGATTTGTGGATGGGTTTGCCTGGATTGCCAAGCCACTAAACGAATTGCTCAAGACTGAAGGAGAAGAGGATGGCTTGGGACCTAGGAGGGCCGGGGAGTCTGTTCAAGATCAGTGGAACCCAAGGTGTGAAGAGGCTTTCCGAACCTTGAAGAGGAGCCTTACCACGGCCCCAGTCCTGGCCTATGCCGACCCCACCAGACCATATGAGCTACATGTCGATGCCAGTCATGAGGGCCTAGGCGGAGTGCTCTATCAAGAGTATGAAGAGCAGCTGCGACCAGTGGCCTATGTGAGCCGGAGCCTGACCCCCTCGGAGAAGAACTACCCCACTCATAAATTGGAGTTCTTGGCCCTCAAATGGGCAGTAGTAGACAAACTGAAGGATTATCTCTATGGGGCGGAGTTTACCGTAAAGACAGATAACAATCCTCTGACCTACCTCTTCACTACTGCAAAGTTAGATGCAACCGGACACAGATGGTTGGCTGCATTATCCGGATTCAACTTCAGTCTAAAGTACAGACCAGGGGCTGGAAATAGGGATGCAGATGCCCTGTCCCGAAGATCTCATGTCATGGTCAATGACTGGGAAGACTGGACCCAGGTAGCACCGGAAGGAGTGCGAGCACTCTGTCAGGGTGCTGAGTTTCAAGCAAGAGGGGGCTCCAGAGCAGAGGAGAGAGTCACCGCAGTGGGAGTCCCTCAACCCTACTGTGGGGTAACTCAACTAACAGAGGAACTCCTGCCAAAGCTGTCCAGAAAGGAGCTGAGCTATGACCAATTGGAAGACCCCATGGGGAGATTGGTCCTTGAAGCTTTGGAGAACGAGAATCCAGAGGGACTTCGACATCACCCTTCCAAGGAGGCTCGCCTGCTGAGGAAAGAGTTGGATAAGCTACAAGTACATCAGGGAGTGGTCTACCGAAGGGGCCCCTCTGATAACTCAGAAGATAAGTGGCAGTTGTTTCTCCCAGAGAAGCACCGAGAGACGGTACTAATTGCCTTACATGACCAGCATGGCCATCTAGGGGCGGAGAGAACTTTTCAGCTTGTCAGAAGGCGGTTCTATTGGCCCTGTATGAGGGCAGAAGTGGAGGAATATTGCCATTCTTGTGCACGATGCATCCAGAGGAAGACTCTACCCCATCAAGCTGCCCCAATGGGCCACCTACAGAGTCAGGGTCCAATGGATCTGGTGTGCATTGACTTTCTCTGCCTCAAACCCGATTTGAGTGGATTGGGAAATGTTCTGGTGGTAACCGATCATTTCACCCGTTATGCCCAGGCTTTCCCCACCAAAGACCAAAAGGCCTCCTCTGTGGCCAAGGTGCTCATGGAAAAATACTTTGTCCACTATGGATTACCACAGAGAATCCACTCAGAACAAGGAAGGGACTTTGAGAGTCGTCTGATCCTGAACCTACTGGACTCATTGGGAGTAGAGAAGACCAGGACTACACCTTATCATCCACAAGGAGATGCCCAACCTGAGAGGTTTAATCGGACCTTACTAAACATGCTTGGAACTCTAGACACAGAGAAGAAGCAACACTGGAGCCAACACATATCAGCTTTGGTGCACGCTTACAACTGCACCACAAGTGATGTGACGGGTTACTCCCCCTACCGGCTCATGTTTGGGAGAGAAGCAAGATTGCCGGTGGATCTGGCCTTTGGCATTTCCCTAGACCATGCCTCTGCTACCTCCCACAAGGGATATGTGGACCGACTTAGACACAATTTGAAAGTGGCCCATGAACGAGCTCAGGCGGCCTCGGACCAAAGGGGAGTCCGCAACAAGAGGAACTTCGATCTGAAGGTTCGAGTGCAAGACCTGCAGCCTGGGGACCATGTACTGCTACGCAACCTGGGGATCCCTGGGAAGCACAAGCTTGCTGATAGATGGAGATCGGAGCCCTATGTCATTTGCAGAAAGCTACCTGGATTGCCTGTGTACAAGTTAAAACCAGAGGGGAAAGTGGGGCCCTTGAAGACTTGGCACAGGAATCATTTGCTCCCGCTTACTGAAGCAGTCAGAATACCTCCAGTGAGAAATCCACCAGAATCTGTTTCCATTCTGGATACCCCGGGACCTAGCACTCGGTCTCAGACCTCCCGGGTTAGAGATGGACAAGATTCCCAACGAGGTGAAGGTGGAAGAGGAGAGCTTGAGTGGCTGTGGCCTTCATCAACTCCAGGAAATTCTGCCATAGATCTCCCACCTACTGAGGATACACAGGATGGGACACTGAACCCAGAAGCTACAGAGTTCATTCCATCTAGTGGTGTGCCTGAAGGCTGGGAAGATATCCCTAGCATTTACTCAGAAGAGGAAAGGACCGATGTTCTAGAACCAGTGATGCTGTCAGAGTGTGTTCCTGAAGTAGAGCCTGTGGCACCAGAGCCTGAAGTCCCAAGAGAACAGAGAGCTTGCCGAGTTGTGAGACCCCCCAAGAAGCTAACCTACTCTCAAATGGGGGAGAGCTCTGAGGACTCTGTTGTGACTGCTAGAAGAAGCCAACTTGCGGCCCTCTTAAGTGAGGGTATCGCTATACAAAAGTAGATACTATCTCACAGAGTCATATGGAGCTTGATTGACAAGCTCACATGTAACACTCAATACGTGACATAATGTGCTGTTCATATAATGTCATAACCATACATTTACATAATATAAACACATATTAGCAACTTTAGATTAAGTAACTATATACTAATATGTATTAACATGACTGAGACTACTCTAAACTTATTTTAACAAGATATAATCCACAATCTATCATTTCTTTAACTACGTAGACACATGTCTATTTTTGTCTTCTCATGACATTCTGTACCAAGATACCATATATGTCATACTCAAATAGGCTACATCAGAAACTTATTACTAACTCAGCTTCAGATGAGGATATGTTTCACTGAACACTTGATCAAGGTCGTTCACACATACTATTTATTATGATTAATCATAAAACCAAATATGTTTTGCAAGCTTGCCATAAATATATTATAACACCTATAAGTGCCGAATTATGAATTTGGAATAATATTCTAACAGAAATACAAATCATTTTCCAGACTTACATGAGTATTTATTTTATTTGTTTTGGGGTGGTGGGGGGTTGTTCTGTTTTGTTTGCTGGGAGAAGTTAAAGCCCCAGAAATCGACATCTAGGTAGAATGTCCTACTGAAAGCTGCAAACCTTCCCCAACATGTCATTTATTTGTTTGTAATCATTGCTGGTTTATGCAGAAACAGCTGAGCAGGAGATATCAGAGAACTACTTGAGAAATATGTTATGCAGGGATTCTCAGATGGTGGTTTGTGTACCCCTAGAGATACTTCTGGTATCTAACGCTGTAAGTGTTGAAATAAATCAGAAGAGCTGTTTTACATTTTAATAAATAATACATCATATGTGGAACAAATCTGAGTGCATATTGTTTGTTATTCAGAAACATAAAGCGAGCTTAAAGTGGTACTAAAGTGATACAAATGCAGCTTATAATACATAAGCAAGCCTCTCCTGGTTCCTTCCAGTCAACTCGCTTGTCCGGGAACCCCCATTTACAGGGCGCTGGAAAATCCAAATATTCAAGAAGAATTAAACTCTTGAAAAGAATACTTAGTTTTATAGTGCACTGAAAGTAAAATGAAATCGCATTTTTGGTCGCTAGAAAAATATATGTTTTCCGTAACGTGATACTAAAGTCTTTTTTTTTGTTAAGCAATAACAAACATCTTATGCTTATCAGCTCTGTGCAGTGGTTATGCACAGAGCAGCCCAGATCCTCCTCTTCTTGGTTGCTCCTGGCCCCTCCCCTCTTGCCAAGTGCCCCCACAGCAAGCGGCTTCCTATGGGGGCGCCAGAGCCGACCACAGCTCCATGTGAGACGCGGCTCAGTCCCGCCCCCCTCTTCTCATTGGCTCACTGACTTTGAGCGACCTACACTGGCACCCGCTGTGTGTCTCAGCCAATCAGGAGGGAGCGTGTCGGACAACCGAGTCTCTCATGCATCATCACTGGATGGAGATGGGGTTTAGCTAAGTATTAGAGAGGGCTGAGGGAAGTTGCTGCACACAGAAGGTTTTTTTATCTTAATGCATAGAATTCATAAGGCCCCTTTCACATGTGCGGACCGTTCAGATCCGACTGTCAGTTTTTTAGGCAGATCTGAACAGTCGCTACATACAGCTCTATAGAGCGACGGATGTCAGCGGTGACATGTCCGCTGACCTCCGATTCTCCCCGATCCGATAAATCCAGGCGGATGGAAACCCTACTTTCCATCCGTCTGGTAGATCGGATAAAAACCAGACAGACGGTCCGTAATCATTCAATCTCCCCATAGGGGAGGGCAGACTCTTTGTGCAGTGATGGATCTGTCAGAGTGCAGAGACGGACTTGTCATCCGCCAGCTCAGCAGGGGATCAACGGAGCGATCCCTGCTGAGCAAGTGAATGGTAAAGACGGACAGCCCAGTGTGAAAGGGGCCTTAAGATAAAAAACCTTCCGCTTTTTGAACCACTTTAGGCAAATTCACGTACCTGTACGTCATCGTTGTTGCCGGGTCTCTGGGGTGTGTGTGCGCCATCTGAGCCACGGTCCTGCTGTGATTGGACACAGTGGAAGCCAATACGCGGGTCTGCCGATCGTTCAGAGGAGAGACAGAACGGCAGTCTGCCATTGTAAACAAGGCAGACTGCCATTCTGTGAGGGAGAAAAAAGGAGATCTTGTGTTTCTGCTAAGCAGAAATACAGATCTCCGTTTTCCTCCAGTCACAGAATTCCCCCCCAGTTAGAAAGCACTCCATAGAAGCACACTTAACACTTTGATCGTCCCTGATTTTTAACCCCCTTCCCAGCCAGTGTCATTTATAGATGTCCGTGCATTTTCTTTTTTTTTTCTTTTAGCACTGATCACTGTGTTGGCGTCACTGGTCCCCAAAAAAGTGTCACTTGTTGTCAGATTTAAAAGACTTGATACACACCTCAAAAATTGCCACCTAAGTGTATCACCACCGCGCCAACAACCCCTCTCCCAGCTGCTACTTAAATGTATGAATAAATAAACAAGAAGGTGAATGTAGCTAAACCCATCCAAATAACCATAAAATATCACCTTGTAGCGCTAAATTAGTGTAAAAGTAATCAAATTGAAGTTACCCCTCAAACAACAAATTGTGTTACTCGCAACAAAATATCTCTAAAAAAATGGAAAATATATATATTTGTGAAAAGACTCAATGTGATAGTCTTAAAATAATAATACATAGATGAAATCAATAGTCCATAAAAAAAAATTTTTTAAATCCTTTTCATGTGCAAATCTTATCAGTGTCCATATAATACTGGTATAGCCTGTTGTCATCGTTTGAGTGATCTAAACGCACATCTAGCCTGACACGAGAGTGCTGGGCGTTGCAGCTGATGCTTTGAGGGGTTGCTCCATTAAAGCCTTAAAGGAGAATATACATTGATTGCTGGATACCTGCTGTCATCGTTTGAGTGATCTAAACGCACATCTGGCCTGGCACGAGAGTGCTGGGCGCCGCAGCTGGTGAGTTCTCCAACGAGGGGGGGCACGGTCACTGAGGGTGTATGGTGAAGGCTATACCAGTATTATATGGACACTGATAAGATTTGCACATGAAAAGGATTTAAATTTTTTTTTTTTTTTTATGGACTATTGATTTCATCTATGTATTATTATTTTAAGACTATTTGAGTCTTTTCACAAATATATATATTTTCCATTTTTTTAGAGATATTTTGTTGTGAGTAACACAATTTGTTGTTTGAGGGGTAACTTCAATTTGATTACTTTTACACTAATTTAGCGCTACAAGGTGATATTTTATGGTTATTTGGATGGGTTTAGCTACATTCACCTTCTTGTTTATTTATTGGTGTCAGATTTGTCTGCTGCAATGTCGGAGTCCAGCTAAAAATCACTGCCATTACTAGTAAAAACAATGAAACATTTTTTCTAAAAGTCCATAAAAATATCCCATAGTTTGTAGACGCTATAGCTTTTGTGCAAACCAATATACGCTTATTGTGATTTTATTTACCAAAAATATGTAGCAGAATACATATTGGCCTTAATTGATGAAGACATTCGATTTTTTACATTTTTTTATTGGATGTGTTTTATAGCAGAAAGTAAAAATGTTTTGTTTTTCAAAATTGTCGATCGTTTTTTGTTTATAGCGCAAAAAATAAAAACCGCAGAGGTGATCAAATACCACCAAAAGAAAGCTCTATTTGTGGGGGGGGGGGGGGCGGGGGGGACATAAACTTCATTTGGGTGCAAGTATGTAATCTTAACTCAAAATAAGTCCCTTCTATTGCTTTCATGTTCCTCCAATGATTTCATGAAAAATAGATTACACATTAAAGAAGTTGTAAAGGCAGAAGGTGCATTCTATACATTAACCACTTCAGCCCTGGAAGATTTGGCTGCTAGATGACCAGGCCATTTTTTTTGATGCAGCACTGTGTTGGTTTAACTGACAATTGCACGGTCGTGCGACGCTGTACCCAAACATATTTGATGTCATTTTCCTCATTCCCACAAATGGAGCTTTCTTTTGGTGGTATTTTATTACCTCTGCGGTTTTTATTTTTTGTGCTATAAACAAAAAAAATAGCGACAATTTTGAAAATAAATAAAAATATTTTGCACTTTTTGCTATAATAAATATCACAATTTTTTTCGAAAAAAGATCATTTTTTCCCTCAGTTTAGGCCGATATGTATTCTTCTATATATTTTTGGTAATAAAAAAAAAAAAAAAATCACAATAAGCGTATATTGATTGGTTTGCGCAAAAGTTATAGCATCTACAAAATAGGGGAAAGATTTATGGCATTTTTATTATTTTTTTTTATTTTTTTTTACTAGTAACGGCGGTGATCAGCGATTTTTAAATCAGGACTGCGACATTGCGGCAGACAGATCGGACACTTTTGACACATTTTTGGGACCATTGACAATTATAAAGCGATCAGTGCTATAAAAATGCATGGATTACTGTGTAAATATCACTGGCAGGGAACTGGTTAACACTAGGGGGCGATAAAGGGGTTAACCGTCTTTCCTAGTGTGTGTTCTAACTGTGGGGGGATGGGAGTGACTGGAGGAAATGACAGACCATTGTTCCTAGCTAGTAGGAACTCACAATCTACCTCTCTTCACAGAACAAGGATGTGTGTGTTTACACACACATCCCTGTTCTGGCTCTCGTGCCTGCGATCGCGTGTGCCCGCTGGCCACACGCATCAGCACCCCCGCAGTGTAGTGTATATAATTTTTTTTTTTTTTAAGACTTGACCACCACAATAAAGAAAAAAATAACGATGAACAAGTTCATTACATGAGCATAACAAATATAACTAGAATTTTTAAAGGGCAACTTCAGCCAAAACATATTCACATCAAATTAGTACTTGGACGAGGTTGAGAGCATGAAGTCCCCAACCCCTCTCCACCTCGCCCAATCAGAGAACGTTTTGCATGCATTCAGAAAATGTAAAGCATTGTCTGAATAATGCCCATGCTGAGCCGATCACCTGTGTTCAGAATACAGCAGGGCCTCAGCATGGAACCCATGAGCAAGTGGAGATCACTGGAGTAACAGTATCTAATTCAGTAATTTCCAGCTTCAAGGTGCATCAGCCAGGTATGGCATATACAGGGTTACATTGGTCCACGCTGGATCAGTGTAAACTCATAGAAATATTCATACCTATAATATTCTGTAAGAAATGTAAAGGTTGAAGTTAGTATAAAATGCTAAATACCTTGTCATACTGACATACTATTACATTATCTGTGTCAAACAAGTCCGGGACTTCTTGCTCACTCACATCATCTCCTGAGTTTAATGGATCCTGTCCAAAAAGAAACAACATGAATTTAACAATGGAATGGAAATGCATTTTAAGCTTTTTCTTCTACCTGGATATAGTGAGGAAAGGTTTGAACACAACAGTTTTTTTCATAGCTGTCTATGTCCCATCTGGGGAACTCTTACTCTATTTGTCCTGCTGCCCATGGTCACTGGAACTGAAAGTATTTTGCATTGTATCTTGATCATCTAGAGCAGGAGTAGAGGTAAATCTTATTCCAGTGGCAGCTCGCTAAGAGAGGATAACGCTTACTTTGGAGAAATTTCCTCTCACTTCCTGTTGTGTCTCAAGACAGGAAGTGAAGAAAGATTCCCGCTAACAGGACACAGGCAGAAAAAAATAACCACAGGTTTTAACTTTTCCTTATTCTATCCAAATCCAATAACAAAATTTGGATTTAGATGTACTTTAACCACTTGACCTTTGGAAGGTTTTAACCCCTTCATGACCAGAGAATTTTTTGCTATTCAAAATGTCTTTATAAATTTTGGCAAAAATTTGTTCTGTCACGTCTTTGGAATAAAAAAAAAATCCCAATAAGTACATATTAGTTTGTGTGAAAATTATCTACAAAAACATGGAATAATGGTATGTATTGTTTAAATATTCCTGCTCACTTGTTTAGTGGTGTAGATCTAGGTGTGTTTGCAAGGACTATCTGGGGAATTCAAAACAGCCCTAATGGTACTTTCTGGTGGTGGTTTACAAGTTTTTGTAAAGGCAGAAGGTTTTTTATCTTCATGCATTCTATGCATGAAGATAAAAAGCCTTCTGTGTGCAGCAACCCCCCTCAGCCCCCCTAATACTTACCTGAGCCCCATCTCTATCTAGCTATGTCCATGAGAGCTTCGGCCGTCCTGGGACTCTCCCTCCTGATTGGCTGAGACACAGCAGCAGCGCCGTTGGCTCCCGCTGCTGTCAAACTCAGTTAGCCAATCAGGAGAGAAACGGGGATAGGACCGAACTGTGGCGCTGTGTCTGAATGGATACACAGAGCTGCAGCTCGGCTGACCCCATAGCAAGCTGCTTGCTTTGGGGGCACTCGGCAGGAGGGAGAGGGCCAGGAGCTCCAGCCAGAGACCTGAGAAGAGGAGGATCCGGGCTGCCCTGTGCAAAACCACTGCACAGAACAGGTAAGTATAACACATTTGTTATTTTAATAGAAAAAAAAAAAACAAGACTTTACAATTCATTTACGACCTACTGCACCCAATTCAAGAAAGAATTTGACCAGTGTTGGTAATATTACCAACGCCTGTGGCTTATTTAGGTAGTTCTAACTATCATCACTTTAAGAAGCAGTCACTATGGCAGTGACAAATTATTAAAGAATTACCAACAGATTAGGAAACAGAGGTACACCAGTATTCAGAGTGGACAGTACTTGTGCTCGGATGCCGTCATGTTTATGACAGCTTTCCACACAATACAGTATCCCCAGCCCATTTAGCTGGCGGCCAGGACATTCCCAATCTGAAAGCTAAATGAAAATTGGAGATACAGGTGATGTACTTACCAAAATATGGGCCAAGTCACTGGGTGGGCAGAGCCTGATGGGGAACTAATAGAGTAGTTCTCCCATCAGGTCCACTTTACTTTGATTGACAATGCATAGAAGTGGGAGGGTTCAAAAGCTGCTATTAGACTGAACAGTGGCTATGGATCCACCCACTGCTGTGTGCTATCAAAAATAAAGCAGGTCTGATGGGGAACTAGTCTCTCAGTTCACCATCAGGCTCTGCCCACCCCAGTACAAAACTCCTCGGCCACACACCTGTCAACGTGAGGGCACAGTAACTGGAAGGGAGAGATATGGTTGTTGGATATGGTGGAAAACATACTCCTTTGGCATCCGTGACTGTACTCATCGTTGAGCCTCATCCTACCTATTCCACCTAAGTGTCACTTACAATTCTATTTCCTCTTCTTCCTTTCTCCATCGAGGTCCCCCAAGGTTCTGTTCTTGGACCTCTCCTATTCTCAATCTACACCTCCTTCCTGGGTCAGTCGATAGCCTTCCATGGTTTTTAATAAAATTTCTATGACGATGACACCCAAATCTATCTCTCTATCCTTCAGCTCACTCCATCAGTATCCTCACGCATCAATAATTTACTAACCAACATATCAATTCGATGTCACAGCACTTCCTTATACTCAAGCTATTCAAAACTGAGCTCATTATTTCCTCTACTTGACTTCTCTGCCAAGATCAATGGCACAATCATCAACCTGTCCTCCCATGCCAGGTGCTAGGTCCTATCCAGAACTCTTTTTTCTGCCCCACATCCAATCACTGTCCAAAGCTTGCAGCCTCAACCTCCGCAACATCTCCAAAATGTGTCCCTTCCTAACCAATGACACTACAAAGCTTCTAATTCACTTTCTGGATATCTCATCTTGACTACTGTAACTCCCTCCTCATTGTCTTACCTTTTTATAGCCTACACCCCCTTCAGTCCATCATGAATGCTGCTGCCAGACTCATGCCCCTTACTAATCATTCTGTGTCAACCCTCTCTGCCAATCCCTCCACTGGCTTCCACTCACCCAACAAATCAAATTCAAAATACTAACAAAAACTTACAAAGACATCCACAACGCCCAGCTACATCACTAACCTAGTCTCAAAATACCAACCAAATTGTTCTCTTCGTTCCTCCCAAGACTTCCTGCTCTCTAGCTCCCTTGTGACCTCCTCCCATCCTTACCTCCAGGACTTTTCCCAAGCCTCTCCTATTCTATCAAACTCCCTACCTCAAGCTTTCTGGCTATCACCTACTCAAGGCGATCCCTGAAAACCCTTCTCTTCGGAGAAGCCTATCAGGCCTCCACCTAAGAATGGTATTTAGACTATCTCCATCAGTTCATTCCCCACAGTTACTGCCTTTTGTACCATTTGATCCTCCCTTTCAGAGTGTAAGCTCTAAGGAGCAGGGCCTTCTGATTTCTCTGCTATTGAATTGTATTGTAACTGTACTGTCTGCCCTCTTGTTTTAAAGCGCTGCGCAAATTGTTGGCGCTCCCTTTTAGGTTTCTCATATGTGTGGATTTTAGAGTTCTGCTACAGCCCAAAAACATAATGCTAGGTAAACTGACACCAATGTGCGCCCACGCACATTTACTGTATATTTAACAGTAATTGGGTTTTCCACTACAGGGACTGCCAAAAATGGTACTATGCCCTTTGTACAGTTGTGCTACATAAGTACAAAAATAAAGACTAAACAACATCTCACAGGAACAATTTTATATTTGCAGATAAGAACTAATACTGCATATCTAGTAACTAAACATTTAAAACAGACCCCTAAAACCGCCATAAAGAAGTCTAACATTATTATGTGGTAATAGACTACAAAGGTCAATTGTTTGCTCCATCAATTTGCTGCGGTTTTCTGGAAACCAATACTATGCCTGCACAATGAATTCATTAATTTTGCTAAAGGAAACACGTAATTTAAGTTATGTGACAGCGTAAAGCAGAACCGTAGATTTAGATGCCTTGAAGAGACACACTAAACACATTTGAAGCTGCCTGAGACAATTGTGTCCAATATTACCCTGATTTATCTAGCACAATTAAATCGATAACATTAATTGATTCCTCAAGATGTGTCAGCACGATGGGAAAAAAAAGAATCAATGAGAAGAAAAATCACCAAGGTATGGCTTCAATTTGACAGCTTTGTAATAAAAATATATTGTATAACACATTCATAGCCCTAAGGCTTATAGAGATAGCCAGACAGACATAATTACATACTGTTCATCCCATATCAAAATGCAAAGAGTTTTAGCAATGTCAGCTTTACTTAATTTCACCCGTTCCTATCTGCTTCTAAACAAACTAGACGTTGTGTCTCTATTGTACAGTTCTCAAGCTGCTCATACATACTGATGAATGCAAGTGCTTACATGTGCAAGTCCTAAATGACAGCATCCTTGACGAACATCTAATCATGATTTCTGGGCACAAGGGAAAAACTTAAGTGGTCAAAGATTGAATTTTATACTGCTCAACTGGACCAATTTATAAAACACAATGTGAACACAAGCTCAAACCAGTCTTTCAGCCCAAGTTCAAACTGAGCTGCGGGAATGAGTTCAACTAAACGCACACGATTTCACTCCCGCATGTCAGTCCCGATTTCAGCTACGATTTCAGAGACATCTGTGCAGGTCAATGTAAATCACAGCCTGAAATCGCAAAAAGTAGTACAGAAACTACTTTTTGAAATCGTTGCGGTGCCACAAATGTAGCGTCGCACCGATTAGGACATTGCCGGCACTTGCCGCTGATTTGACATCTCAAATCCAATGTCAAATCTTACCAATGTGAATCAGGGCTTAGTGCAGCTTTTTACAACCTTTTATCCCCGAGGAACCTTTTAAAATAAAAATTTTCAGGTTTGTGAGGAACCCCTGCTTAAAAAAATAAATAAAATACCTACAACTCATGGTATATTAGCATGATCAATAAGTTAAAGAAAGTTAAAAAAAAAAAAAAAAAAAGTAGTGGTGTACTTCGTCTGTTTGACACCAAGGCAGATACATGTGTTACTGTAGATTTTGTAGAATCAATGATGAATAGTCAGATGACTCTTGTGAAGAGCTTGTTTATTATAGTCAGCAGAGAGGCACATGTAAAACCTATTTCCTCTAGTTTCACTTCATAACTTCCTACTTGCTGTTTCCACCCCCAGATCCTCACACAGCTATGTAAATACAACACATACATATTCTACAGTTACCAACTCAAATTTCTTTTTTGTAATATTCCGGAAATAAATAAGAACTTTAGAAAAGAAAAGCACAAAGTAAAAACTGTAGCAATTAGTATCATAATTGTAACATTAGTTATCATTGTAGAACTGACCCTCTGACACGAGTGCTCACTGGAGATTTTTCCCCCTTGCACTGGTGGTCAGTGTGGGTGGTTGAATAATCCACCATTGTTCAAAGTTTAAGGAACCCCTAGCAGTACCAACCTCAGGAAGAACCTCAGAGTTCCTTGGGTCCCTGGTTGAGAAACAATGTTTTAGTATGTCACATTTGGACAACTGTTACCAGGAAATGCTGAATGATTTCATATTGTTTTCAACCATTAAAAAAATGATATGTTAGTTTTGGACTTGGTTTCCTTTTTCTGACTTCCCCTGTATTTGAGATCTGCCTCCTGGCTCACCCTCGGAATCTGCTATTTTTAGTTTTCTCTTGTTATGACTCGGATTTGATTTTTTTATGCCGTCTCCTTTGCCTTGATCTTCTGCTTTTTCTTTGAGTACATTTTGTCTATTGCCAGACCCAAACTCAAGCTTGAATTGTGCTTCACAATTTGGTACCTTATACTAAATCCTGCCTGAACCATTAACTGCTGCTACTGTATGCAATTGTATGGCGTCATGACAAGGTAGCCAGATACCTTACTACGCCAATCCATACATGTACACCCCTTTTATACCTTATTCTATAAATAATAATGACACAAACACCTGCCGGATGTAAATGGCCTTTTAGGCCTTTATTTAAACAATAAACCAAACTAAACTTTTTTTTTTAAAACTTCTGTAACCATTTTATTTTACCATCTATTTTCTTGTAACCAAAACCAGCTCATCAGATAAACAGTTGTTGATCCCCGACGACCCCATTTCTTCTTGAGCCTGTAATCCCAACTTTTTATGGCATTCGTCCCCAGCCGCCAACTTGCCTCGGGGACTTACCAATTGACCACAGACCCCCAACTTATTAGCCCGTCAGTCTGGCCAGCCGCCAGACCACCCGGGAGAACTCCATACCTATGATGGGTCCTAACTTTTCCAAAACCTCATTTTGAACAGATAAATTGTATACCAGCCGTCAAGGACCCTACCACCACAGCAGCACAAGAGTGACACCTCACCCTTGTGCCTGCCGCCACATCTTCCAGACCCAAAGCCCACAGGTCAATCCCGACTGGGTTAAGGTGGACACCATCCCCCCGTAAATACCTCCACGTATCCACTTCCAACTCCCAATGCCCAACCACAATACCACCATTCCAGGCCACAAACCTCCCCACCTCTTTGTTCACCTTTATCCTTGTCTTATTAATCTTCTCCCAAGACCGGGCCCCCCTCCAAGACATGCGGCCCACAATATCGGACCACACAATAATCATGTCCGGGAAGGCAGTACGAAGCCTGAGGAAGTCCCATCGTACGTCTTTAATAATATTGCGCATTGGCCTGACAACCAAATCATTACCTCCCACATGTAGGACCAGTACGTCCGGTGCCCGATCCAGGCCCGCATAACGATAAACCTCCGGCACCACTTTGTGCCACATCATTCCCGGAATGCCAATCCATCGAACCCGGCCTTCCTCCCTGGACAGTCTGAGTTGCCTGCCATCCGGCCGGACATCCGCCCGTCTAGCCCCCCAGAACACAAAAGAATGTCCCAAAATCCAAATGAGACATCCCGGCTCTGAAATGACATAACCAAAAATTAACCAACCCAACCCAAAAAACAACCAAAACATATAGTTGACCGCCCTAAGGAACCATACTCCTACCCCTTTTACAAAAGGTGCGGTCGCACATAGAGCAGATACCTCCGAGACTCCCACCTCCCAATTTGCTTAATAACCTCCTCTGGCAAGCCCCATCTAGCTGCCTCCGTGGCCGCCCCTATCCTGAAGGAATGAGCAGCATAATCTCCCGGAGACAACCCCCTGCTCCGCAAACACTTCCTCAACACTGCCGTAAATTGGAACCGCGAAAGGCACGGACCATCTTCATGCATGAATAATATCCCGTCCCGGTCCGGGCGAACCTCCAAATAAACCCTTAAAGCCTCCAAAAAACTAGGGTCCGTCCCCCGAAACAACTTTACCCGTACCCCTCTACCCAACTGATCCGTTTTGGACTTCCTGACCAAAATTACCACAGAAGAAGGGGCCCAGGAAACGTCACCTCTCCCCAAACCCGCCGGAGCTTTTTTGGATGGTGACACCAATTCCCCTATCCTAAACGCCCCAAAAAATGCCACCAGGAAAGCAGCTCGGAAAAGTTTTTGTTCAAAAACCAGAGAAAACACTTCCCCGATGTGGCTCAACAAAATGCCCAAAACTTCAAAAGAAAATCGGGCGCCGAGAATTCCTTTTCGCGGCCCCTTTTCTAAAACCCCTCAACGCCTTTTTAACTAAAAAATCCTTAGTCACATCCACCAACCCCTTACATTAAAAGAAAAAGGCCAAAGCCGACATTTTCTTGCTGACTGCCGACCCAGATACCCCGGACACATAATTATAACAAATAAAACCTAACACCCACATCAGCAGCTCTGCAGGGCCCTCCGACCCCCCAACCTCACCCAACCAGTTCGACCATTCCCTCTACACTGCCTGATAAGCAGCTCGAGTACCTTCACTCAACGACTGCTGAATCAGTCCTCCGATGATTCCAACGCAATCCCCCACATCTCTGGAGGGCACGGGTCCCCGCGTCTGTTTGTGTCCGGCGCCAGTCTGCGAAAGTCCTCCCACTGGAAACGAGACAGAGCATCCGCCAACTTATTCTCAATCCCAGGGATATGCACCGCATAAACAAACGCATTAATCCGTAAACAACTGAGCACCAACCTCCTTAACAACCTAACCACCGGGGGGAGGAAGCCGAAACATTATTTATGGCCACCACCACCCCCATGTTGTCACAATGGAATTGCACTTTTTTATCCTGGAGCTTGTCCCCTCACAATTCCACAGCCAGAACTATGGGAAAAAGCTCCAGTAATGCCAGGTTTTTCAAAAACCCCGCCTCCCTCCAAGATTCCGGCCATGGTTCAGAACTCCATTGCCCCTGGCAATAAGCTCCATAACCCGCCGAACCTGCCGCATCAGTAAACACCAAATCAGCATTGCTGACCGGTCCCCCCTGCACTATCGCTCTCCCATTAAACTCATCCAGGAACACCCCCCACACTCCCAGATCGTCCCTCAACTCTCTGGACAACCGCACAAAGTGAGTGGGCACCTTCACCCCTGCTGTGGCCGCCGCCAGCCTCCTGCAAAAAAATTCACCCCATAGGCATAATTCTGCAAGCAAAATTCAATTTGCCCAGGAGCGATTGCAATTCCTTCAACCTGAATTTCCGTTTTCCTCGCGCCGCGCCCACCTCCTGCCTCTGCGCCACCACCTTCTCCTCAGGCATCCTACATTCCATGGCCATGGAATCAATCGTGATTCCCCAAAACACTATATCCGACCTGGGACCTTCCGTCTTCTCCTTCGCCAATTGAATCCCAAACCGTTTGGCCAAATGCCGCAATGTCCCCAGCAGTATCCCGCAGCCGCGGGATCCTGACGGCCCCACACACAGGAAGTCATCCAGGTAATGGATGATCGAGTTGACCCCCGCCGTCTCCCGCACAGCCCATTCAAAAAACGAACTGAACAGCTCAAAAAGTGCACATGAGAATATAGAACATCCCATGGGCAAGCAGCGATCAACAAAATAAGATCCCTGCCAGCAACAACCCAACAAGCGCACACTCCCTGGGTGCACCGGCAACAAACGAAACGCCGCCTCCACATCCGTTTTCGCCAAAAGAGCCCCCCTGCCATACTTTCTCACCCACGCAATCGCCACATCAAATGACGTATAAGTAACCGCACAAGCTTGCGGGTCAATACCATCATTTACCGATCCGCCCCTGGGGTAAGACAGGTGGTGAATCATCCTGAATTGCCCCGGTTCCTTCTTCGGAACCATACCCAACCATAGCCATCGGAGGGATAAGAAATGGGCGGCCATCCGGCCCAGCGCCACCTCCTTAGCCAGTTTTGCTAACACCACGTGTTCATGCATTAAAGCCGACTTTAAATTTTTTGGCAGCGGGGGAACCTCCCTCAACGCACTCGGAATCCGAAACACATCCCTAAAACCAGCCTCCAACAACCCCGCCGCCGCACGATCAGGATACCTACTTAGGAAAGGAAGCTTCCTTTCCAGCCTCACCGGCGTCATCCCTTTTTCCAGCGAAGTCCCCAGTACGACCTTTTCCGTGCCTGAAACAACGCGCGAAGGAGTGCCCTCCACTGCATCCCGAACACTCGTGCTTGTAGCGACAGGTGTTTCCAAGTTTGCACGTCCCTTCATTAAATTGCCAGCAAACCCCTTTCTTTTTTGGGGCCAACGATCCCGCTGAGGCGGCGGCGGCGCCGGCCCCCCCTGGAAAAAACTGTCCCGGGGCCCTGGACGAAGTCATCAACTTCATCCACAGGCTGATGTCCTTGTGGTCCCATCTAATGGTCGGGCGCACCGCCTTTCGTTGAAGAAACTGTTCGTCATAACGGAGCCAGGCCAAGCCCCCATAAACCCTGTGCGCCTCACTAATGGCCTCCAGGTAACAGAATAATGCCGAACAATTCTCCGGCGCCTTTTCCCCAATCACGCTAGCTAAAATCGCAAACGCTTGCAGCCAATTCGCAAACGTGCGTGGAATAAGCATATACCTCCTCCTCTCCCTTTTTGCTCTCATCCGGCTTGACCCTGTCTAAATTAAACTTCTCCAACGGCAACAACGAGAAGATTTCCACAAACTCGTCCTTCCAAATCTTCTCCCTCACCTCCTCCTTCAAATGCACTCCTCGCCGCATCAGCCAGGCAAATCTTCTCAGTATCCTTGTCTTTTTCTACTGCAGCACTACTTGTTCCCTCGCCGTCCTTCCGCGCCTCCACCTCCTTCTCAGTCTCCGCTGCCACCCCACACCCCGCCAACCCCTGCCCGGCGGGGACTGCTGTCCCCTTCTCCACCCGAGCCGCGGGGGGCGGCCCTACCCACGGGTTAATCGGGGCGGGCACCGGCTCCGAGCCGCTCTGCATGCGGCGCAGCAACTCTTTCAATACCAACAATAACTCACCGCCCCCTCCGCTCCCCCCATCCCCGCCTCCCCCCACCCACCCCCGCAATTAACCCCCCCACAGACCCCAATGACTTACTGGGCTGCTGTAGCCTGGAAGGCCCTCCAGCCGCTGTCCCCACTGCCGCCGGCAGTGCGCACTCGTCATCTTGCAGCTCCCCCTCTTCCATGCTGCTGTCCTCCAAACTGGTCTGGCCCCTCGGGGCCTCCGCGCTGGTGTGCCAGACGGCCCAGGCCACTCCCGACCGTTTTTCTGGTGAGGTGCATGGCGGCCGCCATTTTCTTTGTTTACAACGACCTCACTTCCGGATGCGCCGACGTCATCAGCGTGCGCAGTGCTGCTCGAGCGCACGCTGCTCCTCCTCTGGCCCTCCCTCCCAGGCACAGAAATATGCCCGGAGGCGTGGCCACTGCCGCTCTGCACTTTCTGCTGGGCCCCCCCCCGCAGGCTAAGATGGCGCCCACACGTGGCAGGCCGACTCCGAGACAAGGTCGGTGCCCGAGGACCCCACTCTCACCCATCGAGCGCCCCCCCCCCCCCCCCCCTGACCGGAGCATCGCCAGGGGGAACCACCGATCGCGCTGTCCTGGAGGTGGCCTGAGACCCGACCCGGTAAGTGACCCCCCTCTCTGTGGGACTCTGCCATGGACGGGGATTCCTCCCAGGCCCACCACTAGCCGACTGGGGTGTCTGCTTAGCAGGAGGACCTGAAGAGGCCCAGCTGGGGCTTCCAAGCCGGCGATGAGTCCGGGGCGCAATGTCAGGGCTAAGGCGCACAGGGGGCCGTGACCTCCTTGCCCGTGTCGGGGGTACCCCATCTGTGGAAGGTCCCTTCCCTACCCCCTGAAGGGTGGCCACAATTTGGCTTTGCAACCAGTCTGCGCCATGCTGTTCTGCGGCCGACCTAAGCTGTTCCCAAAGCTGCTCTAACCCACTCATCTTTTCCAGGGAGTTGATCCTGAACGTTCCTCCTGACCTGCTGCTCCAGACTGCTGACCTTCCTACACTCACATGCCTTCACATCAACTCTACTCCACCCCCTCTTACACCATCCTCCAATCAGGTAAGCCTTGTAACTTTCTTAACCCCTCGTACCATTCCCCTGCGTAAGCCTTGCACCCTGTCATGTATGTCCTACGCTTACGTTGCACTACAGCTACGTACATGTCTTTCTGGTATTGTTCTGCAGCACAGTATATGCAACGCCAGTGGCATTGAAGATGAACACATCGCAGGAACCTGCCCTTCAGGAAGACCCTTCTATTGGTGGCACAAATGGCTCACATTAGTTAGAAACATGATCATTTAGGGAGTGTGAAATATAGAACCACAATCCTGTGGGAATTGGCACAGTTCAAGAGGGTATTGGCTAAATCTAGCCCACCTCCAGCCAAAACCTTTTTTTCACTGCTGTGGATGTCCTCCATAGTGACAGAGATAGGAACAAACACCTTTGTGTTCAGTAGAGCGAGGAAGTTTGAAGTTTTTATCAAACTATGACTCCAATAGCATTCATTCCCCTTGCTTTTGGTTATGGTTTCACAGGGGTGGAAAGTGAAATAAAATTTTCTCAAATGGGTCACATGCTTACAAACTGCACAGGAGGAGACAGATTTTTGCTTTTTTACACCAATCATGATGAAGTGGCCAAAAGAGCCATAAAGTATTGTATATTTTGGGTGTTAAGTGTAACAATTGAAATACGTTTAGGTTTGGTTTCATTCTGGAATTTGGCATCTTGATACTTGCATCAGATTATTTTTAACTACGAATCCAAATGTAGATATTGCCTTGGGGGGGTGTTTATGAACCATTTTCTTTGATTTACTTTAAAGTGGCACCTTTCAGTTGACTTAACCGGAAACACTAGATGTAACCAGTTTATCTACTGTTCCAATGTATGCATGGGCACAGATTATCTGCACATTCTCTACATTAGGTTGCCACTTCTTCTGGTTTCGTGAATTTCCCACTAGTGCACTCGACAAATTCTGACCCTACCATCTGAATGTCGCAGCTGAAATCGAGACTCAGACCAGGCAATATTTTTTCCAATCTTCTGTTGTCCAATTTTGGTGAGCCTCAGTTTACTTTCTTAGCTGACAGGAGTGCCACCCGGTGTGGTCTTCTGCTCCTGTAGCCCATCTTCTTCAAGGTTTGATGTGTTGTGCATTCAGAGATGGTATTCTGTATACCTTGGTTGTAAACGAGTGGTTGTTTGAGTTAGGTGCATATCATCTTGAGCTAGTCTGCTCATTCACCTCTGACAACAAAGCATTTCCCCCCCACACAACTGTTACTCACTGGATATTTTCTATTTTTCAGACCAGTCTCTGTAAGCCCTATAGATGGTTGTGCATGAAAATCCCAGAAGTTCAGCAGTTTTTGAAATACTCAGAACAGCCCATCTGGCATCAACAACCATACCATGTTCAAAGTCATTTAAACCCACTTTTTTCTTAAGTCTGATGCTTGGTTTGAATTTCAGCAAGTTGTCTACAACACATCTAAATGCCTAAGACCCCTTTCACACTGAGGGCGTTTTGCAGGCGCTATAGCGTTAAAAATAGCGCCTGCAAAATGCCCTAAAACAGCTGCTCCATTCACTCCATTGTGAAAGCCCTGGAGTGAAGCAACTTCTAGCGGCCGAATAGCGGCGCTAAAACAATGGTAAAGCGGTGCTAAAAATAGCGCTGCTTTACCACTGATGCCCTAGGCGGTGTGGTGTGAAAGGGCTCTAAATGCATTGAGTTGCTGCCATGAGCTTGGCTGATTAGAAAATTTGTGAAGTTACCCAGAAATTGAACAGGTGTACCTAATAAAGTGAAAATTTTAATAAAACCTTCCGGCACTTATACTCTTCCAAATATGCAGTAGTACAAAATAATTAAAAATAGGTGCAGCGATATACAAAATTTCCAATGTGCATATGATAAAATTAATATATATATATATATATTAGGGCTGTGGAAATTGAAGATTAATTCCTCGATTAATCGTTCATTTTTCTTTCTACCCATGACCTGGCATCCTTGCTGAGATCTAAGGAGACGTGAGAGAAGTCTATGGTCCGTATTTTAACCCTTTTGATACCCGCTAGCATGATGACCTGTTTGCACAGGGGTCCATGCCATAAGGTGAGAGTCATTAGTTAGACTGGATGTGGAGTGATTGTCACACTACTGTGGAAAAAAAATGACTTACGTCAGTGCTACAGTTTGAATTTAAAACGTATTTGTGTGAACTGTGAAGTTAAGTCATGGACTGTGGAAACTGTCGGGTAATTGTATATAGTGTATACCACATTTACCACTGACTAATGCAGAGTTGCAATGCAAGGAGATCAGCTAAAAATAGTTAGATCTGTATGTGCATTATAATTGATCTAAATTAGTCGATTAATCGATAAAAAAATAAAATAAAAAAAATAGATGAATCGAACATGAAAATTTTAACCAGATATATACACACACTATATATATATATATATATATATATATATATATATATATATATATATATATATATATATATATATATATATATATATATATATATATATATATACATATACACACACATACACACACACACACAGTATGCTGTACATTTTCACTGATATGATCAAAAAAATTATGCCATAAAGCTAACGATAAAGTGCAATGTGCTCCATATTCCACATTTGATTTGTGATATCACTATAAATGAAGGAAATATCTTCACAATAATCCACCTCTATGCATATACAGATATCTTCGTGTCAACATGACCAGTTGTGTCCTCCCCTTATTATAGGCTTAATAACTGCGCCTTAGATCACAATCCTCTGATTGGCCTCTAAATTTTCCTCCTTCTTATAACTCGTCCGTTTACTCAGGCATCTCACATCACAAGGTGTACTCCTTCCTTATGATTTACCATTGGTCTCCACTCACATCTCCCACATGCAAGGTGAAAAAGCTTACAAAAATTCTTTACAGTTTTTAGAAAGTATTTTTTTAAATAAAGCATAAAACAAGTTTCACTCACATTTTTCTGATTAAAACAAGCCTTAACGTTTGTATCCACAAGTGCTGGAACAAAACTAGCTTTGCTACCTTGCATGTGGGCGATGCGAGTGGATTGTGATCTAAGCCTATAATACGCCTATAAGATGAGGGAACAACTAGTGGCGGTGACACAGGGATATCTGTATATGCACAGAGGTGGATTAATGTGAAGATATTTCCTTCATTTACAGTAGTATCACAAATCACCAAATGGACTAATTTTTTTTGCACTATTCATTGGAATTCATAAGGACACTGTGTGGACTATGGAGCAAATTGCACTTTATCGTTAGCTATTAGACATGTGCATTCGTTTTTGTCTGAATGCATTTTTGTCCGAATTTCAGGTATTTTCGTTATCGTTTTAACAAACAATAACGAAAGTGCAGAATCCGAAAAAACAAAAGATCCGACATAAATAAATGCTTTATTTTTGTTTTCTTTGTGACAACAGTTCGATATAGATAGGAAATTCGACGTGAAGCTGACAATAACAATCTGTGTCTATCGAACCTCTGGTTGAATGTGCCTAACCTTAACTATTAGTCCAAGATTATTCTACATAGACATAAAAGATTCGACATAGACAGAAAAGATTCGACAGAGAGACAAAAGATTCAACAGAGAGAGACAAAAGATTCGACAGAGAGAGAAAAGATTCGACAGAGAGAGAAAAGATTCGACAGAGAGAGAAAAGATTCGACAGAGAGAGAAAAGATTCGACAGAGAGAGAAAAGATTCGACAGAGAGAGAAAAGATTCGACAGAGAGAGAAAAGATTCGACAGAGAGAGAAAAGATCGCTGCTGGAATTAGGTGGGGGAAGTAAAATAAAAATAATGATGATGATGAATGTTATTGGCTGATTGTAACCAAAGAGGAGGAGCAGTAAAATAGCTAGAACTAAGTACACACGTACAGCCAACTTACTTACGATTGCTAGCAGAGAGAGACACACACTGAATCATTTCAGAAGACAGTCAATCTTATCTGGTCCGTTTGTCAGAGAACCTAAATTATTTAGCAATTAAGCATAAGCACAGCAGCAGAACAATAGTGAAGCAAGCTACAGTTCAACTTAACTTTTTCATAATAATCTGCTGCTATTGTGTTAGTGTTGTGAACCTGATAGTGATACTAGTGTTGCTAGTGTTGTGATAGCCTCAGAGGCTGCCCGTGTTGTGCGGGGGGGATTTATTATTATAGATTCTATATACCCTATCTCAATCTATATTCTAGAATCTATATACCCCATCTTGTTACCTGTCTGATCAGTGATCACTATCACCAGTCCATTTTCTGTTTGAACTATATACATTCAACATGAACGACAGATTTGACAAAGCAGCGAAAAACATACAAACGTTGAATCTTTGGCTTATGGTGTCTGTCGAAAGTTCTAAGAAGATTCGACGGAGCAGCTAAACTATACGGAGTCATACAGTTTAGCTGCTCCGTTGAATCTTCTTTGAACATTCGACAGACACCATAAGCCTTCAATGACAGATTCGACCCCAATTCATTTGGATTTTTCGGACAAATGCAATTTTTAATGAAAAACTAAATAAATAATAAAAAAAAAAAATTCGGGAGTAACTAAATAAATGTATTTTTCGGACGAAAACAAAATTCCGAAACAAAATATTTCAGTGTGCACATGTCTATTAGCAATAATAATAAATAATGTTTGATCATATCAGTGAAAATTTACAGCATATTGCACTTTATATATAATTTCTTCATATGCACATTTGATATTTGTATAGCGCTGCACTTATTTTTTATTTTTTGTACCCAATAAAGTGGCTGTGTATATTGCTTCTGTGCTATGGTATATCATTGTGTACTTATAGTAAATTTTCCCTTATTCCTCATCCAATTTTGGAAATCTCAGTTCCATATTTTTTGCAATGCATTCTTGTTCAATTTAATAAACATTTAGTAATAATAATAAAGAATCCCCATTTCCTGTATCCCAGAACTGTGTGATTATCCCCTCATATGTATTCACCTTCGTGGCCTCAAGAAAGATGTGTGTTTGTACTTCCAATACAATTTTGTCCAGTCCCTGGTTGGAATGATTTTGCAAAAGCTGCATAACTATTGAAGATTTGAGAACTGCAAAATTAGTACTTTTCTAACAGATATAAATATAACTACCAGTGAATAAGGAAGAGCCAAACACCCCCAGGTTCAGTTCGCACCAGAACTTGCAAACAGGCAAAAAATTCGGACGAACACATGAACACCATAGTCTATAGGGCACGAACATTAAAAATCAAGAGTGCTAATTTTAAAGGCTTATATATATATATATATATATAACTAATATAAGTTATTGTCATAAAAAGTGTTTGGGGACCCGGGTCCTGCCCCAGGGGTCATGTATCACTGCAAAAAAAAGTTTTAAAAATGGCCCTTTTTTTTCGGGAGCAGTGATTTTAATAATGATTAAAGGAAAACAATAAAAATGAAATATTCCTTTAAATATCGTGTCTGTGGGGTGTCCATAGTATGCCTGTTGGCACAGTTTTCCCATGTTTAGAACGATACTGCAGCAAAATTACATTTCTAAAGGAAAAAAAGTCATTTAAAACTGCTCGCGGCTGTAATGAATGGTCAGGTCTCGGCAATATAGATGAAAATCATTGAAAAAAAAAAAAAGACGACATGAGTCCCCCCCCCCCCTCAAGTCCATTACCAGGCCCTTTGGGTCTGTTATGAATATTAAGGGGAACCCAAAACCAAAATGTAAAAAATATAAAAATTGCTTGGGGGTCCCCCCAAAATCAATACCAGGCCCTTCGCGTATGGATATTAAGGGGAACCCTGTGCAATTTTTTTTTTAAATTGCATAGGGGTCCTCCTAAAATCTATACCAGGCCCGCTCCCTTGCCCCCCCCCTTTTGCCGCGGCCTGCCAGGTTGCCTGCTCAGATAATGGTGTGGTATGGATTTTGGGGGGACCCCTTCGTCCTTTTTTTAATTTTGGCACAGGGTTCCCCATAAAATCCATACCAGACCTGAAGGGCCTGGTATGGATTTTGGGGCGACCCTCACACATTTGTTTTTTTAATTTAATAGGGGGGGACCCATGGCATTTTTTAACGAGTTGTATCTATACTGCCGGGACCTGACAATTCATTACAGCCGCGAGCAGTTTTAAATTACTTTTTTTCCCTTTAGAAATGTAATTTTGTAATTTTGTTGTGGTACTGTTCCAAACATGGAAAAATGACCAGTTACACTTACCGGTAACGTCTTTTCTAGGAAATCTTCCAGGACGGCACACCTGAGAGAGATGACTGGTCCACCTGACAGGAAACACAATCAACAACAAATTTAAAAGTCCCCACCCCTCCCTCAGACCCTCAGTTATGGTAAAGAAAATCCCACACCAGTGTCAGAGGGAACATTCTGTGAAGAATTAATACATCACACCAATAAAACAAGGGTAGGGAGTAGGCCTGCCGTCCTGGAAGATTTCCTAGAAAAGACGTTACCGGTAAGTGTAACTGGTCATTTTCTCCAGTCATCTTCCAGGACGGCACACCTGAGAGGATAAGCAAGAAGTTCAGGCCTACCTTTAGGGCGGGACAACCGCTTGTAGGACCTTCCTGCCAAATGCCAAATCCTGAGGGGACAACAGCTCCACTCTGTAGTGCCTCAGAAATGTTCTATGGCTCGTCCATGTTGCTGCTTTGCAGATCTGGTCGATTGAGGCGCCTGCCCTCTCTGCCCAGGAGGTCGCTAGGGATCTGGCTGAATGCGCCTTAAGGCGGGTTGGTACTGGTTTACCTGCCTGTCTATAAGCGATGGATATGGTTTGTCTAACCCATCTAGCTATCGTAGACTTAGATGCTTGAAGACCCTTTTTCTTCCCTGAAAAAGTGACCAATAAATGACTGGATCTCCTAAAGTCTTTCACCCTTTCTAAATAGACTAGGAGACAACGCCTGACATCTAAGAAATGAAATCTTTCCTCTTCCTTATTCTTAGGGTTCTGGCAAAAAGACGGGAGAATAATCTCCTGTGTTCTGTGAAATAATGAAGCCACCTTTGGCAAATAAAGAGGATCCTGAGTGAGGATTACCCTATCCTCTAGGATGCGCAAAAACGGCTCTTTAATCGACAGAGCCTGTATATCACTCACCCTCCTGGCCGTAGTGATAGCCAGGAGGAAGGCCAACTTAAATGACAAGAGTTTAACCGAAATTTGAGCCACCGGCTCAAAAGGCCCCCTTGTTAGGGCATCTAAAACCAGGGACAGATCCCATGGAGGGCAACTGACCGACCTAACTGGAACTACCCTTTCCCTGGCTGACAAAAATCTTTTTATTAGCGGCACCTGTCCTAGCTTCCTATCAAAAAACACGGACAGGGCTGCCACCTGGACCTTTAGGGTGCTAACTGCCAAACCCTGGTCCACCCCCTCCTGAAGGAAGTCTAGGATGGTAGGTATCATCTGGAGAGCCCCCTCCTTAGACTGTAGCCAGTGGGAGAAGACTTTCCAGACCTTTGCATAAATTTTTCTGGTGACGCCTTTCCTACTGAGGAGAAGAGTATCTATCACTTTTTCCGAACAGCCCCTGTCTCTGAGTATTTCCCTCTCAATAGCCATGCTGTCAGAGAGAGACGACCCGGGTCGGGGTGAAGGATTGGACCCTGACTGAGTAGGTCTCGTTGCACCGGCAGACGCAGTGGGGGAGCTATCGCGAGACTCTGAATGGTGGGAAACCAAACTCTCTTGGGCCACCAGGGTGCTATCAGTATCAGGTCTGACTCCGAGTAGGTTAATTTCTGTAGTACTCTGGGAAGGAGAACCAATGGGGGAAAGGCATAAGCCAGCCTGAAATCCCACACTTGTACAAGAGCGTCTATCCCTTCTGCTTCTTGATCCTTGTAAAGGGAGAAAAACCTGAGAACCTTCGTATTCTCCCGGGAAGCGAACAAATCTATTTCTGGTTTGCCAAAATTTCTGCACACCAGGAAGAAGATCTCTTTGTTCAATCCCCATTCCCCTTGAAGGATGGGCTGTCTGCTTAGAAAATCTGCTTGCAGATTAAGTGAGCCCTTTATATGAATCGCTGACAGTGAAAGTACCCTCTTTTCTGCTTTCACAAGGATCTGTTGTGCTAACCGTCTTAGCTTGTCTGACCTTGTCCCCCCTTGGTGGTTTAGGTATGCCACTGTAACCAGGTTGTCCGAGAGGACCTGAACCTCCTTGTCCTGCAGTTCCTCTCGGAAATAGTCTAGGGCTTTGCCTACTGCCAGAAGCTCCCTGAAGTTGGAAGACTCCCTGGCTTGGCTGTGGTTCCAGGACCCCTGGGTATATCGGTCTCCCAGATGAGCCCCCCAACCCCAAGCGCTGGCGTCCGTGGTTAAGACCAAAGGGTTTACCTGAGACCAGGGGCGACCATTCAACAAATTCTGTGGGTCGAGCCACCACCGCAGAGAACGAGATACCTCCTCTGTGATGGCTACTCTGTTCTCTAATGTTTCTCTTTTTCCTCCCCATGAGGCAAGTAGAAAAGCCTGAAGCTCCCGAGAATGGAGTTGTGCCCAAGTTACTGCCGGAATGCAGGCCGTCATGAGACCCAGCAGTCTCATTATACATCTCAGAGAGGCTTCTCCTCTTTCGAGAAGGGTGACAACCGCATTCTGGACCTTCGTTACCTTCTCTGTTGGTAAGAATACCTTCTGTGCCTGCGAGTCTATCAGGTAACCTAGGTATATTTTGGACTGAGATGGAGTCAGTGAGGACTTCTCCCGACTGACCATCCAGCCCAAAGTCTCCAGAGTTTCTAACACGATGTCTCTGTCTATTACTGCTTGCCTCTGGTCCACACTGTAGATCAGCAAGTCGTCCAGATAGGGTATTAACCCTATCCCCTGCAGGTGTAGGTATGCTACTACTTCGGCTAACACCTTTGTGAATATCCTTGGACTTGCCGCCAGCCCAAAGGGAAGAGCCCTGAACTGCCAGTGTTGTATCCTCTGCTGTATGCAAACTGCGAAGCGTAGGTACTTCTGGTGTTCGGGAGCAATGGGTACGTGTAGATAAGCGTCTTTTAGGTCCAGGGTGACCATAAAGACTCCTCTCTGCAGATGCTTTCTTACTGAGTATATACTCTCCATCCTGAATCTTTTGTGAAGCAGGTAACGGTTGAGTCTTCTCAAATTTATTATCAACCGAAATTTCCCTGAGGGTTTTGGAACCACAAATACGTGTGAGTAAAAACCCTGGGTAAGCTGATTGGTTGGTACTGGAGTAATAACCCTTTGCTCTGCTAGCTCCTTTAGATTTTTCAGTAACCCTTCTGCCTTGGTTGGGTCCCTGGGAGGAAAAGTAACCAGAAATTCCTGTGGGGGATGAGTCTGAAATTCCAGTCTGTACCCCACTTCTAAAAGGTTTAAAATGTACGGACTCTGCGTAATCCTTTCCCACTGTGGAAGGAAATCGCTGAGTCTTGCGCCTACCTTTACGGTGGCGTCATTTGCCTTCTTTCTGAGAGGCTCCGGAGCTGGAGAAAAGAATTGCACTTTTTTCTTTTCCTTTTCCCAAGTTCCATTTCCTCCTTTGTTCAGCTTTCCCCTTATGATGGGTCTTTGAATAGGGGCCTCGAAAAAATTTCTTACCCCTTTCCTTCTTGGGCCTTACAGGAAATTTCTTGCCTTTCTCCGTAGATCGAGACAAAACCTGATCTAGGCCTGAACCAAACAGCAAGGAACCCTCAAAGGGGATGCCGCATAGGCGAGACTTGGAAGTAAAATCCCCATCCCAGGTCTTGACCCATAGAGCTCTCCTGGCAGAGTTCAAAAGTGCTGCTGCTTTAGCTGTGGTCCTAACAGTCTCTACTGCTGCATCTGCCACATATGCTACTGCTCGACTGATTACCTCCAGCGAGTCTACGATCTCTTTAGCCTCCCTACAGCGGGAAACATGATCCATTAATTTGCCAAGCCAGGTATCAGCATTTCTGGCTACACAGGCGGAAGCTAGGGCAGGCGCCATTGCTGCCGCATTCGCCTCCCAGGCTCTTTTGAGTAAAGTTTCCGACTTTCTATCCATCTGATCCTGGATATTTCCGGAATCTTCAAAGGATAAATCGGACCTCTTAGATACCTGCGCTAAGGCTGCATCCAAGCGAGGAGCTTTAAAAAATTTTTCCTCCTCCTCATCTTTAAAGGGACACCTCCTTTTCCAAGCTTTCAGTTTGAGAAGCTTGCGTTCAGGTTCCTTCCATTCTCTGAGGATTATCTCCTTCAGAGACTGGTGGATGGGAAAGGTTCTGGACTGTAACCTTCCTAAACCTCTATATACTCTATCCTGAGCTGAGACTTGAGCAGAGGGAACCTGAATATCTTCTGAGGTGTAAATGGCTTTTAATAAACCTTCCATGTCCTCACTCGAGAACAAAAAACCCCCAAGCTTAGCCTCCCCCTGGCTATCTTGGTCTGAATCTTCCTCTCCAGAACTACAATCTGGGACCTGGCCTTCCTCCACCTCCAATAATAGGGAAACTTGGCCCTGGGAACTTTCCGCATAAGATGTGGAAAAGTTTTCCCGTAACTGAGAAGTCTCTCTCTCTGATGGTACTTCCTCCAAACCCTTCACAAGGGTGGATTGAAAAGATTGAAGGGTAGCCAACATTTCTGCTTGTAAGGCCCTACATTCTTTCACGACCTGAGCGGTCTCCTTGCCTGCGAGTTTGATGATACAACGATCGCAGAAAGGTTTGGAGTGGTCTGGTGCTAACTTAGAGTTACAATAACCACAACGTCTGGACTTTGAAGTAACCTTCCCCTTAGACCTAGCAGCTGACCCCTGGGCAGAGCTTTCGGTCCCTGGGAATAGTCAAAAAATAGACAATTTAGCTACACAAGTCCTAAAAGGGGGACAGGAGCTCTTCCCAGAGAACCCTGCCCCTAAATAAAGTTGGATCACTCACCCCCAGTGGTGACCTCAACGACTGTCTGCTCAGACGGACCTTCCTCTTCCATGGCGATTTGCTGCCCTGCAGGATCGCTGGATCAGGTCTCGAGCGTCCCCTTGTTGTCTCTTTTTTCCAAGTGCCGGGAAAGCGTCTTGCCGTGCGAGGAGACAGGGTGTATCACAGCACCCCCGTTCTATTTGAAAAACGCGCCGATCGGCGCCATCTTAAGGAGGTCCGCCGCCCGGAAATGACGTACGGCCTCTTCCGGTCCTGCGCACTGAGGGTGGAACGCACGCCGGTGCGTCCAGCCGTCCCACTCCGGAACTCGATACCCGGAAGTGACGCCCCTGGACTTCCGGACATGCGCTGTGGCGTTGGAACGCACGCCAACCGTGTTCCGCATAGGGAAAAGGCATCACCTCACCACTCCACCAACGAAAGTGCAGGTAAGCCAAGACAACAGGGGAATAGCCTACTGGGACAACTCCCCTGTCCCACGAGGCTCATACAAGGCTCCCTAAGGAGACCTTGAGTGAGGAATACCCCCCAAGATTTCTCCTGGGGGTATACAAGGGAGCACCACAGACCCTGTCTGTTTAAGTCCCAGGAAAGGAACCTCACGAAAAAAACACGGGGTCCCAGACCCCAAAGAAAAAACTTTAGAAAGAAACTTGGTTTCGCTGCCATCCTGTGGGAAACACAATCAAGAACTGAGGGTCTGAGGGAGGGGTGGGGACTTTTAAATTTGTTGTTGATTGTGTTTCCTGTCAGGTGGACCAGTCATCTCTCTCAGGTGTGCCGTCCTGGAAGATGACTGGAGAAAAAATGTGCCAGTTTACAGGCATACTATAGAGACCCCCCCCCCCCCCCCCCCAGGCATCATATTTAAAGGAATATTTCATTCTTATGGTTTCACTTTAAGCATTAATAAAATCACTGCTCCTGAAAAAACGGCAGCCCCCTGGGGCAGGACCCGGGTCCCCAAACAATTTTTATGACAATAACTTGCATATAAACCTTTAAAATTAGCACTTTTAGTTTTTCATGTTAGTGCCCCATAGACTTTAATGGGGTTCCACAGCTTTTGAGTTTGACGCAAACACTGCATATTGTTCGTTATTCGCCGAACAACCAAAGTTCAGCCTGAACTTATGCTCGGGCTGAACCGTTCGCCCATACCTACCAGTAAATATGCCTGGTTTATTTTCTACCTGTCCCCAAATAGTGATATACTTTTCAGCGGTAGATCTCCTGCTATGCACAGCTCCCTGCTGTTCAGGTTTAGTTTATCTATAGAATATGCAAAGAGTATATAAAATATAACATAAAGGATAGCAGACTCTGTTTATAAAATAGTATGTGGCAAGGTCTTAAGTTTGTTTCATTTTATCAGCGATATTTTCGGAGAATAAAAAAAAAAAAAAAAATTCAAGTCACAAAAACTAAAGCTAAAAGCTAAATAATAGTCACTGTTATCAATGATTTACAATTTTTTTTTTTTTTTTTTTTTAAGCAATAAGAGAAAAAAATAAGGAATCTACCTCTTCAATTATGTCAATCTCAGGATCCTCATCATCACTGCTACTGCTAGTGGAGTTATTTGAGCCAGAATCTTCCTCTTCCAGAGCTTTAAGGTCTTCTGTGTCAATGATGCCAAGAAACTCATTTTCATCAACATCCCTGACAGTTCCAAGTTCTTCCTCAGAGGAAGTATCTCCTGTCCCATCAAGCTGAATTATGTCAGTGTCTCCGGGAGAGAGCAGGTCCTCCAGTGTAGATGTCTACAAGAGAAAACAGCAATATGCTCATGCCTTGAAATCTGTAGTTACATATTTAGTCAGATTGAAATAAAAAGACCTCTCCATTGAATTCAACCAAAAGAAAAATAAGTAAAACTTTGCATTATAAGAACTCTAAACCTGCAGCTTGTAGGCAGTTAGGGGTTAACGCTGCCCCAGCCAGGAAGTTGGGCGATAATCGTTCCCTGCATCTTTCCTTGTGGATTTTTCCTGGGCCGACTCTCTGGTCCTGTGTGCTATAAAAAAGGGATGGAGGCCTGTACTCCAGGGCAGTCTAGGGGGTTTCTTGCTGCCCCTGCCGGAGTCTGGATTCTAAGTGACTTGCCGAGGTCGAAGTTTCCACTGCCAGGAGGATTGCTGGAACTTGCTGTTCTTCCTGAAGATACCACTCATGGACTCTAATAAGAATTGACTCTTTCCTATGCAGGTATGCTGGGGCAGCCACAAGCCTGAAGTTACGGACTAGGGATGTTAGGGAAATGACGGCACTTCATTTTTGTGTGTCTGCTGTACCATGTACTTATATGAAAAAGTATCCCGTCCTTGTTGTATTGCTTCCTTTGTGTGAAATGCCTTGTGTTCCTGCAAGTCCATCTGCTTTCCTATTGAAAACTGACCACACTAAGTAGAAGAACACATCGTGGTCAGTTTTCTAGCTATGCTGGGAACTTATCCTGCTCTCCTCCAATGATCAGACTTGTCCTGACACACCCCTCCTGCACAGCCGGTCACTGGGAACATCAGTGTGCTGCAGCTTCTCCTCCCCCAGCTCTTATGCAGCTGAGAACAGAGGTAATGTGATCACTTATAAAAAAAAAAAAAAAAAAAAAGAGGGGAAAGGCATTTATAATGTTTTTAAATATCTATACAAAAATGTTTTGCCTTTCATTTCTGTTTTTAACGGAATGGGTTGTTTTACAAGGTTTGCAATCACATTAAGAACCATTGCCCAGCAACAAATATCTTATTAAAATAGGTTTCATTATTCCAGATACACAGAAGAATGAATAAGTGGAAGTTTTACTTAAAAGATGGGAGTTATCTGCTTCCGAGGGAAAGGATTATATTTTTTCTAAAGCAATTAGGGAGGCGGGAATGAAGTAAATTTTATTTTTGCCTGAACCCGCTCTATCCCATGAGTGTTATTTACTTTGATAAGG
This sequence comes from Lithobates pipiens, assembly GCF_037356315.1. NCBI lineage: Eukaryota > Metazoa > Chordata > Amphibia > Anura > Ranidae > Lithobates > Lithobates pipiens. The sequence continues at coordinate 39,405,421 of NW_027507758.1, forward strand.
ATTTAAGTTGGAAAAATAAATGTTTTGGGTTAGATGATTAAACTGTAATTCAAATTTCCTGCCAAAATGTTTTACTGTAAAGGGGGATAGAGAAATACAAAACTTTGTGAATAGGACTCTTTACTGTTTATGTTGTTTTTTTTACTGTGAATTTTTTTTCAAATATCCACTTTGTGTTGTGGGTAAAGGGTAATGGGTTTCAATTACATTTGTTGCCATATATGTCTGGCTATGTTGACGATGGAATGCTGATAAAGATGCAATATGATAAGCTTCTACAGTGTCTGCATGTCAATAAGCTCCACCCCCCTTCCCCTGCACACCCAATCACTGGGAAGCTTAGGCTGCATTCACACCTGAGCATTTTCAGCTCATAAAACACCCGGAAAACGCCCAACAAGCAAAATCGCATTCATTTTAAATGGTACCTGTTCACATCTGAGCGTTTTGTCACCTGAAGCAAAATGCCTACACACCCTGAGCTCCAAAAAAAGAACAAGAGCTTCTTTGGGGCAGATTACAGGCATTTTTCTGCCTTTTACATTGGTGACCTGTACAAAATCGCAGCAAAATTGTGGTAAAAAAAAAGTGCAACTTTGAAATGCTCAGGTGTGAATGCAGCTTAGTGTGCTGCTGTCTCTCCTGCCCCCAGCTCTTATGCAGCTGAGAACAGTAGGAACAGAGGGAATGTGATCACTTATAAAAAAAGGGAAAATAATTTTTATATATATGTATTTATAATTTTCTTTTATTATCTATACACAAAATATTTTGCTTTTCATTTCTATTTTAAACTGGATGGGTTGTTTTTACAAGGTGATCATTTACAATCCTTTTAAGCTCTACTCTTGAATATGGTTTTTAATGCATTTACAAACTGAATTTTAAAATCCTTGTGTGGGGAACTGCGTCAAACAATTTTGCAAAATCTAAGTATACTATATTCACAGACAACCTTTCCTAAGTTTTTTTCTTACTTCATCATAAAAAAAGAAAAAAAAAAACATATAAATTTACAACTTCAGTCTTTTGTAAATCCATGCTGATAATCGCTTTGAATATTGTGTTCTAGCAAAACCTCTTCTATGCCTTTATCAAACTCTCAAGTGTCTTCCCAACTACAGATGGTAAACTAACAGGTATGTAGTTACTTGGTAAAGTCTTGGATTCCTCATTAACCTCTTCCGGACCACCCACCGCATATATACTGTGGCAGGGCGGCCCGGCTGCGCGAACCAACGTACCTGTACGTCGGTCCGTGCATTAGATACAGCACTCCCCCCACCATTAGCAACACGCCCCTAGGACACACTTAACCCCTACGCTGCCACCTAGTGGTTAACCCCTTCACTGCCAGTGTCATTTACGCTGGGTTCACATTGCAGCGATGCGGGAACGCCGCAAATCCGTGGCGGGTTCCCGCATCGCATGCCTCCCGGCGGCAGTTCACACTGCCCTATGCGAACCGCTGGGAGTGTCAGTGAAAAGTTAATGACACCCCCAGATCAGTTCGCATATCGCAGTGCGATCTGCAAACTCGGACAGGAATCGGGATCGCATGGTGTGAACACCCATGCGATCCGATTCTGCTGCGGACCAAAAAAAGGGTCCTGTGTGAGTTTGGGGCGGGTGCGATGCGAATTCAGCCATACTATCTGTATGGCTGAACTCGCATCGCACAAGAGATCGGATGTGATTTGCACTGCAGTGCGGTGCGAATCACATCCGATCTCATCACCGCAGCAGTGTGAACCCAGCCTTACACAGGAATCAGTGCATTTGTATAGCACTGATTGCTGTATAAATGACAATTGTCCCAAAAGTGTGCGCTGTGTCCGCCATATCAGAGTCACGATAAAAATCCCTGATCGCTGATTTTAAAAAAGAAATAAAAATTATTAATAAAAATGCCATAAAACTATCCCCTATTTTGTAAACGCTTTAACGTTTGTGCAAACCAATCAATAATCGCTAATTGGGAATTTTTTTTACCAAAAATATGTAGAAGAATACGTATCGGCCTAAATTGAGGAAAAAATTGTTTTTTTTAAATATATTTTTGGGGGATATTTATTATAGCAAAAAGTAAAAAATAAAAACCGCGGGGCTGATCAAATACCACCAAAAGAAAGCTATATTTGTGAGAAAAAGAAAAAAGGACGTCTATTTTGTTTGGGTGTAATGCCGCACGACCGCGCAATTGTCAGTTAAAGTGACGCAGTGCCAAATCGCAAAAAGTGCTCTGGTCAGGAAGGAGGTAAATCCTTCCGAGGGCTGAAGTGGTTAAGGGGGTAAATCCTTTCAGGGCTGACATGGTTAAACATAGGCACCACATCTGCTTTACCCCAATCCAGTGGTACCATGCCAGTCATTTAAAGATAAGCTGACTTTTTTTTTTCTTTCTCAGGTAAAATGTGCATTTACAATTTCTTTTTTGTAGGTGCCTGGAAAGCATTGAACCCATGATACCGGGCTCCTGCAGACTGTCAGTGTAAGCGGTCTGCCCTTACCTTGTATGAGCAGGCAGTTACACAATGACAGGAAGAATCCCACGGCATAGAGCGCTCTGGTAGTTCATTGAGATCTAAACATCATCAGCCGCAAAGGCTGCCGGTACTTGTAGTTCATTTATGCGCAGAATTCTGAATGAATGACATAGATGTTAGGGCGATCAAATGGTGACAGCGGGGGAAATCGCGGAGATGCTATGGAAGCGGGAACATGTTACATATTTTACCCTAAAAATAAAATGGAGTGGAACATGTAACATGTTCACAAAGATGAACTTATCCTTTAAAGTCCTTGTAAACCCAAAAAATTATTGCAAAATGACCAGTTTGGGAAGTACAGCATGCAAGGACAACTCCCTTGTCCTTAGTCTTCCTGTGAAAAGAGCAGCCTATCAGCTCAAATTCTCCCCACTGTGTTAATGGAAAAAAAAAAAAAAAATTGCGTCACCACGCCTCCTAACCTGTGATCGATGCCAAGCCACGCTACCTACTGTGTGTACAGGTGGGGTGAGAGTCAGTTTTGTCACAACTCCCAAGTTCCAGCCCTTGGACACACCCACGAACCAGAGACTTTCACAAGGTTGAGACAGACACAAAATAAGGTACAGATATTGCGATTCGGATTTTTATGAGTCAGAGCAGCGCAGGTTTTTTTTTTGTTTTGTTTTGTTTTTTAGAAAAACTTTGTTCATTGAGTTCAGTCAATACATACATTTGCAGTAGAACTGTAATGGTGACACAGATGTTTAGTTTCATTAGAACATAAGAGGAGAAAGAGAAGGTAACATGTATTAATAAAAACAGGTATAGTATGAGGGGGGTCTCTCTTGAGTAGAGGGTATATATGTCCCCTGTGCTGTCATCAGCCTGTTGTCTATGGTAGGCTCTGGGCTTCAAGAGTCAGCTGCGTAGTGGCCCATAGGGCAGGTTGCCATATACAGTCTCTGCCCCCCGCCCTTTATTAGCCTCAACAGGTGAGGGAGCGCGTGTTGACCCAGACACCGTCCAGCTCAGGTCCCACGCCGGGGGAGGGGGGTACTGCCCCTCTGGTAGCCGATTCTATGGCAGTGTAACGTTGAAGTTCTCATCAAGCTCAACAAACTAAGGGGACATGTTGTCCAGGTCTCATTGCAATTTTAACCTTTAATAATAATAATAATAATAATAATAATAATAGAGTAAGAGGTAGGAAAAGAAAGGTGGAAGAAAGGGGTTAAGGGGGAAAAGATAGGATTTTTATTACAGCTTACCTGTAAAATTCTTTTCTTGGAGTACATCATGGGACACAGAGCCTAATTAATTAATGGGTTATGGGCCACCTTCAGGTGTTAACACTGGTATACCCAATCAAGGAAGTTTACTCCCTATGTAACCCCTCCTCCTTCCAGGGGCACATCAGTTTTTGTAGCAAAGCAATATACTTAAATCCCAAAAGAGGGGAGGGACCTCTGTGTGCCATGATGTACTCCAAGAAAAGGATTTTACAGGTAAGCTGTAATTTTTTTTCTTTATCGTACATCATGGGACACAGAGCCATAGTTATTAACTTAATGGGATGTCTCGTAGCAGTGCTATGTGAGGGGAGGGAGAGATAACCCACAGGAGTACCCCCAGACTTGAGGGCTTATACTGCTGCCTGCAGCACACTGCCCCCGAAGGAGATGGCCTCATACCTCCTTACATCCATCTAATAAAATTTTGTGAATGTATGCACTGAAGACCAAGTTGCAACCTTACAGATCTGAGCCATGGAGGCCTGGTGACACACTGCCCAAGAAGCACCAACTGCCCTGGTAGTGTGCGCCTTAACTTGAAACCGAGGAATTTTACCCCTTAAATCATAAGTTTGAACTATCCCCTGTTGAATCCACTTAGCGACAGTGGATTTCAACGCTGCCTGTCCTTTCTTAGGACCCTCTGGCATAATAAATAAGACATCAGTCTTAAGAATCTGAGCAGTTGTCTTTAAATAGATTTTCACTGCTCTCACCACATCAAGACAATGTAGTGACTTCTCTTCCCTGAAACATGGTTTTGGAAAAAAAAAACAATGGCAGGACAATATCTTGGTTCAGGTAAAAACCTGAAACCACTTTTGGTAAAAAAAAAGTCTGGACGAGGGCGTAACACCTCTCTGTCCTCATGAATAATCAAATATGTCTCTTTACACAAAAGAGCAGCCAGCTGAGGATATAGCAACCAAAAATACCAGCTTCCTTGTCAGAAGGACTAAGGGAATATGCTGTATCCGGTTTAAATGAACTTAGTTTTGTCAGTGTTACAAAAACAGCCAAGTCCCAAGGGCTCAAAGGTGATTATACTGGCGGATTAATCCGCATCACCCCTTGCATGAAACCCCAGACTAAAGAATGCGTAGCAATCGGTCTTTGAAATAAAATCGATAAGGCTGAGACTTGGCCCTTAATAGTACTCAAGGCCAACTTCATCTCTACACCCAATTGTAAACCATGAAGGGCCCCCCTGATCCCCAGCCAGGGCCCTTCCCCCTGAGTCCGGTGGTGGAACTCCAGGGCGTGGTCACAGGTATGACGTTTGTGAGCCCTGTAGTTCCACCACTGGCATCAGTGTTTTTTTTAATTATTTTTAATTTTTTATTTTTAGGTGCCCCATTGGGGGACTGTCCCTAGGCAGGATGGGGTCCCCATCCCCAGAAGAGATGACGTCCTTTTCTCCAGGGCAGAGGAAGTTACTGCCCCCAGGTGAGAAGGGGCCCCTGTCCCCAGGGGGAGATGGAGGGGGTAAGTGATGGTGTGTGGGGGATGGGGTCCTCTCACTCACCATGACCAAGCTGCAGGCCGAGCACTCATCCATGTTGGCCTGGGCTCCATCCAGTGTGCTCGACGGGTGATCAGCATATCTCCCAGAAAGACCTTTCATCATCTGTGTATGACGGGGGAGGAGGGGGGCTGGCAGACAAGCCTGCAGTGTCCTCCGGGGAGCTCTCATAGGGCTGCACTGCATCTGTGTGCTTAAAGTTTGTGTACCCAGGAGAAGTATGCAGTGCAGTATGGGCCGGACTCGGGGGGGGGGCGGGACTCTGGCTGGGGAGAGCAGACATCGGACTGAGCGGCAATGCATGGAGCAGGAGCCGGCCAAGGACACAGGTCATGCAGGGAATGCACAACTAAAGAGCAGCCAGTGCGATAGTCGAGCATGGAGCTCTGCTAGTCACCCTCCACCTCCAGCCACCCGTGTGCATGGCGCACTGGTACCCCTAGCTGCCTATGCTGCTGCCGGCCATATGTAGAGGGGGCTGCATGGGCCCCCTGCAGCAGAGGGCCCAGTTGCGGTCGCGACTCCTGCACCCCCTATAGTTACGCCCCTGTAGAAAGGCAAGAATTCTGCCTATGATATATCTCCGAGGGTGCCAACCCTTGGATTCACACTAGGAAATATAAGCCTTCCAGACTCTATAATGTATAGTTCTGCAAGCTGGTTTCCTTGCATTAATCAAAGTAGAGATGACTGACCTGGAAAGCCCACGTTTCTTCAGAGTGTGGGTTTCAATAGCCAGGCCGTTAAATTTGGCGTTCATAAAGTAGGATGGGATATTGGCCCCTGTGAGCACAGGTCTGGCCTTAGTGGAAGGGACCATGGATCCCCCACTGCCATCTTTACGATTTATGCATACCATGACCTTCTGGGCCATGCTGGTGCTGCCAGAATTACCGGTTTTCTTTCCAGCTTAATTCTGAAAAGAAGGTGAGGCAGCAATTGAATAGGGGGAAATGCATAGATCAGCGAGAACTGATCCCATGGTATCACCAACGCATCTGTTCTGCATGCGAATGGATCCTTTGTTCTGGACACAAAGTTGACTAACTTTAATCATTTCTGCCCAAGTTAGAATATGGTTCACCTCTCTCTCTGCTGAGAGACTCTTGGTGCCCCCTTGGTGATTGATATAGGCCACAGCCGTGGCATTGACTGACTGGATCCTGACAGGACAATCCCTTAACCTGGAAGTCCAGGCTTTCAGAGCCAGACACACTGCCCGAATCCTTGGGATGTTGATGGGCAAGGCTCTTTCGGTTCTTGAACACTGTCTTTGGACAGTTGCCTTCTTTGTCGTTCCCACTTTCCAGATAACTGGTCTGAAGGATTTACCTTTTAGCAAATTCTTTATTAACCACCATTTGAGGCTTTGGGACACCCTTGGGGACAGCCGTCTTGAATGGAACTGGGCATATGGAACTTCTTCGAATGAAGCCACCATCTTTCCTAACACCTTCATGCAAAGGCAAATGGAGGGATCTCCTTTTGACCTGACTCTCCGCACCGTTTTTTTTTTTTTGCTGGGCAAGAACACTTTTCTGGGAGGTATCTATGATCAGACCCAAATACTCCACCTTTTTTAGCAGTTTTAATGGAGACTTCTCAAGGTTGAGAACGCAACCCAGACTTTTTCAGGTACCTGGTTGTAACGCGTACACGTTACTCTGAACAACGGTCTATTAGTAATAGAGCACCTAGGTATGCCAATACTGTTTATGCCCTGTGCCCTTAACCTGGCTAGAGGTGGGGCTAGCACTTTTATTAACAATCAGGGTGCTGTAGCTGGCCCGAAGGGCAAGGTTACAAACTGAAATGCTGCTGTTCTACTTCGAACTGCAGAAACCTTTGGCGAGCGGGAAATATATGGACATGCTTATATGCATCCCTGATGCCGATAGACACCAGGAGTTTTCCTCCTTGTAGGATAGAAACTACTGACCTGATAGAGTCCATAGAAAGGAGCGGATCTTCAAGGAACTGCTTTAGATTCTTTTAGATCTAGAATGGATCTGTTGAAGCTCTGCGTGGATCTGTACATGTACAGGAAATGCATTAAAAAGGCTGTGAAGGTTTTTAAGGAACCTAAGAAGAAATAGAACTATCAGCCGACTCTACTGGATGTAGCTTGAAAGAGGCACGAGCCATCTCTGTAAGAGATTTGTACCAGCAATCTCTCAGATTGTGAGGCTGAAAAAGGTTAAACTCCAGTTTCTTCCTCCGCAGAGAGATAATCAGTTTGCCTTTCTTCCTGATCACCTGAGGGTAACCCCTCATCCTCTACCCACTGTTCCCTTGATAAGGGATATAAGGTGGGGGAGGGGGGGGATCTAATACGCTTCCTATCCTTTTGGATAAGTCACAAATTTTCCTTCTAGGCCCCGCAGGGTGGAGGAAAAGCGCATTTTCAATCAGGTATACAGGGGCTGAATGTTTTCTCCTCTAGAGTCTAATGGTGGATGCCATTGCCACTGCCTAGTGGCAGCTTCCCCTGGCGCAGGGGAAGGAGCCCTTTTAAATAAAAGTACGTTTATACCTTCTTTTGGACAAAGAGTACCTTTCCCACTAGAATTCATTTGGATGTATTTGACCAAATCCTCCCCAAACAGTCGCTCCCCATGAAAAAGAAAACTAGTCAGAAGCTTTTTGCAAGGTGCTTTCGCTGACCAACTTTTTAACCACAGGGTCCTACGCATGTGTTTTAGCCACAAGCGCAAAGCGGGATGCTTGGTGAATAGAGTCTTTGAATGGAGTCTATGGCAAAACATAGCGCCTTTGGTAGTTCAGCTAACTCACAGGCTTGTTGTGTAGGTACCTCCCTAAGGGCCTCTTTGAACTGGTCCTTTAGGGACCGACAGATGCCTACTGCAGCGACTGCAGGCTGAGAAATGGCACCTGCCAGGGAAAAAGAGGATTTTAACAGCAATTACAACTTTTTATCTGTTGGATCCTTAAGCATTTGTGCATTGTCTACGGGACAAGTTACATTTTTATTGATGCTGGAAATCACAGCATATACTGCTGGTACTTTCCATCTTTTGTGGGACCGAACTTTCAGCTGACTCTGTTAGAGGTAGCATAAAAGTGGAACAAACCATCTGCGTAAGAGTTTGTTCCATCAATATCTCAGATTGTGAGGTTGCATAAGGTTCATCAACTGTTGTTTCTTCTGCAGAGGAATAAATCAGCTTGTTTTTGTACGTAATTGCCTGAGGGTAATACCGCATCCTGTGCCCACTGTTCCCTTGGTAAAGGGTTTGAGATGGGGGAAGGGGGATCTAGCATGCTTCCTATACCCTTGGATGGAGGATGCGATTAAAGCTGCTAATCTTCCTTCTAAGCCCTGCAGGGCAGAGGAAAATGCATCTTCAGTCATGTATACAGGGGCTGAAGTGTGAGAAGCAGTTGCACCACCAATGGGTTCCAATGACTCACACTGGCTTGCCATATCTGGTATCTCTGGAGGGGATGACAGTGTGGAGGCATGACTTCTCAGCGCCTGGGAGTGGAATTTTTGGCACCCTGCGGTAGCTCTGGAAGTCACAATGCTAAGCACAAAAGCAGAGGCACTTTAAGACAAATATACTATTTGCTGAGCAATAGTCTAACAATAATGTTACCATACAGATCAATTTCTGATGCTGAACAACAATTGTATTTCCTGCACTGGAAATGTCTGTATACACCTCTTACGTGACCCAGCGCTCCTGTGTCCTGTGTGATAGCCTCTTCACTTCAGCTGCTCTTGATAGAGACTTTCTGTCATAAGAGTGTCAGCTTTATATGTGAGACTTCAGGTGTGAGCATGATTACTTCTCAGTGCGTGTGCTCCACATGGACGCCGAGTCCTGCACACGGCGCCACCTGTCTTAGACCATGCCCCTTTTCAATGACCCACCCTCCTCCATTCAAATTAACTTTAGCCCATGCATGGCACGCATTCGGGACTGTAATGTAGACCCAAAGAAGGAGGATGCCACCGCCATCTGACACTCAGTTTCACTATATGGGCGCAACAATCTTTAAACAGGCAAGTAAAACATAATAAAATGTTATTAAACTGCTGCTGGCTGCTGCTAAACCTCCCAAACCAGAACAAATCTCCACTTGATGTATAAAAAAGCCACGTTGCCCTGCACCCCTCGGGGGGGGGGGGGGGGTAGATATATATATTTAGCAGTTGAAACTTATATTCTCATCGAGTGTAAATCAGTTTAGTGCTAGCACATATACTTAAATATGCAATACTATCCAAATGATGTAGTACAGCTTTTACATTGCTGTACCCCCAGCCCCTTTGTTCCTGCCTCCCCCCTCAATCCCCAATTGGGGAAACTATTTGTTCAATTCAAACCCCCCTCCTGCAATTGGGATCACACAAGCTGTTGTAGCGGAACAGAGCTGCTGAGAAACAACGTATTAAGGTATGTGTATCTTTGCTCCCTCTAGAGGAGATTTTAAAGGCATTACAATGTTTTCATATGGAAGAAAAAAAGAGGCATAGGTGGACTTTGCAGTTTCTAAGCTCTTCGCTGCAGGATCTGCTGAAACAGACAGATCCAAACTTCACCCATCACGGCGGGCAGCGTAACCTTCAAATACCGTGTCCCTATTATAGGGGTTCCACTCCTTTGGACCTGTATAGCACCCCTCAGGACAACTTTAGATAATGTAGCAAGACCAAAAAGAGTCCTGGTTCCTAGGGTCCAGCCCTCAAAGAGAAGCATTACAGGCAAAACCTTGCTCTTCTATGCAAGGCCCGGGTACCATCCTGTGGCCTCAGTGGCTTGGATGGATCCGGCTGTGGAGGTTATTTAAATCCAGCATGGATCTCTCCTGGAGCGCCACAGAGCACATCTTCACTAGTGACAAACACCTTAGACACTGGCGAAAAAAACAATGTGCTCCTGGAAGGAGGATGGGTTATATAGGGAGTGAACTTCCTTGATTGGGTATACCAGTGTCAATACCTGAAGGTCAAATATAATGGTGGTGAAACACCAGAAAAAAAACAATAAAAGTGAATCCCTTTATGTATACAACCCTATGTGAAAGGGGTTACCTAAGCGTGATAGCATTAAAGTTAGTGTAAATTATGTATATAGTACCATGTACCAACTTATCAAAAAGTGGAAAATTATAATAAACTAATTTCCAAATATAACGTGTATCAATTTGTAGTGAAAAGAGTTTATAATTCCTACTATAGCATAGAGGTCGTGATAAAAAAAAAAAAAAAAAAAAATATAAATATATATATATATATATATATATATATATATACTATTCGTGCCTAAAACACCTGTGTATATAAAATGCATGCAGAAAATCCTTATGGAAATATATACCAGTGCAGATACCTGAGTAAACAAATAAATATATGTATAAAGGATGGTAATGAATAAACAAAATGTGACAATCAAATAAAAAATGACAATTAATAAAAGTCCCACATAGAAATAGAGAAAGGTGACTAGTGCAGAAATCCTTAATTTTTCTTCAGTAAAACAAACTTCTCCCAGTGCGCTTCTCAGTGATTAGTAATATGATTGCCCTCACCAGAAATCTTACCCCTATTGGGGTGGATAAACCTCCACAGTATGAGCCACTGTGCTGCTCTCTGGCGTTAGCTGGCGTTATCCTGGGAGATGCTTGTACAGCCAATGGTGTTATATCCACGTTTATATGTATAATGAAAAAAAGGACATATCCATGGTGTAGTACATAATGGTAATGTGCTTTATTAGAAAGAATTCTACTCACATGTAGCTGAACAAAGATCGCTATTATTTAAAATCACCGCCGGCCGCTGCCGTCTGTATGGAAGGTGCACGCTGTATGGCCATTCCCTACGCGTTTCGTCACAACAATGTCATCTGGGCTCAAGGGCTTTACACCAACTTTAAATGTTATCACGCTTAGGTAACTCCTTTCACATAGGGTTGTATACATAAAAGGGATTCACTTTTATTGTTTTTTTCTGGTGTTTCACCACCATTAGATTTGACTTTTAGGTATAGCGCCAAAATCTACTCCCCCCCTTTATTCCTTAAAAGGTATAGCACCAAATCTACTTCTCTCTTTTCAGACTTATTTTCACCCATTGGGTGGTAATATTAGGTAGAGGCAGCTCATACTATCGGCATATCTGCTTTATCCATAGCGCAATCTCTTCTTTCATTTTCTAAACACCTGAAGGTGGCCCATAACCCATTAAGCAATTACTTAGGCTCTGTGTCCCATGATGTACGATAAAGAAAAGGGGGTTGGGTGGGAATGGATAGAGAAAAGGAAACAGGATCATACCTTCAAGTTCTTGAGAGTCTCCTATGCTCGCACCGGGCCTCCAACTCCTGGGCATCTGCGTCTCTCATCAAAACAAGTATATACAATGTTCTCAGTCAGAGCTCCAGCCTGGGGGGTACATTCCTCTATTACTTAGGTTGGTTGCGGTGGCCGAGAGCTGGTTCCGCCAGCTCAAATAGTGCTACATCTAGGCTAGAAGGGACCTGGTTGAGACTATAAAAATGGTCTACCCATAGGGACAAGTGGTAGTGAGCTTATCTCTGGTGCCCTGATATCATTTACCTTGTGTACCCATTCCTCCCTGTTCGGTATTTGTGTTTTCTCCCAGTAGATTGCAAGTAGTCTCCTGGCTGAATTCAACAGATGGGGCAGCGCATTTTTTTTATAGCGACTTACCACCATGGGAGGGATGTGTAGGAGAAAATGGATTGGGGAGAGAAGGACTTCTGTCACCAGAATTACTTTAACCTGTTCTTTAACGTCATCCCAGAAAGGTATGATCAATAGGCAGTCCCACAACAAGTGTAGTAATGTTCCTCGGCCTTCACAGCCCGCCAACATAAATCAGAGTTGGTAGGGTATATCCGTGCAGATTGGTAGGCACCCTGTACCAGCGAGACAGTATCTTATAATTCGCCTCTTGCATTTTAGTGTCTACAGAGCTCGAGTGGTTGAGCTGGTAAAGGTGTGTCAGCTGAGGCCCAGTAAATTCCAGACCTAAGTCTCTCTCCCATGCCCGGATGTATATGGGCTTGGAGGTAGAGGATGAGGATCCCAGCAGTTGGTAAAATTCGGAGACCAGAGGGATTGGGTGTCCTGCTATGAATAGGCCTTCGAAAAGTGTACGTGATGTAATGTCTCTTATAGAGCTCGAAGAAGTGGTGCAACGGTCTTTACCTCCAGAAGTTTATCTGGGATCCCCATGGTCTAGCCATCAGGGACTTGAAGGGTGTTAGTTTTCTGTTCCTCAGTAATTTCCCACATCTAGTGCTCCCATCGTCTATCCATGGTCCAAAGAAAGTCATGTGTTCCCCTGGGGGAAACCAGAGAAATCCTTCCAATGGTGCCAGCGGGGACACAGAGTCTACCGCCCAATTGATGCGATCCCATGTATTAAGAGCATGGATCATCAGGGGGGACGTATCCTCTGACAACCCTCTGTGTTCGCGCGAGAGCTATGGGGCATAGGATAGGTTTCTCCCAGCCATGCATAGGTACCCAGAGTTTAGACTGGGCTTTGGGGCACCAGTCTAGAATCCTCTGAAGCACTATAGCTTGGTGGTACCTTTTATGTCTGGGATTCCCAACCTCCCAGAGCGTTTCAGTATTTAAAGGGGTATACGTGGTTTCCGCGTGTTCCATATAAAGCTGATGAGCATGCTAGACAGTTGGGTAAAGAATAGTCTGGGTAGTGGAATAGGTAGCATTAGCATGTAAAACATGATATATACCCTCCCTAGCCAGGTGAAGGCAGTCTTTGTCCAGTGTAATAAGTCTTGTCTGACCGCAGCCACCAACCGAGGGTAGTTAGCTGAATATATAGTGTGTCAAAGAGGTCTGTCAACTGGATGCCTAGGTATCACAGGGAGGTCAAAGCCTACTAATGCACTTTGTAGACTGTTTATGGCAGGGGATAGCTGGATAAGCAGAATTTGGAATTTTGTGAATTAATTTTAAAATTCGAGCGCGTCCCAAAATGTTTGAGTTCTCTCATCAGGACCGGCAGCAAGATCACTGGGTTCGTTGGTGGAACAAAACATCATCAGCATGAGCTGACAGTTTATGTTCTGTGTTGCCCACTGTCAGGCCTGTGATGTCTGTGTTTGCTCTCACTTCGCAGAGCAGGGGTTCAAGGGCTAGGGCAAAGAGGAGAGGCGAAAGGGGACACCCTTGTCTCGTATCGTGCCTGATCGAGAACCTGGATGAGTAAATACCGTTGATTTTAAATTGTGCACCAGGTTCTGAGTAGAGGGCTAGGATCCAAGCAAGCATGCTCGATCCCAACCCCAGGTTGTCTGCGACTGCATGCCTGGCCAAGTGAATAAATTGGATCGCCAGGATGGAATTATCTCTAGCCTTGCATCCGGTAATAAATCCAGTTTGGTCAGGGTGGATTATGTGGAGTATGAGGTGCTTCAGTCGGTTCGCCAGAATTTTCGCCAGTATCTTGATGTCTGTGTTTAGTAAGGATATGGGGTGGTAGCTCTAAGGGATAGTGGGGTCTTTGCCTTCCTTTGGTATCACCGATATATGTGCCAATAGCGCCTCTGGAGGGATGGTGCTGCCTTTAGTTAAGGAGTTAAAGTATCTACACATGGGGTTCATTAGTATCGGGCAGTGCATGGTGTAGTACGCTTTAGAGAACCCACCTGGGCCTGGGCTTTTCCCATTGGGCAGTGATTCAACAATCGATTAAAGTTCTGTAGTAGTGATTGGGGACTCCAAGTCTGATCTTTGGTCATCGGTCAGGGGCGGTAGGCCAGTCATCAGGTAGTCTCGGATCTTAGTCAGCCTTGCAGCTCTAGCGTCCAAGTCAGGTTGGCATCTAAGTTATATAGCTCTGTGTAGTAGTCGCGGAATCCCGAGGCAATCTTTGATGATTGAAACAGCAGTTCCCCAGAGGAGGAGCGGATTTTATGTACATATATCTGGACACGTTTTGTGCGCAGGGCTCTCGCTAGCATTCGGCTACATTTATTACCCTTGTTCATAGTATTTGTGGGACATGTATTGTAGTTGTTTTTGTGTTCGATGGTCTAGTAAGCACGAGAACAGCACCCTAAGCTCCGTCAGTTTTTTTAGGGCCTCAAGTTCTCCCCCATTCTTATGCTTGAGTTCTGCTTGTTGTAGTGTGGTAAAGACCCTGTGAAAATCCGCTTGTCGTTCCTTTTTAAGTTTAGTGCCCAGGGAGATTAGTTCTCCCGGGATCACTGCCTTATGACCCTCCCAAATCGTCCCGTTGCTAAGGTTGTTTGTTGTGTTTTCTTTGAAATAGTGTGTCAAGGCCCCCGACGTCTTTGGAACTACTACAGAATCAGCCAACAAGTTCTCGTTTAGTCGCCAGGTCCAGGCCCTATGGGTGCCTGAGGTCAAGGCGAGAGTGGCAGTGACCGGAGTATGGTCTGATATTGTAATGTTCTTGATGGAGGGGCACTGCAGGAGTTCCAGCGTAGGGCGGTCTACATAGAGCAGGTCTATATGGGTGTATATATTGTGTACCTTCGAATAGTAGCTAAAGTCCTTAACCGAGGGGTGGAGTACTCTCCAGTTATCGATTAGTCCGGCAGCCTGGAGGGATTTACGTAAGTGCTTAAGAAAAGCATAAGGGTGGGTGGGCTCTCTGTGGGAAGTGTCCAGTGAGGGGGTCGAGGCTTACATTGAAGTCAACCCAGAGAATCAGGGAACCTTCTCCAAACTCCGCCAGGCGCTCCAAGGCCGAGTCAATAAAAGTTAGCCGATTTGACTTTGGGGCGTATTTGGTGGCGAAGGTGTATTTTGTGCCAGAAATGGTCCCTTTCAGTAAGACGTATCGACCCGGAGGGTCCATCAGGTTGCCCATGTGTTGGAAAGGGCAGGTTTTGTGGATTGCTACAGCTGTTCCCCTGGGGAAGTACTTAAATACCACTGGTTGTACAGATGTGTGGGTGGTTTAGGTATGGACTGGTGTGTAAAAGCTGTCTCCTGTAGGAAGACAACCTGTACTTTCAATTTCTTCAATTTCCACCATAACTTACTACGTTTACAAGGGGAGCAGAGACCTCGAACATTGTAGGAGATTACCTTGATATCACCCATAGTGTTGTAGAAGAGCAGGCTGGTCTTGTAGTAGGCGGTGGGGCCTGATGCGAGCAGGGAGGGACTCGATGGAGACAGAGTGAGAAAAGAAAGGAACAATTATGAACAGTATTGATAACAGTAGCAAACCAAACTGTCAAGTATAACCAAACGGTGTGGGATAACTGCAGGCAGAGCCCAGGGAGCCCTCCAGCCACGGGGGGATCCCCAGACTCTAACCCGTCATCCCAATAAGGATCTAAACTCAAATAGGGGTGGCCTACAGGGGAAACGTGGGCCAGCATAGCAAGAAGAGGAAAGGTGGTCTGCTCAGCTTACATTACTTCCAACGGAGCATAAGGAACCGGGTGGCCCAAGGTGGGGGGTCTAGGGGAGAGGTAAAAGAGCAGGGGCGGGCCCTACCAGGGCCAGTGCAAGACGTAGCATCCATGGATTAGGGACTCGGGGAGGGCTAGTCTGTAACCCGAGCAGTCACACATTGTCCATGAGTGCTAGCCAGCCAAAACTAAGGATTGGGCCAAGGCTTGGGACCATGGTTCTGCGTCAGGTGCCAGTTATCCTTCCTATGAGGTAAGTTAGTGGTAGGGCCTGTCCCAACAGGGCATAAAAAGAAAGATTAGGATCTTGGCCAGATCATCACTCTCTCGGTGTGGATGGGTCATTCGATACATCGGTGGCTTGGTGTTGGTGACTTCGCCTACGGCTGTGGCGTTGTTTCGTGTGTAGCCAGGGCTAGGGAAGCCGGAGCAGTATAGGTCTTTTAAACAATATGTAGATGGGGTGTACAACCACTTTAACTTTTCACTGGACAGGTTACAAACACCCCCCAAAAAAAAAAAATCATCAAATGTATAGGACATGTGTGGCATCATCTGGCCTGCTCCCATGCCCTTTTCCTCCCACTTGCTGGCATGTTATCAGGCCAAAATCACCAGGGTATGTAAACATTTGATCAGGGTCATTTGGGTAGTTTGTTGTCATTATGATATAAAAAGAGTAAACACAGTTGATTGATAATAAATGGCTTCAGCCAAACACTAACCATGAGTGAAAGACATGTTTTTGTGTTATTCATATTCTCTGAAAAAGGGGCAAGAAATCAAATTCTGATGGGGTATGTAAACTTATGAGCACATTATATATATATATATATATATATATATATATATATATATATATATATATATATATATATATATATATATATATATATATATATATATATATATATATATTTTTTTTTTTTTTTTTTTTTTTTTTTTATATTACACATACATACATACATACATACATACACACACACACACACTACCATCAAAACCCATTCCTGGTAGATGTATAGCGTTCATTTGGAACGATAGCCAGTATCCAATTTGGGCTTGGTGGAGGTAGACAACGTATAATAATGCTCTACATGTACATGTCAGGGCTTCCTCAAGAGCTTTCGACAAACGTTCTACATAAAAAAATAAATCAAAATAAGTAACAGATAACATTAAATATCATCAAACGGATGTAAAACACGACATGCACTGTCAATCCTCAGACTGGCACCAGGCTACCCATACCAAAGCACTCCGGAGCAAACTTCAAATACAGAGACACATGCATATGATCATGTCGCATGCACAGTCATTGGCGGCTGGGTTAGGTGACGTCACTGCCGACCTACGTCGGCATTGGGTGCCCTGCCTGAGACAAACGTACCTAAGTGTTAAGGATGGCTGCCACCCGATTGTGCTTCCTGTCAAGGCGGTTAGACAGTGCAGGAGGACGCTACACGTCTACCAAGAATGTGTTTTGGTGGGTATGGTGGTGTTATATAGACATATCTAAGGCAATTGTTTTATCATATGTTCACATTTTAACAATTTTTTGTAAAAAAGGCTGGGTTCACACCGCTGCGGGTGGGAGACCCGGATGTGATTCGCACCGCACTGCAGTGCAAATCACATCCGATCTCTGTAGCGATGCGAGTTCAGCCATACAGATAGTATGGCTGAATTCGCATCGCACCCGCCGCAAACTCACACAGGACCCTTTTTTTGGTCCGCAGCAGAATCGGATCGCATGGGTGTTCACACCATGCGATCCGATTCCTGTCCGAGTTTGCAGATCGCACTGCGATATGCGGACTGATCTGGGGGATGTCATTAAGATTTCATTGACACTCCCAGCAGTCCGCATAGGGCAGTGTGAACTGCCGGCGGGAGGCATGTGATGCGGGAAAACGCAGCGGATTTGCGGCGTTCCCGCATCGCTACGGTGTGAACCTAGCCTAAAATAGGTTTATTAAAAACGTTGTGTACTCGTGCCTATAAAGTCCATGTTGTTGCTCATACATTTTCACCGCATTTATATGCAGTTGACACACATTTTTCTATCGGCGTTTGTCCTGTGAGGTCACTTTCTTTGTGCTTTTACAGGGTCTTGAAAAAGTATTCATACCCCTTGACATTTTCCACATTTTGTCATGTTACAACCAAAAATGTAAATGTATTTTATTGGGATTTTATGTGATAGACCAACACAAAGTGGCACATAATTGTGAAGTAGAAGGAAAATAATAAATGATTTTCCAATTTTTTTTTTACAAATAAATATGTGAAAAATGTAGCGTGTATTTGTATTAAGCCCCCAAGTCAATACTTTGTAGAACCACCTTTCACTGCAATTGCAGCTGCAAGTCTTTTTGGGCATGTCACTACCAGCTTTGCACATCTACAGAGTGACATTTTTTTCCCATTCTTTTTTGCAAAATAGCCCAAGCTCTGTCAGATTGGATGGAGAGCGTCTGTGAACATCAATTTTCAAGTCTTGCCACAGATTCCCAATTGGATTTATTAGGCCTGGACTTTGACTGGGCAATTCTAACAAAGGAATATCCTTTGATCTAAACTATTCCATCGTAGCTATGGCTGTATGTTTAGGGTCGTTGAAGGTGCACATCCACCCCAATCTCAAGTCTTTTGCAGACTCCAACAGGTTTTCTTCTAAGATTGCCCTGTATTTGGCTCCATCCATCTTCTCATCAACTCTGACCAGCTTCCCTGTCCCTGCTGATGAAAAGCATCCCCACAACATGATGATGTCACCGCCATGTTTCACGGTGGGGATGGTGTGCTCAGGCAGATGTGCAGTGTTAGTTTTCCACCACACATTTGCTCTTAGGCCACAAAGTTTGATTTTGGTCTGATCTGACCAAAGCACCTTCTTCCACATGTTTGCTGTGTCCCCCACATGGCTTCTCACAAACTACAAATGGGACTTCTTATGGCTTTCTTTCAACAATGGCTTTCTTCTTGCCACTCTTCTATAAATGTCCGATTTGTGGAGAGCACGACTAATAGTTGTCCTGTGGACAGATTCTCCCACCTGAGCTGTAGATCTCTGCAGCTCCTCCAGAGTTACCATGGGCCTCTTGGCTGCTTCTCTGATGAATGCTCTCCTTGCCCAGCCTGTCAGTTTAGGTCCATGGCCATATCTTGGTAGGTTTGCAGTTGCATACTCTTTCCATTTTCGGATGATGGATTGAACAGTGCTCTGAGATGTTCAAAGCTTGGGGTATTTTTTTTATACCCTAAACCTACTTTAAACTTCTCCACAACTTTATCCATGACTTGCCTTGTGTGTTCCTTGGCCTTCTTGATGCTGTTTGTTCACTAAGGTTCCCAAACAAACCCCTGAGCGCTTCAAAGAACAGCTGCATTTATACTGAGATCAAATTACACACAGGTGGACTCCATTTACTAATTATGTGACTTCTGAATGCAATTGGTTCCACTAGATTTTAGTAAAGGGGTATCAGAGTAAAGAGGGCTAAATACAAATGCATGCCACAGTTTCCACATAATTTGTAAAAAAAATTTGAAAACCATTTATCATTTTCCTTCCACTTCACAATTATGTGCCACTTTGTGTTGGTCTATTACATAAAATCCCAATAAAATACATTTACGTTTTTGATTGTAACATGACAAAATGTAGAAAATGTCAAGGGGGTATGAATACTTGTTCAAGGCACTGTATGTGCACTGTGATGCATTGCAGTACATTTGTGCATGCTTACGTGATTTGTGGTTGCATAAAAATGCACTTTTTTTTTTTTTTACTGCACTGTAAAGGCCGGTTCACACTGCAGGCGATGCGAGGCGACACCGACTTGCCTCGCCGCGACCTGCCGCGACCTCAGCGGCAACTTGCAGATGACTTCTGTATAGAAGTCAATGCAAGTCGCCCCCAGGTCGCCCAGAAGTAGTACAGGAACCTTTTTTCTGAGTCGGAGCGACTCGAGTCGCTCCTCTCAGAACGGTTCCATTGTACAGAACGGGGGCGACTTGCGAGAGCGCGGCGAGGCGAGTCGTGTCACCTCGCATCGCCCGCAGTGTGAACCGGCTCTAATGGTGTGAACTATACCCCATAGGATAACCTGAATTTTGCACTGCCGATACAGTTAGAATGCAGTAAAAAAAATGCATCAACTGCATTTGGTGTGAATGGGCCTTAAAATAGAATGCATGAAGGTAAAAAAATAAAAATAAAAAAATAAAAAACCTTCAGCCTTCACAACCACTTTAAAGATAATTTAAAGCGGAGCTCCACCCAAAAAGGGAAGCTCTGTTTGTCTGCCTCTCCCCCCCCCCCCCCCTCTGTTGTCACATTTGGACCCTTGGGGGGGGGGGGGGTAGAGGGGGTCAGGGAGTGTGTACCCGGGTTTTGACAGGAACCTCTTTCCAGCCGAGTTTGCCATGGGAAGTTTGCCCCCCCTACTCCTTCCCCCGCAGCTGGGCCATACATAAAGCGCAACGGTTCGCAGTAGGCAACCGGCAGTGAAGCCACAAGGTTTCCCTTAGCCAAGATGGCAGCAGCAGCACCCGAGATTTGATTGAAAAATCGGCTCATTTGAGGACACAGCTAGATTCATGGACAGGTAAGCGTGCCCTAACATTAAGAAAAAAAATTTACGTATTTGTAGCTCCTGACTTAGTTTTTTCTGAAGGAGCCTGGAGCTCCTCTTTAAGAGGCTGTCAATTTGCCACAGACCAGCATGTGTAAGAAGCCGTGTATACATGGCTGAGGGATAAACTAAAACAATCTCATTCTAAGGGAATATACAGTACAACATGGGTGGTCAACCTGTGCCCTCCAGCTGTTACGGAACTACAAGTCCTATCATGCCTCAGCCTTTGGGAGTAGGGTGACCACATTTCCAAACTGCCATTCAGGGACAACCCCCCCCCCCCCCTCGCACCCGCCCAAAAAATATGTTTTTTGATACTTACTAAAGTATGGGGGGGCAGCAGAACGGAGGGGGACACGGAGGAAGAAAGGAGGGGGACAGCAGAAGAACAGAGGGGGACACGGCTGAAGAACGGAGGGGGACAGCAGAATGGAGGGGGACACGGAGGAAGAACGGAGTGGGACAGCAGAACAGAGGGGGGCAGCAGAACACAGGGGGCAGCAGAACAGAGGGGGACATGGAGGAAGAACGGAGGGGGACAGCAGAACGGAGGGGGATATGGAGGAAGAACAGAGGGGGACAGCAGAACAGGGGGGGACAGCAGAACGGAGGGGGATATAGAGAAAGAACAGAGGGGGACAGCAGAACAGGGGGGGACAGCAGAACGGAGGGGGACATGGAGGAAGAACTGAGGGGGACAGCAGAACAGAGGGGGACATGGAGGAAGAATGGAGGGGGACAGCAGAACAGAAGGGGACATGGAGGAAGAACAGAGGGGGACAGCAGAACGGAGGGGTACACGGAGGAAGAACGGAGGGGGACAGCAGAACGGAGGGGGACAGCAGAAGAACAGAGGAGGACAAGGAGGAAGAACAGAGGGGGCAGCAGAACGGAGGGGGACATGGAGGAAAACTGGAGGAGGGCCGCAGAACGGAGGGGGACATGGAGGAAGAACGGAGGGGGACAGCAGAACGGAGGGGGACAGCAGAACGGAGGCGGACAGCAGAACAGAGGGGGACAGCAGAACGGAGGGGGACAGCAGAACAGAGGGGGACAGCAGAAAGGAGGGGGACAGCAGAATGGAGGGGACATGGAGGAAAACTGGAGGGGGACATGGAGGAAAACTGGAGGGGGACATGGAGGAAAACTGGAGGGGGACATGGAGGAAAACTGGAGGGGGACAGCAGAACGGAAGGGGACACGGAGGAAGAACAGAGGGGGACAGCAGAATGGAGGGGGGGACAGCAGAACAGAGGGGGACAGCAGAATGGAGGGGGGACAGCAGAACAGAGGGGGACATGGAGGAAAACTGGAGGGGGACATGGAGGAAAACTGGAGGGGGACAGCAGAACGGAGGGGGACACGGAGGAAGAACAGGGGGGGACAGCAGCAGAACAGAGGGGGACAAGGAGGAAGAACAGAGGGGGACAGCAGAATGGAGGAAGAACAGAGGGGGACAGCAGAACAGAAGGGGACATGGAGCAAGAACGGAGGGGGACAGCAGAACAGAGGGGGACAGCAGAACGGAGGGGGACAGCAGAACGGAGGGGGACAGCAGAACGGAGGGGGACAGCAGAACGGAGGGGGACAGCAGAACGGAGGGGGACAGCAGAACGGAGGGGGACAGCAGAACGGAGGGGGACAGCAGAACGGAGGGGGACAGCAGAACGGAGGGGGACAGCAGAACGGAGGGGGACAGCAGAACGGAGGGGGACACAGAAGAAGAACGGAGGGAGAGAGCAGCAGAACAGAGGGGGACAGAAGAACGGAGGGGGACACGGAGGGGGACAGCAAAACGGAGGAAGAACGGAGGGAGACAGCAGCAGAACAGAGGGGGGCACGGAGGAAGAACAGAGGGGGGCAGCAGAATGGAGGGGGACACGGAGTAAGAAGAACGGAGAGGGACAGCAGAATGGAGGGGGACATGGAGGAAGAACAGAGGGGGACAGCAGCAGAACAGAGGTGGACACAGAGAAAGAACAGAGGGGGACAGCAGAACGGAGGGGGACACGGAGGAAGAACGGAGAGGGACAGCAGAACAGAGGGGGACAGCAGAATTGAGGGGACATGGAGGAAGAACGGAGAGGGACAGCAGAACAGAGGGGGACAGCAGAATTGAGGGGACATGGAGGAAGAACAGAGAGGGACAGCAGAACAGAGGGGGACAGCAGAATGGGGGGGACAGCAGAAAGGAGGGGGACAGCAGAACGGAGGGGGACAGCAGAACGGAGGGGGACACGGAGGAAGAACGGAGGGGAACAGCAGCAGACCATGTGTCAGCCCGCCCCTCAGGCCTCAGCTGACGTCACTGGTTGCTAGACGCGGGGCGGCCCATAGCCTAGCAACCAGACTGGCAGCCTAAGTGTCATCATGTGTGAGAGTCTGAGATGTGTTAAACTTTGTAAGGGTGGCGGCGGCGGACGGGCGGAGTCGCGAAGTGGACTGGTCTTGTCACTGTGTTTTTTTTTCATTCCGGGACACTGTATTGTCCCGGAATGAAGGTGCCCGGGACACGGGACAAAAATCTCAAATCAGGGACAATCCCGGGCAATCCGGGACACGTGGGCACCCTATTTGGGAGTGATGCTTGTAACCTGTCAGCCTCACAATGCCTCATGGGACTTTTAGTTCTGCAACAGCTGGAAGGCCGCAAGTTGAGCGCCCATGCAGTACAAGCTTGTGGAACACTGGAACAAGTGCATAGAAAAACAAGGCGACCATGTTAAAAAAAATAAAAAAATAACTATGTTCTCTACTGTTGATCTAAGAAATTATAGAAATAGAGAGTGGATAATTATTGACTCACCCTCGTAAAATGATGAAAAAAAGAAAAAAAAAAAAGCCATGAGATATACAACAATGCAACATATTAACAAGATGTCCTTTTAAAGCAGCCAGACATCTGTAGAATCCAACAGATTATAAGAACACAGATCAGAGATGTGTTTTATTATATTTTAGACAAATAAAATAATTGCTCAATTTTTCCTGGCATCACTATCAAAGTTTCTAAAAAAAAATACAGAAAAAAAATAAAATAAAAAAAAAGGTTCTATGAGCCACCAACATGGAGGCCACTGTAAAAGCAGACCCTTCACCAGATACATGGACATATATGAAGAAGTTGCATCTCTAAAGCTGCATGAAGTCACAGCCAAAAAGCAGTCAAGTTTAAAGACTAAAATAACAACATTTTGTACAGACACATAACAACACATGAGAAAAAGAGAATTGCTTCCCCCTCCACCTACAAAAGCAATAAAAAGGGAAATTGGAAAAGATAAAGATATATTACAAGATAAAAAACAAGCTGTAGAATATTAAATTATTATTTTTTGTGTTGGGTAGAAATGAATGTAAAAGAGGGGGAGGAAAAAAATAAATAAATAAAAGAAGCAAGCAGCACATTGACGAGCATTCTGATGCACAAGTTTGATTCCAGCCTAAGGCTCAGTTCACACTACTGCGAAAATGGGGTCCGGCTTGTGAGACCCCCAAGTCGCATAACATGTCAAACGCAGTGCGTTTCCCTACGAGAGCCGTCTTACCTGATGCTACAGACAGTAAGTCGCTCTGACATTAGAAAAGGTTCCTGCACTACTCCTTCAACTTCGTCTGACCCGAGTGCGATTTCAGCCATTGTACACGCTCCTAAAAAGCGTTCAATTCGGAAGGAAGTCGTACAACTTTGTTATTGCTGCAGTGTGAACCGAGCCTAAGGTTGCATATACACTATAAGGCTACTTTCACACCGGGGCGTTGGAGGTAAAGCGCTGCTAAAAAGCAGCGCTTTAACATTTTTGCGGAGGTTTTCAGGTGATAGAGGGGCGCTTTTAACCTCCGCTAGCAGCCGAAAGAGGGTTAAAACTGCCCGCAAATCGCTGCTGTCGGTACGGTGGCGCTGCCCATTGATTTCAATGAGCAGGGCACTGTAGGAGCAGTATATACACTGCATACACCACTCCTACAGCGCATGAAAGATGCGGCTTGCAGGTCTTTTTTGGCATCCCGAACACACTCGGGCTTTCACACTGGAGTGAGAGGCGAGGCGCCTCGGTGTGAAAGCAGGCTTAGATTTTCTTGCAATTTCTGTCTTCAGATTTACCAAAACCATGTAGTGGAAGGGCCTGCCTGATTGCATACACATTGAAACTTTAAGGTTTGACCTCATATTATATAGTTTTGGTAAATCTGAAGACAAAAATCTGCAGAAAATCTAATAGTGTTTATGGGGGTCCAAGACAAAAAGTAATGATAATGTAGTAGTGTAATAATAAATGTGCTGAAATTAGGGATTCACCGATACCATTTTTTTCAGAGTCAGTACGAGTACCGATACTTTTCCTCACTGATACCAATTACCAATACTTGTTTTTTTTTTTTTTTGTGCAGTGCCGTGCGATTTGAGCCCAAAAATGAATGAGCTCAAATCGCATCACAAAGAATTGCATGTGATTTGAGCAGGGATGTGGTGTGATTCCTGATCAAAAACACATGCGGCTGAAGTCACTATGGCAAGCCAACGTTCATACAGGAGTGGTACTGTAAACCGCATCTAATTTGGACAGGAATCGCACTACATTCCTATTCTAACCAAATGCGATTCTTTGCAGTGCCATTTGAGTCCAATCATTTTCTACAGGCTCAAAATGCATCACACAGCACGTAAAAGTCAAAGTCATCGGTTTTAGGTATTGGAGGGTTCCACAACAAGTTCTCAGGAGTTTCTCACACACTGCATAATCACCACTAGGAAGCTGATAGAGTTCTGACCTCAACCCGATAGAACACCTTTGGGATGAATTAGAGCGGAGACTGCGAGCCAGGCCTTCCCATCCACATTAATGCCTGACCTCACAAATGCGCTTCTGGAAGAATGGTCAAACATTCCCATAGACGCACTCCTAAACCGGTCCTTGTGGACGGCCTTCCCAGAAGAGTTGATGCTGTTATAGCTGCAAAGGGTGGGCCAACTCAGTATTGAACCCTACGGACTAATACTGGGATGCCATTAAAGTTTATGTGTGTAAAGGTAGACGTCCCAATACTTTTAGTAATATAGTGCATCATTGATGGGTCATACAGTACAATTGTGGCATGATAGTAAAAAATGTATACTGTCATACTGTACAATCCATAGTGTTGGTATATTTTTTGTTTTCTTAGGTAGAGTATATTGTTATTTAGGAGGTCTTTATTTGCATGGAATGCCACAGATCTATATCTATTTCCTTTTTTTGGGTCACAAAACATTGCTATGGTCATACAGGTGTGATGACACAATTGTACAGGAAATTCTTTAGCCACTTTACCTCTAGAGCAATTTTGTTTTTCATTATATATTTTCCAATACCGTTTCCCTGAAAAAAGGACCTACCAGAAAATAGTACCTAGTGCTGTATTCCAGGGGGCCTGCAATATAAGCCCTACCCCAAAAATAAGCCCTGGTTTGAAATGCTTGTGTACTCAATGCTGGTGTGCAGTATGCTGTGTCTCTGATCTCCTGGCTGTTGGCAGGGCATCTCGCCACCACCTCCCTGTAGTGTTCAGAGCAGACAGCTCGGGGCAGGCTATGGAAGCGCAGAGCAGTGATATACGCTAAGGGCGTTTGTACAATTGTATTGCAGCAGCACCTTTTGTATTATATGATCCTTTTACTTGTATGTTCATACTGGGGATTCCTGCATGGCAAGCCCTACACCGAAAATAAGCCTAATGCCGCGTACACACGAGCGGACTTTTCAACATCCAAAGTCCGACGGAATGATTCCGTCAGACTATTCGATCGTGTGTGGGCTGCAATGGACTTTTGATTCGCAAAAGTCTGACGGACTTTAGAAAATGGAACATGCTTCAAATTTTTCCGACGGAACTCCGCCGGACCCGGTCCCTCCGAAAAATTCGCTCGTGTGTATGCTATTCCGACGGACTAAAACCAACGCTAGGGCAGCTATTGGCTACTGGCTATGAACTTCCTTATTCGAGTCTAGTCGTACGTCATCACGTTCGAATCCGTTGGAGTTTGGTGTGATTGTGTGTGGCCAAGTCCGCTCAGTCGAAAAGTCCATCAGAACTCTGTCGGAACTCCGGCAGAACTCCTTCGGAAGTCTTTCGTACATAAGTTCTCTCGTGTGTACGGGGCTTTAGTGTGCTTTTGGTATCCAAAATTAAGACTCGGGCTTATTTTCAGGGAAACACGATAGCAGAGGACTTCTAGGATAAAATATATTGGTTGCATTTTTTATGGTTCATGATATTTGCACATCTTTTTATCAAATGCAAATTTTTAGGAAAAAAAATAATAAAATTTTTATTAGTGCTACCGCACGCAATACCCGTTTTTTTTATTATTTTTTATTTAAATTTACATTTTAAAAAATAAAGCGCTGCCTGCATTGTAAAAGTGATTGGCTATAAAGCCACTCAGATCAGTTTACATTACAGCTAGGAGCCGGCTAAATTAAAGGAGCACAAGCTTGCACTTAACCCTTCAATGAAGTGGTTAAATAAAAGAGGACCCTGAAAGGGGACCCAAAATCAAAATGTGAAGTATTTCTATGTTCTAGTGAACATTAAGAAATGTTAGGCCCCTTTGCACATGAGTGGACCGATTGGGTCCACTTCTCAGTTTTTAGGCGGACCCAATTGGATCCTCCATTGTCTAAGGAGCGGCGAGTGTAAACAGACATGCATCTATTTTCACCTGCCGACATTCAATCCAATCGGCTAAAAACAGACAGATGAAAATTTGTTCCCCATCTGTCTAGCGGATCAGATCAGAGAGCAGTCGGGCTTAAATGGACTGCTTACATCAGTCCACCCATAGAGTAGAGCGGGCTGTCTGTGTCCATTCTGCATATGCTGAGCGGACAAAGACCAGCAAATCCACATGCTCAGCAGGGATCAGTGGACAGATTCCCCGCTGAGCACGCGGACTCCTGGAGTAGTCCGCCCCGTGTGGAAGGGACCTTAACTACTTCCCACCCGGCCAATGTATATATACGGATGTGGAGTGGGAGGTCTCTCCTTCTGACTGGACGTTTGGGAACGTCCTTCAGAAGGAGGGGGATCGCGCGCACACGCGTGCCCGCGCAGCGGCGCGATCCCGATGCGCTCGTGTCACCCGGACACGGCGCATCTCGGAGCGGCAGGAGGGCTCTGTGATTGGCCCTCCTGATCACATGATGGCCGTGCATAATAATTCCAACAAAAAGTAGAACTTTTTTTTTTATTTTACAAAAAGAGTCAGTAAAAAGGCACAATAAGCAAATGTTTTAATGGCAGAACTTATTGTCCAGAAAAGAAAAAAGGAATACAGTTTGTAAGAATATAATAATGCCAGCATGTCAAATTATAGTGAGCAAAATTCTAGGACCAGATACTGTAAAAGAAAGTAAAAAGGTTCCACTCTCAAACAGTATGAGAAGTTAACATTTTGGGGACAACAATTTACCTATCCAGGTTGAGTCAACAAACTTCGCCTAAGCCATGTTCTAGCAGATGTGAGATTTCTAAATGATGGTAGAATTCGTTAAATAAAAAAATAAAAAACTGTTTCTGCTGCAAAGTGCAAGGTAAAGATTTTATATTTTGTCTGCGTATCTGAAAACAAAAAGGCTTGCCGTCGAACTGATGATGGATCGATTCCAGCTCCGTAACTATTCTTACTTAATGGATCTTCCTTTGTTCTGCCTTTGATACTGTAGACCACAGTCTTTTACTCTCTCGCCTTGAAACCAATATTTGGAGTCTCAGAATTGGCTCTAAAAGGTTTTTTTAAGTACAAGTATCTTACTGATCGCTGTGATTTTGTTTCTCTTGGCGGTTTCCAGTCTGAACATGGTCCAGTCAAGTATGATGTTCCTCAGCGCTCAATCTAGGGTCCCTTACTTTTTAGCATTTACATGTTTGCACTTAGCCAACTGCTTAGATCACATGGGCTCAATTATCACTTGTATGCCGATGACACTCACATATACAGTACATCCACACTAAACCGGATTCTCTCCTGTATTTGTGTTAAAAAAAAAACAAAAAACAAACATGCAGGGCCCATAATTTCCTTCAATTAAACTGTAGAAATGGGCGCCGTCAATAAATTAGTTTCGTTCTGTTCTGTTACGGTTCGTATTAAAATTAATTCGTACTTCGTACTGTGTCCGAAATTCAATTTCAATACGTACGAAATACGAATTGTCGTTAGGTTCGTTAACTTGTACGAACGTTCTTTACGATGAATTTAAAGGAAAAAATATACCTCAATATGACAGTCGATGCTGATGGAAGTTTGTTTTTTATCCGAAATTCCGTTGAAGAATTTCCTATCTGAAATGCGAATTTTCGTTAGATGAGGGGCTCCCACCATCCCTGCGCTGTGCTGACTTTCTCCTGGGGATTCGTAAATAAAAGTTCGTATTTCGTACAAAATTCGGACGCATGGCAATTTGTATTTCGGATCCTCCCGAATTTGAGATTCATACGCAACTAATCGCACATGTCTATTAAACTGGGACAAGACTGAAGTCATGCTTATTTGGTACCCACCATGAATTATTTAAGGCTAGTCTTGGTAGCCCACCTATACTAAGCACTGTATAATAATTCAGCTTCAGTCCAAATTGAAAAATCTAGGGGTAATATTTGATGCTAGTTCAATCTTTGATCTACATATACAAAATGTTGTCAGAACTGCTTTTTTCCATTTGAGAAACGTTGTTTGGCTGCATCCTATGCGATCATATACTGTAGCCAAAAAGCTGATCCATACATGTGTGTTCTCCCAACTTGACTACTGCAATGCTCTACCCGCTTGTGTACCTAAATCAACTATTAATCAACTACAATAAGAACAATATTCTGCAGCCAGAAACCTGACTAGGTCTGGTACAAGTGATCATATTACCCTATCCTAAAGTCCTTGCACTGGCTACCTGTCAGGTTTCGCATAGACTCTTGGTCACTTACAAGGCTCTTCATGGCTTGGCACCTCATTTTCTGTCTGAACTTTTATCAACTTACTCCCTGCCTCGTAACCGCCGCTCCTCAAATTCTGGTCTTATGTGTCCCCCCCTCTCACCTACACTCAATGGGAGACATAGCCTTCTCCTGCTAAGCCCAGAAACCCTGGAACTCACTTTCCAAACAACATCAGAGAGCCACCTACTCTAAACTCATTCAAATCTAAACTTTTTTCTTTAGACAAGCTTTCACGTAATTGTCCCTTTTTACCCTGTGTTTTTCTCTCTCTCGTTAAGCGCTTTGAGACCTACCTTTAAAAAAGGCGCTATATAAACTAAAGTTTATCATCATAATCGACTGGCTCCACAAAAGGTTTTATTTTATTTTATTTTTTTACAGAAAAAAAAGCCTAAGTAAAACCCTAATTTTGTCAGAACATATTGATTTCTTCATAAAATATCTTCAAAAGTTTTGGAGCGGAAATGAAAAAAGGTTCTGAATGATGTTCCTCAAAAATTGCTAACGTTATCAGAGAAAGACCAGTTCACTCAAGAATCGTGAAAACATGAAGAAATAAAAAACACATAGATCTCCTGCTACATATAGAAATTTGGTGACTTTGCAGAGGACTTGAAGGAAGAATTCAAAAAAGTAGGCTAAATTTTGCTCAGAGCTTTAAAGCTTAAGAATAGCTACAGAAACTTGCCTACTTAGCTGACCATATTTATCACATGAACCAGTTAACAGAATCTCTGCAAAGCCCTGAAGAAAGTATTGTGAATTTAAGCGACAAGATACTTGGATTTTAAAAAAACAATCTTTGGAAAAGCCATGTTGCAGATAGAAATCTTGAGATTGTTACTCTGCTACTTGGGCCTTGAAGGAAAGACTGATATCGGCAAGTTTCACGTCTAATTGGAAACCGCCAGGATGTATCGCAGAAAGAAAATTAAGGATAATTTTGCCCAAAGCACCGACCCCCCCATGTTGAGAAGGGCGAGATTGGGGGGGGGGTGCGCTTTGGGCAGGGGGGCTCTGCTATTCTTTGCACAGAATTGGTTAATATGGATTTTGCAAAAGCATTTGATATAGTTCTTCATAAACGATTACTGTACAAAATGATGTCCTTTGGCACAGACCATAGGGTGAGTACATGGATTGAAAACTGGCTACAGGGGCAAGTTCAGAGAGTAGTAATAAAATGGGGAGTACTTGGAATAGTCAGGGGTGGGTAGTGGGGTCCCCCAGGGTTCTGTCCTGGGACCAATCCGATTTAAATTTATTCATAAACGACCTGGAGGATGGGATAAACAGCTCAATCTCTGTATTTGCGGATGGTACTAAACTAAGCAGGGCAATAACTTCTCCGCAGGATGTGGAAACCTTGCAAGAAGATCTGAACAAATAGGGTGGGCAACTACATGGCAAAAGAGATTCAATGTAGAAAAATGTAAAATAATGCATTCATATTTTTGCCACTCAAATGCAATCTATAGACTAGGGGGAGAACCTCTGGAGGGAATCTAGGATGGAAAAGAACCTGGGGGTCCTAGTAGATGACAGGCTCAGCAATGGCATGCAATGCCAAGCTGCTGCAAGCAAAGCAAACAGAATATTGGCATGCATTAAAAAGGGGATTAAAGAGCCCTGAAAAAAAAAAAAAATAGTAACATAACGAATCTATGTGGATGGACTTTTTATGTTAACATACCATTTGTTAGATAGGAAAAATAGAAGTGAAACCCTGCACAACAGTACTCAATTTGATATACACAAGCCCCTGGGTAGCTGTAAATCCATTCATGTGAGAACACATCTTATTAAAACATGGTAAATGAGAGCTATGCCTCCTCAATCCTAGCCCTTTATAACAGGGCTCTACAAACTTTAAAACCAAAAGGGCCACTTTATCTCCTTTCAAACTTCAGAAGGGCCGAACTGTGGCCATTAGGAGTAGAAATGCCCTGGCATCCGTGGGAGTAAACAAAGCTATAGGCTTGTTGGTCAGTGGGAATAAATAAATAAATAATAAAATGACATAATTGGTTTCAGTGGGAGGAATAGTGGCCCATCATTAGTGTCTGTAGGAGAAACAGCAGCAGCTGGTGCTCAAAAGTTTTTTTTTTGGGGGGGGGGGGGGGCGCAAACAAACTGAAAAATTCTGAAAAACCCCCATCAATCGCAGCCTTACTGTACCATTAAATGCCGCCACTGTGCCCCATCAAAACGCAGCCACCGTGCCATGTCAGTAGAAGGAATAGTGAGTGGCCCATAATCTGTGTCAGTGGGAGGAATAGTGAGTGGCCCATAATCTGTGTCAGTGGGAGGAATAGTGAGTGGCCCATAATCTGTGTCAGTGGGAGGAATAGTGAGTGGCCCATAATCTGTGTCAGTGGGAGGAATAATGAGTGGCCCATAATCGATGTCAGTGGGAGGAATAATGAGTGGCCCATGATCGATGTCAGTGGGAGGAATAGCGACCCATGATCGGTGTCAGTGGGAGGAATAGCGACCCATGATCGGTGTCAGTGGGAGGAATAGCGACCCATGATCGGTGTCAGTGGGAGGAATAGCGACCCATGATCGGTGTCAGTGGGAGGAATAGCGACCCATGATCGGTGTCAGTGGGAGGAATAGCGACCCATGATCGGTGTCAGTGGGAGGAATAGCGACCCATGATCGGTGTCAGTGGGAGGAATAGCGACCCATGATCGGTGTCAGTGGGAGGAATAGCGACCCATGATCGGTGTCAGTGGGAGGAATAGCGACCCATGATCGGTGTCAGTGGGAGGAATAGCGACCCATGATCGGTGTCAGTGGGAGGAATAGCGACCCATGATCGGTGTCAGTGGGAGGAATAGCGACCCATGATCGGTGTCAGTGGGAGGAATAGCGACCCATGATCGGTGTCAGTGGGAGGAATAGCGACCCATGATCGGTGTCAGTGGGAGGAATAGCGACCCATGATCGGTGTCAGTGGGAGGAATAGCGACCCATGATCGGTGTCAGTGGGAGGAATAGCGACCCATGATCGGTGTCAGTGGGAGGAATAGCGACCCATGATCGGTGTCAGTGGGAGGAATAGTGACCCATGATCGATGTCAGTGGGAGGAATAGTGACCCATGATCGATGTCAGTGGGAGGAATAGTGCCCCATGATCTGTGTCAGTGGGAGGAATAGTGCCCCATGATCTGTGTCAATGGGAGGAATAGTGCCCCATGATCTGTGTCAATGGGAGGAATAGTGCCCCATGATCTGTGTCAATGGGAGGAATAGTGCCCCATGATCTGTGTCAATGGGAGGAATAGTGCCCCATGATCTGTGTCAATGGGAGGAATAGTGCCCCATGATCTGTGTCAATGGGAGGAATAGTGCCCCATGATCTGTGTCAATGGGAGGAATAGTGCCCCATGATCTGTGTCAATGGGAGGAATAGTGCCCCATGATCTGTGTCAATGGGAGGAATAGTGCCCCATGATCTGTGTCAATGGGAGGAATAGTGCCCCATGATCTGTGTCAATGGGAGGAATAGTGCCCCATGATCTGTGTCAATGGGAGGAATAGTGCCCCATGATCTGTGTCAATGGGAGGAATAGTGCCCCATGATCTGTGTCAATGGGAGGAATAGTGCCCCATGATCTGTGTCAATGGGAGGAATAGTGCCCCATGATCTGTGTCAATGGGAGGAATAGTGCCCCATCTCTGCTGTCAGTGGGAGAATTAGTTCTCCATTATTGGTGTCAGTGGGGTGAATAGTGCCCCAAGGGCCGGATAAAGAACAGCAAGGGGCCACATCTGACCCACAGTTTGGAGACCCCTGCTTTATAACATAATGCAAATGGTCAAAACTTCATACACATACAGTATAAAGTGCTATACATTCTCATGAAGGTTATGTTATAAAGGGTTAGGATTGGAGGAAGCGCAGCTCTCATTTACCAGATTTTATACCATTTGTGAAGTTTACTCACCCGAGTGCACCTACTGTCCTTTGTTTTAATTGAAACGGCAGTCCACACAGTACAGCAGCCCAAACAGGGCTGTATTGGTTTCCTCAATGTCTTACCCAATATATGTAATAGCCAGCATGTCAGAGCAACAAGCTGAAAAGAACATCTTAAGGGCTCTTTCAGATCCACAGAAAACTAAACAAAAATAAAAATCAATATATTTTTACAGCCTCATTTTTCAAAAGCTTCTAAAAACCAATTTACATGGAGAGTTGTCCGCTAGAGTTTGCCTCTGAATCATTGAATACACATGGCTCAGAACACAAAACATGAAAAAGCAAAAGATTTTGTTGTTTGATAAATAAAAATGCTAAATTTAAGTTGCTTTAATATTGCATTAAACATCTAACTGAGCAAAGTGAATCATACACCAACTTTATCACATAAAAACTCTGTATTTATGGCAGATCAAAAATCTATTTCCCTGTCTAGTCAGCCCATTGCAAATACGAAGGGATTACCACTAAAGCTGAACGTCAGGCAGACAGGTACATAGACTGATAGACCGAGGAAATACATTTATGACAGCTGTTCTAAGGATTTGGATTTCTGTCCATCCAGGGCTGAGATTTAAACAGTTCTGCTGCATAGTTTGGAAGGGCAGGAGCTCCAATTTTTTTCTGTTGCAGTTCAGAAACTAAAAATATCGCACAAAGCAAGGTCCATAAAGACATGGATGAGCAAGTTTGGGGTGGAGAAACTTGACTGGCCTACACAGAGTCCTGACCTCAACCCAATAAAACACCTTTGGGGTGAATTAGAGCGGAGACTGTGAGCCAGGCCTTCTCGTCGACATCAGCGTCTGACCCCACAAAATTTGCTTCTGGAAGAATGGTCAAACATTCCCATAGACACACTCCTAAACCTTGTGGACAGCCTTCCCAGAAGAGTTGAAGCCGTTATAGCTGCCAAGGGTGGGTCAACTCAATATTGAACCCTACAGACTAAGACTGGGATTTTTGTAAATATTTTATTCTAACTTTTCATGTAACACTGAAGAAATGTCACTTTGCTATAATGTAAAGTAGTGAGTGTACAGCTTGTATAGCAATGTAAATTTGCTGTCCCCTCAAAATAACTCAAAACACAGCCATTAATGTCTAAACCACTGGCAACAAAAGTGAGTACACCCCTAAGTCAAAATGTACAAATTGGGCCCAATTAGCCATTTTTCCTCCCCGGTGTCATGCAACTCATTAGTGTTACAAGGTCTCAGGTGTGCTAAATTTGGTCTCATCGCTCTCACTCTCTCATACTGGTCACTGGAAGTTCAACATGGCACCTCATGGCAAATAACACTCTGAGGATCTGAAAAAAAATTATTGCTCTACATAAAAAGGTGGCCTAGGCTATAGGAAGATTGCCAAGATCCTGAAACTGAGCTGCAGCATGGTGGCCAAGACCATACAGCAGTTTAACAGGACAGGTTCCACTTAAAACAGGCCTCGGCATGGTCAACCAAAGAAGTTGAGTGCACATGCTTAGCGTTATACCCAGAGGATGTCTTTGCAAAATAGACGTATGAGTTTGGCCAGCATTACTGCAGAGGTTGAAGGGGTGGGGGGGGGGGGGTCAGCCTGTCAGTGCTCAGACCATGCGCCGCACACTGCATAAAATTGGTCTGCATGACTGTCATTCCAGAAGGAAGCAACTTCTAAAAATGATACACAAGAAAGCCTGCAAACAGTTTGCTGAAGACAAGCAGACTAAGGACATGGATTACTAGAACCATGTCTTGTGGTCTGATGATACCAAGATAAACTTATTTGGTTCAGATGGTGTCAAGTGTGTGTGGCAGCAACCAGGTGAGACGTACAAAGACAAGTGTGTCTTGACTACAGTCAAGCATGGTGGTGGGAGTGTCATGGTCTGGGGCTGCATGAGTGCTTCCGTCACATGGCAGCTACAGTTCATTGAGGGAACCATGAATGCCAACATGTACTGTGACATAATGAAGCAGAGCATGATCCCCTCCCTTCAGAGACTGGGCCGCAGGGCAGTATTCCAACATGATAACTAACCCAAACACACCTCCAAGACGACCACTGCCTTGCTAAAGAAGCTGAGGGGAAAGGTGATGGACTGGCCAAGCATGTCTCCAGACCTAAACCCTATTAAGCATCTGTGGGGCATCCTCAAAACGGAAGGTGTCAGTTTAGGATCTCAAACATCCCCAGCTCCGGGATGTCATCATGGAGGAGTAGAAGAAGACTCCAGTGGTAACCTGTGGAGCTCTGGTGAACTCCATGCACAAGAGGGTTAAGGCAGTGCTGGAAAATAATGGTGGCCACACAAAATATTGACACTTTGGGACCAATTTGAAAATTTTCACTTAGGGGTGTACTCACTTTTGATGCCAGTGCTTTAGATATTAATGGCTGCGTGTGGCGTTATTTTGGGGGGACTGCAAATTTACATTTATACATAGATATAATAACATAATTACAAAAATATGAGGGGTGTACTCACTTTTGTCAGATACTTTATATCTCATATCAGTATGAGTGGTGTCAGCACACTCAGCCAAACCCTTGTCCCATTGGATGAAAAAAGTTGGGGCAGAGCCGCTGCGGACATCAAACCTGCCAACTTAGCGGTGATGCTGGAGAGATTTTTATGCTGGATATACAGCGATATTTGTGAGTAGATGTATATGAGTTTTACTTCATTAAAATCATACTGTGAGGTTCTTTGTGTACTTAATGATAACCGCATTCCAAAGAATGGAAGCTTACCAAGACCACTTAAATATAAAGGGAAGCGGGGTATAGATTAGGGATTCTTAAAGTGCTCCTAATAACGCTTAGGCCAACAACCAACGCAAGCAATTAAAAAACGTATTAAATTCTTTTTTAACTGGTTGCTGACCGCCGGCCATCAAATGACGGCCAGGCGGCACACCTATTGTGGCAGGAGGCTGTCATATGACGTCCTCCCATTTAAACAGGGAATGCGTGCGATCATGCGCGCGCATCCCTGTTTCTTCTGTGGCGGCGTGTCATGGAGACACCGCTCGCCACCGAGGGGGGTGAACAGCCATTGGGCATGGCTGTTTACCATGTGATCGGCCGTGATGAAGTCACGGCTGATCACAGATGGTTACACCCCCCACTGTGCACAGCGCATGCACGCGATCGCGCTGCGCGGGCACGTTGGTTCCCGGGAACACTGCTCGTCACAGACGCTGGTAAACAGCCATTGGCTGGCTGCTTACCCACGTGATCGGCTGTGATCCTTTCACAGCTGATCAATAAATGTAAACAAACCGCGGTAACGAGATGTTACCGGGTTCTCCTCCTCACACACCGATCGTGTCACCACCCATCATAGTACCTGCCACTCACGGTCCGTCAGAGTACCCGAGTACCTGTCACAGCCCATCTGAGTACCCGAATACCTGTCACAGTTCATCTGAGTACCCGAGTACCTATCACTGCCCTTCAGAGTACCCAAATACCAGTCACCAGGCCATCAGAGTACCCGAGTACCTGTCACCAAGCCATCAGAGTACCCGAGTACCTGTCACCAAGCCATCAGAGTACCCGAGTACCTGTCACCAAGCCATCAGAGTACCCGAGTACCTGTCACCAAGCCATCAGAGTACCCGAGTACCTGTCACCAAGCCATCAGAGTACCCGAGTACCTGTCACCAGGTCATCAGAGTACCTATCTGCAGCCCATCAGAGTACCCGAGTACCTATTTGCAGCCCATGTCTCATAGAATATACGTTGGGGTGTTTGCTTTCCAAAATGGGGTCATTTTGTGGGTAATTCCATTGTCCTGGTGCTCCAGGACCTTCAAAATGTGATGGGTAGGAATGAAATGAGATGTGTCATTTATGCTCCTAGAAGGCCTGAACTTACTACTTCAATGTTCGGCCTCTCTATGTGGACAGGCTGTGTAAAAGATCTACACATGTGGTATCGCCATACTCGGGAGGAGTAGCAGAATGTGTTTTGGGGTGTAATTTTTGCTATATACATGCTATGTGTTAGAAAGATCTTATAAATGGACAACTTTGTGTAAAAAAAAAAAAAAAAAAAAAAAGGAAGAAGAAGAAATGCGTTTATTTTTTTAATTTTTTTTTACACATTTTTCAAAACCTTCTATAAAAAAAAATTAACCGTTCAACAGACTCATTATGCCTCATAGATTATACGTTGGGGTGTTTGCTTTCCAAAATGGGGTCATTTTATGGGAAATTCCATTGTCCTGGTACTCCAGGGCCTTCAAAAGTGTAATAGGTGGCTGTGAAATGAGATGTGTCATTTTTGCTCGTAGAACGTCTGAAGGTACTACATCAATGTTGGTGTTCTGTATGTGGCCAGGCTGTGTAAATTTCTCACACATGTGGTATCGCCGTACTCGGGAATAGTAGCAAAATGTATTTTGGGGTGTAATTTGTTGTATGCATATGCTGTGTGTGAGAACCTGATAATATGACAATTTTGTAAAAATAAAAAAATAAATCTTCATTTTGCAAAGAATTGTGGGAAAAAAATTACAACTTAAAAAAACTCACCATGCTACTTACTTAATACCTTGGAATGTCTACTTTCTAAAAAGGGGTCATTCGGGGGGTATTTGTACTTTCCTGACTTGTTAGTGTCTCAAGAAATGAGGTACACCTGATGTACTGAAGGCCTGATCAGATGTGATCAATTTTCTGAGATTGGCACCATAGATTGTAGACTCTATAACTTTCACAAAGACCAAATAATATATACTAATGTGGGTTATTTTTTACCAAAGATATGTAGCAGTATAAATTTTGGCCAAAATTTATGAAAAAATTACTAATTAGGAAATTTTATGACAGAAACAAAGAAAAATTTACGTTTTTCTTTTATTTGTAGCACAAAAAAAAATAATAAAATACACTAGTGATTAAATACCACTAAAAGAAAGCTCCATTTATTTGTGTGGAAAAAAAGGACGCAAGTTTCACATGGGTACAGTGTTGCATGACTGAGTAATTGTCATTTAAACTGTGAGAGCGCTGAAAGCTGAAAAATTGGTCTGGTCAGGAAGGGGGTGTAAGTGCACTGTATTGAGGTGGTTAAAAATACTCCAAATAAAAACATTAATTGTATATTTTTTTTTGGAATAATTTTATCAAAAATAATTCAAATACATTTTGTACGGTTTTTAAAACTGCTTGCGTTGGTTGTTAGCCTTAACGTTATTAGGAACACCTTAAAAATCCCTGATCTCTACCTCTTTTTTCTTGTTATTTTTTATAACTTGAGATGTTGGGGCTAGTGATGGACGAACTTCCGACGGGACGTTTTCGCAAACGCGGCCAAAGGTTTGCGTACCACAAAGTTCGCGGCTGACCCCATTGACTTTAATGGCAGGCGAACCTTAAAAACCTCCAGGTTATATTTTCAGCCACAAAATACTTACTAGCTGTGCACACATAGTCCCACCACATGGACACTGACATAACAAAAGTATTCTTTTTTTTGACAATTCAGGAGCACATGAAGGCCACGGAGGAGAGGCAAGGTCAGGGCAGGCTATGAAGGGGGTGCAGAAGATGATCAGTGCCACAGTCAGGGCAGTGCAGTCCTGTGCCAGTGTCCCAGTGTGCCAACCTGTGCTCGAGACCCTCCCTCTGCCCGGCCCTTACCCCCACCTATGCAGGGCTCCACTGCGGTGGTCTGGAGGTACCAGTCCAGTGCTGATCCTCAGCCATGGTGCTGGCACTGCCTGCTGATTGGCTTCTCTGCTGCTATCTCCCTCACTGACACCAGAACTGAGATAGAGAGCACTAAGACCACACCAGCACTGAGATAGAGCACTGACACCAGCACCGAGATAGAGAGCACTGACACCAGCACCGAGATAGAGAGCACTGACACCAGCACCGATACCAGCAACCCAAAAATATGACATCGCTCAACCTCTTCAAACAGGAGGGTGTGCTTTTTTTGTACAAGGAAGTGAGCCAAAAGGTAGAAAAAAAGGTCTGTGTGCGCGATTAAATAAATCGTTTGTAGAGTTATGCATATACATGGTCTACTGGTCACATGTGTTGAATTCCTCCGAGATCCATGCCTCATTCATTTTTATAAATGTCAGGTAGGCAACACTGTCGTGAGCTAGGCGAGTGCTGCGCTATCACGATCCCCCCTGCTGCGCTGAACGTCCTTTTGGACAGGACACTGGACGAGGGGCAAGCCAACAGTTCCATTGCAAATTGGGCAAGCTCTGGCCAGAAGTCAAGCCTGCCCACCCAGTAGTCCAGGGGTTCATCACTCCTCAGAGCGTCCACATGGGCCATTAACCCGATGTAGTCGGTCTAGGCATTCCCTGATGCTGGATCCGGATGAGACCTGACGATGGGTCGGCTGAAAGAATGACCTCATATCAGAAGTCACCAACACATCTTCAAACCGCCCTCTTATGGCAGGCACTGTTGGATTGGTACCCACAACTCTTTCTCTGGGAGTGGGAATTCCTCCTCTGCCAGCGCACGCAAAAGCAGAATGCAGCAGTTGTCGAAGCAAGGCCTGGAAGTGCTCCATTCTGACAGCCCTCTGTGACGGTGGTAACATTTCTGCCATTTTGTGTTTGTACCGGGGGTCCAAGTACGTTGCCACCCAGTACTGGTTCTTGACCCTTATGCTTTTTATACGGGGGTCCCTATTAAAACACTGGAGCATGAAGGCCCCCATTTGCACTAAACTGGAAGCGGTGTGGTGGCCTGGCTCCTGCTCATCATCCAGGATAATGTCGTCCTCCTCGTTCTCCTCTCCCCATCCACGCACAACAGGGATCCCAGAGAGGTTTAAAGCATGCTCTTCTTGCTCCTCCTCATCCACCCTTACCATGACTTATGCGTTGACTGCAAAGGCTGCAGATGGCAACAATATTGTCAGCAGCGGACACGTTAAAAAAAAGCCCACACTGCGGAGCCATGTGCCCGTGTCCTGGGAGCGTCAGATGTGACCGTACATGGTTGATGCCTCGCTCCTGATACATTAGCAGTCTGCTTTGTCCCTCCTGTGCAATTTAAGTTCTGACTGCTTCTCCTCCCTATCTGCTGGTCCATATCTCCCTCTGAACTCCCCTCCTCTTCCTCTCTTGTGGGTACTCAGGTGACATCATTAGACACGTCATCATCTACGTCACCTTCCCCACCGATATAATTAGAGATCTCGGAGTAGGCAGCAACACCGGGGACCAACCTCCTCCTTGGGCTGACCTGGGTACGGTCGTCAGACTGCTGAGTGCCGGTTGTTGCTACCTCCTCTTCCTGATCCAATGCCAAGAGTGGCTGCGC
This sequence comes from Lithobates pipiens, assembly GCF_037356315.1. NCBI lineage: Eukaryota > Metazoa > Chordata > Amphibia > Anura > Ranidae > Lithobates > Lithobates pipiens. The sequence continues at coordinate 39,446,043 of NW_027507758.1, forward strand.
ATCGGCAATGTCTTGTGATGGATCGGAAAATAATTCCTGTGACTCAAGCGGAAGGTATATGGTGGTGGTGGTGGTGTTGGTGGTAGTGTCTTTGGGGGTGCACACAGCAGAGTGTGAAGAGGGTGCAGAACGAGAGGATGAGGAGGGTGCAGAAGAGTAGGGCTGAGTGAGCCACTCAACCAAGTCTGGTGCGTCCTTTGACGTAATCGCACGCGCCTTCTGCAATTTTCCACTTTGGCTCAAGTCCTGCCCTACCCCTACCACCCCTGTGACTAAAGTCTCTAGAGAAGTGCAGTATGTATGTGGAAAGTATATTATACGTTCACAAGCCTATATACTGTACACCTATAAATTGTGGACCTAGCAGCAAGTGATTTGCAGACTGTCCCTGCTCAGAACACCAAACTGTCCCTCAGTCCCTACACTGATAAAAGACAGCTGCAGAATCAGGCAGCAGTCAAGTATAATATTCTTTCTATATTTGGAAGAAAGTATATTATACGTGTACAACCCTATATACTGTACACCTATACCAGTCCTTAAAAGGACCTTTGTGGACCTAATAGTAATAGCTAGTGATTAAACTGACTGTCCCTGCTCCACACAGCACTGAGCAATCACCAGCAGTGCACCAGAACCCTATATACTGTACACCTATACCAGTCCTTAAAAGGAATTTTGTGGACCTAATAGCTAGCGATTTGTGTCACTACAGTCTGTCCCTGCTCCACACAACAACCTCTCCCTATACACTGACAAAAGACCGAATGTAAAATGGCCGCCAGATCAGGTCTATTTATAAAAAGGTAGGGGAAATGTCTAATTGTCCATGTGCTAAAATGTCTCAATTGGCTGTCATGTACCCCATGATGGATGTGTCATGGGTCAAAGTTCTTCACAATGTAAACAAATATGTCCGCTGCGAACAGCGCCAGAAGTTCGCCGGTTTGGCAAATCACAAACGCGCAAAATTCCCCGCGAACCGACCGCCAGGCGAACCGCAAGGCCATCTCTAGTTGGGGCCAAGGCCGGTGCAAGAATTTTTGACACCCTAGGCAAAACCTAATTTTGCCGAACCCTTGGCCCCACCCCCTTTGCCCTGCCCATGTATACCCCACCTTTTTAATGAAGCGCCCATCAAATGCTGCCTCGCCAGTGCCCATCAATGCAGCCTGCCAGTGCCCATCAAATGCAGCCTACCAGCGCCCATCAAATGCAGCCTACCAGCGCCCATCAAATGCAGCCTACCAGTGCCCATCAAATGCAGCCTACCAGTGCCCATCATTGAATGTTTGCTTGCTTCCATTCATTCGGTAGTCGGGACACAGACACAGTCCTCCACCTGATACTTTGTGCGAAGGGAGTGGCGGCTAGCTGCTGATGCTGAGACTTAGTTGCTTGCTGCAGAGAGAAGAGAGTAGGAACACCAGAGGCTGCGTGCCCTAGGCAGCAGTGAGCTCTAGGTGGCTGCCTAGTTTGCCCAGTAGTAGTACCGGTGTTCTGCCGAGAACTGTCCCCCATCAGATAGTGTCTGCCCGGTACTGTGCAGGCGCAGTGCTTGCACAGTATGGAGGACAAGGAGACGCCGAAAGTCTCCGAAGATGAACGGCACATACGCACTTAAGAGTACCTTCTGCCTTGAGGCCAGGTTCAAGCCCCACCATGCAAGTGGACATATGGTAGATGATGTTAAACAGCAGTTAGCAAGAGGGTCCCTCGCAGGCTCGCTTTGCTTGCCACGCTTTGGGCTTCGCTCTGCAATTTTTTATTCCATCTCTATGTCCATATGGATGGTGGGGCTTGAACCTGGACTCAGTGCGCAGGCACCGTTCATCTTCATTTGCGCAAGCGCAGTACAGGGCGGACACTATCCGGCGGGGGACAGTATTCGAACAAGACACCGGCCCTGGTTGGGGCAGACAATTTATAAAACTATCAATACAGATGATGCTACTTTACAAGACCACCTATAATTTGGGGTCTTAGGAGTTATTGAGAGGTTGTGTGTGGTGGTGGAATTCACCAGAGGATACTGGATACTTATTAACGGACATTTCTTATTTTCACTTAATGGCGGAGTGCACTGTACATTGCACTGTCATTTTTGTAACATGCACAATAAGAATACTAGTTTTGATGTTATAATAGTTTGACCATTTATAAAGGTACAGCACACTTATCTGGTGAACAAGTTTTAATTATCACGTCATTTTTTCATTAGTATGAATTGATGACAGATTTCGAGGTTATGATTTTTGTTTAAAACACTTAAGGCTTGTTGCTGCAGTCAAGCCAGCTACCTTCTGTTTTGCATTGAGAAGTTTCTGGATGTGGCCTACATGAAAAGGGGAGAGCAGTTTCTTTTTTTTAATTAAATAATATATTCTACAATAATAATATAAAGTGCATAGAATAAACAATTATACTTTGAAATCAAGAAGAGGTATAGCTTACAACGTTGATAATGCAATTTATTCTTTAAGATATAGAATTAAAAAGATGTATGTTTAATGAGTGGCGGTCTGCATCATTAAACCTCGGATAGTCAGTACTTTAATATTACGAGCCCGATGTTCACTCAGTAATGCCTCTGCTAATTATTTCCCATTTAAACTTGGCTAGGGACACATAGGGGACCTGGCGAGCCAGTCTGCTGTTTCAAACGTGTCTAATACTGGTATATAGAGAATTGAACTGTAATGGTCGTGCGTACTGGGCACACGAAAAGCTGTGTGTGTGGCAGATATTTTGTTCAGGTCTCAAGTCGCCCATTTCATTTTGTCAGAATAAGAGACATAGCCTCCGTGACCTTCCCCCTCCCTAAGCCTTCATTTCATACAATACACAAACCATTAGCCGATGTCAGACCCTCCTTATCAGACCCTTGAGGACACAGATGCAGACCCTCTCACTCCTGTTAGCCGAACCCACGCTTAAGTCTCAAAACCCTAATAAAACCGTCAGACTGGCAAGCCTGAAAACTAGAATTTTTTACTTTTTTTTTTTAACCACTTGCTTACTGGGCACTTAAACCCCCCTCCTGCCCAGACCAATTTTTAGCTTTCAGCGCTGATGCACTTTGAATGACAATTGCGCGGCCATAAAACACTGTACCCAAATGAAATTTTTATCATTTTTTTCCCACAAATAGAGCTTTCTTTTGGTGGTATTTAATTACAGCTGGGAATTTTATTTTTTGCTAAACAAACAAAAAAAGATGCAAAAAAAAAAAAATCATGTTTAATAGTTTGTTATAAAATTTTGCAAACAGGTCATTTTTCTCCTTCATTGAAGTGCGCTGATGAGGCGGCACTGATAGGCTACATTGGTGGGCACTGATAGGCATAGTTAAGGCGGCACTAATAGGCACAGATAAGGTGGCACCGATAGGCACAGATAAGGCAGTACTGATGGGCAAAGATGGGCACAGATAAGATGGCACGGATGGGTGGCACTAAGGGACACTGATAGGTACCACTGATAGATGGGACTGATGGGCACTGATAGGTGGCTCCGATAGGTGGCACTGCTGGGCACTGATGGGCGGCACTGATGGGCACGGATATGTGGCACTGGGGTGCAGCACCGTTGTTGAAGCAGATTGTGGGCACTGCTGGGTGGCACTGGGGGCACTGCTGGGTGGCACTGACGGGGGCACTTTTTTAATGAGGTGGCACTGGCAGGGGGCAGGTGGGCACTGGCAGGGCTGGCCGTGATCGGGACTGATGTCCCAATCACGGCCGCCGATGATCGGCTCTTTTTTTTTCTCCTCGCACTGTCAGCGCGAGGAGGAATAAATAGCCAATTACCGGCTCCATTGTATCACATGATCAGCTGTCATTGGCTGACAGCCGATCACGTGGTAAGGGGTCGGGATCGACCCCTTGCTCGGATCAGTGATCAGGCGAGTCTCATAGACTCGCCGATCACAGAGCGCGCCGCGTGCGCCCCTCAGGGGGCACGCATGCCGCTCGTGCACGGGAAGACATCAATAGACGTAGTCCCGGCAAAGGAGGTCCGCGCTGTAGCCGTCATTCGGCCGTCAGCCGTCTCAAGTGGTTAAAGATACTCAAATGGTCTCAGGCCTATCAGTCAGTTAACAGTCATAAATCTCTCAGTTGATGTAATGGCCAATACATGTTCCTGATTGACTGATTAGAAAAGACTTTAAAACTTTAGTATATTTCATAACGTCTTCATAAGTAATGATAGTACAGCCAGAATAAGGACGTATTTACCTCCATACAGTTAATTTGTAACATTTTAAGTCCAAACACCCCATATATTAGACCAGCCTTTCTCAACCTTTTCAACACAGAGGAACCCTTGAAATAGTTCTCCAGGCTCAGGGAACCCCTGCTAAAAATGTGAAATCTACAACTCATGATACATTAGTGTGATGGTCAGTGGGAAGAATGGTCCTTACACTTGTGGTCATTGGGAAGAATTACCCCCTTACAGATAGCTAAAATTATCAATGGTGTCAGTGGGAACTTATCCGAGAGGCAGAAATGGCCCAATGCTGAAGGAACCCCTAGCAACCTCTGGAGGAACCCTAAGGTACCACGGAACCCTGGTTGAGAATCACTGTATTAGCCCTTGTACACACGGTCGGACATTCCCACAGAAAATGTCAGATCGGACCGCGTTGTCGGATAATCTGACCATGTGTGGGCTTCATCTGACTTTTTCCGTCGGAATGTCCGACCAACAAAGTTTGAGAGCTGGATATAAAAATTTTCCGACAACATGATCCGATCGGACTTTGTCCGATCATTTGTAGAGAATTCTGATCAAAGTGCCACGCATGCTCAGATCTAATTACAAGACCAAAGCTATTGGCTACTAGCCTGAACGTAGTCCCGTCGTAACTAAAAAACGTCATCACGTTCCGAACGATCGGATTTTCCAACAACTTTGTCCAACCGTGTGTATGCAACACCAGTTTCGGACAAAATCCAGACAAAATCCAACGGATTTTGTTGTCTGAATGTCCGACCGTGTGTACAAGGGCTTAGACAATATGGGGAAGCAACAAGACAATAATTCTGCTTGGTAAAGTAGACATTCGAGACCTCTCATATGCATCTCCATTGCAAAATGGGGTTGCCACCTTTTAGTCACGCCAAACCCAAACACTTTAGCCACGCACAGAAAAAAAAATTATCTTTTAAGGAGGAACGCTATGGACTTTGGTATAAAGAGGAACTCTGATGTAAGGGAGTCTCTGCTCACCAAACCTACCACTTACATCAGTTACCAGCATTCCCCCTTAAATTAAGGTTCCGAAAGCCCCCCTTACCTTAGTGTATTCACTTGTTCGGAGGAAGGAGAGAGAGAGAGAGAGAGAGAGAGAGAGAGAGAGAGAGAGAGAGAGAGAGAGAGAGAGAGAGAGAGAGAGAGAAGGGAGGGAGAGGGAGACTTCAGTCACAGACAGTGCATGGTGAGCTCACTCACCCGAGGATGGATGCTCAGGTATCAACACCTTTCATCCATGATGTATCTGACGGTTGCGGAGCTACAAACTTCCAGCCCACACATCCTTTTCCTGAGGCACAGAACGTCAGGGATTGGTGTATGGGTGGGCAGACAGAGGAGTAGGGGCAGGAGGAGGAGGAGGAGCAGATAAAGCCCTCTCTTCTTGCCTGCCTGTGTATGGAGGTGGGGCCCGTGTGCACATTTATGTACTCGGTGGTTGTGGTACTTGGTTACTTGAGGAGCCACAGTCCATTCTGAGTATTGTGTCTGGGTTTCAGGTGGTCTGAAACCCAGACACACGATTCAAAATCTGGACTGTCCGGGTGAATTCCAGATGGTGGCAAAGGTAACTCCACGCTAGACAATAATATGAAGCAAAAAGGAAGTTCTGGAAAGCTGCACTCTGGAATATAGCCTTTATTGTAAAAAAAAAGAAATAAAAAAAAATATAAGACACAGCAGAAAATAGGACAAACGAGCTGACGCGTTTCACACTTAACAGTGCTTATTCATAGCTAATAAAGGCTACATACAATAAAGGCTATATTCCGGAGTGCAGCTTTATAGAACTTGTTTTGCTTCATTTCCTATATGCTTAACCTGCAACTGGTGTTCCAGTTCTGAGGAAAGTCTTGTATTCACATATCCACCTGGAGCGGTGATCCCTCTTCCTAGACAATAATATGCACATTAGCAGACTGTAACCTGTAGGTGTTCAGAGATATGAGTACCTATAGAATACTGGATCTGTGGCCTGGTCATAAATGCTGACAACTCAGCAGCCACACCTGAAACCTGGTAATTGGTCAGATCATTTTGATCCCTCTTCACCGACATGAAAATGACTGCCCCTAAAGTGGTCAGCTCTCATTTATTAATATCAAACCAAGGAACACTTGTCAAGTTGTAGGAGAGCCAAGGTACCATTTTGCTTGACTGATTGGACTGCTGAAGCTGGAAAATCTTTTGTGCAGGGTAAGGCGAAGAGTGGCATTGTTGCATATCAGTGACAGCGCTGTGTAAGGTTGACCAGTCATTTGTCACAAGTTTGTGGAAAGGGCAGTGGTCTGGGAAGGAAGTGTCTCCAGCACACAAGGATCTCCAATATTGGGTCCAAAACTTTAAATCATAGTATCAAAAAATTAAAAGTGACGTTTTGAAGCCACGCAGGACCACTTCATCAGGCATGTGACCCGATGAAGGGGTCCTGCGTGGCTCCGAAACTGCGCTTTTCTTTGGTTCCAGCCATTGGTCATTTCAGCACCCAATCTAAAATACAGCAAGAACGTGTGCGTTGGGAGTATTGCATTGAAGGGCAGTGGTCTGACACCGCATTTGTCGCAGGAACCATCAAATCAGATCGGGGCGGACTGACAACTCATGGGGCCCCCGGGCAATAGGAGATTATGAGGCCACACAGTATACATGCAAATAAAGTATACACACACACAGCCACACAATATACACATACAGTATACACACAGTATACACACACTGAAAAGGTACTGGAGAGGCGGTGCAGCTTTAATCTTGGGATTTTTTTTTAAAAACACAGATTTTTACATATTGTCCCTGGTTTTATTGAGGCTGGCAACCCTGATGGGGCCCCTTAGTGGCATGGGGCCCTCGGGCAGTGCCCGAATGGTCAGTCCGCCCCTGAATCAGATTATCCTGCTTATGTTCGGTTTTCTGTTTGATAAAGGACTACGGGTTTACTTTTCCATCAACATACTGCCCAGCCAATGCAGTATATCCGATGACATGCACACCAGACCTCCTAAGATCGTCCATCACTTTGTCAACAGCCAATTTATCTCAAAGGGGCTACACCACACCGTCTATCATTGAAGCTAAAAATATGATTCATCACCAGGCCAAATTATATTTTGACAGCCATCAAAAGTCATCTTAAGCTGCTGCAACCATTTGGGAGGTCCACCACCAGGAATAGAAGAAGGCCTTTTTTTTTTTTTTTAAACCCCTGTGTTATGTCCAGATACTGGTCAATTTCCTTGATGGTATGATTACAAAATGCAGCATGTACGACACCAAGCAATGATCAACTCTGCGTATACCAACGACCAATTGCCTTAAGACTCTTCTCCAAATTGAACTCTAAGCCCTTGTACACACGGTCGGAGATTCCGACGGAATATGTCCTATCGGACCGGTTTGTCGGATATTCCGACTGTGTGTGGTCTGCATCGGACTGTTTCCGTCTGAATATCTGACGGACCAAGTTTTCCAACTTGCCGGTAAAATTTTCCGACAAAATGCTCCTATCGGACATACTCAGATCATGTGTAGCCTACGCCGACGGACAAAGTGCCACGTATGCTCAGATCAAATTCCTAGACCAAAGCTATTGGCTACTAGCCTGAACGTAGTCCCGTCTAACGAAATAATGTCATCACATTATGTACAATCGGATTTTCCGACAACTTAGTCCGATCGTGTGTATGCAACATCACTTCCGGACCTCTTCCGGAATTAATCAGTCGGAATTACTCAGACGGATTTGGTAGTCGGAATCTCCGACCGTGTGTACAAGGGCTTAATGTAATATTTAGGATTAGGCCAGGAATGCCATCTCGTGTGCAACAGGCTCTTACATATCCCCATCTCGTGCCAACATACAATCACCCACAGCGAGGATGATCAAATCACATCCTATCAAAATGTTACAATTTCCTCTTACAATTACAATATTTTAATAGGGTCAAGTGCCTTAGCTCATCCGATGAACTAAAGCAGAAAAATTACAACTTTATGGAGAGATTTGCCGAAAGAAGTTATAACCTCACCGAACCTCAGCAGATAAAAACTGAGGTTAACCGCACTGAAAATCTTGTTCTCTAGACAGAGGAAAATGATTATACTTTATTCATCAGCTAATATAGTCCTCATTCCAAGTTGATTAAAAATTAAGTTGTTAAACACTGAACCATAAGGCGTCATTCACACACAGCTAGCTGCCCCAAGTATGTCGATTACGGGAAAAAAGAAGTAGTAAAAAAATGTATTTAAAGTGGAACTTCACCCTAAACCTAATGTCCTCATGACCTAGCTCCTCGCCCCTCCATCTCTAGATTAAAAATAAATTTGACACCGGGCACCGATTTCACTTCCTGTCCTGTGGAGGAAGTGATGTCACGCCTCCACCAAAGCCCCAGGAAGATGGCGCTCCCCAAAACGCTGAGCTGTGTCTGTTCACTCCCCCTGTACCATGGGGAGATAACTGCACTAGCTCGGCGGGCGGGGGGTGCGGCGGAATGCCAGCTCAGCCTTACTGATCTTCTCCAGCTGCACTTAGAACCCCGATCAGCAAGATGCCAGCACAGCCTTACCAGAGGGAAAACCAGGCTCCTTTTCTGCACGGCCAGCGCACAGGTAAGGAGAGGAAATTTGGCTCCTGAAGTTCTGGTTACACCACTGTACCCAGGGTCCTTCAGCACTCAGGGGGGCTCCTCCAATCTCTGCTGCCCCCTCCCCTGAGGAAATATAGGGGAACCCCCCCCCCCAGGAAGGATGGGAACATCCTGCCGGACCCAGAGGCTTCCCAGGCATTTGGTTTGACTCCCTGGGGGAGATCACTAGCCCCAGGCTTCGGGTCTAAGAAAAAATAGCAAACAGTTTTGCTGTGGGGAAACAATCAAAAACGGAGGAGCACGGCGGGAGGCGCGGGGGCTTTTAACCCTTTTTGATTACGTTTCCTGTCAGGTGGACCAGTCATCTCTCAGGGTGCCGTCCTGGAAGACGACTGGAGAAAAATCCAAACATTAATGGAGATGCAAAGACACCCAGTCAAGATGACATCTTGGTCCCCACTCTCCCCTCCTTGATCCTGCTCAGCAGAGCTTCAGACTCCCAACAGTTCTGAAGCACATCTGCTGGTTTCTCCACAAATACACAAAGACAGTAGGATGAATGTCTGAAAAGTTGTCCATCCTTGTGCGCACACACACACACACACACACACACACACACACACAAGATGAATCCTGTGTATGCATCGAGAGGCCCTGGCAGGACCTGATGCTTTGGCACATCAAAGCGCCACACAGAAGCTTTTGGAAGCACTTTAAAGTGGTTGTAAACTTTTACACATACCCAGTGAAGTGACTGGCCTCCTACATAAGTTGTACCTGTTTATCTGCCACCCTGGGGAGGGGACAGGATGGTGTGTGAGACAGCGGAGCGTTCTCAGCATAGGACAGTACACATCAACACAGCTTGTTATGATTTCTGCCTTTTATAGAGTAGTGAACTGTTAGCACCCAAGAAATGTGAGTATAAGATACTCAGATAAGTGTTATCTTTTAATCACTTAAGCCCCAGACCATTTGGCTGGCCAAAGACCAGAGCACTTTTTGAGATTCGGCACTGCGTCGCATTAACTGACAATTGCGCGGTCGTGCGATGGGGCTCAAAAACAAAATTTACATCTTTTTTTCCCACAAATAGAGCTGTCTTTTGGTGGTATTTAATCACCATTGCGTTTTTTTATTTTTTACACTATAAACAAAAAAATAGCGACAATTTTGAAAAAAAAATAAAAAATCATTTTTACTATAATAAATATCACCCAAAAATCTATAATAAAAAAAAAAAAAACACACACACACACACACACACACACTTTTTGTCCTCAGTTTAGGCCTATACATATTCTTCTACATATTTTTTTTTTTTAATAAGCGATTATTGATTGGTTTGCGCAAAAGTTATAGCGTTTACAAAACAGGGGTTAGTTTTATGGCATTTTTATGAATAATTTTTTTTAATTATTGGTAATGGCGGCAATCAGCGATTTTTATTGTGACTGTGACATTATGGCGGACAGACCGGATACTTTTGGCGCGATTTTGGGACCACATTTATACAGCGATTAGTGCAATTAAAAATGCATTGATTAGTGTGTAAATGGGACTGGCAGTGAAGGGGTTAACCACTAGGTGGCGCTTTAGGGGTTAAGTGTGTCCTTGTTGATGCTTATGCATTTAATGTGGATGCGCTTTATATGGATTAATGTATAGTTTTTCACATGTTATCACAAGATTTAATTGCATAGGAGTATAATACATACAGAGCGTTTATATGTTAGAGTCAATACTAAGAGCAGTGCACCTGGTGTTCCAGTTCTGGGGAAAGTTTCAGAAAACAGGGGGAGGGGAGCTGATGTCACACACACTGCACAGCACATAGCTGAGTGTAATCTGAAACCTGAGTGTAAGGAATGGTCACACCCCCCTCTACAAAGTCTCTTAAGGAAACATGCACAGCTGAGGCCATCACCTGCTGTGTGCAGGGGGCATCCACCACCCAGGCTAGTCTGCTGTTGGGGTAGACTGTCAAAAGTGACGTATGCAGATGGAGGAATGAGGCAGCAGAGAGAGATATCATACCAGTTGCTTTGGGTTGAGGAAAGCACACACTATAGAAGGATGTGCTGTGTTCATGTTTCACTTCAAAGCTTATCAATACAACCACTTTAAGTCAGTAATACTCCTGTGTATTTTGTCAATCTATGGAATATAAATGTGGAGGTTAAAGGAAGAAGAGAAGAGAGGTGGGAATGGGATTGCCAGATTAGTTAATTTACAAGGGTTTCAAACTGGCGGCCCTCCAGCTGTTGCAAAACTGCAAGTCCCATCATGTCTCTGCCTGTGGGAGTCATGCTTGTAAGACCCCTTTCACACTGTGCCGCCCATAGCGTCGGCAGTAAAACGCCGTCATTTTTAGTGGCGTTTTACCGGCGGATTTGCGGCGCATTTCAGCCACTAGAGGGACACTTTTAACCCCTGCTAGCAGCTAAGGGTTAAAACTATCCTGCAATAACGGCGGTATAGCCGCGCTGCCCCACTGATTTCAATTGGGAGCAGCGGTGAAGGAGCAGTAGACACACCGCTCCAAAGAAGCTGCTGGCAGGACTTTGCTTGACGTCCTGCCAGCGCACCGAGGGCTTTCACACTGGAGACAATGGAGCAGCTGTTTGAGGGTGGATTGCAGGCTCTATTTTTAACGCTATGGCGTCTGCAAAACGCCCTCGGTGTGAAAGGGGTCCAACTGTCACAGCCTTGCAATGGCTCATGGGACTTGTAGTTTCCCAACAGCTAGAGGGCCACCAGTTTGAGACCCCTGAGTTAATAGGTTTACATCCAATGTAAATATAGAGACTTGCTGATTCATACATCTGTTCGAGAATACGGAGGAAAATGGCGTGCCTAGTTTTCCTTCCTACATGGGATCCTAAAAATCCCCTTGTCCGAGAAATTTTATTTTCTCTAAACCAATTCTATTCAATAGGGACAATGAAATGGATAGATGGCTGGGTTTAGAGCCCAATTATACAATGTCTCGTAGTCCGTGAAGTGTTTTAACCAACATCCTGCTTATAAAGCAGTCAATAAACAGTATATAGATTTCACACACAGGACTAAGGTCGTCAGCAAAAAGTTTATGCCTGTAGATTAAAATACCTGCCTCCCATAAGTGTTGGGTTTCAGCATCCATATATTATTAATGACAGGCTGTCCAGCCTTTCTACATTTGGGAGCAGATACAATAGGCAATTACAACCACAGAATTAATGGGATTTACGCATTTCATAAAGATCGGAACATATTTTCTGCAATATAGTTGCTAAGGAATAAAAAGCAAAACTGTGACCTCACATATTTACTTCTGTTTACACAATGCATTTAAATGGCTGTAACACACTGGCTATCGCATCATCGCCACATTAGGGAATGAGACGAGAGTATTTTTTGCATAGGTACACATACGTTTTTTTTTTGTAGGGAGTATGAAATATTTTAGGAAATCTTAGATAGTGAAGGGGATATTTAGTATTTTTGTACATATTTGCTTTCTTTATTCAGGTCAGACATTAAAAAGTTACAATTAAAAAAAAAAAAATCCTTTTTTTATTTTAGGGAGGTAAATAAGAAATATTGCATATAAATATTGTGTTCTCAAATCCAGCCAACAGGAGGAGCTCTCTGCGCCTTTTTACATGTTTCTCCCCATCTACTGTTGGAAACAGTATGTTTACAGGGCTCAATGTCACAGAGTTTGATGGACCCACTGGGTGAGATTTAATAAAACGGGTGCACTCAGATTCTGATGGAGCTGTACATGTTAGCCAATCAGCTTCTAAATACAGCTTGTTCAATCAAGCTTTGGCAATAAAACCTGGAAGCGGATTGGTTTCTATATAGAATTGCACCAGATTTTGTACTTTCCAGTTTTAGTAAAATAACCCCCGCTATGTCACCAGGCTGACAGAAGACTACTAGGTGGAACAGATGCTAGAGTGGTCCTCAGACAGATGGTCAGAGCAAACAGAAAACCATATCAGGGATAGAAGGCTAAAGGCCAGATCGGGCACAGACAATATGATCTTCAACAAATTCCTTGTTCCCGACAGGTAGTGCAAATGAATGACAATAAAGATAACAGCTCGGTGAACAAAATATGTGCAGACAAGCTTAATGCCTAGTACACACAGGCCAAATGTCGGGAGACATCAGACAGTTTTTGTTGATCCGGGCGATTTCTCCCGACATTCGTCCCGTGAGTATGGCAGCCTAACATACTGGAAAACCAGCAGCCGACCAAAATAACTAATTTGATGGTTGCATATAAATGATGGCATCAAAAACGGCAAGCTAGACAAGAAACTTAGTAAGAAAATAGGCGATAGGTGTTATTTTTAACACTCTTATGGATTTTAATATTTAACAACTCTTGTCTCTTTTTTGTGGCCGAGTTGCCACAAGAAAATGGCTGTCGCTCTACTTCTGTCATTGTAAGCCATGGAAAAATGGCCCCCGAATGGATGTATACATATATCTAGCCAAACATCCACCTAAAGATGGCGCCGGTTCGTTTCCGGCAACCAAGGCGATGGGAAAATGGCCGCTATTCACTTCCGGTGACCGGAGCTCCAAGAAAATTGCTGCCCCACATACCGACTTACACCCATATAAGAAGACACTTCCATTATCACTAGTCATCCCCTGATAAAGTCACGTGTCGGTGATGAACACGCGTTGGGAATACTAGGATAGTGGACGTGGACGTGGACGAGGGCGCTGCGCGTTTTGTATTGCCAGTCTGTTTTTACTTAATATGAGTACCTGCTTTTATTGTTATTACCAAAGAAACTTTTTACACAAAATACTACACTATCAAAGCATCCCTCTTTTTCCCATATCCATCCATGCCATGATTGCAAGGGTTACCCACCCCAGCGAGGTAAAAAAAAAAAAAAAAAAAAAAAAAAAGGGAACGCTGACTGTGAATGGGACATATAAACCAGCAGAGCTGGAGAGGATACTTTGGGATGAGTACAAGGGGACACACAACGTTTTCATCACAAAAGATACATTTACATGCGGTTACCTTACAGCAGTAAGGTAAGGGGACACCCATATACTTAACTTCACAAGAAGATAAGAAGCCATTTGTCACCAGCACCTCACTGCAGAAAGTGACCACCAGAACTTTACATTCGTTTTATCGATATACAGTCACCATTTTTACTGCACCATATCTTAATTTTGGGAAATAAGAATTTTTCACGGACACACTTATTTTATTCACCTATGATATATATTAGGTTTTTTTGGGGGGATAATTTCATCATATTTTTAATATCACTGTGATTATATTGTATTGGTCTATCAAGGGTCAAAAATGACCAGTATGTGACATATGCACCCATTGTTAAAGAGCATATAAATTGGCACATGTACAGTAAACTTAATCTTGTGTTGAAGTTTACATGCGTTGCCTTTCATTAGTGTATATTTAGTGTATTTATCACAAAGCACTTTTGTACTTTATTCTCTTATATAAATTATACAGCGCAGCACTATTCTCATCTTAAGAGTGTGTGCCTGAAAATAAACTTCTGCTGTACCCGCTATCCAAAAAACTCATGGTGAGTTTTTTTGGAGCTCTTGGAATCCTATGCCATGTATTAAATATTTTTTTGTGAAAACAAAGATAGTGTGTGGATGGATGCAGCTTGGAGCGGTGGCAATGAAATACATTCAGTTCAGATGCAATTGAAAGAACTTCTATTGAAGCCAAGTAAAGCAGTTCACAACAAGTCCAGTGGAAGGAAGTCCAACCAGGAACACTCACGGATAACAGCAGCGTATAGCGAAAGAGGACTCAGCCAAGCTGACAGCATCTGTCTTGAGAGGTGGAATGTGGCCTGGCCAGAGCGAGCCCAAGTGGGAATTTTTCCAAGAAGAGTGGTGGGTCCCCAAGTGTTCCCCCTACTGCTCTGGAAGCTTTCCCTACATTAGCCACATGTTAAATGCACACCAAACCCAGAAGCCAGGGTCTAAAGTAGACTGTCTGATCCAAGATGGCCACCAGAGTCACATGGGCTGTCAACATCCAACCGGATGGCTGTCCAAGTGACCCAGCAAACCATAGGAGGAGCCATGTTCCTCTTGCCTTCTTCTCCCCCTGCACTGCCACTGCAGTTGAGAAAATAGACTGCACCTGTCTACAAGTGTGTAGCACATTTTTTTTTTAAATAAAATCAAACCTCAGTTTAAAATTACAACCTTAAACAAAATATTAAAATAAAAATTGACCCAAACCAGTTCCTTTATACCTATATATTATATCTTTATATGCGGAACCTGTTGGATGTGAAATGCTAGTGGTTTAGTTATCCACAAGGTTTTATAGCAATGATTGCTGAGTGCACAGCTTTTATGGTCAAGAAGCTCAGTGGTAGAATAATTATTTGGTCTTCATCTACTCAAGAAACACATATGAGATAGAGCACCTTTTTCAACTTGGGTGTCTTCTGGGTTGTTCAGGGGTGCCTCGGCAAACTGCCTAAAAATTGCCCAAAAATTGTCAACAAGCCACAAAGCGGATCAAGCCTGCCTGTTTCTTGCACAAAGCCACAGGTTTCTATTGTGCAGGATTATAACCTTGGGTATCATGCGGGCGAGCCACTGGCCACCTACCAGGAATGACTTTGGATGCCTGCACAGCATCTTTGTTTGCCCCTTCCCTGCCACATCTGTCAGCACTGGGGTCATGGAAGAGAAAGGAAGAGAAACTGAGGGAGAGGAAAAATGATAAAATAATAGTCAGTAGCAGTTTGTAAAGGCGGAGCATTAAATGACTGATTGTTAAGTGGCCCACATGTATGGTATCGCCCCATATTTCCAACCACATGGGCTCTTTTTTTTTTTTTAGCAACTAGCGCTTGACATTCATATAAAAATGCAAATAAAATAAGCCTCACCTGACTTCGCTCATTTAAGACCGACAACTCACCTTATCTGGTACGCTTGTGGTGGTGGTGTTGTCCAGTGGTATATTTTTATTCCCATTGTCATCTTCATCATCCAGCAATAACAGATCAACGATATTATCAGCAACCTGTGATTTTAATAGGCTTGTGCAGTCATTGTCTGGCTGTCCTTGAACTGTCTGAGCCATGTTTAAGTTATTCAGCAAAGATTCAGAGTTATCAGCCAAGGTTAATTCCGTCTGCTTGGGACTAAACAGCAGTGGTGGCATATCATTACAATTATTTTCTTTTAAACCATTCAATGGCTGATTAAGCACATTACTTACAAGTTGCTGCTTCTGCATATCAACAGTCTGCTGAATAAATGGCCCTCCATTAGCATTTCCAAAATTATTATCCAAAGTGCTTTTGCCATCAAGTGTACCAGTGACTTCATTAAACTTGTTGGTTTGAGTCACGTGCGGCTGCTGCCATTTTTGTGCGCCTTGAATCTCCCCACCCAGTTGGGTGTTTGTGGCTGGTTTGGGAAGACGGCTGATGTGCTGAAAGTACTGTTGAATCGGCTGCTGAAGAATTCTTGGTGCTCCAGGTGCCTGAGTTACCATTACTGGCACGGTCACTTTGTAAAGTTGTCCTAAGTTAAATAAACACAAACAAAAATCCATATCAGCAAATGTCATTATCTTACGTAAACCTGAAATTTGTGCTAAACAAATACTGATTTAAAGGGATTGTAAAAGGTACGTGTTTTTTTCACCTTAATGCATTCTATGCATTAAGGTGAAAAAAACATCCTACAATACTGGCCCCCCCAGCCCCCCTGTTTTACCTGATCCCTCGAAAGTCCCACGCTGGTATATTGTATTAGTTTTAAAAGAAAATGTGGCACTTTAAGTGAACCACAAATGGATCTCTATGACTGCGTGTATGTGCGCACGTATGACCTCAGAATGACAGACATTCTGTCTTGCGTTTTAAAAATGTGTGATTGTCATTGAGAATGTAAACCAACTCTGTATGAGTACCCTGGGTCCGGCCCCCCCCCCCCCCCCCCAAGGTATGAATCTGGCCATAGTCTCAGAGTCGGGTAAAGCTCTGGAATGATCCCGACTTTATAGTCCGGATCCCACCCAGATTCCTTACCGGCAGCTGGCTCAGCCCATCAGCATGCTGCTGAGAGCCTGAGCCAGCTTCTCCTGCTTCCTCCATAGCCTGGTGCTCCAGTGAGTGCTGGAGGGACAGAGCAGAGAGTGGTGACTGACAGTCTCTGCTCAGTGAAGGCCAAGAATTGAGTAATCAGTGGTCCTGTGATTGCTCAATCTTAGAGCCGGCAGGGCACAGCTGCAGCATCGAACCAATGCTACAGTCATTGCCGAATATGCACAGTATGTTTGTTTTTATTATTTCCCAAACTTCTCCTTTAAATACAAGAGCCATGTATATTTTACTTTAAATCTATACATGTATATTTTAAATCTTGGGGTATTTTTTGTATTTCTTTCAGATATGTGCAGTAATCCAACAGGACTCAGGGCCAGTTCACACCAGATGCAGTTCTGTGCACTTTTATTCTGCACTAAAAATGCATGCACAGCGCTTTCCATTAATTCCAATGGCTCTAGTTCACACCAATGCAATCAGTTCCGGTCAGTTTGCAGAACTGACTGCCCTGGTGTGAACTAGAGCCATTGGAATACATGGAAAATACTGTGCATGCATTTTTAGGGCCAGTCTACACCACAAAAATGCACTCATACATTCCGGATCAGTTTTTGCTTACAGTTCACACCACCAGATAGATCCACACTAGCAGATAGGTCCACAAGGATGGCCACAGCATTATTGTTTGCAAGTTCCACCGTGTCCCTCATGCCATGTATTGAATTGCTGCCCTTCACTGTATTGAATTGCTTCCCGTTTGATCATTTCAGATTCTTAAACATTTTTTGCACTATACATATGTAACTATATATTCATACATACATTTATAGTTCCAACACTCTCTTACTATCATTTGCCGTTAGACAGTACAGGCTGCACTAAATGAGCCTTTGAAGAATGAATTTTCCAAAACGTCGGGATATCTGAATTTCTTGAATGTTGGGTCTATTACCCCAAGACCAAACTTTGGATTCAGGTTTTAGATGTATACTGTAAACTACATGCCATCGCTATTTGGTTTTAATTTTTAGTATGTGTATATTTGTTCTTTATTAAAATAACTTGCATTTTTGGATTTACGTTTTCTACTTCCTTTACTTCCTTACTTGACTATATCCCTGTCCCGCAAAATCCCTGGTTCACTCTATTGTTTTTCTCTAAAATTTTGGGATGTGGCCTGGGTTCAGTCTTTTATAAATCAATATATTAGTAGTCTTCCACTTGCCACAATATTGTATCCCCTTGTTAAAGGGGGCTTCCATTTTCTGATAAGCCTCCTGCCTGCAGACCCCTACAACCATCGGACAAGGACTGTGGGGATAAGGCCCTTGTCCCCATCAACATGGGGACAAGATGCTTTGGGGGGGGGGGGGGCTACTCCAAAACACCCTCCCCATGTTGAGGGCATGTGGCCTAGTACGGTTTGGATAGGGGGAGAGCGCTCTCTTATTCCTCCCACTTTTCCTGTGGCCTGCAAGGTTGTGTGCTCAGATAAAGGTCTGGTATGGATTGGGGGGGGGGGGGAGCCCTATGCCATTTTGTTTTTTTTAAATTTGGCACTGGGTTACTCTTAATATCCATACCAGACCCAATGGGCCTGGTCATGGACTGGGGGGGGGGGGGGGGGCGGGAGACCCATGCTATCTTTTTGAATGAATTTTATTTATATTGACGGGACCCAATAATTCATTAGAGTCACGATCAGTTTTAAATTACTTTTTTCTTTAGAAATGTTATTTTGCTGTGGTACGGTTGTAAACACGGGAAAACTGTGTCACTTTAAAAAGGCATACTATAGACACCCCCCCCCCCCCCCCCCCAGGGCATGATATTTAAAACGATATTTAGAAAAGACTATAAATGAATTAATACAAATAACCCATATTTAGGAGTTGCGCACCAGTATGAAGGAGATCCTTAACCAGGATTTACGTGCAAGGCCACTATGGTAGTTTCAGACAGTACCATCACAAATGGGAAGGAGATACTGGGGTGTTCCACATATGCTTTTTATCCTAAAAGACCAACTTACCAGAAGCAGTTTGCACCGTCATTCCAGCTGGTAGGTGGATTGGATATGTGATACCATGGGGTAAAGTAAATGAACTGCTTGACCCCGATGAATGCTGGAAAAACATAAAAAATGTTCTTGGACTTTAATTGGATAAATCAAAATTGCACTGTAAATAATAATTGGGTCTCACATCTAATTTTAAATCCTGGAAATTTTTATTTTGAAATAAAACATTTCAATACCAAAAGCTCAGCTCAGATTATCACTCCACATCACTGATATGAATGTGTAACAAGGCTCGTATCCACTATCCACCAGTATCAGCAAACGACAACAGAAAGCCCTGGTCAACAAGTATTAGGAAAACAGCATTCAATTGACCTTTTCAGACAGTCACAGGATTATGTGAGAGGTCTGCTTGTTCTTTCACGTTTATGTTAATAAACGCATATGCAGGTGTAATTGGGGGATTCACGTTTATGTCAGTTGGAGTGGTGTTCACACATCTTGTATGCTCTTTAAAGGTCTACAAATAGCCATCTTGTAATCATGCCCACTTGTTGTGGTTATAAAAAAAAAAAATAAAAAAAAAAAAAATGATGGAATTACGTCATACAATAGTGGAATCACGCATATCGACATAACAGACAAGGCTGTACCCCTGCAGTGTTGAGTCGGATTTAAAGTGCATCTAAAACCAACAACAAAAATTACCATACTTATCGGCATATAACACTCACTTTTCCCCCCTTAAAATAGAGGGAAATTCATGTGTACGTGTTATATGCCGATATGGGGCTGCCTCGGAGGGGAAGGGGAGGGGCGAGTGCCGCCGAATTACACAGAGGGATCTCAGGTTTACTCGGTGCTCGCAGTCACACAGTCCCACCTCCTGGACCGGTGTTCTGTCTATCATATGAGCCGGTCGAGGAGGCGGGACTGTGTGTGACTGGGAGCCCAGCGTAAACAAAAGATCCCTCTGTGTAATCCGCCAATGGCAAGGCTGCATTGATGGGCACTGGTGAGGCTGCAGATGGGCACTGATCAGGCTGCATTAATGGGCAATGGTGAGCCTGCAGATGGGTACTGATCAGGCTGCAATGATGGGCAATAGTGAGACTGCAGATGGGCACTGACCCTTATTCTGTTCTTTATTTCAAATGTAAATTTTTTTCCTAAAATTTCCCTGTTAAAATTAAGGTGGATGTTATACACCAATAAATACGGTAATATTTTGCAGCATACAAGTCCTTTAACCACTTCAGATCCGCGCTATTGCCAAATGACGGCATTAGCGCGGACCTACATTTCCGGGACTACGTCTATTGACGTCGTCCCGGTTACGAGCAGCCTGCGCGCCCCCTGAGGGGCGCGAGCGGCGCGCTCTGTGATCGGCGAGTCCGTGAGACTCGCCTGATCACCGATCCGTGTAAGGGGTCGATCCCGACCCCTTATCACGTGATCAGCTGCCAGCCAATGACAGCTGATCATGTGATAGAACGGAGCCGGTAATCGGCTATTATTCCTCCTCGCGCTGACAGCGCGAGGAGAGAAAAAAAAAGCCGATCACCGGCGGCCGTGATCGGGACATCAGTCCCGATCACGGCCATCAATACAAGGGACCACCTGCCACCTGCCTGTGCCCACCTGCCTCCCGCAGTGCCATCCTGAAGTAAAATAAAAGCAAAAGTAAGTGCCCCCCGTCAGTGCCCCCCGTCAGTGCCCATAGTGCCCACAGTGCCACCCCACAGTGCCACCCACAGTGCCACCCAATCTGCCTCAAAGGTGCTGCACCCCAGTGCCGCCCATCAGTGCCCAGCAGTGCCGCCCATCAGTGCCCAGCAGTGCCGCCCATCAGTGCCCAGCAGTGCCGCCCATCAGAGCCACCTATCAGTGCCACCTATCAGTGCCCATCAGTCCCATCTATCTGTGGTACCTATCAGTGCCCATCCGTGCCACCCATCCGTGCCACTTATCCGTGCCACCCATCCGTGCCATTCTATCTGTGCCCATCTTTGCCCATCAGTGCCGCCTTATCTGTGCCCATCGGTGCCGCCTTATCTGTGCCTATTAGTGCCGCCTTAACTATGCCTATCAGTGCCCACCAGTGCAGCCCATCAGTGCCCACCAATGCAGCCCATCAGTGCCCACCAATGCAGCCCATCAGTGCCCACCAATGCAGCCCATCAGTGCCCACCAATGCAGCCTATCAGTGCCGCCTAATCAGCGCACTTCAATGAAGGAGAAAAATTACCCGTTTGCAAAATTTTATAACAAACTATTAAAACATGATTTTTTTTTTTTTTTTTTTGCATCTTTTTTTGTTTGTTTAGCAAAAAATAAAACTCCGAGCTGTAACTAAATACCACCAAAAGAAAGCTCTATTTGTGGGAAAAAAATGATAAAAATTTCATTTGGGTACAGTGTTGTATGACCGCGTAATTGTCACTCAAAGTGCATCAGCGCTGAAAGCTGAAAATTGGTCTGGGACTGAGGGGGGTTTAAGTGCCCAGTAAGCAAGTGGTTAAAGGAGGGAGGGAGGGAGAGACAGAGAGGGAGAAACAGAGAGGGAGAGACAGAGAGGGAGAGACTAAAGCCTCATACACATGATCGGACTTTGTACAAACTTTCCTGTGGATTTTTGTACAAAGGGAGTGAGCCGAGAACTTGTATTGCATACACACAGCAGGACTTTTTCAGCCAACTTTCACCAAATCATGTGGTTTTTCTGCTCTTTACCGCCACCTTTGGTCAACTTCTGTATTGTTGTCTGATCTTTTGCATTGGTTCTGAACATGCATGTTTGTACTTTGTACAAAAGTCCTATGGTTTTCTGTACACACAATCAGACTTTGCTCCATCAGGCTTTTGTTGCCAGAAAGTTTGTCCGTTCGCACTGCCAACAAAAGTCAGATGAAAACCGAAAAAGTTTGTGCGATGGAGCGTATACACGGTCGGATGTTGCTCGAAAACAGCTAATTTGCATGTTTGTTGTCAAAAAGTCTGATCGTGTGTATGGGCCTATAGATCCAAAATTTGACCGGTTCAGCAGAAACCGGACGAATTTCGATTCATGTTTGAGCAGGCTGACTGAACCAAAGTCGATACATAAATCGAACTGGGTATAATCAATCTGTCGGATTTTTCTACATGTGCTTAATGCCAGTGGCTATAGCTGCTAGCAGTAATCGTATTCTAACGGCCAGGAAGGCTCCCTATGTCCCCTCACCAGCAAAATACAATATCACTGCAGGAGGCATTCCATCATCAACACTGAATGTGTTGATGGTGGAATCTAGCCATTTTCTTTCCTTCAACCCATCGCTTGCCTTAGATGGACCTGTAGATTGAGATGGACTTTACATAAGTGACTAGCAAATTAAAGCCTGACTGGTATAGAAAATGTTAGTTTGTAAGCTATGTAAAGGATAGAGACTGATGTCAATGTCCCAAAAAATAATAATAATAATAATAATAATAATAATAATAAATAAAATAATAATAAATAGCAGCTGCCAAATGTTTTGCACCTCATAACCTTGGGAAAATACTAATTTTTCACCCAGCGATATAACACCTACCATGTCTGATCCTGTAAAACTGGAAATGTTTCTATTTCCTTGAAAGACTGAAAAATAAAAAGTGAGAAATAAACATTTGTAGCAAAATACACAAAAAAAAAATAAAAAATAAAAATAAAAAACCATAGCCAGATATTTAATCAATTGTGGCTGACCCTGCCCTTTAAAAAAAAAAAAAGTTGGCCTTATTTTTCCTTAATTTTTAATTACTTAGCTACTTGACTAATACTGAAAATATTGTACTGTAGATGCATAATGTATGCAATTTAATCCTCGTGCACCCTGGGAGTCAAAAACTCTGTTTTTTCGGCCACTAAAAGCCCCTTCATGTTAAGTCTATGTGTGCCTGTACATACAGGCATTTAGAGGTAAAAAAAAAAAAAAAAAAAACACACACAGGTCAGTCACTTGCACATTCAAAAATGCCAAATGCATTAAAAAAGCAATAACGCAAGACTCATTTAGATATGTTTGTGTGTTAATCCATTCTAATCGAACATTAGAGGAATTTCTTGGTGACAAGACAATCACACAATATAAATTATAAAACAGAAGTTTTTATTACAAAATCAAATATTTAAAAATGATTAAATCCATACAAAACACAGTACAGTATTATACAAGCATGGCCTCCCTTTACTTAAAATCCACGGGGACAAGAAACTCACTGTTGGGTAATGACCTCGAATTGTACATTCAGGTGACCCTCTTTGGTGTGTGGATCCTCATTTGGTTTAGTGAGCCTTTGTACTGATTAACCACCTGCCGACCCGAGCCACACAGTACATATATTGCGGCAGGTCAGCTCTATTGCGTGAAACTACGTACCTGGTGGCATTGCCCAATTGTACAATCATTTTGGAAAAAGATCTTTCTGATAATTACAAACATTTTTGATCATCCAATTTTTCCAGACCCAATTATATCTCTCCTTAATTTAAAACCAGCCTTTCTGATTCAGAAACAATTCAAATTAGTTCTTCTTACACTCCTGATAGCCGCAAAGCAGACTATAGCCAATGCGTGGAAAACAGACGTGGTGAATATTGCAGAAACCAAAACGTAGAATGAATCAATCTTTCATCCATGCTAAAATGGACGCTATAGATAAAAACCAGATGACAAAGTTTGACATCATATGGAAACCCTGGATTAAATATTATACATCAGATAATATTGATAACCGAGTTTTATTGTTATGGTGATTAAGATTTTTTATAGAATTACAACATTAGATGATATATAAAACCTCCTCCGGAGAATTATTCCCTCCCCTTCCCCTCCTATATACCTTTTATGTTCCTCCCTTACTATATAATACTTACTATAAACATACTTTAGAAGTTATGGTCTTTAAAATCATATATTTTCTTTTAGACATATTTATATTTTCTTGGGATTAAAATGTTTAAAACTCAGCTATAAGAATGTTTTCAAATTCTAAAATATATAAGGCCATTTATTGTCATTCCCACTAGATTATCTTGAAATTCTTCTTTGCTTTATATCATCCGTACTTCAATATGTCTTTTTATTTCTGGTATCAAATAATTTGTCTTATATTCTGTACATGTAATTTATTTTAACATAAAATAAAAACTTTTGAACGAAACTACATACCTTTAGGCCTCATGCACACGAGACGCAGATGAAACCTCTGTTAAAAAAAAGCTGAAACGCGCGTTTAGAAACGCGCGTTTTGCCGCGTTTGCATGTCGCGTTTAGACGCGTTTAGACGCGTTTAGACGCGTTTGCGTTTAGACGCGTTTATAAAGATAACATCATGTAGACCCTCCCCAAGCTCTCAAAGCATTTTTTTTAACTATTTCTGCTATTTTGATCAGAGTGAGCAGCAGCAGCATAGAGAGCAGTTGTACACTTGCATTTGCCGTGTCACTTGCCACGGCACCTGCCACAAGTTGTGGATTGTCCACTTGCCACGTCACTTGCCACAAGTTGGGGATTGTCCACTTGCCACATCACCTGCCACAAATTGTGGATTGTCCACTTGCCACGTCACTTGCCACATCACCTGCCACGTCACTTGCCACGAGATGTGGATTGTCCACTTTCCACGTCATCTGCCATGCCACCTGCCACAAGCTGTGGATTGTCCACTTGCCACGTCACCAGCCACATCACCTGCCACAAGTTGTGGATTGTCTACTTGCCGCGTCACTTGCCACATCACCTGCCACGTCACTTGCCACGTCACCTGCCACAAGTTGTGGATTGTTCACTTGCCACGTCACCTGCCACGTCACCTGCCACAAGTTGTGGATTGTACACTTGCCACGTCACTTGCCACAAGCTGTGGATTGTCCACTTGCCACATCACTTGCCACGTCACCTGCCACATCACTTGCCACGTCACCTGCCACAAGTTTTGGATTGTCCACTTGCCACGTCACTTGCCACGTCAGCTGTCACGTCACTTGCCACGAGATGTGGATTGTCCACTTTCCACGTCATCTGCCATGCCACCTGCCACAAGCTGTGGATTGTCCACTTGACACGTCACCAGCCACATCACCTGCCACAAGTTGTGGATTGTCCACTTGCCACGTGACTTGCCACATCACCTGCCACGTCACTTGCCACATCACCTGCCACAAGTTGTGGATTGTCTACTTGCCGCGTCACTTGCCACTTCACCTGCCACGTCACTTGCCACGTCACCTGCCACAAGTTGTGGATTGTTCACTTGCCACGTCACCTGCCACGTCACCTGCCACAAGTTGTGGATTGTCCACTTGCCACGTCACTTGCCACAAGCTGTGGATTGTCCACTTGCCACATCACTTGCCACGTCACCTGCCACGTCACTTGCCACGTCACCTGCCACAAGTTTTGGATTGTCCACTTGCCACATCACCTGCCACGTCACCTGCCACAAGTTGTCTATTGTCCACTTGCCACGTCCCATGCCAGTCACCTGCCACAAGTTGTTGATTTTCCACTTGCCACGTCACCTGCCAAGTCACTTGCCGCGTCACCTGCCAGGTCACTTGCCACGTCACCTGCCACAAGTTGTCTATTGTCCACTTTCCACGTCACTTGCCACTTCACCTGCCACGTCACTTGCCACAAGTTGTGGATTGTCCACTTGCCACATCACTTGCCACCTGCCATGTCACTTGCCACAAGTTGTGGATTGTCCACTTGCCACGTCACTTGCCACAAGTTGTGGATTGTCCACTTGCAATTGCAGTTGTTTAAAATATTTTTCTAATGGTTTTTCATCATTTGCAATCATTTTTGAGATTTTTAATGTAAAAAAAAAGGTCACCTTTAAAAACGCATATAAACGCAAACGCGGCTAAACGCGGTAGCGGCGTTTTGCCGCGTTTTACCGCGTTTTGCCGCGTTTTGCGTCTGAAACGCAGAAATTTTTGTTTCTGAACGCATTTTTTTGCTTCTGGAAAAACGAGATTAAACGCAACTGCATATAAACGGAAAAAAACGAGACTGTGTGCATGGACACATAGGATAACATTGAATGAGTTCAGGTGCAGTTGAAAAAACTGTCCAACTGCATCTAAACGCGCGTTTAACTGCGTCTCGTGTGCATGAGGCTTTATGCAATAGCCAGCGGGGGCGTGCGCAGATTGGCCACAGGGGGAGCCAATTAGCAGGTCCGGTGCATGCGATGTCTGCTGGCCACCCACGATTGCTCTGTGGAGGTAGAGCTGTGGTCTGCCGATGTAAACAAGACAGACTGCAGTTCTGTCAGGGATGAGAACCCCGATCTTGTGTCTTGCTAAACAGGAACACGGATCTCTGTGTTCATCCAGTGAGTCCATCCCCCACACAGTTAGAAAGCATCCCCTAGGACAGACTTAAACCTTTGATCGCCCCTGGTGTTAACCCCTTCACTGCCAGTGTCATTAGTACAGTGACAGCGCATATTTTTAGCGTCGATTACTGTAATAATGTCACTGGTTACCAAAAGCGTCAAAAGTGTCAGTTAGGTGTCCGCTGCAATGTCACAGTCAAGAAATCCCTGCCGTTACTGGTATAAAAAAATGCCATAAAAATATCCCATTATTTGTAGATGCAATAACTTTTGCGTAAAGCAATATATGCTTATTGTGATTTTTTTACCAAAAATAAGTAGCAGAATACATATTGGTAAATTGATGAAGAAATTCATTTATTTTTTTATTGGATATGTTTTATAGCAGAAAGTAAAAAATATTGTTATTTGTTTCTAGCACAAAAAAAACAAAAAAAAAACAAAAAAAAACCGCAGAGGTGATCAAATACCACTAAAAAGAAAACTCTATTTGTGGAGAAAAAAATAAATAAAAAACACACACACATCAATTTTATTTGGGTACAAAGTCACACAGCCGTGCAATTGTCAGTTAAAATAACGCAGTGCTGTATGGCAATAAATGGCCTGGTCATTAAGGGGTGAAACCTTCAGGGGTTAAAGTGGTTAAATTGTTAGTTATGATAAAATGCCTCTTTATATATTTTGTCATGCAATTTCATCTCCTTGTTAATTATTTGATTTTGTAATAAAAACCTGCTATTTTTAATTATATTGTGTGTAGCGATGGCTCCTGAAGAGCACACCCTATGCGTTTTTCAAAGTTAAAGTTATGCCTGAACTGCAGTTTGGTTTGGGTACAATTGTCTAAATTTGGACTTCAGCATCAGTCTGACTGGACTATGAGATGTTCAGCCTGGCCACAGGGGGCACCGTCTCTTCTGGCAGGTATGGAACTATGGTGTTATTGGGTGCTTAAGTTACTCTCTCTCGGAGCCCACCCAGTGGGAGTGGTACTCTTGCTGTGCTTTCTGGGAGAGGGTATTTAAGATCGTCACGTGGTTCGGGGTTCTGGTCCAGAATGTTGTACTGACTTCATGGTCCTGGTCCTCCTGACCAGCCCCCAGGAAGGCTATGGCCTGGGGTGCGAATCCACCCCATCTTGATGTCTCGGGGCTGGCTAGCCCGAGGAAAGGAAACTAAAGAAGGATTCGGAGGTGCTTGGGTGCCGTCTCAGGTTTGGGTGAGACCCAGTGACTTCACACTATACTGGGGAGAACTCTTCAGAAAAAGACCACGTACGGGTTGGTTTCTTAGTAAGAGCCTGGAGGAGCTGAAGTACCCAAGAGAATCCGGTCTTGTGGATATCGCCAAGCTGGCTGAAAGATCCAGGTATCCTTCAAGTTTAGTTTTCCTACGTGTTCTACAACGTCGTCTGTGGCAGAGACTTGTTCCTGAGTAAAGCACCTTGTTGGTTGCTAGGCCTTGTGAGAGAAGGACTGTCCAACTTGAGTGAACATCCAGTTGCAAATGGCTATTCTCTAGATGCAGTCAAAGTAAGCAAGTTCTTCAGTACATGACTGACACTTAAGCCCCATACACACTATCAGTTTTTCTGCTGAGTTTTTCCTTCAGATTTACCAAAACCATATAATATGAGGTCAAACATTAGGAGTTTCAATGTGTATGCAATCAGACGGGCCCTTCTACTATGTGGTTTTGGTAAATCTGAAGGAAAAATTTAGCAGAAAAACTGATAGTGTGTATGGGGCACCTGAGTACCTGAATTTCCTTTCAAACCCTCTGATCCCATTTTAAGAGACTGTTTATTGTCTAGGTTCTACAAATAAAATCCCTTTAAGTGGATCTGTTGTCAGTCTCTCGAGTTACTGGGCCATCTACCACGGGACACCCATAGACATGAAGTGAGGAGAAAAGAAGGTAACGGTAAGCCCAATCTAACCAGCAGCTCCTTTGGGAGTTAGTGCTACGTGTGATTGCCTTGGCAACAAGAAAATCCCTCTTTCTACTACCCAATAATGTTCCATGTTACTAGGATGTGGTGCCTATAACAACCCTTATTACTCCTTATAAATGCATTCTAAAGGGCAGAATATATATTTTGGCCAATTGAATGCATTAACATCAAACGTGCATGAACACATAAAAATACATGCAAAATACAGCTTTGGGCACATTTTGTAAGCAGTCTTGTTCCTCCCCTGGAGAAAAAGGCATCCAAGGCCTAAATGTTGTAAGCTCTAAGCCCCTGTACACACGGTCGGAAATTCTGATGGAAAAGGTCCGATCGGACCATGTCAGATAATCCGACCGTGTGTGGGGTACATCAGACTTTTTCCGTCGGAATATCCGACCAACAAAGTTTGAGAGCTGGATATAAAATTTTCCGACAACATGATCCGATCGGACTTTGTACAGAAGAGAATCGGCAAAGTGCCACGCATGCTCAGATCAAATTATGAGACCAAAGCTATTGGCTACTAGCCGCAACGTAGTCCTGTTGCAACGATTGAATGTCATCACGTTCCGAACGATTGGATTTTCCGACAACTTTGTCCGACCGTGTGTATGCAACACCAGTTTCGGACAAAATCCGTCGGAAAAAAATCTGACGGATTTAGTTGTCGGAATGTCCGACCGTGTGTACAAGGGCTAATGAGCAGGGCCCTCTGATTCCTCCTGTATGGAATTGTATTGTAACTGCACTGTTTGCCTTCATGTTGTAAAGTGCTGTGCAAACTGTTGGCGCTATATAAATCCTGTATTATAATAATAATAAAAAATAAATGTTAGAACAGCAGCAAGAAAGGTCCAATAATTTAAATTTCTAAATCAGTAGCCAGAACCAGAGATATCCTTAACTTTGAGCTTTAAAAATAGTAAATTATGAAATTATTCTTAACTGATCTTTTCAACAACTTCCCACAGAATCTAAGATTTATGAGGAGTCACTTAACATTGAAAAAAAAAAAAAAGGATGTAATTGAGAGTTTAAGTTGATTTACAATGGTATATAAAGTTCATAGGCCGGACACTTTGCACAGAAATAAACCAGAACGCAGACCAACGTTATAAGTAATATTTTTCATTAAATCTGAGTGCACAATGAATAATTTTCATTGTCGAGCAATGTAAAGACAGAATTTTAGTTATGAAATCGAACCAAACTAATGGTTTACTTTGAACATTCTGATTTTTTTTTTCCTCATATGACGTGCATCTTACAAGAACACAGCTGTTCACATGAACTGTTTTTGCACTTTGCATGAACCCCATAAATCTGCAAAATGTTTTCACAGTTTGTTTTTGACTCCAATAAAGAGAAAAATGTGCTTTGATGAATTATTGAATGATATTAAAAAGCATTGCTTAAAAATTATTTATACTATTACACAGGGCATTAGGCATAACCCTAGAACTTTATTCCAGAAGTTTCTCTTAAAAATGACATGTAGAGCACGGGAGGGGGCGATTATTATTAACGGAATAAGTAACGAAAAATTTCATCTGCTAGCGATTCATGAGTTTAACAGAGAAAACCCTGAATCTAAAAAAAAAAAAATCTCTAAAATATAAAAAGGTGCTTCAGGGGTTTTTGGGTAAGAGGTATGCATTTTTTGTAACTGTTGCCAATGCTTTCTTAGTGAAAATTAAAAAGAAAATGTATTGAAGAAGTAACCTACAGCCAAGAGAACAAAACACATTTTTAATTAATTCTGGGTGGGAGGAAAGTAGAGTGCAGTAGTAGGTGACGATGGTAGTTAGACTTCAAAAACTAGACAAAAAGTATTCAGATAATTTTCTGTAGCACTGACCCCCGAAGGAGCTGCTGGTTTTTGATTCGGGCCTGCACTCTAATAAACCCCCCCTTGACACAGCTGTAGTGCAATACAATATACCTGTACTGTAACCTCAGGATCCACTGGCTCCATCTGCTTGGAGAAAACAACACTCCACACAACTGGATAATTAACCAAATATATTTTACTGTGAATATGTTTCAAAAGGTTATTACAGTAATTGTGCTGTCATCCCAACATAGGACAACAGTACAATGGATTTCAACAATATATATTATATATATATATATATATATATATATATATATATATATATATATATATATATATATATATATATATATATATATATATATATACATATACATATACATATACACACACACAGGAGCTCCCCCTACTTTTGAAGCAATGTGTGAGATCTCACTTAAAGTACTTAGTCTTTGATCTTCTTGCCTTCGCTAGCTAAAGTAACTCCTTGTGATTTGTAATCCACAGGTTAAAGTAAGTTAAGGTAAAGGTGCTCCTGGTATAAATTCAGTAACCATATTACAAGGCTTAGGACATCAGAGTAGATAGGCCTCAAACCTGCTCCGTATCACTTGCTCTGCACCTCCTCCGTGGAGCTATAAATCCCAATGAGGCCTGTGTAGGAGTCTGAATGTGAAAGTTAAACTGTGGGCCGTGACCCGCTCACTAACTAGCTCGGGGATCCGTGTTGTAGCTTTGGTCCGGTGACTGCAGCTTGCTTCTCCGTCAGCTGGGCCTGTCGTTTCGTTCCGCTGGGTGAGTCCGGTCCCCCGATGCCCAAACGAGTGTCTCTGGCACCGTCAGGTCACTCACACAAACTGCTGGATTTGCGCTCTGCAATAGCTGAGGGCTGATCTCTCCGGGAGGACCTCCTCGCATGCAGGCCATGCGATCCAAAGAGACCTAAAATGGCCGCTCGGGGTCCTTTTATGTCCTACCCAGCACGCAGTGCAAGAGAGGGTGTCCATGGGTAGGTCACCAAGCATCCTGGGTAAAAAAAGGTCAACCTCCAAATGTAAATAATCAGACACTTCCTGTATTGTATTCAATGCTTGAAAAACCAAAGTTATCCCAGTCCCCTTCCTGTATTTGACCGCTAGATGGCGCCAAATACTAAGCTATAGAATTGTCCATAAGCTTGCATTGTAAAACATTAACATCACATTAATAGGCAAAAAGATGTCATCACTACATTTCTTTCAAGGCAGCGATTGGCTATTTGCAGATCTTGATGGGAGGCACAGTAAGGATAGCTAGCTAATTGGCAACATAAAGCTCTGAATTATTCAGACCTTGTTCATTTTTCAGGAGACTATGCAAGCTGCAGTCTGCCTATAAGGGGGGGCTGTTGACCATCACATCCTCCATGTTTTCTTCTTTTGCTGGGTGCCAAGTGAGGGTCACACAAGAGGTTCCCCCCTCGTGATGAGTTTTTTTGGGCTATGCCAGGCATTGAACAGGATTGATAACCCTTCCTAGTGGGGCAATGCTTTGCCAAAAAGTGTACTCACCAATGCCCAGGGACCAGGCAGGGGCTGCAGTCATGTGAATAGTCCTACAATAAGGCAGTCTCCCAACTCTGAGACAAGCCACATCTGTGCAGTATCCAAAATACGGAGTTCCTCCTTTTTCCTTTTTTGTCCCACACACTGGTACTGATGTATGTGTTGCATTCAGGAGGGACAGGCTGAGCCACTGCCCCCTGCACCAGTCAACATACCTCTGTTACCTCACTCTCTGGGGTCCAGCCGAGCACATAGCGCAGACCTCATACATGCCATCACTTAACTGATCGTTCTGTACCAAGTGACCAGGCTAGGGATGCACCTATTTTCAGTATTAAGTTGTGCTAAACCTCTTTAGCACCCCCTGAGTCTACTGGGAGCAGAAAGGTAACTCCAGATACAGGTGACAAGCTTACATTCACCTCAAGGCTGAGTTCATGGCTATAATGGGAAGTTGAACAGAATTTTGGGGCCAGTCACTTTAGGTATTTTTCAATGCTTTAATGAGAACTTGAGAAAGGTTGTAGGAAAGAGGGTTAGGGGAGGTTTCATATACACTTTTAGCAGATCACTTACAGACTCCTTGAATCCAGAGGACAAAACAGCTTTCTCTTTAGATGATCTTGAATATCTGGATGTGTCTCTCTCACAGACTTAGCAGCCAGGAGCTAGTTACCTTGATTAGATTGTAGAACAGCTTAACAGTACCAGAACCTTTAAGGCGACTTGGTGGTACTGTAATGGTAGATATAGGTGCGTCCTCCAGGCGAGTCACCAGGCCCTTCTGAGAGACCAGCCTTCATCTTGGCTCTCTCCAACTCTCTCCCATGATCTCCTCAGCTCGGCTCGGCTCCTTCCACATGGGCAAGGCAGCCTAAGGACCACCTCAGGATTAGTATACCCCAGACAGGCTTCTGGGCCTACTGCAGAATATGCAGCAGCATATCCTCAGGCCAGAAGGGCCCCACGGTAAGAACTGACTAGAGCACATGGCACCTGCCCAATAAATACCCCTTCCCAGAAAGCACAGCGGCCAGGAACCTCCCTACTGGGCTTTTTCCAGAAAAATAATATTCATTACAGCTCAACCTAGCTGTAATTCTCACGCTGTCCTGTGGTACCACTGGCAATAGTGGGAAATGCACAACCCAGCCAAGTTTAGAACAGAACCAAATATACAATCAAATCTGAGCTGTTTACAGCTCAGCCAAAAAACAAAATTTAAACTATAGCCCCATTTTTAGGAACGGGGGGGGGGGGGGGCTACACCTCCATATAAAGTGAATCCGTGCAATAAAAAATTGATTCGTTATCACACTATAAATAGTCCATTATATTGAAGAAGAGTTTCCAATGTGAGAATGACATGCGATAACCCCATGAGTTGAGGTGAGAAGATGCAACTTCCACCTCGACACATACTGCCGCTTACCGACTCCAAATGATCTCCTTTTATGGGAGATCACACACGCTTTTGGCTTAATACCCAAACTGGCCTCTAAGATGTAAAGAGATATAGTAAAATACTGCGCCAACCCAAAGTATAAAAGCAGCCAACACAACAATAAGACTGATTGTAAATAAGTATGTGAATAAAAAGTGTAGCGCTAAGGAATGTGTCAGGTAAGGAAAACAAAAATAGAAATATATATATGTGAAACTATTCATATCAAAAAATATATTTATTGTCTTGTGATGAGCAGCACACGTGAATGTCGCGCAATACTGGAGTATAGCAGACCTGTTGCGATACGAGTTGCACGAAGTCGCAAAACACTAGTAATGACTAGTAGAAAAGTGAAGTGATATAAGTGACTGAACTAAAAATCACAATATCATGTGTGAATATTCAAAACCAACATAGAAATTAAACATCAACCCTATAATATGCAAGTGCTCAAAAACACTAAGAACAAACAACAAAAATGTCATGTATAGCTGTTCCAGCAGATGTAGTACTTTAGGCAATCACATATTATGTGCAGATATTGACCCTTACATAATCAAAAAAAAAAAAAAAAACTGAAAAACGTATGGACAAAACAGATAATATACTAATTCCAATGTTGATTAAAACTGCAAACGTGATAGTCCATGCATATGAGGAAAACAGACGTTGCTGCTACAAATATTCAACAGTCTCTGAGGTACGTGCCGTGATGAGTGAATAAAAACACCCAGGAGTGCCTTCACCTTCCAGGAATGGGGGAAGAGAAAAAAAAAAGGTATTCTTACCCAAGATAGTGGATCCAACTCACCATACAGCGGTGGATCAATCAAGATATATAGAGCCAGTGATGTATGGCTAGGGATGAGCTTCGTGTTCAAGTCGAACGTACGTTCGACTCGAACATTGGCTGTTCGGCCGTTCGGCGAATTCCGAACGTTTGGGCCGTTCGCTTCAAAATTCGAGTGACGCGCGCGCGGACCACAATGCACTGCGGTGGCGCAGTGCATTGCTGCCCCATGATTGGCCAAGCATGCACTGTGACCCCGCATGCTTGGCCAATCGCAGCGCCGGCAGTGAGGAGAGCCATGATTGGCCACAGGCATCCTGCCTGTGGCCAATCATAGCTCAGGCTGTGTAGTGCACGCCCCACACTATATAAGGCCGCCTTTGAGGCGGCCTCGTGTAGTGTGTTACTTAGCATCTGAAGCAGTGGGTGTTCTGTGTACCTTCAACACAGTACACACCAATCGTTTTTGGCTGATTTCCTATCTTGCTGCTGTGTAGTGGTTGTTGTCTGTGCCCTGACTGCAGTATACACCACTATATTCACCTCACCTATATAGCTAGTGATCTAGCTTTAACCACTTAACAACTGCCCATTGCCGATTAACGGCTTCAGGGGGGTTGTTTAACTCTGAGAGGCCGTTAATTAACGGCCTTCCAGAATTCTGCTCTCGCGTGCCCCGAGGTGTGCGCACTCGAGAGCATCCGTGACCGCCGGGTCGCATCACGGATCACAGTAAACGGCCGCTCATAGCGGCCGTTTACCACGTGATTACTCCGTCAAATGACGGAGTGATCACTTGGAAACAAACCGGCGTCATGTTATGACGCCTGTTCCTCCCTCCCTTCTCTGTACCGATCGGTACAGCGGAGGGGAAAGAGATCGGTGTCAGCAGCGATGTGGGCTGCATCTGCAGTGCCCACATCGCTGCTCACCGAATTTAACCCCTCAATTCCCTGCCAATACTCTGCAATACCAGTGCATACTCTGCAGTACCCCGCCATTACTCTGCAGTACCCCGCCATTACTCTGCAGTACCCCGCCATTACTCTGCAGTACCCCGCCATTACTCTGCAGTACCCCGCCATTACTCTGCAGTACCCCGCCATTACTCTGCAGTACCCCGCCATTACTCTGCAGTACCCCGCCATTACTCTGCAGTGCAGTACCCCGCCATTACTCTGCAGTGCAGTCAGGACCGCTGATAGAAATCATGGGGCCCCGTACAGCCTACCTGATGGGGCCCCCTTCAGCTCCACCCTGTCCCCACCCCTGGTCCCTCCTTCAGCCCCACCCCTGGCCCCACCCATTGCCCCTCCTCAGACCCCACCTTGAAACAAAGTGTAGGTTCGTCTACAAGTGATATTTGTTTTTCTCCAGCCAGTTATAGGTTTGATTATCCAAAAGAAATGCTGTTTTCAGATTAGAACAGACCTCGTTAATATCTATATGTAATACGAACCATTAATGAATAAATAAAATGGTATTTTGAAAAAATTAGGGAGATTAAACAAATGACAAAGGTTGAAAAAAACAACAAGCCAGGTCTCGTTAAAGATAGTTTACTGTAGATAGTTTTCAGGTGTATTGGCAGGGCAGAGGCGGCTCTAAGCTTTGTGGGGCCTTAGGCAAAATTTAGGCATGAGGCCCCACTCACACCCATAATGGGAAAAATAATTCAAGTGATAAATAACTGTGTAAGGAGGGTAATTGGACACAGTACAGGGGGGAGGACACAGCACAGGGGAAGGGTAAGCAGGCACAGTACAGGGGGCAGGAGGGTACAGCACAGGGGGAGCCGGATGGCACAGCACGGGGCGAGGGTAAGTGGGCACATTACAGGGGGTAGGAGGGCACAGCACAGGGGGAGGGTAAGTAGGCACAGTACAGGGGGCAGGAGGGTACAGTACAGGGGGAGCAGAAAGGCACAACATGGGGGGAGGGTAAGTGGGCACATTACAGGGGGTAGGAGGGCACAGCACGGGGGGAGGGTAAGTGGGCACAGTACAGGGGGCAGGAGTGTACAGCACAGGGGAGGGTAAGTGGGCAGGAGTGTACAGCACAGGGAGGGAGGGCAAGTGGGCACAGTACAGGGGGCAGGAAGGTATAGTAAAGGAGGGAGCAGGAGGGCACAGCACAGGGGGAGGGTAAGTGGGCACAGTACAGTGGAAGGTAAGTGGGCATAGTACAGGGGGCAGGAGGGTACAGTACAGGGGGAGCAGGAAGGCACAGAACAGGGGGGTAAGTGGACAGAGTATGGGGGCAGGAGGGAACAGTACAGGGGGAGCAGGAGGGCACGGCACAGGGGGGAGGGTAAGTGGGCACAGTACAGGGGGCAGGAGGGCACAGTACAGGGGGCAGGATGGCACAGCACAGGGAGGGCAAGTGGGCACAGTACAGGGGGCAGGAAGGAGCAGGAGGGCACAGCACAGGGGGAGAGTAAGTGGGCACAGTACAGTGGAAGGTAAGTGGACATAGTACAGGGGGCAGGAGGGTACAGAACAGGGGGAGCAGGAAGGCACAGCACAGGAGGGAGGGTAAGTGGGCACAGTACAGAGGGTAGGAGGGCACAGCAAAAGGGGAGGGTAAGTGGGCACAGTACAGGGGCAGGATGGGACAGTACAGGGGGAGCAGGAAGGTGCAGCACAGAGGGGAGGGTAAGTGGGCACAGTACAGGGGGCAGGAGGGCACAGCATAGGGGGAGGGTAAGTGGGCACAGTACAGGGGGTAGGATGGTACAGTACAGGGGGAGGGTAAGTGGACAATACAGGGGGCAGGATGGTACAGTACCAGGGGAGCAGGAGGGCACAGAAGAGGGGGAGGATAAGTGGGCACAGTACAGAGGGCAGGAGGGCACAGCACAGGGGGAGGGTAAGTGGGCACAGTACAGGGGGCAGGAGTGCACAGCACAGGGGGAGGGTAAGTGGGCACAGTACAGGGGGGGAGGAGGGCACAGCACAGGAGGAGGGTAAGTGGGCACAGTACAGGGGGCAGGAGGGTACAGTACAGGGGGAGGGTGAGTGGGCACAGCACAGGAGGGAGGGTAAGTGGTCACAGTACAGGGGGGAGGAGGGCACAGCACAGGGGGAGGGTAAGTGGGCACAGGACCGAGCAGCAGGAGGGTACAGTACAGGGGAGGGTAAGTGGGCACAGGACAAGAGAGTAAGGTAAAGGAGGGAGCTGGAGGGCACAGCACAGAGGGAGGGTAAGTGGTACAGGGGGAGTGGAAGGAAAGAAAGATACCCATTACATCAGGGTGCCCCCCCCCCTAGAGACCCCCCTTATAGCAGCACCCCTTGCCCTCTTTAAGATCCACATCATTTATATTGCCTACCGGCAGGAATAAGGTGCAATGAGAGCCGAAGATGGGGGGGGCGGAGCTGAGAGGTGGAGCGGTTCTACAGAATTCTCCTGTGTTTACAGCGGCTGAGCAGCAGAGCCAAAAAGGGTTACCAAGGCGGGCGGGGAGAGAGGCACCGAGCGGAGGAACAGACTGGCATAGCTAAGAATCCTCCTTGAGTGGAGCGCAGTGCCGGAAGTTCGGGACTTGGTCCGACACTGGCTTCATCCCCTGATGGGTCAGCGGGGCAGACAGGAGAAGTGGGCAGAAGGAGGAGGAGCAGCAGCATTAGCAGCTCTCTCTCCTTTCCTGCTTGTGAGTGGAGGATGGAAGTGTCAGCGCTGGCTCTGAGCGGCTGTCCCTGGCTGTGATCCGGAGCTATCAGTGAGCTCCGATCAATCGGTAAACAACCCGTTATCTCTCCATGTAGCGGTGAGCAGAGTCAGCACTGTGTTGGTGGCGGGGGTGCGGACAATGATTGGTGGAGGAGAATCTTTTTTTTTTTTTTTTGTTTTCTTCATTAAAAATTTACTTTGCAGTTCAGGTTGCCCGGGCCCCCCTGCTGGTCAGGCCCGGTACAGCAGGGCCAGTTGTACTGGCCTATCAGCGGCCCTGAGTGCAGTACCCTGCCATTACTCTGCAGTGCAGTACCCTGCCATTACTCTGCAGTACCCTGCCATTACTCTGCAGTGCAGTACCCTGCCATTACTCTGCAGTGCAGTACCCTGCCATTACTCTGCAGTGCAGTACCCTGCCATTACTCTGCAGTGCAGTACCCTGCCATTACTCTGCAGTGCAGTACCCTGCCATTACTCTGCAGTACCCTGCCATTACTCTGCAGTGCAGTACCCTGCCAATACTCTGCAGTGCAGTACCCTGCCAATACTCTGCAGTGCAGTACCCTGCCAATACTCTGCAGTGCAGTACCCTGCCAATACTCTGCAGTGCAGTACCCTGCCAATACTCTGCAGTGCAGTACCCTGCCAATACTCTGCAGTGCAGTACCCTGCCAATACTCTGCAGTGCAGTACCCTGCCAATACTCTGCAGTGCAGTACCCTGCCAATACTCTGCAGTGCAGTACCCTGCCAATACTCTGCAGTGCAGTACCCTGCCAATACTCTGCAGTGCAGTACCCTGCCAATACTCTGCAGTGCAGTACCCTGCCAATACTCTGCAGTGCAGTACCCTGCCAATACTCTGCAGTGCAGTACCCTGCCAATACTCTGCAGTGCAGTACCCTGCCAATACTCTGCAGTGCAGTACCCTGCCAATACTCTGCAGTGCAGTACCCTGCCAATACTCTGCAGTGCAGTACCCTGCCAATACTCTGCAGTGCAGTACCCTGCCAATACTCTGCAGTGCAGTACCCTGCCAATACTCTGCAGTGCAGTACCCTGCCAATACTCTGCAGTGCAGTACCCTGCCAATACTCTGCAGTGCAGTACCCTGCCAATACTCTGCAGTGCAGTACCCTGCCAATACTCTGCAGTGCAGTACCCTGCCAATACTCTGCAGTAACCCCCAATACTCTGCAGTAACCCCCAATACTCTGCAGTAACCCCCAATACTCTGCAGTAACCCCCAATACTCTGCAGTAACCCCCAATACTCTGCAGTAACCCCCAATACTCTGCAGTAACCCCCAATACTCTGCAGTAACCCCCAATACTCTGCAGTAACCGCCAATACTCTGCAGTAACCGCCAATACTCTGCAGTAACCGCCAATACTCTGCAGTAACCGCCAATACTCTGCAGTAACCGCCAATACTCTGCAGTAACCCCCAATACTCTGCAGTAACCGCCAATACTCTGCAGTAACCCCCAATACTCTGCAGTACCCGCCATTACTCAGCAGTACCCGCCATTACTCAGCAGTACCCCCAATACTCTGCAGTACCCTGCCATTACTCTGTAGTACCCCCCAATACTCTGCAGTACCCTGCTATTACTCTGTAGTACCCCGCCAATACCCCTCCAATACTCTGTAATACCCTGCCATAAATTGCCATACCCAGCCATACTCAGAGATACCCAGCCATACTCGGTGATACCCTGAAATACCCAGCCATAGACGCCCCCCACCCCTCACCGCCCTCCGGTGCTTCTACCAACTCGCCAGTACGATCAAAGCCAGAATCTTTTTTTTATTTTTTATTTCAGGCTTCCCAGCCTAGAGGTGAGATGTGGGGTCATATTGACCCCCCAGATTTCACTGTAAAGAGGACCTGTCACCCCATATTCCTATTACAAGGGATGTTTACATTTCTTGTAATAGGAATAAAAGTGATCAAAAATATATTTTTGGGGAAAAAAATGTCAAACTAAAATAAATAAAGTAAAATGAACAATAAAAAAATAAAATAAAAATTAAAGCGCCCATGTCCCCATGTGCTCGCATGTGCCACACATGTGAGGTATCGCTGAGAATGTTAGAGCGAGAGCAATAATTCTAGTCCTAGACCTCCTCTGCAACTCAAAACATGTAACCAGTAAAAAAAAAAAAATTAAAGCGTCGCCTATGGGGATTTTTTAAGTAGCGTCGTTTGGCGCCATTCCACGGGCATGTGCAATTTTGAAGAGTGACATGTTTGATATCTATTTACTCAGCATAACTTCATCTTTCACTTTATGCAAACATTGGGCTAACAAGTGGTTAATAATAGAGCTTGCAGTCAGTAGTGTTAGGAGATAGTGCGTGCTGTCTGCGTGCTCTGTACCCAGTACATACCGCTATAATATAGGGCAGGCCCCTACTTTCAAACATCCAACTTACAAACATCTCCTACTTGCAAACGCAAGGAGACAGCAGCAAGTGAGATGAAAAAAGATGGACGACAAAACAAATTATACAGGGGTGATAACCCTTCCCTATGTTTTCCAAAAAGCTTAAAGATAGTTTTTTTGACTGGAGCTACACTTTAAAAATGTACCGGTTGAAAATGACAAACAGATTCAACTTAACACAACAAACCTACACAGTCCCTGTCTTGTTTGCACCGCCTGTATACTGCTGTTCTGAGTATATAGGGCCTGGGGGCCACACGCATTTCCTTTTTTTAATATGGGTACGGGGTTCCCCTTAATATGCGTACAAGACCCAAATAGGCTGGTAATGGGCAGGGAGGGCTACCCATGCCATGTTTCTCAATGATTTTCAACCATATTGCAGGAACCAGATATAACATTAAAACCGCAAGCAGTTTTAAATGGTGTTATTTACGTTTAATGTCATTTTGTGCTGGGACTGTTCTAAACACGGGAAACACGTGGCACTTCACAGGCATACTACAGACACCCCCCAGGCACCATATTTAAAGGAATATTTCACTTTTTTTTTTCACTTTAATCGTCATTAAAATCAGTGCTCCCGCCAAAACGGCCGTTTTTAAAAACTTTTTTTTGCAGTGACCCATGTCCCCTGAGGCAGGAGTCAGGTCCCCAAACCCTTTTTAGGACACTATCTTGCATATTAGCCGTTAAAATTAGCACTTTCCAATTCGAACGTTCGAGTCCCATAGACTTCAATGGGGTTCTAACGTTCGTACCGAACGCGGGGGTCGTTCGCAAGTTCTGGTGCGAACCGAACCGGGGGGTGTTCGGCTCATCCCTATGTATGGCCATTCAATCCCCTCCTCCAGAGACCGATATGAACTCCAGGAGACCAGTGGAAGTGGACACAATTCCAGACCCTGCACCTCGGTTGAAGTCTTTGTGGACAAAGCACGTAGGGTTAACACGCTTGCTCTAGCCACCCCCCCATACTGCACTTTTTACTGTTCAATTGAACTGTTTTTTTTATATACATTCATTCGTTTGGATATTCTTATTATAAATAAATTCCATCATGCGGATTTATACTATGTGGAGGCTTCTCTTTTCTCTTTCGAACCTTGCATAAATACGGCTATCTGGAGGGTATACATTTTGGAGTGCCGTGCCTGAAACCATCGAGGGTCTGGAATTGTGTCCACTTCCACTGGTCTTCCACTGTTTTTTTTTACCAAATGTTTTTGGTAAAAAAAATAAAAAAAATCCCAAGTGTATATTGATTGGTTTGCCCAAAAGTTATATCGCCTACAAACTATGGGATATATTTAATAATTTTTTTTTTTTTTTTTTACTAGCAGCAGCAGCGATCAGCGATTTTTATTGTGACTCCAACATTTTGGCAGACAAATCGGATACTTTTTGGAGACCAGTGACAACAATACAGTGATCAGTGCACAAAAATATGCACTCTCACTGTACTAATGGCACTGGCAGGGAAGGGGTTAACATCAGGCGTGATCAAAGGGTTAAATGTGCTCCTAGGGGTTGCTTTCTAACTGGGGGGGGGGGGTGCTTTTTCACTAGGGGAAGGCAGATATGTGTTTCTGCTAAGCAGAAATGTAAGATCCCCATCTCTCCCTCTCACAGAATAGCGTTCTGCCTTGTTTGATCCACTGATTGGCTCTCTGCACGCACCCCAGACCCTGTGCAAAAATACAAGTATGTCATTTCACGCAGGAGGGCCGCCCTGCCACGTATATATGCGTGGGGTGATCCATAAGAGGTTAACCACTTGAGACCCGCGCTATAGCCGAATGACGGCTACAGCGCGGATCTCCTTTTCCGGGACTACGTCTATTGACGTAGTCCCATGCACGAGCGGCCTGCACGCCCCCTGAGGGGCGCGCTCTGTGATCGGCAAGTCTACGAGACTCGCCTGATCACCGATCCGTGCAAGGGGTCGATCCCGACCCCTTATCACGTGATCAGCTGTCAGCCAATGACAGCTGATCATGTGATATAACGGAGCCGGTAATCGGCTATTATTCCTCCTCGCACTGTCAGCGCGAGGAGAAAAAAAAAAGCCGATCACCGGCGGCCGTGATCGGGACATCAGTCCCGATCACGGCCAGCCCTGCCAGTGCCCACCTGCCCCCTGCTTTGCCTGCCTAAATAAAAAATGTGTCCCCCCTGTCAGTGCCACCCAGCAGTGCCCACAGTGCCACCCAGCAGTGCCCACAGTCTGCCTAAACAAAGGTGCTGCACCCCAGTGCCACATATCCGTGCCCAGCAGTGCCGCCCATCAGTGCCCAGCAGTGCCACCTATCAGTGCCACCTATCAGAGCCACCTATCAGAGCCACCTATCAGTGCCCAGCAGTCCCATCTATCAGTGCTACCTATCAGTGCCCCTTAGTGCCACCCATCTGTGCCACCCATCCGTGCCATCTTATCTGTGCCCATCTTTGCCCATCAGTGCCGCCTTATCTGTGCCTATTAGTGCCGCCTTAACTATGC
Organism: Lithobates pipiens; assembly: GCF_037356315.1. NCBI lineage: Eukaryota > Metazoa > Chordata > Amphibia > Anura > Ranidae > Lithobates > Lithobates pipiens. Next base: position 39,488,562 of record NW_027507758.1, read on the forward strand.
CTATCAGTGCCCACCAGTGCAGCCTATCAGTGCCGCCTCATCAGTGCACTTCAATGAAGGAGAAAAATGACCTGTTTGCAAAATTTTATAACAAACTAATAAACATGATTTTTTTTTTTTTTTGCATCTTTTTTTGTTTGTTTAGCAAAAAATAAAACTCCCAGCTGTGATTAAATACCACCAAAAGAAAGCTCTATTTGTGGGAAAAAAATGATAAAAATTTCATTTGGGTACAGTGTTGTATGCCCGCGCAATTGTCATTCAAAGTGCATCAGCGCTGAAAGCTGAAAATTGGTCTGGGACTGAGGGGGGTTTAAGTGCCCAGTAAGCAAGTGGTTAAAACTACCATTGCCTGCAACACATGTAGGACCCTCAGGAATGAAGAATATTTGTTCTAGACAAATCAAAGCTTGATGTAGGTCTGACACTAGTAACTAGAGACAGGAGAACCAGGGGTATTCTAAAGCCAGGAGAATTAAGGCAAATAGACTGTACTTTGCAAGTGCAGTTGCACTCATTTTCCCCAGAGCTTGGTGAATGTGGTAAAGCTCTGCCGATTTCCATTATCTAATCATGTACAAGCAAAATTCATTTTTTTTCCCCCCTGCACCAGAGTGCAGTGGCATAGCGTGGGGGGGGGGGGGGGGGGGCGTGGCCCAGGGCGCGACATTTAGGGGGGCACCAGTATGTGTCAATACTGGCTGCCTACTCCCAATTTTAAATTCCTGTGTCCCCCATGCTCCAGCCGCCATGTTCAGTGTCCGGCACCCTGTGATTGGGTGTATGGGGGTCATGTGAGGCGTAAGGCTGGCCTTCCATGATCGCTCCTGAAGTCCCACCTCCGCACATGACCCCCTCAACATGGCAACTAGAACACAGGGGAGAGAAGCAATAAGAGCCGCCACTGTCTTCTCCTCCTATCCTCCGGACTGATGCAGGCCAGCCAGACAAGAAGGTGAGTGAGAGTGAGACTACCTCATGAGAGTTGTGTTACTGGCCCCGGGGGTTGTGGTCAGTGTAGTGTAGCATAGTGGTCAGTCAGTATAGTGGACAGTGTAGTATGGTGGTCAGTCAGTGTAGTGTAATACGGTGGTCAGTCAGTGTAGTGTAATACGGTGGTCAGTCAGTGTAGTGTAGTATGGTGGTCAGTCAGTGTAGTGTAGTATGGTGGTCAGTCAGTGTAGTATGGTGGTCAGTCAGTGTAGTTCTCAGTGTAGTTGACAGTATAGTATAATGGTCAGTGTAGTGTGTAATGGTCAGTGTTGAAATCAAGTAGGTTAGTGTAGTGGTCAGTATAGGAATCAGGTAGGTCAGTACTATTGTATTTGAAGGGACTCAGGGAGTGCTAAAAGTCCGCAGTTTAGGGGGCGCAAATTACTTGCCCTGCCCTGGGTGCTGACATCCCAAGCTACGCCACTGCCAGAGTGGGTATTGTTTATAAGGTGAAGCTGTCTACCAGCCTGCCTGCTTCACTGAAGTCTGACAACCTCTCCTGCCTGGTGTGGATACCCGCTCTGCTACTGGCAAGACCTACAGGCACTCATGGCATTCTGCACTCCTTTGCCTTCAGTTCTTACTATCAGGTCCCCCCCCCCCCCCCCGCAAGTCTGAGGTGTAAGAGAGAGGCGTTCATCACCATTTCAGGCTCTGCTACCAGGTACGTGATAATTTTAGCTTCACTTTCCTGCAATTAGGGCCCATTTACATTTGTGTTACTAAAACAATTCCACATTACAGCTGTAAAGCACCAACAACACATGGCCATCCATTTCATTCAAACCCAACACAGTGCGCCACAAGCAGGAACATGGTCCTGAATGACGCACACCACACAATACCCTTTATGGAAAATAAGAGCAGCCTCAGCCCAGACCCACGTCCAAGCCCCAACACGTTTCACCCCACCCACGGGGCTTAGTCATGGAGATGTGTCACATATGCCGCAACATGTGCCTTAGTGCGTACCCCAGGAATCAAAAGAGCATCAGATTACATCAGAGCCTTTTATTTTTGACAAATTTGTACACTTTTTAAATCTATAAATTGAGAAATAAAAAAAACAACCTGTTGATGTATGAAGAGACTGATGCAAATGCTGTGGCAACTGAAGAACAAACTGTGGCATGTTACAGTGATCTCTGAAGAATCCCTCCGTTGCTTTGGACTGCATAACTTTGGTTTCCCATAACTGTAACAGAGAAAAGATATCAAAGTGCCTTTAGTTTTACATTACAAAGAAATGTGCAAGTCCATTTTTTCTTTAGGATACACTGGTGTAAATTTTCATTTTAAAGTGGTTGTAAACCCTCCCCTACAACTTTATCCCATGTGAATCAGCATAAAAAAACCCTAACGAACACTGCTTGTAGATATCGCCTTACTTGCTTAGTATTGTTTTAATCCTTTTTGTTTTTTAGAATGACGTCACTGAGCATGCCCAGATCCCCCCTGATTTATGGCACACTCTCTCTGTCTTATCTATCTGTTATCAGGACTTCCTACGGCACAACACTGAACTCCCAGGAGGCTGCTAATCACTCAGAGCTTACTTCTACACACCATGTGACCGCACATACAGTGTAAAGCAGGGCATGGGACAGCATTACTGCAGTCTTATCCGCTGAAGCTGATAAGACTCATACAGGCAAACACTAGATAATCGGCACAAGTAAATACTATGAAATAAACAAGTCAGCTATGAACAGGGAAGCAGGGTTGCCATAGAAATGTTGGCTTGAGAAGGAGGCTTGGTTAACAGTACAGGAAGTGCTCAATGTAAGGGCGGAAATACACTCCACTGTGGACTCAGAAAACAATACTTAAGATGGCGCTGCCTAACCCCTGGAAACACGTTTTTTTAAAGTTTCTTTAAACAGTAAGTAATATGCAATTTGGGCTGGATTACAGTGGCTATACTTTGATAATTACTTATTATAATGGACTAAATAAAAAGAAGCAAAGTGGGAGAGTTTACTACTTCTTTAAAGCAAATCTGTGCTTAACCTACGAATGACAATGCAACAGGTTCAACTACTAAATAAAAGAAATGGATAAATGTATCAGAACACTGAGTGGTATGGTGGATGGAAAAATAGTAACGTGCCACGTCCTAGAATTAAATTTGAATAGGAAAAAGAGGGACTATGGATTTTATAGGCACGATCACAACAAATTTGTTAGAAATATAAATTTTATTCACATGTATAGCAAAAAAATATTTAACATAATATTAAATGGTTTTTAATAAAATTATCTTTTTAAAAATTTGTTGTGATCGTGCCTATAAAGTCCATAGTCCCTCTCTTTTTACTATTAATACTTTCAACTACTTTCATAGGGAAAGAAACAGAAAATAAAAAAAATCAACTATATACAATTGCTACACAAATCATATTGTAGTTGAATGTTAATAAAACCTAACGTTTCAATCTGCAGATTCTGTAATTTTCGGTAAGATGCAAGGCAATATGGCAACCTGGAGGTGTTCTGTAGACCTCTGTCTCTCTCAGGTCTATTCATTATAAAGTCACTGCCATTAGATTCATGGACACAGAGAAACAAACAATTATTTCTTCAAAATAACAAAAAATCCCTGCAATGTACACAGATCACCCAGGAGGCTAATGTTTTTTTTTTCCCCCCCCTCAACAAAAAAGTGTAGTTACTCTTTGTTTTGCTACCTAAAAAACACAGTATACGGCCGTGGCCAAAAGTTTTGAAAATGACACAAATGTTATTTTTCGCTAAGTCTGCTGCTTCAATGTTTTTAGACCTTTTTGTCAGATGTTACTATGGTATATTGAAGTATAATTACAAGCATTTCATAAGTGTCAAAGGCTTTTATCGACAATTACATGAGGTTTAACCACTTGAGGACCGCCGTATTGCCATTGTACGTCAGCACAATGGCACAGGCAGGCATAATCACGTACATCAACATGATTGCCTTCCAGCGGGTGGGGGGTCCGATCGGACCCCCTCCCGCTGGTTACGGCGGTCCGATTCGGTCCAGGAGCGCTCCGTGATGAGGGGATGGCCGTTGGTTTTCGGCCACCCCCTCTGGATCGCTCCTGGCCAATGAGAAGCTTCCTCCCCTGTGTATTGTTTACACAGGAAGGAGGAAGTGATGTCATTCTCCTCGGGGCGGTCTTTTTGACCGGACTACGAGGAGAACAGTAAAAGTAAGTGTGCACCAACACTACACTGACATGTAGGTACACACAGGCACACAAACCCCCCCCGATCGCCCCCCGATCGCCCCCCGCCCCCCCTCCCCCCCCCAGTCACAGTGTCACTGATTGCATTGATCATTTCTTTACTGATCAATGCATTCAGTGTCAGTTGTGACAGTAAAAACTGTCAGAACAGTTAGTGTTAGGTCCAGGATAGCCCCCTATCACCCCCCAATAAAGATTTAACCCCCTGATTGCCCCTAGAGTTAACCCTTTCACCCCCTTTTGCCAGTGTCACTAAGCGATCATTTTTCTGATCGCTGCATGTGTCGCTAGTGTCGCTAGGTAGCTAGTTATTTTTTTAGGTTCACCGCCAGGTTTTTATAGCGCTAGGTACCCCGATATACTACCCAATAATGGTTTTAACCCCGATTGCCGCTAGTTAACCCTTTCACCCCCTTTTGCCAGTGTCACTAAGCGATCATTTTTCTGATCGCTGCATGTGTCGCTAGGTAGCTAGTTATTTTTTTAGGTTCACCGCCAGGTTTTTATATCGCTAGGTACCCCGATATACTACCCAATAATGGTTTTAACCCCCTGATTGCCGCTAGTTAACCCTTTCACCCCCTTTTGCCAGTGTCACTAAGCGATCGTTTTTCTGATCGCTGCATTAGTGTCGCTAGTGTCGCTAGGTAGCTAGTTATTTTTTTAGGTTCACCGCCAGGTTTTTATAGCGCTAGGTACCCCGATATACTACCCAATAATGGTTTTAACCCCCTGATTTCCGCTAGTTAACCCTTTCACCCCCTTTTGCCAGTGTCACTAAGCGATAATTTTTCTGAACGCTGCATCAGTGTCGCTAGTGTCGCTAGGTAGCTAGTTATTTTTTTAGGTTCACCGCCAGGTTTTTATAGCGCTAGGTACCCCGATATACTACCCAATAATGGTTTTAACCCCCTGATTGCTGCTAGTTAACCCTTTCACCAGCGATCACAGTATAAGTGTCACTGGTGACGCTGGTTAGCCAGTTAGTTATTTAGGTTCCCCGTCAGGTTTTTATATAGCGCCAGGGACCCCCATATACTACCTAATAAAAATTTGAACCCCCTGATTGCCCCTAGTTAACCCTTTCACCACTGATCACCGTATAAGTGTTACGGGTGACTCTGGTTAGTTTGTTTTTTATAGCATTTTATATTCAAATCCGGAAGGCAGTGCTTGGTTTTCGGGGTCCCGTACGTGGCTAGGCTCCCAAAAAGTCCCCCACATGTGGTATCCCCGTACTCGGGAGAAGCAGCAGAATTTATTTTGGGGTGTAATTTGACTTCTGCACATAGCATGTGTGAGCAATATATCATTTAGTGACAACTTTGTGCAAAAAAAAAAAAAGTTTGTAATATTCCCGCAACTTTTGGCAAAATATAAAATATTCCATGGACTCAACATGCCTCTCAGTAAATAGCTTGGGGTGTCTACTTTCCAAAATGGGGTCATTTTGGGGGGTTTTGTGCTATTTTGGCATTTTATGGCCTTCGAAACTGTGATAGGTAGTGAGGAGTTAAATCAAAAATTTGCACCCTTAGAAATCCTGAAGGTGGTGATTGGTTTTCGGGGTGCCCTGCGCGACTAGACTCCCAAAAAGTCCCACACATGTGGTATCGCCATACTCGGGAGAAGTAGCGGAATATATTTTGGGGTGCAATTCCACATATAACCATGGCATGTGTGAGCAATATATCATTTAGTGACAACTTTTTTGTCATTATTCAATCCCTTAGGACAAAAAAAATAAATATTCAATGGGCTCAACATACCCATCAGCAATTTCCTTGGGGTGTCTACTTTCCAAAATGGGGTCATTTGGGGGGGATTTGTACTGCCCTGCCATTTTAGCACCTCAAGAAATGAGATCGGCAGTCATAAATTAAAAGCTGTGTAAATTCCAGAAAATGTACTCTAGTTTGTAGACGCTATAACTTTTGCGCAAACCAAAAAATATACGCTTATTGACATTTTTTTTACTAAAGACATGTGGCTAAATAAATTTTTCCCTCAATGTATGACTAAAATTTAGTTTATTCGATTTTTCTTATAACAAAAAGAAGAAAATATCTTTTTTTTTCAAAATTTTCGCTCTTTTTCCATTTATATCGCAAAAAAAAAAAAATCGCAGAGGCAATCAAATACCATCAAAAGAAAGTTCTATTTGTGGGAAGAAAAGGACGCAAATTTCGTTTGGGTGCAATATTGCATGACCGCGCAATTACCAGTTAAAGCAGCGCAGTGCGAAATTGCAAAAAGACCTCTGGTCCTTAAGGTGTTTATTGGTCCGGAGCTGAAGTGGTTATGCAAAGACGAGTCTATATTTGCAGCGCTGACTCTTCTTTTTCAAGACCTCTGCAATTGGCCCGGCATACTGTCAATCAACTTCTGGGCCACATCCTTACGGATGGCAGCCCATTCTTGCATAATTATTGCTTGGAGTTTGTCAGAATTTGAGGGGTGTTTTTCTGTTCACCTGCTAAAGATTGATCAAAAGTTCTCAATGGGATTAGGGCATGGGGACTTTCCTGGCCACGGACCCAAAATTTTGATGTTTCATTCCCCTTTGAGATGAATTAGAGCGGAGACTGCAAGCCAGGCCTTCTCCTCCACATCAGTGCCTGACCTCACAAATGCACTTCTGAAAGAATGGTCAAACATTCCCATAAACACACTCCTAAACCTTGTGGACGGCCTTTCCAGAAGAGTTGAAGCTGCATAGCTGAATAGCTGCAAGGGGTGGGCCAACTCAATATTGAACCCTACAGACTAAGACTGGGATGCAATTAATATTCATGTGTGTGTAAAGGCAGGCGTCCCAATACTGTTGGTAATATAGTGTAGTTGCAGTGGCCAAAAACTGCTACTAGATGTCAGCATACTAGAAAACAATAATCACCTATTCTGGTTCAATAAAAACACAGACAAAACAAAACTGGGGCAGAACAAAAAGGAAGTTTAGCTTTAAAAGACACCCAGAGTCACATAATGTACTGCAGGATTCTGGAATGATAAGAGGGCATACCTCCCAACTTTTTGAGATGGGAATAAGGGACACCTATCAGCAAAAGTATGCAGGCATAGGACACACCCCTTGCCACACCCCCTTAGAGGAGAATTGTACAAACAAAAAAAACATTTGTTAAACCCACAAATGCTTTTTTACCACTAATATTCCTTTATATTGGCTTTTGGAATTTATAAATGCAGCAACTTAGAAATCAGATAAAAGGTTTAGCACTGGGAAATACTTTTTGGTGTATATAAAATGCACTTTTTATCTAACTATATAGATCAGATCAAAATGAGGGACAAATGTGGAGGAATGAGGGACAGAGGAGCATTGCTCCAAATCAGGGACAGTCTTCGAAATCCGGGACAGTTGGGAGGTCTGAGAGGGGGGAATGTCCCATTCAAACTGTGGCATGCATTTTACATGCATCTTTTTTTGCATTTTGCCCAAAGACCAGAAGATTAAAAAAAAAAAAAAAAAAAAAAAAGCACATAACCATTTCTCTTTGAAAACCGTAATTTGATTGCAATATGTACCCAGTCGTGATACAATTCTAATTGACAACCCCATGAGTCTCAGCACCTCTCAGCGGTGCATCATATATAGGTGGTTGAAGGCTCCACCACATGCTGGTTTAGTTAATAAGCCGGAGCAAACAGCATTTCTGATGTACAGTAAACCACATACTATGAGAATCCACCATTCCTCAGTACACAGCAATGAAAAAAAAAAAAAAAAAAAGATTGCTGAATGGTTTCTATGGGTTACTGCATTGTGTTTTATTATATAATCTCACAGGTGCTCACAAAAGATTCCTGCTATCAAAATACATTACTTAAAGCATTTTCACCCGGCAGGAGAAAAAAAAACTGCTGAAATCCACATCAATCGAAATATAAGTAAAGTTCTCTTGGCACACAGAAGCTGCAAAAAGCTATTGAAGTGTCAAGGCAGTTTTTTTTTCGCCCCCTGCAGATTTTTTATTTTTATTTTTTTTAAACATAAACTTGCCTTTCTAGAAAAAAGGGACTTTACTTTTTTCAGCGGCTCAGGCCAAGGATTTTTTTTTAGCAAAAAATAACCTTACATTCCAATGTATAGATATTTTAGATGTGCTCTACAGCAAGCCACACCCATCGTCAGGGAGGCATCTTAGAGGAATGAATTGCTACTGCTGAATCCCTCCCCACCTCTCAGTGTGAAAATTCCCAGGAGGGGACATGGCAAATCTGGACTGGCAATCTGAAAGAGGTCAGAATATCCAATCCCAGCTGTACAGAGGCTGTGCCTTTAACACTGGGGCGGGAGCAGCATCAGCGGTAAAACTGCGCTATTTTTAGAGCGGATTTACCGTAATTTTAGCGGCATGTATTCGGCCACTAGCGGGGGCGATTTTACCACCCTGCTAGCGGGCATGAAAGGGTTAAAAACACTGCAAAGCGTTTGCCGGCGGTATGGTCACGCTGCCCCATTGATTTAAATGGGCAGGAGCAGTGTACACACCGTTCCAAAGATGCTGCTACCAGGACTTTTTTTACCGTCCTGGCAGCGCACCGCTCCAGTGTGCGGAAGCCCCGAGGGCTTTCGCACTGGAGAAAAAGCAGCGGCTCTTTCAGGGCGCTTTGCAGGCACTATTTTTAGCGCTGTAGCGCCTGCAAAGTGCCCCAGTGTGAAAGGGGTATAATTGGGGAAGTCCACTTTTACTGCTTGTGCACACTGGGGCGGCTTAAAATTCATCTGTCTCTGTAGCCGCCCCGCACAGCGTGACCTCAGCGCAGCTTGCAAACTACTTATTTAATAGAAGTCAATGCAAGCCACTCCAAAGTCGCCCCCAAGTAGTACAGGAACCTTTTTCTGTACTACTTGAGTCACTCCAATTAGAACAGTTCCATTGTACTGCATGGAGTGCTCTTGTCAGGCAGCTAAGTCACCTCACAGGTCACCCCAGTGCGAACCGGCACTTAGTGGGCAGCGGCACTGATGCCCTCACTCATCTGACAAATAACATTGTTAAAAATCACAATGGGACTTTTGGTTGTGCCTCTAGTAGTGAGAAATCATCTACATAAAAATAAATTATAAAAACTTGGAGCATCAAAATGAAAAATTCTAGATCGAAACCCAATATTGAGGATGTACTTAATGAAAACCGAAACCGAAATGGACAGTTTAAAGAAAAAAAAATGCAAATTGAATTAATGCAGCTGCCATTTTTTGAAGTAAATGGAACATGATTTTGCATTGAAGCCAATAGGGGGTGTGTCAGGAACCATAAACCAGACAAAGTGCAGTTTAAAAAAAAAAAAATCACACTCCTAATGAAATGGCACAAGTTACAGTTCAGGAACCTAGTGAAAAAACAGAAGCCAGGGCTTGGATGCCAGAGAGTGTAATCAAACAAGCTGAGGAAACCAGAAGTCAGTGTAGTCAGGAGCAAAAATCAGGAATTGAAGGGAAATCAGCCAGGCCAAGTCATACACAGACGCACAGGAAAGAACACATTGGGGATTATAAACCACGCAAGGGCAAGGAGGAAATGAGCTAAGCTGTGTAAAGAGGAGGTCCAGCCTGGGTGAAAAAATTTTTTTTTTTAAATCAGCAGCTACAAATACTGTAGCTGCTGACTTTTAATATTATGGCACTTATCTGTCCAGGAAGCCTACGGATGTTGGCACCCTAGCTGATCTTCGGTTTGGGAACATAAATACAAAAGAAAAAAAAAAAAAAAAAAGTGCACTGTGTGATACTGAACCTTACAAATACAGAAATAGTGCCATAAACAATGAAAAATCAATATTGCTAAAAAAAAAATGTAACTATGAATCTAAAAAATATCCCTCTCCAAACATGTATGCGTCAGCAGCTTGTACAAACAAGCATGTAGCCGAGCTCCTCCACCGTCCTGGCCCCTCCCCTACATGTGACGACACAGGGCTAATCATGCGTCTTCCTCGGGGGGGGGGGGGGGGGAACAGATACCCCCTGAGGAAGACACGCGATTAGCCCTGTGTCATCACATGTAGGGGTGGGGTCAGGACGGTGGAGGAGCTCGGATACATGCTTGTTTGTACAAGCTGCTGACACATACAAGTTTGGAAGTCGTTTGGAGAGGAATCCTGCTTAATGCTTTTAAAGTTTGGTGTGCTGGAAGCACCTAAAATATGCAAGTACCCTGATGTTATGTTTTCTAAATACATTTTCAAACTAGCGATAATGCACTATCTAGCCCATTTCTTGTTTTAAATTGAGGACAACTTCTCTGGATTTTCCTGTGGGATCCTGCTGAGCCAGTTTAACTTAGAGTCCAGGAGTGGTTCAACTTCTTGTGTGGACCAAACTTAAGTGTGCGCTCACACTGTTGGAGGTGATTGTATTCACACGGGGGGGGGGGGAGCCCCTCTTCTGATCAGGATTATCATCACTAGAGTCACCTTTTGGACATTAATGTAGGCAACTTCCTGAGGACAGCCAATCTGATAGGCCAAAATGCAGAGAGGTTGAGTCACTTTATAGTGACACACTTCTGCCCACACATTCAATCCGGAAATCAAGCCTTCACTGAGCCAGCAACTGCATGAACTAACCAGACGGATTTCACGGATTTACTTATACCTGCTGTTCATTGCAGGTGCCATTAGGCACTCATACATTGCGCCACTCGGTGCTCACGTGACTGTTCGCTGCTCTCCTTTCCTGATCTGAAAACTACAGTGGGAGAGGCTGAGAACACCCACTGAATTCAGCCAGGATGAAGAGGGGCACTCTGAAATAAGTCTTTCTGGAGCCACTTTGAATAGAACCTTTGAGAACACAGCTGGAAGTTCGTTGTGACCTGTGGAGCCTTATACCCTGGTGAGGATACCAGCTACCCTGTATGTGACCCACGATCCAACGGGTACGAGCCATCTGGGACGTGTGGAACTTCTACAAGCTCTTATGACACATCTACTGTATAGTATTTTGTGTCCACCACCTTTGGTAAGAGTACCTACTTGTTTTCTTTGAATAATTCTGACTGATGATCGAGGGCGTTTTTGGGCCAACGGAATATCTGAATCCACTTTGCTCACCATTTGCTTTTGTTGGACATTTTTATTATTTTTTTTATATTGATCACTGTTATTTTCTACTATTTGTTTCACACAGATTATGTGGCATATGTTTGCTATTGGACAGCATAACATACTTTATGCATGCTGTCATTGAGTAGGTCTTTTCACTATTAACCACAGTGGGCTTAAGAGTGATTTATCTTTTCACATCCATATGTTATTCTAGCGCTACATTTTTTGGTTATATTAAGTTATTTGACTTGGTTTGTTTGTATGTTTAGCTGCTGGTTTGTGTTCTCTCACATTTTATATTTGTTAAATTTGATAGGTAGCGCAGCGTTTTCCCCCTTTCCCTTCATTTTGGACATCAATACCAAAATTTGCACTTGTGTCTCTGGATTGATGTGAATTGGGAGAAGAAAAAAAAAACATTTTTCACTGTGAGCTTGTTTGTTACGCAAAAAATGTTTTTAGATTTATACCGTATATACTCGAGTATAAGCCGAGATTTTCAGCCCCTTTTTTTAGGCTGAAAGTGCCCCCCTCGGCTTATACTCGAGTCACGCAGATCAGGTAGGCAGACGGCGGCCATTCCACTATTCAAAAGCCGCGCCTCCCTGTCTGTGATAGGCGGAACACTCAATTTCCCAGCAGTCAGTGTTCCGCCTATCACGAACATCCGCTCATTCTCATACTACGGACGAGGATGAGAGGATGTCCGTGATAGGCGGAACACTGACTGCTGGGAAATTGAGTGTTCCGCCTATGACAGACAGAGAGGCGCGGCTTTTGAACAGTGGAATGGCCGCCGTCTGTCAGACGAGGAGGAGAGGTGCGGCATGGCACACAGAGGCTGCAGAAGGACAAAGAGGCTGCAGATTGGCACAGGTAGGCTGCGATGGACACAGGGATGGACAGGACACAGGGATGGACACAGCTGCAGATGGGCATTGTTGACCCTCTTTTCCACTCTTTTAAGCTGTAACAGTAGCTGCTGCATGTCTCACCCTCGGCTCATACACGAGTCAATAAGTTTTCCCAGTTTTTTTCTGGTAAATTAGGGGCCTCGGCTTATATTTGGATCGACCTATACTTGAGTATATACGGTAGTTATATTTTTTTTAGCAATATTGATTTTTATTGTTTATGGCACTATTTATGGATTTGTAAGGTTTAGTATCACACAGCGCTGCATTTTTTTGTTTTTGTGTATATGTTTTCACAGATTATGGGATTGTGATCATTGCTTAGCAGCTGTGAATTTGCACTTTGTTTCACAGGAATTGTTATGCCACACCTGACATTAGGTTGTAACCTCAGGTTACTTTATACCCAACGCTGATTGCAGTCTCAGGTTGCTCTAGAGTAGTTTGCAAGATTTGTATTTTCCTGGTAAGGGAACCAGGAAGTGAAGACTTTCGGCTTCACTCCTCGTTCCCTATTGCGCATGCGCGAAGCATGCTGCGCTAATTGGCCCGGCGGCAGGGGAAGGAGGAGGGGGGGCTGAACTTCCAGAAGATCGGGCCGCGGCCTGTCTCCCGGAAGTGAGTAAGGGGACCTGTCCGGGGCGGGGGGGGGGGGGGGAGGGAGGAAGCATATAAGCGAGAGTTCCCCTTTTGGGTGGAACTCCACTTTAAATTGCAAAAAAAGGGCTGGACTAAGGAGGCAGGTTAATGGTAACCAGGTAAGTCACTGTGATAACTACAAGCGGCTGGTGATTAACCAACAGCTGAGCAGCTTCTGAGAACTGAAAAAAAGCGGCAGGAGCTCAGAGTTGTTGAATTGAAGTCAATCGAATGCAATTTTGCATTGAAGTCAACAGGACGCAATTTTGCATTGACGTGAGTGAGACACGATTTTGCATTGAAGTGAATAGGATGGAGTGTGCCATTATCGGCACTGCATCGTCAAAACACTGATAACCCCATTTTCGGCGACCGATATAGCTGTGCATCCCTAAACTTTTACATTATTTTATTAGGATGTCATATATAAAAACTTCCAAAGGCATATCAAAGCTTCAGTTAAAATCAATTTAAAGTTGAAGGTTTACATTACAAATATCATACAAATTAGAGGCTAATTTTACAGACACACTACAGGTCTACACGTTTCATGGAAAAAAAACGCTTCTTCAGGACCTCTAAAGCCTCAGAGATTTGTGATGAAATATGTGATACTGTAAAAATAAACAAAGAAAAATAATACACCCAATTTCAATATACATAGGTGACCAAACATGTGAAAACAACATTTATCCATGACAAAAACCTTTCACCCTCTCCACGACATACATTACCAAAAGTATTGGGACACCTGCCTTTACACGCACATGAACTCCTAGTCTGGCCCACCCCTTTGCAGCTATAACAGCTTCAACTCTTGTGAGAAGGCTGTCCACAAGGTTTAGGAGTGTGTCTATTGGAATGTTTGACCATTCTTCCAGAAGCGCATTTGTGAGGTCAGGCACTGATGTGGATATGAAGGCCTGGCTCAGTCTCCACTCCAATTCATCCCAAAGATGTTCTCTCGGGCTGAGGCCAGTCAAGTTCCTCCACACCAAACTCATCCATGTCTCATTGAAAAGCAAAATATCTAATCCACTGAGAATAACAGACAGAAGAGATATACTGTATATATTAGAGGGGATATATACTACTAGAGGAGAGATATATTGTATATACCGGAACTATTAGCAGAGATATACTGTATATACTATTAGAGGCTATATACTATAGGAGGAGAGATATACTGTATATACTATTAGAAAAGATATACCGTATATACTTTTAGAGGAGAGATATAATGTATATACTATTAGTATATGCAGTATATATCCCCTCTAATAGTATATACATTATATCTCTGCTCTAATAGTATATACAGTATATAGCCTCTAATAGTATATGCAGTATATAGCCCCTCTATTAGAGGGGATATACTGTATAAACTATTTGAGGGGATATACTGTATAAACTATTTGAGGAGATATACTGTATAAATTATTATAGCAGAGATATAATGTATATACTATTAGAGGAATGATATAATGTATATACTATTAGAGGAATGATATAATGTATATACTATTAGAGGAATGATATAATGTATATACTATTAGAGGAATGATATAATGTATATACTATTAGAGGAATGATATAATGTATATACCATTAGAGGAATGATATAATGCATATACCATTAGAGGAATGATATAATGTATATACCATTAGAGGAATGATATAATGTATATACCATTAGAGGAATGATATAATGTATATACCATTTGAGGAATGATATAATGTATATACTATTAGAGGAATGATATCATGTATATACTATTAGAGGAATGATATAATGTATATAGTGTATATACTATTAGAGGAGATATAGTGTATATACTATTAGAGGAGATATAGTGTATATACTATTAGAGGAGATATAGTGTATATACTATTAGAGGAGATATAGTGTATATACTATTAGAGGAGAGATATACTATTAAAGGGTCAATCTAGTAAATATCATCAGACTCATTAACTTTAACCCCATTTTGTTACTGGCCGATTAAATCGATTATGAAAATAGTAATCGATTAGTTGTTTCAGCCCTAGTAAAAATAGTCAGATACCGAAGAGCAGGGTTTCTTCTCCCCAGGAGGGTTCCAGAGCTGCAGGGAATGCTACTGCCTGGCAGCCAATGGACTGAACAGATGCTTTAGGAGGCCTAGGAAGGGCCAGGAGAGCTCAATGGGACTTGCTCAGAAGTGAATACAGAACCACACCACAAGGAATCCAGTCCTGAGAGTCGCCATCTTACTCATGGGTTCATGTCCTGGGGATGCTGAAATGAAGCAGCTATCCTGAGGATGTCCGAGTAGTACACCCCCACCCTTTCCCACCTTCCCTCTTAAGGTACACCCAGCAGCTGCCTTCATGAGAACATTCTTTATGTGTAGGTATCCTAGAATGCTGGCTATTGGAGAACTATGGCACTTTAAAAATTGATCACCTTTTCATGCCAACAGGTTCCCCTTATCGTACCCTTCACTGTGAATGGACATGATAAACAGCATAACATTTATTAAATAGCTAAAAACGTTGACACTTACTCGCTTAAGTTCCTTAAGCACTTGCTCGTCAACACCTTCTTCAGTAAAAAGTTCACTTACGCCTTCAATAACATCTTCGATAATAGACTTGTAGAGTTTGGGCTGTGCAAGAACAGAAAGGTCAGTCGGCATTGGCTGTCAGTCATAGTTGGGAATGTTCTCACAATTCTAGCGCTTCCTTCCATCTCTGTTCTCATTCTGCTAACTTACGATAAAATGAATACCTGTGCAATGTGTCTTCCAACACGAGCTCTGCCTGCCCTACCAATTCAATAAACAGCAATCAACATATCTGAGGATTGACATTTAAGGCTTGCACTTTTCAAGTAAACATTTTTGACGGGCGCCGTTAATAAATGCAGTCCCTCCAATGCGAGCCACCCTGGAAGTTATAAAATTAATTTCTCCTGATAGTCTTTCTTTCTGATTAAAATCACCTGACATTTAGGAAAACCTTTCAGAAGAATTCACAGACAATACCCAGGTGGTTTTATTTAGTAAGGCAGAGAGACATTCAAATTATTTAGTGTTTTAGGGCCACATTCACAGACGTACCGATCCCTACACCGGAAGGAATGTTCTCACCCACACAGGGGGCACTGATAAAATGGAAATTGGACCCATACCGTATCTACAAGTGCATCCTGGACTCCAATGCACACATCAGAATGCAAGGGTGTACAGATCAGTATGCTCATGTGAATGAGGCCTATAGAACAGTGGTGTAGCATGGGTTGTCAGCACCCGGGGCAAGGCAAATAAATTGTGCCTCCTAACCTGCGGACTTTTAGCAAGTCCCTTCCAATACAATCGTACTGACCTACCCGATTCCTATACTGACCACTCTAACCTACTTGATTTCAACACTGACCAACCAGATTTCTTTACTGACCATTACACACTACCCTGACCACTATATTATACTGTCCACTACACTAACCACTATACTGGCCACTACACTAACCACTATACTGGCCACTACACTGTCCACTATACTGTCCTGCCTACAGTGCCTCTACCCCCCCCCCCCCTCCAGTCCATCCATTCCTCACCTTCTTGTCCTGCATGAGGGAGGAGGAGACAGCGGCCCCCGCAGCTCACACTTTCCAGTGCTCGTTTCCTGTGTCCCCCGCGCTCCAGCCACCATGTTCAGTGTTTACCAGCGCACTGTGATTGGGCGCATGGGGGCCGTGTGCAGAGGTGGGACTTCGGAAGCAACTGCAATCACAGACAGGCAAGCCCCACATGACCCCTATATGCCCAATCACAGGGTGCCAAACACTGAACATGACGGTGGGAGTGCGGGGGGACAGAGGAAATTAAAATTAGGAGGAGGCAGCACTGTGACACTACTGGCACGAAATTGCGCCCCCCTAAATGTCGCGCCTGGGGCCCCGGCACCCCTCGCTACGCCACTGCTATAGAAGGATTCATAGGTGTGCACAGCCTATTGCATTAGGGTGTGCACCTCAAAGCTCAAACACATATGCATGTGCATAGAGAGAGATTATATTTTATATATATATATATATATATTATATATATATATATATATATATATATATATATATATATATATATATATATAGCCGGTGTCAGTACTTTTTATTTTATTATTGTTTACAATTTTATTATTGATATTTTTCAACAGTTTTTTTTTTTCTTTTTTTAGGAGCCCCGTTAGGGGGCTTTGGTGAAATATCAGGGGTCTAAACAGAGGGAATATGCAGCACACAGGGTGATTAGAGTGTGTCCAGGCACACATCTATGGAGGGTTTTATAGCCCTGCTAACTTTCTGATCTAGATTAAAAAAAAAAAAAAAAAAAAAAAAAAGTCAACTTGGACCTAGTTTACACTTGTAGCTGGGAGAGTTTTTTTTCCCATGCAGTTCCCGAACTGCAACAGTGTTGAAGATGAAGAATCCCATTATTCTCAATAGGCAGTCAATACACCCGAACATTGCATTACTTTTTGCATAGTGTTAAAAAAAAAAAAAAAAAAGTATAGGAGTTTCTTTTGCGAGTTTTCACTAGCATGTGCTGCCCTATGCATGATAAACATGCCAAACATGCTCATGTACCTTATTTTGGCACTGAGCCAGGTGCATTTGGCGATGTACATTTTGCTGCATGGCAAAAATTGCACCATGTTTGAGGTGCCATTAAGAAATAATGTCATAGAAATCGCATTTTGCCGCAATTCTGCCCACGATTTCAGAATGGCCAAGTGGGAAGGCTGCCTTAAAGTCTGTAAGGCCAAAAACATTTGGATTCTGCTTCTGTATTACAAGGCACACATACAAATGTGCATAGCCATTATATTGTCTAGATATGGTTATCCTAAGACAGACAGACAGACCCAAGACAGACCCAAGACAGACCCAAGACAGACCCAAGACAGACCCAAGACAGACCCAAGACAGACCCAAGACAGACCCAAGACAGACCCAAGACAGACCCAAGACAGACCCAAGACAGACCCAAGACAGACCCAAGACAGACCCAAGACAGACCCAAGACAGACCCAAGAGAGCAGGTGAGGTAACGGTAAGCCCACTAAAAATTCAGCAGCTCCTTTGGGGGTCAGTGCTACACTTTTCTTTGAGTACATCATGGGACGCTAATATTCAATACCTGCTGGGTTATACTTGATCTCCAGGTGAATGGACATTGGCAGACCAAAAGGTCTTTAGACAAGAAGTGATCCCCTACATAACCCCTCCCATACAGGAAGTACTTCAGTTTTGTAGCAAGCACCGAATCCTCAAAAAGAGGGGGAGGGACCCAGTAGGACACAGTGTCAGGCTAATATTCATTAACTGCTGGGACATCCTAGAGCAATAGCCTTGAGGAGAGGGAGACACCCTGCCAAACAATAGCCATCAGACCTTATACAGCAGCCCGTACACTGCAGCCAAAAGCTGAATTCTTGGCTGACCGAACATCCACTTGATAAAATTTTGTGAACGTATGCACTGAAGACCAGGTAGCAGCCTTACAAATCTGAGCCACAGATACCTGGTGGCAAAAAGCCCAGGGAGGTTTCTACATCCCTGGTAGAATGAGCTCTCACTTTAAAGGGAGGAGCTTTACATTTCAGACCATAGGCCTGAATGACCGATTGACGGACCCAGTTGCCAATGGAAGCTTTGGAAGTTGCCTGCCCCTTCTTGGGCCCTTTTGGTAAAACAGAAACAGGAGTCTGATCCTCGGATCTCCACAAATCTAGACAAATAAACCTTGACTGCCCGGACAACGTCCAAAGAATTGCTGTTGACTCTCTTTTCCGCCGAATGAGGCTGAGAGAAAAAGAATGCAAAAGAATGTCCTGATTTAAATGAAAGGTCGACACCACTTTTGGAAAAAGGGGTGAAACAGGTCGTAACAGGACCCTGCCGTGGTGAAGGATCAAGTATGGTTCCCTACACAAAAGGGCCGTCAACTCCGACACCCTTCTAGCCGAAGTGATGGCCATCGGGAAGGCTAGCTTGAGTGACAGCAAGTCTAATGGAATTTCCTTGATAGGCACAAATGGTTGTTTCTGTAACACAGACAGCACCAAGTTCAAGTCCCAAGGACACATAGGTGACCTAATTGGGGGGGGGGGGGGGGGGGGGGCAGAGCAAGCAAGTTGCCCCTCTGCATAAAGGTTCGGATCAGTGAATGGAAGGCTAAAGGCCTTCGGAAGAATACTGATAGGGCTGAAACGTGACCTCTGATTGTACTTAAAGCCAATTTGATTTCCACAGCTGACTGTAGATATGAGAATTCTCCCAATCATGTATCTCCGTGGATACCATTTTTTGGCTTCACACCAAGCAATACAAGTCTTCCAGACCTTATGATAGATCTTCCTAGTGACACTCATTCACCAGGGTATACACCACTGGTCCAGAGATGCTACAATTCTTTAACACCCTTGCTTCAATAGCCATGCTCTCAAATTTAGAGACTGTAAATTGGGGTGGAATATATGACCTTGAGACAGTAGATCAGGGTGACGTGGAAGCCTCTGGCCATCCCCAACATTGGCAAATTTCCTGGAACACCCCTGGGTGTAGGGACCATTCCCCCGGGAAGATCTGCTGGTGGCTGATATAATCTGCCTTCCAGTTCTCTAATCCCAGGATAGAATTGGCACCTGTCCCTCTGCCCAGGCTAGTATGTCAGAGCTGAATGACTCCTGGTACCGCCTTGGTGGTTTATATAGGCCACTGCAGTGGCATTGTCGGACTGAACCCTGATAGGGCAGTCCTGAAGCTCCGCTGTCCAGGACCGTAGGACATACTGCCTGCAATTCCAGTTGATGGGCAAGATCTGTTCGGTCCTTGACCATTTCTCCTGAACTGTGAGCCCTTCTAAGTTCACTCCCCAGCCGGAGAGACTGGCAACTGTAGTCCGTACTCTCCACGTTACCGGAAGGAAGGATCTTCCCTTTCGCAGGTTCTGATCCTGCAACCACCAGTTTAGTCTTAAGCGTGCCTGAGGAGATAAGAACATTGGATAATCCAGGCCTTGTCCTCTCCTGTTCCAAACCAACAAGATGTCTTGTTGTAGAGGCCTGGAATGAAACTGGGCATAGGGCACCGCCTTGAAGGAGGATACCCTCCTCCCTAGAAGACTCATGGAGGGTTGTCTGGTGGCCCTTATCTGACACACCTGATCCTTCAGGGCACAGATCCTTGCGGGTGGCAAGAATATTCTTGCTTGGACTGTATCTAGGATCAGACCTAAATACTTTAGACTTTGAATGCGTCTGAAGGTTGACTTTTTGGTATTTATGATCCAGCCTAAGCTTTCAAAATACCGCACTGTGCATGTTATGCTCTGTTCTAGAGGCTGTAGTGAGTGATCTCTGAGCAGGAGATCATGCAGATACCCGAGCACCTGGATCCCTTGGGCTCTTAAAAGACCCAGTACTGGTGCTAA
Organism: Lithobates pipiens; assembly: GCF_037356315.1. NCBI lineage: Eukaryota > Metazoa > Chordata > Amphibia > Anura > Ranidae > Lithobates > Lithobates pipiens. The sequence goes on from NW_027507758.1 coordinate 39,508,881, forward strand.
GACCTTTGTGAACACCCGGGGAGCTGTAGCAAGCCCGAAGGGTAGAGCCACAAACTGAAAATGCCGTTCCTCTACTACAAGTCACAAGAAACTCTGATGAGGATGAAAGATAGGTACCTGCAAATACGTGTCCTTTATATCGATGGAGGCAAGAAAGTCTCCCATCTGGAGTGAGACCCTCTACAAGCCGGGCCCTCCTGTACCTTCTGTATTAAACTGTACTGTAATTGTGCTGCCCCCCCCTCTAAATTGCAAAGTGCTGCGTAAACAAGCCAGTTACCTTGGCTCATTGTTAGGGATCAATTGAGTTCACCCCAAGTCTGGAATTGTTGCACTTATCTCTTCTGTAACTAGGTGGCTGGGTACCTGGTGACATTAGTTAAGGCAAGGACAGATTAGGGATAGATGGGATACCTCAACCAATGGGCAGGGGTTTTCTTAAATCCCTTGGCCTGCTGGGAGAACCTATATATTTGGGTGGAGTCAGGTGATCGTTGTTCTGTGCCACCTGGATGGCTGTTGTATTGCCCGGGCTGCTAGGCCAGAGTTTGGGCCTATCCCGGGCACATCTGGCTGCTAGGCTGTCTGGAGGTCCTATCCAGAGGCAAGAGAGCAGTGCAGAGTTTGGACTGCGGCTTGCAGTCCAACCAGAAGTGACAGTTCTGCCAGCCGGAGAACCTGTCATGGTCGGAGGTAGAAGGGAAGCTGTCGCCACCAAGAGACCAGCCACCTTATTACCAGGGACCAAAATGAGTAGCTGAAGCAAGTACTGGAGCAGTGTACTCACCAACTGGGGACAGTGAAGAATTGGGATACTTCAGAAGGCGTCAAGCCAGGGACTCAGCCAGTGGAGGCGACGCTTGAAGAGCAGCCTTGTGTGTCAAGCCAGAGACCGAGCAGGCCAGTGGGGTGAAGCTTGAGAAGTATCTGGAGTGCCAGGCTAGGGACCCAGAAGAGAAGCAGGGGTGACGCTTGAGGAAGATACTTAAAGCGGGAGTTCCGCCTTTTTTTTTTTTTTTTAAAGCCAGCAGCTACAAATACTGCAGCTGCTGACTTTTAAAATAAGGACATTTACCCGCCCAGCGCGCCCGCGATGTCGGCACCCGAAGCCGATCTCTTGATCGTCTCTCAGGTGCTGCTGCCACCGCCATCTTGGGTATGGGAATCAGGAAGTGGAGCCTTGCGGCTTCATTCCCCGGTCCCATACTGCGCATGCGCGAGTCGCGCTGCGCAATAAGGATGGTCCTCGCTGTCTCTGCGATCCGTGTGTTTCCCAGCAGACAGCGGGGGACCTGCATTCTGCCGATATCTATGCCGGAAGTGGGTGCAGATACCTGTACTGTACAGGTACCTGCACCCCCCTCCCCCCTGAAAGGTGCCAATTGTGGCGCTGGAGGGGGGGGGGGTTCCAATGAGCGGAAGCTCCACTTTAGGGTGGAGCTCCGCTTTAAGTGAAAATTGGAAGAACTCAAAGGGTTCGGTTGCAGGGAATTGGCAAGTCTAGTGAGAGAGACAGGGATCTGAGTGGGTTAAGAACCTACAAGAAGTGACTGTAAAGAAAGTAAAGGAGTTTGTTACAACTTGTGTTAGGAACTGTTCTAAGACTGTTGCCATAGAAGACAGCATTCCTACACATGTAGATGTGGTGTCTTGCTGGATGCCTTTCGCTGGATGCCTTTCCCTGCATGGCTTTCTACCTGTAGAAGTCTCTGAGTCTGCTAATTAACATTGCAACTACCTAAGGGTGTCCTGTTCCTCTCTCCCAAAGTTCTGTTCAAGAGAAATAAAATCACTTTGCATTCCAGAAGTGTCTGGCACCCAGAAATCTATCTTGCATTACACCCAATATGCCTCACAACTCATTCCATACAGAAGGATGTCAGCAGCTCTTGGCTCTGGAGGTTCTCATTAGACTAAAGAAGGCCTGGCTACAATTATTAATAATGTATTTTTTTGTTCTAGTTTGGGTGTTTGTTATTTTATTAATAATAATAAATTTAATATTTTTTAAGGTTAGGTTATTTATTAATATTTTACATAATAATTTATTTTAACTTATGATTTTTTGTTATTTGTGTATTTATTTTACATTTATTCATATATTACTATTTTATTTTTTACATATTTAATTTGAGCCAAAAACAAAAAACGCACAAATACACACAAAAAATGCAGCGTTTCCATTCATTTCTATAAGAATAGTAACGCGCCAAAAACACCAAAATCTGCCTGATTTGAGCGACAAATAAAGCTCCAGAACTTGTTTGAGCTTCAGGCGACATGGAGTGTAGATGTGAACCATCTCCATAGAGAATAATTATTATTTTTTTCTCCTCCAGCATTTTGAGCTTCAAGCTGCAAAACGCTCAGGTGTGAAAGCAGCCTAATGCTCTGTAAACACAGTCGGATTTTCTGACAGAAAATGTTTGATGGGAGCTTTTTGTTGGAAATTCCGACCGTGTGTACGCTCCATCAGACATTTTGTATCGGAATTTCCGTCACACAAAATTTGAGAACTGGATCTCAAATTTTCCGACAACAAAATCCATTGTTGGAAATTTCGATCGTGTGTACACAATTCCGACACACAAAGTGCCACGCATGCTCGGAATCAAGCAGAAAAGCCGCACTGGCTATTAAACTTCATTTTTCTCAGCTCGTCGTACGTCACCACGTTCTTGACGTTCGCAATTTCCAACCAACTTTGTGTGACCGTGTATATGCAAGACAAGTTTGAGCCAATATCCGTCGGAAATAATCCTATGGATTTTGTTGTCGGAATGTCCGATCGCATGTATGGAGCATTAGAGTTGCTAACTACCCGCTGGATTGTTTTTACAAACAGCAGGCGTGGACACCCCCTGCCACACTCCAAGGCTCTCTCGGGCTCTCCCATCCCCCCAGGAGACCTGAGCAACTAGTCAGCACATCTGTCGGTTGGCTGGACCGTCGAAAAATGCCAGGATCGGCTTTGACTGGCTCTTTGCTATGGTAACCTGAAAGCGATGACCCGACATCACTTCCGGTTTACCCGGATTTCAACAGCGCCATCTTAAAAAAAAAAAAAAAAAAAAAAAAATCGAAAGCATTCAAAAATGCGGATCTTGGTGTTTTGAATGCTTAGGCATTTGGGTCTTAAAGAACCCAGAACTCTGCATAAAGAGTACCTGCCACATGCCTATTGCTGCCACAAGGATGTTTACATCCATTGTGACATCAATAAAAGTGATATATAAAAAAAAAAAAAAAAAATTCTAAATTAAAGCAACATTGTAAAAAAAATGAATAATAAAAATAAAAAAAATGTAAAGTGCTTCCGTCCCCCCATGCAAAGGTGAACGCTTGCATTGGTCCTGCACGCAAACAGCGATCATCCCACACATGTGAGGTATCACTTCAAACATCAGATCATATTAGGCTTGTGCAATTCGTTTCGTAACGAATCGAAATTCGGCCGAATTTTGCATCCGAATGTCCGAATAAAAAAATAACAAATTACAACAAATACGAAAGAAATAACAAATGAATTCGACATGATTCGAAATTATTTCAACCGTATTCGAAATTATTTCAACATGATTCGACATTATTTCAACCGCATTTGAAAATATTTTGTGACCCGACTTTAGGGCCATGTATCTCGGGGTCACTTGGTGCTAAACACTTCAAATTAGAAAATGTTGTAGTACTAGTAGTATTGTGTTTGCATACCAAATTTGGGGTTTCTAGCTATAAGTGACCCCAAAATCGGGTCGCAAAATGTTATTAGAGCAGAGAATGACATTTTGCGACCCGATTTTGGGGCTACATATCTCGGGGTCACTTATAGCTAGAAACCCCAAATTTGGTATGCAAACACAATAGTACTAGCACTACAACATATCCAAATTTGGAGTTTCTAGCACCAAGTGACCCCGAGATACATGGCCCTAAAGTCGGGTCACAAAATATTTTTGAATATGGTTGAAATAATGTCGAATCATGTTGAAATCATTTCGAATGCATTCGAAATGATTTCAACATGATTCGACATTATTTCAACTGCATTCGAAATGATTTCAACATGATTCAACATTATTTCAACCGCATTCGAAAATATGTGACCCGACTTTAGGGCCATGTATCTCGGGGTTACTTGGTGCTAAACACTTCAAATTTGGATATGTTGTAGTGCTAGTATTATTGTGTTTGCATACCAAAAAAAATGAAATTAAATCATTTCGAATGCGGTTGAAATAATGTCGAATCATGTTGAAATCATTTCGAATCCGGTAGAAATATTTTCGAATTTGGTTGAAATATTTTCGAATGTGGCCGATTTTTCAAATTCGGTAGAAAACTAAACGAAATCCGAAAATGAATATAACTAAACGAAATTAATGAATTAACGAATTACCACAAAACGAAACTAAACAATTTTTTTCCTTTTGCACATGTCTAGATCATATACAGTGATTGTAGCACCAGACCTCTTCTGTAAGTCTAAAGTGGTAACCTGTAAAGCAGGGGTCTCAAACTGGTGGCCCTCCAGCTGTTGCAAAACTACAAGTCCCATGAGGCATTGCAAGGGTGACAGTTACAAGCATGACTCCCACAAGCAGAGGCATGATGGGACTTGTAGTTTTGCAACAGCTGGAGGGCCACCAGTTTGAGACCCCTGCTGTAAAGTCTTTTAAAGCTCCGCCTATGTATATTAAAATTTACAGTGTTTGACGCCGTTCCACAGACGTGTGCAATTTTAAAGTGTGGCATGTTTGGTATCTATTTACTCAGCGTAACTGCCGTAACATAATTTTTTATAGGTTACAATTAAATTGGGTTATGTATTTTTTGCATAAAAAAAAAAAAAAAATTATATATATAGCACATACACACACAAAAACACACATATATTAATATATTTTAATATTTATATATAAAAAAATAAAAAAAAATAATCGCAAAACCCACCATTGTGCTCTCTAGGGTCTCTGCTTTAAAAAAAATAAAATAAAAATAAATCTGCGTTTTGGGGTTCTAATTTTCAAACAAAAAAAATTGATTGTTACATGTAACCAAAAAAAGTGTCAGAAAAAGGTCTGGAGGTCAAGTGGTTAAAGCAAGAGCATATAGAAAACAAAAGTTTTTTGTGTTGAGGAACAGTGCGCTACACAAAAAAAACCCCATTAAAGTGGAAGTAAACCCTAGTATTGTTTTCAGCCAAGGAAGCTGCCATCTTAGCCTCTGTTTGATCTGCCATGGTGCTGTACTTGTGGTCAGTTATGACACCAGCCATTGGATGGTTTGACAGTTTTGTTGAGAGCTCAAGCAAATGTGACAGTGACGGCATGTCGGGAATGTAACTGTTAAATCGATGGGTTTATCTGCGCTTTTAGACCCCTTTCACACTAAGGAAGTTTTCAGGCGTTTTAGCGCTAGAAATAGTGCCTGAAAACTGCCTCCCATTCATTGCAATGGGTGCTTTCACTCCCGGGCAGTGCGCTTATGGGACATTAGAAAAAGTCCTGCAAACAGCATTTTTGGGGTAGTTTGGGAGCGCTGTATACAGCACTCCCAAAATGCCCCTGCCCATTGCAATGAATGGGCATCGCTTCCGAAGCGCCTAAAAACAGGCATTTGAGGGGCGTTAAAAACACCCCTTAACCACTTGGGATCCGCGCTATTGCAAAATGACGGCAATAGCGCGGACCCACATTTTCGGGACTACGTCTATTGACGTAGTCCCGGTTACGAGCGGCCTGCGCGCCCCCTGAGGGGCGCGCGCGGCGCGCTCTGTGATCGGCGAGTCCGTGAGACTCGCCTGATCACCGATCCGTGTAAGGGGTCGATCCCGACCCCTTATCACGTGATCAGCTGTCAGCCAATGACAGCTGATCATGTGATAAAACGGAGCCGGTAATCGGCTAGTATTCCTCCTCGCGCTGACAGCGCGAGGAGAAAAAAAAAAAGCCGATCGCCGGCGGCCGTGTTCGGGACATCAGTCCCGATCACGGCCAGCAATTTAAAAGGACACCTGCCCCCTGCCAGTGCCCACCTGCCACCCGCAGTGCCATCCTGAAATAAAGTAAGTGCCCCCCTGTCAGTGCCACCCAGCAGTGCCCATAGTGCCCCCCAGCAGTGCCCACAGTGCCACCCAGCAGTGCCCACAGTGCCACCCAGCAGTGCCACCCACAGTGCCACCCAAAATCTGCCTCAGGTGCTGCACCCCAGTGCCGCCCATCAGTGCCCAGCAGTGCCGCCCATCAGTGCCCAGCAGTGCCGCCCATCAGTGCCCAGCAGTGCCACCTATCAGAGCCACCTATCAGTGCCACCTATCAGTGCCCATCAGTCCCATCTATCTGTGGTACCTATCAGTGCCCATCCGTGCCACCCATCCGTGCCACTTATCCGTGCCACCCATCCGTGCCATCTTATCTGTGCCCATCTTTGCCCATCAGTGCCACCTTATCTGTGCCCATCGGTGCCGCCTTATCTGTGCCTATTAGTGCCGCCTTAACTATGCCTATCAGTGCCCACCAGTGCAGCCTATCAGTGCCCACCAATGCAGCCCATCAGTGCCCACCAATGCAGCCCATCAGTGCCCACCAATGCAGCCCATCAGTGCCCACCAATGCAGCCCATCAGTGCCCACCAATGCAGCCCATCAGTGCCCACCAATGCAGCCCATCAGTGCCCACCAATGCAGCCCATCAGTGCCCACCAATGCAGCCCATCAGTGCCCACCAATGCAGCCCATCAGTGCCCACCAATGCAGCCCATCAGTGCCCACCAATGCAGCCCATCAGTGCCCACCAATGCAGCCCATCAGTGCCCACCAATGCAGCCCATCAGTGCCCACCAATGCAGCCCATCAGTGCCCACCAATGCAGCCCATCAGTGCCCACCAATGCAGCCCATCAGTGCCGCCTAATCAGCGCACTTCAATGAAGGAGAAAAATGACCCGTTTGCAAAATTTTATAACAAACTATTAAAACATGATTTTTTTTTTTTTGCATCTTTTTTTGTTTGTTTAGCAAAAAATAAAACTCCGAGCTGTAACTAAATACCACCAAAAGAAAGCTCTATTTGTGGGAAAAAAATGATAAAAAATTCATTTGGGTACAGTGTTGTATGGCCGCGCAATTGTCATTCAAAGTGCATCAGCGCTGAAAGCTGAAAATTGGTCTGGGACTGAGGGGGGTTTAAGTGCCCAGTAAGCAAGTGGTTAAACACCTATGCAAATGATAGGTGCACAGCACACAGTGTTTTATGTTCACACTATCAAAATGTGAAGCTTCAGCGTAGCTTCAAAATTAAAGCCTCATGTTGAGTCAGCAGGCATATGAAGCCTTTTAATGCCTCCCATTCAAGTCTTTAGTCATGCTTCGCAAACACTCTGGCAGGCGTTTACGGGGCATTCAAATTAGTTTATTTCCTGTAATGCCACTTTTGGAGCAGTTTTAAAACACCTTAACGCTCAGACGCTTCAAAACTGCACGTTTGGTGAGTATTTTTAACTCATCAACACCGGTCTAACACCCATACTAAAACTCATTAACGCGAGTCTAACGCTATAGAAGCATTTGTTAAGCGTTAGAAGTTTAGACAAGTGTGAACAAGCCCATACCCCTGTTCACACCGGCACAATTTGGCAGGAGCCTATTGCCGGCAATAGGAGCGTCTCACCGATTTTCAAAAGTAGTTCCTGCACGACTTTTGGCGACTTAGGGGGCAATTTCAAAGACATCTGTGCATGAATCTGCACAGATGTCTTTCAAGTTGCCCCCCCCCCCCAAAGTCAGATTGAAATGCAGCTTTGAAAACGTGCGAGGGCGATGAACGTGCATGATTTCAAAGCCGAGTTCAGTGTGGATGAGGGCCAAGTCTTTTTACGCAGAGCAATTCATCGCATCACAAAGCATGCTTGAATGAGGTGTAATTTTGTGACACGTTAATAAAGTTAAAATAAAAAATAAAAATACACAGTGCAATGCGTTGTAACAACACATTGCACCCCACTCTCACTTCACATACACAGTAGCGTGCACACATTTTAGCACGTGGTCTGGTGCCTCACACAAGCATACTTACGTGTACCATGTGGGTGCATGTCCCTAAACGCACACTGTCTGCATTTAGGGACCTGCACTCACATGGCTGTGAAATTGGGACCAGCATCTAACTCCGTGCAGCCGCTGCGTCCCAGTAAACACAAATGGGACTGCGTGCATGCGCATGCTTGGACCCCCTGCACAGCCCATCACCATGCAGGTTAAGATGGCCCTTTACAAAGATGTACGCCCCTGTGAACGAGGCCTACATTTATTAGCAAATAAACTGGAAAGTATTAAAAAAAAAAAAAAACCTGCATAGCAACCTACAGAAAAGTGTCATGGATGCCTTAGCAACCAGTTAGGTGTTGCTCTCCTCTTAGGCCTCACACATGCTGGCTGTTTAGTCACAGTGCATGAGAGTGCAGGGCAACGTCCAGTCCCCAGTAACACTCAAGGATAGGCCGAATCCGGACGATGGGCCGAGCAGTGCGAATGTTTAGGGCAGTATGTGCCCAAGAGCGAATCACAAGTGTGCATGAGGCCTAAAAATAAATCAAGGGCGCAATCTGGGCACTGTGAGCAACTGTTCCAGGTTGCTCCCTCCAGTTTTTATACAGGGGCCCATAAAGACTTAACTACTACTACGGTATTTTACCTACCACAGGATTGGGATTACCAGAGTGAGCCATGACTCATCCCCATCAACCTTCACCTGCCGTACCAAGCTGTTCCACCTGCTCCTCTTCACTAGCTGCATCACATGACCATAAAATCACATGACTCATCCATTACCTGGAAGGTGCCTTTCCAGCTTCCCTCTAGACGGGTATGCTTAACGCTGCACCATTGAGGCTGGATTCACACATATGTGATGCCAGACATTACATGTGATTCACATAGGGTTGTCACCTCATCCCTTTAACCACTTCAGCCCCAGGAAGATTTGGCTGCTCAATGATCGGACCATTTTTTGCGATTGGGCACTGCGATGCTTTAAATGACAATTGCGTGGTCGTGCGATGTTGTACCCAAACAAAATTTGATGTATTTTTTTTCCCATAAATAGAGCTTTCATAAGTCCGATGGAGCAAAGTCCGATCGTGTGTACACAAAACCATTGGACTTTTGTACAAACTACAAACACGCATGCTCAGAACCAATGCAAAAGATCAGACAACAATACAGAAGTTGACCAAAGGTGGCGCTGGAGTAATTGAACGTCCTCTTTTGAACTGTCGTCAGTACGTTGAAATGTCACTACGTTCGTGTTTGTTGCCTAAAAAGTCAGATCGTGTGTATGCAATACAAACTTACACCAACGCCCTTTGTACAAAAGTCCACGGGAAAGTTTGTACAAAGTTTTGTACATACGATTGTGTGTATGAGGCTTTAGATGCGATGCAGGAACCTGCACAGGAATCAGGAACCCAGACTTAAGCCAGGGAATGAATCAAACATCTGCTGTCTGCCCTCCAGAAGATTTACCCCCCTTAATGACCTGGCCATTTTTTGCAATAAGGCACTGCATTACTTTAAAGAGGAAGTAAACCTTGATGGATTTACTTCTTCTTTGTCTACCTGCAAAGGTAAAGCATAATGGGCTACTATGCATGGCATAGTAGCCCATTATGTGTCACTTACCTGACACAGGAGCCAGCAATGTCACCGCTGTCCCCTGTAGTACGGAGCGTCCATCTTCTTCCGGGTATCGCTACTTCGGCCACTCACAGCGCCGGAGCAGCGATGACGTCACTCCCGCTCATGCGCATGGGAGCCGCCACTAACGGCATATCGCCGATAGCAGCGGCATGCTGCTAACGGCTATAGTGCGCCTGCGCTCTGCTGTCTATGGCGCATGCGCCATAGACAGTGATGCCTGTGTTTTTGTAAATCTCTCCTAAACCTACACGGTTTCTTGGACCTACAGGTAAGCCTTAATCTAGGCTTACCTATAGGTCAAAGTGGTTTGTAAGGGTTTACAACCACTTTAACTGACAATTTTGCCGTCATGCAACGCTGTACACAAACTAAATTTATATAATTTTTTCCAACAAATAGAGGTTTTGGTGGTATTTAATCACCTCTGTGGTTTTTATTTTTTGCGCTATAAACAAAAAAATACCGATCATTTTGGAAAATATATATATATTTTACTTTCTGCTTTAAAACATATTCATTAAAAAAAAAAAAAAAATTAGAATGTCTTCATAAATTTAGACCAATATGTATCCTGCTACGTATTTTTGGTAAAAAAAAATCCCAATAAGTGTATATTGATTGGTTTTCGCAAAAGTTATAGCGTCTACAAACTATGGGATATATACTGAAATTTTTCTTTATTCTATCTTTCTTTACTAGTAATGGCAGCGATCAGCGACTTAGGCCTCATGCACACGAGACGCAGTTAAACGCGCGTTCAGATGCAGTTGGACAGTTTTTTCAACTGCACCTGAACTCATTCAATGTTATCCTATGTGTCCATGCACACAGTCTCGTTTTTTTCCGTTTATATGCAGTTGCGTTTAATCTCGTTTTTCCAGAAGCAAAAAAATGCGTTCAGAAACAAAAATTTCTGCGTTTCAGACGCAAAACGCGGCTAAACGCGGCTAAACGCGGCACCCGCGTTTAGCCGCGTTTGCGTTTATATGCGTTTTTAAAGGTGACCTTTTTTTTACATTAAAAATCTCAAAAATGATTGCAAATGATGAAAAACCATTAGAAAAATATTTTAAACAATTGCAATTGCAAGTGGACAATCCACAACTTGTGGCAAGTGACGTGGCAAGTGGACAATCCACAACTTGTGGCAAGTGACATGGCAGGTGGCAAGTGATGTGGCAAGTGGACAATCCACAACTTGTGGCAAGTGACGTGGCAGGTGAAGTGGCAAGTGACGTGGAAAGTGGACAATCCACAACTTGTGGCAGGTGACGTGGCAAGTGACCTGGCAGGTGACGCGGCAAGTGACTTGGCAGGTGACGTGGCAAGTGGAAAATCAACAACTTGTGGCAGGTGACTGGCATGTGACGTGGCAAGTGGACAATCCATAACTTGTGGCAGGTGACGTGGCATGTGACGTGGCAAGTGGACAATCCACTTGTGGCAGGGGATGTGGCAAGTGACGTGGCGAGTGGACAATCCACAACTTGTGTCAGGTGACGTGGCAAGTGGACAATCCACAACTTGTGGCAGGTGATGGGGCAAGTGATGTGGCAAGTGGACAATCCACTTGTGGCAGGGGATGTGGCAGGTGACGTGGCGAGTGGACAATCCACAACTTGTGTCAGGTGACGTGGCAAGTGGACAATCCACAACTTGTGGCAGGTGATGTGGCAAGTGATGTGGCAAGTGGACAATCCACTTGTGGCAGGTGACGTGGCAGGGGACGTGGCAAGGGACGTGGCAAGTGGACAATCCACAACTTGTGGCAGGTGATGTGGCTGGTGACGTGGCAAGTGGACAATCCACATCTTGTGGCAGGTGACGTGGCAGGTGACGTGGAAAGTGGTGTGGCAAGTGGACAATCCACAACTTGTGGCAGGTGATGTGGCTGGTGACGTGGTAAGTGGACAATCCACAACTTGTGGCAGATGGCATGGCAGGTGACGTGGAAAGTGGACAATCCACATCTTGTGGCAAGTGACATGGCAGGTGATGTGGCAAGTGACGTGGCAAGTGGACAATCCACAACTTGTGGCAGGTGACGTGGCAGGTGATGTGGCAAGTGATGTGGCAGGTGATGTGACAAGTGGACAATCCACATCTTGTGGCAAGTGACGTGGCAGCTGACTTGGCAAGTGACGTGGCAGGTGACGTGGCAAGTGACATGGCAAGTGGACAATCCACATCTCGTGGCAAGTGACGTGGCAGGTGATGTGGCAAGTGACGTGGCAAGTGGACAATCCACAACTTGTGGCAGGTGACGTGGCAGGTGATGTGGCAAGTGACGTGGCAGCTGACGTGGCAAGTGACGTGGCAAGTGGACAATCCATAACTTGGGGCAGGTGACGTGGCAAGTGACGTGGCAGGTGACGTGGCAAGTGATGTGGCAAGTGGACAATCCACAGCTTGTGGCAAGTGATGTGGCAAGTGGACAATCCACAACTTGTGGCAGGTGACGTGGCAGGTGACGTGGCAAGTGAACAATCCACAACTTGTGGCAGGTGACGTGGCAAGTGACGTGGCAGGTGAAGTGGCAAGTGACGCGGCAAGTAGACAATCCACAACTTGTGGCAGGTGATGTGGCAAGTGACGTGGCAGGTGATGTGGCAAGTCACTTGGCAAGTGGACAATCCACAACTTGTGGCAGGTGATGTGGCTGGTGACGTGGCAAGTGGACAATCCACAGCTTGTGGCAGGTGGCATGGCAGATGACGTGGAAAGTGGACAATCCACATCTCGTGGCAAGTGACGTGGCAGCTGACGTGGCAAGTGACGTGGCAAGTGGACAATCCAAAACTTGTGGCAGGTGACGTGGCAAGTGACGTGGCAGGTGACGTGGCAAGTGATGTGGCAAGTGGACAATCCACAGCTTGTGGCAAGTGACGTGGCAAGTGGACAATCCACAACTTGTGGCAGGTGACGTGGCAAGTGACGTGGCAGGTGACGTGGCAAGTGATGTGGCAAGTGGACAATCCACAGCTTGTGGCAAGTGACGTGGCAAGTGGACAATCCACAACTTGTGGCAGGTGACGTGGCAGGTGACGTGGCAAGTGAACAATCCACAACTTGTGGCAGGTGACGTGGCAAGTGACGTGGCAGGTGATGTGGCAAGTGACGCGGCAAGTAGACAATCCACAACTTGTGGCAGGTGATGTGGCAAGTGACGTGGCAGGTGATGTGGCAAGTCACGTGGCAAGTGGACAATCCACAACTTGTGGCAGGTGATGTGGCTGGTGACGTGGCAAGTGGACAATCCACAGCTTGTGGCAGGTGGCATGGCAGATGACGTGGAAAGTGGACAATCCACATCTCGTGGCAAGTGACGTGGCAGGTGATGTGGCAAGTGACGTGGCAAGTGGACAATCCACAATTTGTGGCAGGTGACGTGGCAGGTGATGTGGCAAGTGGACAATCCCCAACTTGTGGCAAGTGACGTGGCAAGTGGACAATCCACAACTTGTGGCAGGTGCCGTGGCAAGTGACACGGCAAATGCAAGTGTACAACTGCTCTCTATGCTGCTGCTGCTCACTCTGATCAAAATAGCAGAAATAGTTAAAAAAAATGCTTTGAGAGCTTGGGGAGGGTCTACATGATGTTATCTTTATAAACGCGTTTAAACGCAAACGCGTCTAAACGCGTCTAAACGCGTCTAAACGCGGCATGCAAACGCGGCAAAACGCGCGTTTCTAAACGCGCGTTTCAGCTTTTTTTTAACAGAGGTTTCATCTGCGTCTCGTGTGCATGAGGCCTAAGGCCTCATGCACACGAGACGCAGATGAAACCTCTGTTAAAAAAAAGCTAAAAAGCGCGTTTAGAAACGCGCGTTTTGCCGCGTTTGCATGTCGCGTTTAGACGCGTTTAGACGCGTTTAGACGCGTTTGCGTTTAGACGCGTTTATAAAGATAACATCATGTAGACCCTCCCCAAGCTCTCAAAGCATTTTTTTTAACTATTTCTGCTATTTTGATCAGAGTGAGCAGCAGCAGCATAGAGAGCAGTTGTACACTTGCATTTGCCGTGTCACTTGCCACGGCACCTGCCACAAGTTGTGGATTGTCCACTTGCCACGTCACTTGCCACAAGTTGGGGATTGTCCACTTGCCACATCACCTGCCACGTCACCTGCCACAAATTGTGGATTGTCCACTTGCCACGTCACTTGCCACATCACCTGCCACGTCACTTGCCACGAGATGTGGATTGTCCACTTTCCACGTCATCTGCCATGCCACCTGCCACAAGCTGTGGATTGTCCACTTGCCACGTCACCAGCCACATCACCTGCCACAAGTTGTGGATTGTCTACTTGCCGCGTCACTTGCCACATCACCTGCCACATCACCTGCCACGTCACTTGCCAAGTCACCTGCCACAAGTTGTGGATTGTTCACTTGCCACGTCACCTGCCACGTCACCTGCCACAAGTTGTGGATTGTCCACTTGCCACGTCACTTGCCACAAGCTGTGGATTGTCCACTTGCCACGTCACTTGCCACGTCACCTGCCACGTCACCTGCCACAAGTTTTGGATTGTCCACTTGCCACGTCACTTGCCACGTCAGCTGCCACGTCACTTGCCACGAGATGTGGATTGTCCACTTTCCACGTCATCTGCCATGCCACCTGCCACAAGCTGTGGATTGTCCACTTGACACGTCACCAGCCACATCACCTGCCACAAGTTGTGGATTGTCCACTTGCCACGTGACTTGCCACATCACCTGCCACGTCACTTGCCACATCACCTGCCACAAGTTGTGGATTGTCTACTTGCCGCGTCACTTGCCACTTCACCTGCCACGTCACCTGCCACGTCACCTGCCACAAGTTGTGGATTGTCCACTTGCCACGTCACTTGCCACAAGCTGTGGATTGTCCACTTGCCACATCACTTGCCACGTCACTTGCCACGTCACCTGCCACAAGTTTTGGATTGTCCACTTGCCACGTCAGCTGCCACGTCACTTGCCACATCACCTGCCACGTCACCTGCCACAAGTTGTGGATTGTCCACTTGCCACGTCACTTGCCACATCACCTGCCACGTCACTTGCCACGAGATGTGGATTGTCCACTTGCCATGTCACTTGCCACGTCACCTGCCACGTCACTTGCCACGTCAGCTGCCACGTCACTTGCCACAAGATGTGGATTGTCCACTTGTCACATCACCTGCCACATCACTTGCCACATCACCTGCCACAAGTTGTGGATTGTCCACTTGCCACGTCACTTGCCACATCACCTGCCACGTCACTTGCCACAAGATGTGGATTGTCCACTTTCCACGTCACCTGCCATGCCATCTGCCACAAGTTGTGGATTGTCCACTTACCACGTCACCAGCCACATCACCTGCCACAAGTTGTGGATTGTCCACTTGCCACACCACTTTCCACGTCACCTGCCACGTCACCTGCCACAAGATGTGGATTGTCCACTTGCCACGTCACCAGCCACATCACCTGCCACAAGTTGTGGATTGTCCACTTGCCACGTCCCTTGCCACGTCCCCTGCCACGTCACCTGCCACAAGTGGATTGTCCACTTGCCACGTCACCTGACACAAGTTGTGGATTG
Source organism: Lithobates pipiens (assembly GCF_037356315.1). NCBI lineage: Eukaryota > Metazoa > Chordata > Amphibia > Anura > Ranidae > Lithobates > Lithobates pipiens. Next base: position 39,524,158 of record NW_027507758.1, read on the forward strand.
TCCACTCGCCACGTCACTTGCCACATCACCTTCCACAAGTGGATTGTCCACTTGCCACGTCCCCTGCCACAAGTGGATTGTCCACTTGCCACGTCACTTGCCACGTCACCTGCCACAAGTTATGGATTGTCCACTTGCCACGTCACATGCCAGTCACCTGCCACAAGTTGTTGATTTTCCACTTGCCACGTCACCTGCCAAGTCACTTGCCGCGTCACCTGCCAGGTCACTTGCCACGTCACCTGCCACAAGTTGTCTATTGTCCACTTGCCACGTCACATGCCAGTCACCTGCCACAAGTTGTTGATTTTCCACTTGCCACGTCACCTGCCAAGTCACTTGCCGCGTCACCTGCCAGGTCACTTGCCACGTCACCTGCCACAAGTTGTCTATTGTCCACTTGCCACGTCACATGCCAGTCACCTGCCACAAGTTGTTGATTTTCCACTTGCCACGTCACCTGCCAAGTCACTTGCCGCGTCACCTGCCAGGTCACTTGCCACGTCACCTGCCACAAGTTGTCTATTGTCCACTTTCCATGTCACTTGCCACTTCACCTGCCACGTCACTTGCCACAAGTTGTGGATTGTCCACTTGCCACATCACTTGCCACCTGCCATGTCACTTGTTACAAGTTGTGGATTGTCCACTTGCCACGTCACTTGCCACAAGTTGTGGATTGTCCACTTGCAATTGCAATTGTTTAAAATATTTTTCTAATGGTTTTTCATCATTTGCAATCATTTTTGAGATTTTTAATGTAAAAAAAAAGGTCACCTTTAAAAACGCATATAAACGCAAACGCGGCTAAACGCGGTAGCGGCGTTTTGCCGCGTTTTACCGCGTTTTGCCGCGTTTTGCGTCTGAAACGCAGAAATTTTTGTTTCTGAACGCATTTTTTTGCTTCTGGAAAAACGAGATTAAACGCAACTGCATATAAACGGAAAAAAACGAGACTGTGTGCATGGACACATAGGATAACATTGAATGAGTTCAGGTGCAGTTGAAAAAACTGTCCAACTGCATCTGAACGCGCGTTTAACTGCGTCTCGTGTGCATGAGGCTTTAGGCCTCATGCACACGAGACGCAGTTAAACGCGCGTTCAGATGCAGTTGGACAGTTTTTTCAACTGCACCTGAACTCATTCAATGTTATCCTATGTGTCCATGCACACAGTCTCGTTTTTTTCCGTTTATATGCAGTTGCGTTTAATCTCGTTTTTCCAGAAGCAAAAAAATGCGTTCAGAAACAAAAATTTCTGCGTTTCAGACGCAAAACGCGGCTAAACGCGGCTAAACGCGGCACCCGCGTTTAGCCGCGTTTGCGTTTATATGCGTTTTTAAAGGTGACCTTTTTTTTTACATTAAAAATCTCAAAAATGATTGCAAATGATGAAAAACCATTAGAAAAATATTTTAAACAATTGCAATTGCAAGTGGACAATCCACAACTTGTGGCAAGTGACGTGGCAAGTGGACAATCCACAACTTGTGGCAAGTGACATGGCAGGTGGCAAGTGATGTGGCAAGTGGACAATCCACAACTTGTGGCAAGTGACGTGGCAGGTGAAGTGGCAAGTGACGTGGAAAGTGGACAATCCACAACTTGTGGCAAGTGACGTGGCAAGTGACCTGGCAGGTGACGCGGCAAGTGACTTGGCAGGTGACGTGGCAAGTGGAAAATCAACAACTTGTGGCAGGTGACTGGCATGTGACGTGGCAAGTGGACAATCCATAACTTGTGGCAGGTGACGTGGCAAGTGACGTGGCAAGTGGACAATCCACTTGTGGCAGGGGACGTGGCAAGTGAGGTGGCAAGTGGACAATCCACTTGTGGCAGGTGATGTGGCAAGTGACGTGGCGAGTGGACAATCCACAACGTGTGGCAGGTGATGTGGCAAGTGATGTGGCAAGTGGACAATCCACTTGTGGCAGGTGACGTGGCAGGGGACGTGGCAAGGGACGTGGCAAGTGGACAATCCACAACTTGTGGCAGGTGATGTGGCTGGTGACGTGGCAAGTGGACAATCCACATCTTGTGGCAGGTGACGTGGCAGGTGACGTGGAAAGTGGTGTGGCAAGTGGACAATCCACAACTTGTGGCAGGTGATGTGGCTGGTGACGTGGTAAGTGGACAATCCACAACTTGTGGCAGATGGCATGGCAGGTGACGTGAAAAGTGGACAATCCACATCTTGTGGCAAGTGACGTGGCAGGTGATGTGGCAAGTGATGTGGCAAGTGGACAATCCACAACTTGTGGCAGGTGACGTGGCAGGTGATGTGGCAGGTGATGTGACAAGTGGACAATCCACATCTTGTGGCAAGTGACGTGGCAGGTGACGTGGCAAGTGACGTGGCAGGTGACGTGGCAAGTGACATGGCAAGTGGACAATCCACATCTCGTGGCAAGTGACGTGGCAGGTGATGTGGCAAGTGACGTGGCAAGTGGACAATCCACAACTTGTGGCAGGTGACGTGGCAGGTGATGTGGCAAGTGACGTGGCAGCTGACGTGGCAAGTGACATGGCAAGTGGACAATCCAAAACTTGTGGCAGGTGACGTGGCAAGTGACGTGGCAGGTGACGTGGCAAGTGATGTGGCAAGTGGACAATCCACAGCTTGTGGCAAGTGACGTGGCAAGTGGACAATCCACAACTTGTGGCAGGTGACGTGGCAGGTGACGTGGCAAGTGAACAATCCACAACTTGTGGCAGGTGACGTGGCAAGTGACGTGGCAGGTGATGTGGCAAGTGACGCGGCAAGTAGACAATCCACAACTTGTGGCAGGTGATGTGGCAAGTGACGTGGCAGGTGATGTGGCAAGTCACGTGGCAAGTGGACAATCCACAACTTGTGGCAGGTGACGTGGCAAGTGACGTGGCAGGTGACGTGGCAAGTGATGTGGCAAGTGGACAATCCACAGCTTGTGGCAAGTGGACAATCCACAGCTTGTGGCAGGTGGCATGGCAGATGACGTGGAAAGTGGACAATCCACATCTCGTGGCAAGTGACGTGGCAGCTGACGTGGCAGCTGACGTGGCAAGTGACGTGGCAAGTGACGTGGCAAGTGGACAATCCAAAACTTGTGGCAGGTGACGTGGCAAGTGACGTGGCAGGTGACGTGGCAAGTGATGTGGCAAGTGGACAATCCACAGCTTGTGGCAAGTGACGTGGCAAGTGGACAATCCACAACTTGTGGCAGGTGACGTGGCAAGTGATGTGGCAGGTGACGTGGCAAGTGATGTGGCAAGTGGACAATCCACAGCTTGTGGCAAGTGACGTGGCAAGTGGACAATCCACAACTTGTGGCAGGTGACGTGGCAGGTGACGTGGCAAGTGAACAATCCACAACTTGTGGCAGGTGACGTGGCAAGTGACGTGGCAGGTGATGTGGCAAGTGACGCGGCAAGTAGACAATCCACAACTTGTGGCAGGTGATGTGGCAAGTGACGTGGCAGGTGATGTGGCAAGTCACGTGGCAAGTGGACAATCCACAACTTGTGACAGGTGATGTGGCTGGTGACGTGGCAAGTGGACAATCCACAGCTTGTGGCAGGTGGCATGGCAGATGACGTGGAAAGTGGACAATCCACATCTCGTGGCAAGTGACGTGGCAGGTGATGTGGCAAGTGACGTGGCAAGTGGACAATCCACAATTTGTGGCAGGAGACGTGGCAGGTGATGTGGCAAGTGGACAATCCAAAACTTGTGGCAGGTGACGTGGCAAGTGACGTGGCAGGTGACGTGGCAAGTGATGTGGCAAGTGGACAATCCACAGCTTGTGGCAAGTGACGTGGCAAGTGGACAATCCACAACTTGTGGCAGGTGACGTGGCAAGTGACGTGGCAGGTGACGTGGCAAGTGATGTGGCAAGTGGACAATCCACAGCTTGTGGCAAGTGACGTGGCAAGTGGACAATCCACAACTTGTGGCAGGTGACGTGGCAGGTGACGTGGCAAGTGAACAATCCACAACTTGTGGCAGGTGACGTGGCAAGTGACGTGGCAGGTGATGTGGCAAGTGACGCGGCAAGTAGACAATCCACAACTTGTGGCAGGTGATGTGGCAAGTGACGTGGCAGGTGATGTGGCAAGTCACGTGGCAAGTGGACAATCCACAACTTGTGGCAGGTGATGTGGCTGGTGACGTGGCAAGTGGACAATCCACAGCTTGTGGCAGGTGGCATGGCAGATGACGTGGAAAGTGGACAATCCACATCTCGTGGCAAGTGACGTGGCAGGTGATGTGGCAAGTGACGTGGCAAGTGGACAATCCACAATTTGTGGCAGGAGACGTGGCAGGTGATGTGGCAAGTGGACAATCCCCAACTTGTGGCAAGTGACGTGGCAAGTGGACAATCCACAACTTGTGGCAGGTGCCGTGGCAAGTGACACGGCAAATGCAAGTGTACAACTGCTCTCTATGCTGCTGCTGCTCACTCTGATAAAAATAGCAGAAATAGTTAAAAAAATGCTTTGAGAGCTTGGGGAGGGTCTACATGATGTTATCTTTATAAACGCGTTTAAACGCAAACGCGTCTAAACGCGTCTAAACGCGTCTAAACGCGGCATGCAAACGCGGCAAAACGCGCGTTTCTAAACGCGCGTTTCGGCTTTTTTTTAACAGAGGTTTCATCTGCGTCTCGTGTGCATGAGGCCTTATAGTGGGACTGCAATATTGCGGCGGTCAATCGAACACTAACTGACACTTTTGATACCTTATGGGAACCAGTGACACTAAGGTTGAGTTCACACTTATGCAATGCAAGAACTACATCAATTCCTGTGCGGGTTCCCGCATCGCATCTGACTTGCAGGCCGTTCACACTACTCTCTGAAAACCGCTGTGGTTTGTGAATGTAAAGTTAATGACGCCCCCAAATTGGTTTGCAGAATGCAGTGCAACCTGTGAAATTGGACAGGAATTGGATCACATTGGGTCTGAACACCCATGTGATCCGATTCCAGTGTGCAAAAAAAGGGTCCTGCGCCATTTTGGTGCGAATGTGATGATTTTCATCGCACAGACATCGCATGTGATGGGCAGAGCAGTGCGGTGCGAATCACATGGGATGTCTGGTATCGCATAAGTGTGAACTCAGCCTAATACAGTGATCAGTGCTAAAAATATGCACTGTACTAATGACACTGGCTGGAAAGGGGTTAAACATATAAAGTGATCATAGGGTTAAATGTGTGCCTAGCCAGTGTTTTTGTGTATACAGTGTGCTGATTTCACTAAAGGATGTGATGGGTTTTACTCCCTGCTTTGCAGAACTCCGTCCAGTGTGTCTCCTCACTGATCAGTGGGTGCTAGCAGTCATCCATTGGCCGGGACCCGCTGATCAGCTTCTGCTGTGGCTAATCACAGCATAAGCAGTACGCCCCCTACCCGGAAGTGCAGAATCCATACTTGCCAACGGTCCACTTTTTCCCGGGACAGTCCTGATTTTTGGACCCTCATTCCGATCTGAGGCCGTCCCGATCAAAATCCCAGGATTTTGCTTTTGTCCTGGGAAATGGGGACTGCTTTTGGCACCGCAGCTGAGCTTCTGGCTCCACAAATTTGGCCACCGCTACGAGTTCTCTTTGCAGCTAGCAAGTTCTTTCCCCTTGTGTTCAGTGGAGAGGGGAGGGGCCTCCGATCCATGCAGCCAATCGGTTTCTCTCTTCAGTGTACAAGTAGACAATTCTCTTGTATGCTGAAGCTGGTTAGCTGCCCTCTCCACTAAACACAGGAAAACTAAACCTGCAAACATGGAGCTGCCACCAACCCTCTGCCCTGGGGCCTGCTGCCAGTCTGTGAAAGGCAGAACCAAGGGACTCCACTGCACTGGAGACACCTGATCTAAGGAGGCACCCCACTGGGGACACCTGATGTAAGGAGGCACTCCGCTGGGGACACCTGATGTAAGGAGGCACTCCGCTGGGGACACCTGATGTAAGGAGGCTCTCCACTGGGGACAGCTGATGTAAGGAGGCACTCCGCTGGGGACACCTGATGTAAGGAGGCACTCTGCTGAGGACCCTTGATGTAAGCAGAGACTCCACTGGGGAAGCCCGATGTAAGGAGAGACTCCACTGGGGACGCCTGATGTAAGGAGGGACTCTGCTGGGGACGCCTGATGTAAGGAGAGACTTCACTGGGGATGCCTGATGTAAGGAGGGACTCTGCTGGGGATGCCCGATGTAAGGAGGGACTCTGCTGGGGATGCCTGATGTAAGGAGGGACTCTGCTGGGGATGCCTGATGTAAGGAGGGACTCTGCTGGGAATGCCTGATGGTGAGTTGAACTATTTCATTTTATATTACAATGTAATAATAGAAATAATGCGCTTCAATCATCCTGACACCATAACAACCATGGTGACGGGATGATTGAAGCACTAACACCAGGTGTTTGGAGTATCTTTATGTGCTGATTGTTAAAATTTATGGAATACACATATTTATATTGTGGTGTAGGATCTGTGCCTGCTGTCCCTCCATCCATCTTTCTTTCCTTCCTTCTCTCTCCTTTCCTCCCTATTTCTTTCTTTCTCCCTCTATAACTCATTAACCTCAAACTCGGACCACACCCTTGTTGAGCCATGCCAAATTTAAGCCACGCCCACTATTTTGTTTAAGCCAAGCCCGTTTTCACAGCGACCCACTTCTCGTGCCGTATTTTGCTGTCCTCTCTACACCATGCCTAAAAATGAATGCCCTGCCCCCCTAATTATAATAAGACTCCGCCTACAGACAAAAAGGTGTCCCTATCATTTTTTTTACAATGTTGGCAACCATGAGAATACTGTGAATGTACAGAGCAATTGCTTTGTAGCAGTAAAGTCGTTAACCAGTTAATTACTAACCAATCACGTTATAAAAGCAAAACAAACAATTTCTTCTTTTCCATTCAAATGTTGCTGTAAAACATAGTTTTTCACAAGAACAGGCTGGTTTTGATGCTTTTAAATCGCACCTAAACCAAAACTTAGCCTTTGAACTGCCATGTGTACTGATCTATACAGTATTAAAGCGGAACTTCTTTCCTATGTTTTTTTTTTTCCCTACTGTGAAAACCTCCTCTCCTCTGAAAACAGTCATCAATAGAATCACTTTTCCGAGGCATTTGACAGGTGGTGAGGAGGTGATATTTTATGTTTTAACCCCTTAATTGCCACACCAATCCACCACAACCATGTAAATCGCAGCAGTTGCAGGGCGCTTGTGATGCTTCCCTGTTTGCTTGAATGGTTTGGGTTCAGCTGCGGTACTCCCCACCAAACATGTCAGAAGCAATTGTTTTTGCTGCAGGTGCAAAATGAAGCATCATGACCACAGCATGTGAACACCCCCATCTTCTGTCTTTGAAGTGGAAGGGGGGGTCAACCGTGCGATCAGGTGTATGCAATGTACAGGGTGCAGGGATCAGGTGTATGCAATGTACAGGGTGCAGGGATCAGGTGTATGTAACGTATAGAGCACAGGGATTAGGTGTATGTAATGTACAGAGTGCAGGGATCAGGTGTATGTAATATACAGAGCGCAGGGATCAAGTGTATGTAATGTATACAGCACAGGGATCTGGTGTATGTAATATACAGGGTGCAGGGATCAGGTGTATGTAATGTACAGGGTGCAGGGGTTAGGTGTATGTAATGTACACAGTGCAGGGATCAGGTGTATGTAATGTACAGGGTGCAGGGGTTAGGTGTATGTAATGTACACAGTGCAGGGATCAGGTGTATGTAATGTACAGAGTGCAGGGATCAGATGTATGTAATGTACAGGGTGCAAGGACCAGGTGTATGTAATGTACACAGTTCAGGGATCAGGTGTATGTAATGTGCAGGGTGCAGGGTTCAGGTGTAAAGTGCATCCAGAAAGTATTTACAGCGCTTCACGTTTTTCCACATTTTGTTAGGTTACAGCCTTATTCCAAAATTGATTAAATTCCTTTTTTTTTCCTCAAATACCGCATAATGACAACATGAAAGAAGTTTATTTGAAATCTTTGGAAATTTATTAAAAATAGAAAACGAAAAGAATCACACCTACATAAGAATTCACAGTTTTTGCCACGTCACTCAAAATTGAGCTGAGGTACATCCTGTTTCCACTGATCAGCCTTGAGATGTTTCTACAACTTGATTGTATAAATTGTATAAATTCAGTTGATTGGACATGATTTGGAAAGGCACACACCTGTCTATATAAGGTCCCACAGTTACCCTACGTTCACACCTATGCGCTTTTTAGTGCGTTTTGCAGTTTGCAGAAATGCACTCCAGTCCATTTAACATGGTTTCCTATGGTACTAGTTCACATCTGTGCTTTTTGCAGTGTTGCGCTTTTTGGAAAGGGGTCCAGAGACCTTTTTTCCAACTGCAGTTTGCATTTTACATGTAATAGACTTCAATGGATCTGAACCAGAAACACAAGTGGTGCATTTTTAATGTGTTTTGCAGTTCTTATTTTACCACTGTATATAGCTGTTTGCTAAGCAGGGGGCTGAGAAGCCAGCCTCCAGGTCCTTAACAACCGATGAGTTATCAGCTGTCAGCGAGGTTCCCTTCTGAAAACTGAATGTAAAAAAAAAAATTGGAGGCAAAACAATTTGCAAAAAAAAACAGCGTGGAGTTCTCCCCAGGTCCATACCAGGCCCTTCGGGTCTAGTATGGATTCACAGGGGACCCCCCCCCCATGCCAAAATTTTAAACAATATGGAGTGGGGTCCCCCCCAAAATCCATACCAGACCCTTATCTGAGCATGCAGCACAGAGAGGACAAGCGAGCGCCAATGAACCATACCAGGCCACATGTCCTCAACATGGGGGTGAGGTGGGTGCTTTGGGACAGGCCGGGGCTCTGCGGCCCCCACCCCAAAGCACCCACCCCCACTCCCTTGCCCCCATGTTGATGAGGACAATGGCCTCTTCCCAACAACCCTATCCGGTGGTTGTTGGGGTCTGCTGCAGGGAGCTTATTGGAGTCTGGAAACCCAATTTAAGAAGGGGGCCCCCCAGACCCCCTATGTGAATGGGTATCGGGTACATCTTACTCCTACCCATTCACCAAAAAATGGCCCGGGCAATAGAATATCATGGGACCCCCTGTGTCTGGGTGAATCCCGGATAGGTGGCAAGCCTAATTGTAACAGACCTGGGACACCTTTGGGCACTCCAAAGAGAATAGTAAAGTGGCGCACATAGTGCCCCCTTACCTTCCTGTGAAGCCTTGTTCCGAGCCACATTCCTGTCTGAATAACATGTCCGGTGTTTGAGGTAGGCTGAAACCTAGACACAGAATTCAAAACCCGGACTGCCGGGTGAATCCCGGGCAGGTGGCAACCCTAATCGTAACAGACCTGGGACACCTTTGGGCATTCGGAAGAGAATAGTAAAGTGGCGCACATAGTGCCCCCTCACCTTCCTGTCAAGCCTTGTTCCGAGCCACATTCCTGTCAGGTGGACTGAAACCCGGACACACGATTCAAAACCCGGACTGTCGGGGTGAATCCCAGACAGGTGGCAACCCTAATTGTAACAGACTTGGGACACCTTTGGGCACTCCAAAGTGAATAGTAAAGTGGCGCACATAGTGCCCCCTCACCTTCCACATGATTCAAAACCCGGACTGTCTGGGTGAATCCTGGACAGGTGGCAACCCAACATGGCAACCTTGTAACCTATCCAAACTTTTCTGTCCATCTGGACGTCGAGGATGCTCTCTTCATATAATCGGGAGATTTTTTTTCCCACTCTTTGCGTCAGCGTTGCGTGATTTGTACATGGAGGCCACGTTCTCTGCTAATACTAATGTACGGTTTGCAAAATGGCCGTGGGCCCTATTCAAGGTATTATCTTGTATTCCACGTGCTCTGAAGGGGTTTTATGCCATTGTATGCTGCTCAGCTCTTGCAACAATGCCTTCCAGCTACATAACTGGGTCACGGAGCCGCCTCAAATCTATCAGCAGCCAACAGTGACAGTGAAATCAATAGTGATATTTTTTGTATGATGCCAGTGCATTATATTTGGCCTAGTTTGGCAGGTTGTGATAAATGACTGCCACTACTCATCCTCCAGACACAAGAAAGCCTTTTCTCTGACTCGGGCATTGTATTCAGGCAATTTTACTTTTAGATATACTGTCATTTTTTTTTTCTTTCTCTATCACTGAGGTCTTTTATTTATGTGCTGGAGAGATTGTGGGCTTTGCTGGAACAGATTCTCAAAGCAAAGACCTTTATATGTGCTGCTAAATATCTGTGAAGTTATCCCTCTGACGCCTGATAGGTGCGAAAGGGAATACTTTATCTTGTTGTTATGTTTTTTTTATCGTATTCTTTTTTTTTTTGTTAAGTGAACTTTATCAAGTTAAAGTGTTACTAAACCCACAACAGTAAAATGAGTCTGTGTATGTAGTAAGACCCCCTGCACACTGAGGCGGTTTTCAGACGTTTTAGCGCTAGAAATAGCGCCTGAAAACTGCCATTTATTTCAGTGTGACTTCACACTGCGGCGGTGCGCTTTGAAAAGTCCTGCGAGGAGCATCCTTGGGGCGGTTTGGGAGCGCTGTATTTAGCACTCCCAAAACGCCCTGCCCATTGAAATGAATAGGCAGAGCTTCCAAAGTGCCTGAAAAGGGATTCAGAAGCGACGCAATGCGGGCGTTCTTAACCCCTTCTTTGTGGTTAAAAGTGCCTATCGTCCGAAAAGTGCTGCTTAACCACCTCTATACTGGGCACTTACACCCCCTTCCTGCCAAGGCCAATTTTCAGCTTTCAGCACTGTCGCTGTTTAAATGACAATTGCGCGGTCATGCTACACTGTACCCAAACACCATTTTTATCATTTTGTTCCCACAAATAGAGCTTTCTTTTGGTGGTATTTGATCACCTCTGTGTATTTTTTTGCTAAACAAATAAAAAAAATTTGAAAAAAAAAGTTTTTCTTTTGTTTCTGTTATAAAAATTTTGTAAATACGTTTTCTCCTTCACTGATGGGCACTGATAACACAGCACCAATAAGCTGCCACTGATGGGCACTGACGATGAGCACTGATATGCGGCACTGATGGGCATTGATACGCGACACTGGGCACTCATGGATGACACTGGAAGGCACTGATGGGCACTGAAAGGCTGCACTGATGGGTACTTATGGGTGGCAATAATAGGCGGCACTGATGTGCACCAAGATGCGGCACTGATATATGGCATTGATAGGCATCACTGATGGCACTAGGACTGGCAGGCATTGGGGATGGGCACTGATTGGCAGCTGCCTGGGCACCGATTGGCATTTCCCTGGTGGTCTAGGGTGGCATACCTGGTGGTCCAGTGTGGTGGTATCCCTGGTGGTCCTGGCGTCATCCTGGTGGTCCTTTGTGGGCATCTGAGGGGGGGCTGCGCTGATAAACAATTAGCACAGACCCCTCCTGTTAGGAGAGCAGCCGAACAGCTCTCCTCTACTAGCGTCTGCCAGACGCGAGTGAAGAAAAGCCAATTAACGGCTCTTCTTCTTTACATCGTAAAAAGCCATGATTGGACGCGGCTAATTACGTGGTAAAGAGCCTCCGTCAGAGGCTCTTGACCCATGCATCAGGGACATTCCTCTCCGTACTTTATTTCCCCTTGTAATTACCCCTTCTTCCCTTCTAATGATTCCTATACCATTATTCTCTTAACTTTTACCTTCTACCCAAATAATCAGGCCACACAGGAGTTGGAGTATAATTGGCCATAGCAGCCTTTTATTAACACTCTTCAAACCAATAACTTAAATAACTTTATTAAATATATATATATAAATATATATCAACTGTTTGGTAACGGTAATTTTAAAAGAACTCCCAGTCAGTTGGTCTTTGACGGTACCACGTTCCACCTTTTAACCACTTCCCGACCAGCGGACGACGATGTACGTCGACAGAATGGCACGGGCAGGCATATTGGCGTACATGTACGTCCAATATTCAATGCCGCCCTGCCATCGGGAGCGCGCCGCCGGCGGCGCGCTCCCGCGCTGGTCGGGACCCCCGTGAGTCCGGTCGCGGGACCCGCGGACTCGATCGCCGCGGGCATCCCCGCGATCGTCTCACGGAGCGGCCGAATGGAGGAAATGCTGTATAAACAACATTTTTCCATTCTGCCTAGCAACTAGTGACGCTGATCTCTGCTCCATGTGATTGGAGCAGAGATCAGTGTACACTAAATGAAAGCCCAACCCCCCCACAGTTAGTAACACACCCCTAGGAACACTTAACCCCTACACTGCCACCCACTGGTTAACCCTTTCACTGCCAGTGTCATTTACACAGGAATCACTGCATTTATATAGCAGTGATTACTGTATAAATGACAATGGTCCCAAAAATGTGTCAAAAATGTCCGATGGGTCCCCGACAATGTCGCAGTCACAATAAAAATCGCAGATCGCCGCCATTACTAGTAAAAAAAAAAAAAAAAAAAAATTATTAATAAAAATGCTATAAAACTATCCCTATTTTGTAAACGCTATAACTTTTGCGCAAACCAATCAATAATCGCTTATTGCGATTTTTTTTACCAAAAATATGTAGAAGAATACGTATCGGCCTAAATTGAGGGAAAAAAATGTTTTTTTATATATTTTTGGGGATATTTATTATAACAAAAAGTAAAAAATAATGTGTTTTTTTTCAAAATTGTCGCTCTATTTTTGTTTATAGCGCAAAAAATAAAAACCGCAGGGGTGATCAAATACCACCAAAAGAAAGCTCTATTTGTGGGAAAAAAAGGACGTCAATTTTGTTTGGGAGCCACGTCGCACGACCGCGCAATTGTCAGTTAAAGCGACGCAGTGCCGAATCGCAAAAAGTGGTCTGGTCTTTGACCAGCAAATTGGTCCGGTCTGAAAGTGGTTAAACATAACCTTTTTCCACCATTCCACTGCGGGACCACCTTTTCCATACCAGGCCTCCGGCCTTTTATAAGCCTGGAGACAACCACCTTCCTGCAATGCCACCAAATCCCGTATTCCAGCCTACCCTTCCGCTGGGATACACCAAAAGGGAGGGCCCATATCCCTATGAGCTCCCCCCCACATTTCCATCATCTGTTTCCTTTTGCCCCATCAAAGACCAAAAGACACCGCCGCTACAGCTGCTATGACGACCCTCATCACCGAACCTGCAAAAGAAACAAAAACACAGACAACAAGAACGACCACAAAACACAACACACCATCTTGTTCTTTTTTTTTTTTTTTTATATTATTTTCTTTTTTTTTTTTTTGAAAAAACAAAGAGAAAATTAAAAATTACAGGGCGGGTGGGTGGGCAACTCTCCTGTAAACTGAACACCACGCTGCCGTCTCAGCTCCTCCCCTTCCTTTTATCATGCTCCGCCCCCTTTCTTCCTTCTTTCTCTCCGCCCTCCCCTCCTTACTTATCTTTATTTTATTAACCCCCTACACTCTTCCCTCAGCATTCCTCATGTCCGGCCCTCCACCCAGCCTCTGGCTTAATTCCGTGCCTTTCTTTACCGAGAACACCGATCGCCGCAATGTGTGCCCCCACGGCGCACGAGGGCGGTCGTTCTGGAGGGCCATCATATGAAATTCACCCAGAATGAGAGCCGTGCCGCCCAGTCGTCATGTTGTTATACAACATGTATGACCGGACTACGTAGAGGCCAGTAGCCAATAGTTTTCATCTCCAAATTTTTTTCTGAGCATGCGTGGCACTTTGTGCGTCTGAATTCTCTACACTACATGATCAGAAAACGTCCGATCGGATTTTGTTGTCGGAAAATTTTAGACCCAGCTCTCAAACTTTTTCCATCTGAGATTCCGACAGAAAAAGTCCGATAGAGCCCACACACGATCGGATTTTTTGACAACCTAATCCGATCGGACTTTTTCCATTGGAATTTCCGACTGTGTGTATGGGGCATAAGAAGTGGATGATGACCTCTAGACGGCTCAGTGGGCTAACATTACAAGCCTCAATATTTCAATAAACTGAGCTGGTTACACTCTGGTTTACACTGGTGCAATTTGTCATGCGATTTGACCGTTCAATGGAACCATTCAAATTGTTGCGACTCTTAAAAAAAGGTTCCTGCAATACTTTTTGGGGGATTTCATTGTGGCTTGCGTAGAATTCTGTTAAATGAAGTAATAAGCCGCAATCAAATTGGAGGTGCAAATCGCACTGATCTGCAGCTTTGAATTTTCTAGGAAGAAGTCACACTGGTGTGAATCAGGGCTTGGGCCTGGTTCACACCTATGCAGTTTGCATACTGCAGGTGCATTTTGCATTTTTCAATACACGATTGAAGTCTATGGAACCAAAACCCAGAAAAAAAGTCCCTGGCCTTTTCCATAAAATGCACAGATGTGAACATGACCCATAGGAAACCATGTTAAATGGATTGTAGTGTGTTTCTGCAAAACTGAAAATGCACTAAAAAATGCATAGGTGTGAACCAGGCCCGAGCCCTGGCCTAATGATTTTTCAGCAATAAAAAATTCTAATAAAAGTGTGGTCACTAAACTGATCCCTGGGACAGCTGACCCAGGCAACCGCATAGATTTTTATAACTGGGTCATATTTATTAAATCGTTTTAAAGGGGAAAATTATAGGCGTGTATTAAGTGCTAAAACCTTTTAGTTTTTTTTGACTTGTGAAGGATTAAACCCCTCTCAATTTATTATTTTGCAGTCTCGCTAACGAGGTAATTGCCCTCAACCTCTTTTCTACCAGAGCAAGTTTTTTCCATTTTTACACACATGTAAAAACGCATATTTTAGGCCTGAAGATTAGGTAAACCCCCTGAAAACATTATAGGGGGGATTTACAAAAACTGGTGCACTCAGAATCTGGTGCAGCAGTGCATAGTAACCAGTCATCTTCTAACCTCAGTTTGTATAATTAAACTTTGACAATAAGCCCCCGTTCACATTGGTATGATTTAACAGGTCAAATCGCATGTAAAATTGGAGACTATTGGCGATGTAGCACCCTGGAGTTTAAGCAGAGAGCTCCTCGCAAATTTACTTGTCAGAAGTAGTTATCCTGGTTGATTGTTAGAGATCGATTGATTTCTCCCTGAGTTTGGCCTTGTTGCACTTTTCTCTTCCACCACTAGGTGGCCGGGTACTTGGTGGTACTAGATACTAGAAGGGAAACGCAAGGCCAGGTTATGGGTATGTGGGGTGTCTCAGCCAATCAGCGGGGGTTTTCTTAAATCCCTTGGCCTGCTGAGAGAGCCTATATATTCGGGTGGAGTCAGGTGATCTGTGTTCTGTGCCACCTAGACAGCTGTCTCGTGAATGTATGTCGTACTGCCCGGGCTGCTAGGCCAGAGATGGGGCCTATCCCGGGCACATCTGGCTGCTAGGCTGTCTGATGGCCTATTCATCAGCAAGAGAACAGCACAGGGTTGGGATTGCGGCTTGCAGTCCAACCAAAAGTGACAGTTCTGTCGGCCAGAAAACCTGTCGTGGTTGGAGGTAGAGGGGAAGCTGTCACCAGTAAGGGACTATCCGCCTTATTACCGGGGACCACAGTGAGTAACTGATGCAAGTACCGGAGCAGAATTCTCACCAACCGGGGACGGTGAAGAATAGGGAAACTTCAGTGGGTATCAAGCCAGGGACCCAACCAGCAGAGGTGACACTTGCAGAGCAGCTTTGTGTGCCAAGCCCGGGACCGAGCAGGCCAGCGGGTGAAGCTTGAGCGGTATCTAGAGTGCCAAGCTAGGGACCCAGCAGAAAGGCGGAGGGGAACTTAGGAGGAAGGGAGGAGATGCACGGTGGGAGCTGCCATGATCTCAGAAGGGAAGACCACACAGGAGATGCCCCCCACAGCCTGTCCCCCTGTCCGATGTGCCCACTGATCCCTGATGTGCCTGCCGATCCCCACCACTGATTGGGTAAGTGCCGGTGGGGGGTTGTTTGCTGCTCCCCCCAAACAAAAAACCACCAGCCTCCATTGAAGCTGATTGGTTTCTATGTACAGCTGCACCAGATTCTGTGCACAACAGTTTTAGTAAATCACCCCCTCCCCCCCCCCCTTATATATTTTCTGAAATGATATTTACACACATATTTATCAAAAGCAATGAATATATACATATATAATGAATACCCAGTATGTCAAACCTTAAGGCTCCATTCACACCTGATCGCAGGCAGAATCACCACGATTCCGCCTGCTATTTCAAATCGCTGCAAAACGCAGGACGTGGTCATTGCAATTTTTTATGTCACACTGTATTTGTGCAGCAGTTTTTCAAACACAATTTTTGGGGAAAAAGCTTATTTGGCTGTATTTCTCTGGTGGAGCATCACAGGAGTACAGTTCATTCTGCACTCCTGTGACCCATTTTCAGCAGACAGCAGGCTACAGCCCGCTGTCGGCTGACATCATCGAGCCGGTCCAGGCTGGGGAAACATTGTGACAACATAGTAGGGATCCACCCTACTATGCACCCATTCACCCTATGCACCCTATGCACCTATCCACCCATTTTCAGCGTTTAGCAGCCCAGCAAGCGACCCTACAAGAGGTTATGCAGGCTCAGATGGCTGTCTTAAAAGAAGCAATGCAACAGCTTTCTCAGAGCCGTGAACAAGTGGCCGTTGCCCCTGGCAACCAGGTGACCATAAGGGCAAGCCATTTTTTGCAGAAACTGTCCCTGAGTGATGACGTAGAGGCGTTTCTGGCTACATTTGAGAGGACAGCAGAGAGAGAAGGGTGGCCCCAGGGCCAGTGGGCTGGCTTAATTGCTCCTTTCCTCACCGGAAATTCTCAAAAGCCTATTTCGACCTACCACCAGAAGACACTAAAGATTATCAAAAATTAAAGGCGGAAATACTGGCTCGGTTGGGGGTGACTACGGCTGTCCGGGCCCAACGAGTGCACCAATGGAAGTATCGTCCAGATCGGGCACCGCGGTCTCAAATGCATGACCTGGTGCAACTAGTAAAAAAATGGCTGCAGCCCGAAGTGTTGTCTGGTCCCCAAATTGTGGAGCGGGTCGTGCTGGACCGATACTTAAGGTCACTGCCAGACGACCTTCAACGGTGGGTCAGCCATGCAGACCCCAAAACGGCGAACCTCCTTGTCGAGATGGTGGAACGATATACAGTGGTGGAGGATCTGCTTGGCCCTACCAAGCGTCAAGGGCCCAGTCTGCCACGGCCTTTCCGACCAACTGCCACCCTTCGAAAGGATGTCCCCAGGAGCCCTGGAACCAACACCCCGGAAGGCCAAGAGTCACACCAGTTACCCCCTCAGCGACCTGTTCCTGTTCAGAGAGGAGGGGAGGTACAATGTTGGCGATGTCATGCCTGGGGCCATACCCGGGCCCACTGCCCATTGCAGGAAGAGCCCATGGAATGCGGGGTTCTTTGAAGGGGGTCGTTTTATGCCCATGAAGCCTGTACAACGCATCTTGACCTTGGAGAGGGGAAGTTTGAGTGTGAAGTCCAAGTGAACCACCACCCTGCACAGGCTTTGCTGGACTCTGGAAGCATGGTAACCCTGGTTCACCCTAGAGTAATTGGGAAGATCGGTCCGGTAAGCAAAATTTTGCGGGTTGTGTGCATTCATGGGGACACTAGAGAGTACCCTCTCATCTCGGTGTCCATCTCCACAGCATGTGGCACTGGTACTCAAGAGGTGGGGGTGGTAAAGAACTTGGTACATGACGTTATCATAGGACGTGACTGTCCGTTATTTACAAAACTTTGGAGACAAGGAGAACTATCTGAAAGGTCCAGAGACTGGGAAGAAATTAGTCCCTCTGTTCCTGTTGTTGAGGGTAATAACCCTGAGATGCCACATGTTCGTAATATGGACCCAGTTGATAAAAACGCCAAGACTTTGGTTAATAATGATGAAAATAGTGCTGATACTGTTAAGGATGTCAATATGTGGGGTTCTCAGACCTACCTGAACACTGAGGGGGGGGGAACCTTCCCCGCTTCAGGTAATGCTGGGGGAAGAGGATGAGGAAATGGCCTCTACCCCTGACTTGCCAGATTTGGGTGTTCCCCAGGGGGCATTTGGTACTGCCCAGATGCAGGACCCCACTTTGGCCAGGGCACGGGAACAGGTTGTAGTAATAAATGGGGAGCCCCAAGAGCCAGGTGCTAATGAGCGGTGGCCACATTTTTCAATATGTAATGAATTGCTTTATCGGGTTACTAAAGTGAGAGAAAATGTGGTAGAACAATTATTGGTACCCCAACAGTATAGACGCAAGGTCCTGGACCTGGCCCATGATGATGTTTTAGGGGGACACCTGGGAGTTGAAAAGACGGAGGCACGGATTGCCGACCGGTTTTACTGGCCAGGCTTGAAAGCAGAGGTAAGGAGATACTGTACCTCTTGTCCCACCTGTCAGTTGACCGCTCCGGCGACCCATTTCCGGAGCCCGTTGGTCCCTCTGGCCATAATTGAGGTACCATTCGAGAGGATCGCCATGAATATAGTGGGTCCCTTGGTAAAGTCGGCTCGGGGTCATTCTTACATACTGGTGATCCTCGACTATGCCACTCGATATCCTGAGGCGCTACCCCTGCGGAATACCTCCTCTAAGGCTATTGCACGGGAGTTATTCCAGTTGTTTACACGGACAGGTTTTCCCAAGGAAATACTCACAGACCAGGGCACCCCGTTTATGTCGAAGGTTATGGCTGATGTATGCAAACTGTTCCGGATTAAACAGCTGCGCACATCGGTCTACCATCCCCAAACAGATGGATTGGTAGAACGTTTTAATAAGACCCTTAAGTCTATGCTCAAGAGAGTGGTACAAAGGGATGGGAAAGACTGGGACTGCCTGTTACCAGCTCTCCTGTTTGCTATCCAAGAAGTGCCCCAGGCCTCCACTGGGTTTTCGCCCTTTGAATTGGTATATGGGCGGAGACCTCGTGGATTACTAGACTTTGTTAAAGAAGAATGGGAAATTGAACCAATTCAGCATAAAAGTGTTCTTGAATATGTCTCTCAAATGCAGGAGAGGATCCGAATGGTGATGCCACTAGTTAAGGAACATTTACAAAAAGCCAAGGAGGCTCAACGACGGGTCTATAATAGGGCAGCCAAAATTAGGAACTTCCAAGTGGGGGATCGAGTAGCAGTGTTGATTCCCACTGTGGAAAGTAAATTCTTGGCCAGATGGCAAGGCCCTTTCGAGGTTGTAGAAAAAGTGGGAGAGGTAAATTATAGAGTCCACCAGCCAGGCAAGAGGAAACCCTTCCAGATATATCATGTAAACTTGTTAAAGCCCTGGACAGACAGGGAACCAGTGACCTCCCTGGCTAGTACAAAACTTGAGCCTCGGGTTGGGGGGGAGAGTGTCCAAGTAGCAAATACCCTGTCTAAAACCCAAAGTCAGCAGGCAAAGGAGTTCTTGCAGAGAAATAAAGAAAAAATTTTCAGACTTGCCAGGGCTCACTAGTGTCATAGAGCATGATATTGTCACAGAACCAGGAGTCAAAGTTTTTGTCCGGCCCTACCGCATCCCAGAGGCTCAAAGGAAGGCCGTTTCAGAGGAAGTAAAAAAGATGTTAGACCTAGGGATTATTGAGGAATCGCAGAGTGAGTGGTCGAGCCCGATTGTGTTGGTACCGAAGCCCAACGGGACTCTGCGATTCTGCAATGATTTCCGGAAACTTAATGAAGTTTCCCGGTTTGATGCCTACCCCATGCCCCGGGTAGATGAGCTTATCGAGAGACTAGGTCCAGCCAGGTATATCACTACGTTAGACCTTACCAAGGTGTATTGGCAAATACCGTTGACTAAGGCCGCTAGAGAGAAAACTGCTTTTTCTACCCCAGAGGGGAGTTTTTAGTACAAAAGGATGCCTTTTGGATTGCAAACTGCTCCAGCCACGTTCCAGAGAGCAATGGATAGGATTTTACGACTTCACCGGAAGTATGCCTCAGTATACTTGGACGATATAGTCATTTTTAGCAAAGACTGGGAATCACATTTGCCCAAAGTGCAGGCAGTGCTGGACTCTCTTTGGAAGGAGGGGTTTACAATAAACCCTGAAAAATGTGCTTTGGGAATGGAGGAGGTGAAATACCTAGGTTATATCGTGGGTAGAGGGGTAGTGAAACCTCAGGTCAACAAGATAGAGGCTATACAGAATTGGCCCCGCCCCCTCACAAAAAAGCAGGTACGTGCATTCCTGGGCATGGTGGGATACTACAGAAGGTTTGTACCCAACTTTGCCACGTTGGCGGCTCCGTTGACCGATCTGACTAAGGGTCGGAAATCGGTCATGGTGGAGTGGAATGCAGACGCTGAGAAGGCTTTTTTGGAGCTCAAGTCGGCGCTGTGCCAACACCCTGTCCTGGTAGCACCCAATTTTTCAAAAGTTTGTTGTCCAGACTGATGCTTCCGATGTAGGATTGGGAGCAGTGTTGTCACAGGTTATTCATGGCGAGGAACACCCGATAGTCTTCCTCAGCAGGAAGTTAACACCAGCGGAGAAAAACTATGCCATAATTGAACGAGAGTGTCTGGCCATTAAGTGGGCTCTGGAATCCCTCAGATATTACCTTTTTGGGAGGAAGTTTAAGTTGATTTCTGACCATGCCCCTTTAACATGGCTGAGACAGGGAAAAGGGACTAATGCCAGGGTTACCCGGTGGTTCCTGGCACTCCAGGAATTTAAATTTGTAGTGGAGCATAGGCCCGGGAGACTGCATCAAAATGCAGATGCCCTCTCCCGAGTTCATTGTTTGAGCTCCACTGTTGCCTCCACCTCCTTGGCGTTGGGGCACAGGGGGGGGATATGTACAGGATGCCGTGGCTGGGTCCTGGAAGGACGCTATATTTCCCCTCTGTTTGGGTTGTGGTCTCCTTAAGGGAATAAAGTTGATTAACCCACCTGTTAAGGAAGTGTCTTTAAAAAAACAAGACAAGAAGTGGTAGATGGGTGTGGAGGAGACATGGTGGATGGTGTTTATTTTGGACTGCAGCAACTAAAGTGGACAGCAGTGTCCTGTTTGGAAGGCTCCTGGCAGGGGAAGCTACCTGCCATCAAGACAGGGGCGGATCCAGGGGGGGCAACGGGTCAATTGCCCCCCCCCGAGAATACCGGCAGGCTGGTTCCACGGGTCCAATCGCGGCCGGTTCCGCGGGTACCAGCGGGCCGGTTCCGTTGGTCCAATCGCGGCCGGTTCCGCGGGTCCAATCGCGGTCGGTTCCGCGGGTACCCGCGCGGCCGGTTCCGCGGGTACCCGCGCTGAGTGGACGGTGAGGGGGGTGGGGCAGCTGGGCGGCTTAGGAGGGCTGCTGGCCAATCAGGAAGCCAGCAGGCAGGGGAGCAGGGAGATGACATCATCTCTCACTGCCCTGCATCCCTCCAGTTCCGCCCTCACTGTGTAGGAAACTGTGTGCAGCAGAGAGATTGCATCATCTCTCTGCTGCCTATCTTCACTCTGGGACCCAAGAAAAGACCACCTTAGCAGAAAAGTGGCACAGTAGGTGACAATCCGCAATGTGTGGCAGACTACGTGGCAAGTGGCAATCCGCAATGTGTGGCAGGTGACGTGGCAAGTGACAATCCGCAATGTGTGGCAGGTGACGTGTCAATCCGCAATGTGTGGCAGGCTACGTGGCAAGTGGCAATCCGCAATGTGTGGCAGGCAACGTGGCAATTGACAATCCTCAATGTGTGGCAGGTGACGTGGCAAGTGGCAATCCGCAGTGTGTGGCAGGCTACGTGGCAAGTGGCAATCCGCAATGTGTGGCAGGCAACGTGGCAAGTGACAATCCGCAATATGTGGCAGGTGACGTGGCAAGTGACAATCCGCAATGTGTGGCAGGTGACGTGGCAAGTGACAATCCGCAATGTGTGTCAGGCAACGTGGCAAGTGACAATCCGCAATGTGTGGCAGGTGACGTGGCAAGTGACAATCCGCAATGTGTGGCAGGCAACGTGGCAAGTGACAATCCGCAATATGTGGCAGGTGACGTGGCAAGTGACAATCCCCAATGTGTGGCAGGTGACGTGGCAAGTGGCAATCCGCAATGTGTGTCAGGCAACGTGGCAAGTGACAATCCGCAATGTGTGTCAGGTGACGTGGCAAGTGACAATCCGCAATGTGTGGCAGACTACGTTGCAAGTGGCAATCCGCAATGTGTGGCAAGCTACGTGGCAATCCGCATCTGGTGGCAGGCGACGTGGCAAGTGACAATCCGCAATGTGTGGCAGGTGACGTGGCAAGTGACAATCCGCAATGTGTGGCAGGCTACGTTGCAAGTGGCAATCCGCAATGTGTGGCAGGCTACGTGGCAAGTGACAATCCGCAATGTGTGGCAGGTGACGTGGCAAGTAACAATCCGCATTTGGTGACAAGTGACGTGGCAAGTGACAATCCACATTTGGTGGCAGGCGACATGGCAAGGGACATCCTCAGGGCTCCCACTGATTCGGCATTATGGTGAGTTGAACCATTTAATTTTATATTACAATGTATTAATAGAAATAATACGCTTCAATCATCCTGACACCATAACAACCATGGCGCCGTAATGATTGAAGCGCAAATACCAGCCATTTCCCATATAAATTGCCCCCAAAAAAACATATTTTATAGCAGTGCCCCTCCCGAGATTAGACTCTGGATCCGCCCCTGCGATCAAGATCAAGCTCGGTTTTGATCAAGACAGCTATTCTGGACTTTGCAAGTCGGTGAGACTACAAACCCTTTTTCCTTTTTGTTTTTGGCTGCTGTAAAGCTATTTAAGTTAATAAACCCTTTGTTGTATGAAAAGCATGTGTCCTGCGATCTACCTGGTCCCCCGAACATTACATATTATTATACATTATTTATATATCACCAACAGTTTACTCAGCGCTTTACAATATAAAAGGGAAACAATACAGTTACAATACAATACAATACAAGAGGATTAAGAGGGCCCTGCTCAAAAGAGCTTACAATCTAATAGGGTGGGACAGGTGGTACAAAAGGTTGTAACTGTGGGGAATGAGCTGATGGAAGTGGTAAAAGATTAGTTAGAGACGTGATAGGTTTTCCCGAAGAAATCACTGATCGCCTGTAGGTAGCAAGAGTATGGGATAGCTGTAGGTAGCAAGAGTAGGGGATAGTCGGACAGGTGGAGGAAGCGAGTTCCAGAGGATGGGAGAGGCTCTGGAGAAATCCTGGAGATGAGCATGAGAGGAGGAGACGAGAGAGCTTGAGAGTAGGAGGTCTTGAGAAGAGCGGAGAGGATGATTTGGGTGATATTTGGAGACAAGATTGGTGATATATTTTGTGGTTAGTATTTTGAATTTAATTCGCTGGGTGATTGGGAGCCAGTGTAGGGATTGGAGGAGAGGGTTGGCAGACACTGAGTGCTTGGTAAGGTGTATAGGTTTGGCAGCAGCATTCATGATAGACTGAAAACGGGATAGCTTATGGAGAGGCAGGCCAAGCATAAGGGAGTTGCAATAGTCAAGGCGAGAGATAACAAGGGAGTGAATGAGGAGCGTGGTGGTTTCATTTGTTAAAAAGGACCGTCATTTTAGAGATGTTACAAAGGTGAATTCTACAAACTTTTGACAACGATTGGATTTGAGTCTGAAATGACATGTTAGAGTCTAGGATTACGACTAGTACCCTGGCATCAAGGGAGGGCCTGATGGTTGCATTGTTATTTTGATGGAAAAGTCATGGAGGGGAATATTAATAGATCAGTTAGTTATGCAAGAGGAGACTGAAGGAGTGAGGTGAGGAGTAGACAGATAGATTTGGGTGTCATCGGCATATAAGTGGTATTGGAAGCCGTGGGCGGTTATCAAGTGACCAAGGGAGGAGGTGTAGATGGAGAAGAGAAGGGGTCCAAGAACAGAGCCTTGGGGGACCCCCACAGAAAGGGGCAATGGAGAGGAGGAGACAGAGGTGTAGGTGACACTGAAGGAGTGCTGTGATAAATAAGCAGAGAACCAGGATAGAGCAGAATCTCGGAGGCCAAGGGAATGTAGTTTATTGAGAAGGAGCGGGTGGTCAACAGAATCAAAGGCCGCAGAGATGTCAAGTAGTAGGAGTATGGAGTACTGGCTGTTGGTTTTAGCAGTTAGTACGTTTTAGTAAGGCAGTTTCCATGGAAAGCTGCGAGCGAAAGCCAGACTGTAAGGGGTCAGGAAGGTTATTTTCACTGAGGTAGGAGCTAAGACAGTTGTAGACTAAGCGTTCTAAATGATTTATTCAACGCATATTTAAAACATGTGATACAGAAAGAAAAAAAATAATTAAATGTGCTGTATCAATAAAGAATTTAATATTTCTTATCAAACCCTGAGTATACGCAGTGTAAGTTGGTACTAAGATAGTCCTTTAAAGCGGTTGTATAAGTCTTTTTTTTTTACTTTTACCTACAAGTAAGCCTATAATAAGGTTTACCTGTAGGTAAAAAAAATATCTCCTAAACCTGTACGGTTTAGGAGATATTCCCCTGGCAATGAGCCGCTGACTGCAGCAGCGCATGCGCACAGGTGTTTCTCGGCTGGAAGCCCAGCAGACACCTGACCCTGCCGGAAAGAAATCTCCCAGGCGCATGCGCCTCGAGTGACGATATCGCAGCTCCAGCCACTCATAGCGCCGGAGCCGCAATATCCGGAAGACACGCCGAGGAAACATGTCAGCTCCCTCGGCGTGGATCGTGCGCGATGTTGGGGGCCTCGTTCTAAGGTAACTATTTCATAATGAGCTAGTATACTAGTATAGTATACTAGTATACTAGCTCATTATGCCTTTTCCTTACAGGTTTTAAAAAAAAAATAATAATAATTCAGCCGGTTTACTACCGCTTTAAAATCCCCCCTTTTTTGGGTGATCAGGTCTTTTTCTGATCCCCAGTCTTTTTCCCTTTAAGCCGCGTACACACGGGCGGACTGTCTGGCCAACTAAGTCCGTCAGACAATCCGACGGACAGTCCGTCCTACTTTCGAATGAACGGACTTGACCACACACGATGAACAAACAGTCCGTTGAAAGCTTGCGCGCTGACGTGTACAGCACATACGACGGGACTAGAAATAGGACGTCCTATACACTGCAATGCAACCTTCCGCCGTGTAAATCCTTTCTGAGCATGCGCCATACTTAGTCCGTCCAACTAGCCTACTCACGAGCGGACTGTCCGCTGAAACCAAAGTTGGACGGACAATATTACGGAAATTCCGAAATACTTAGTCCGCCAGACTGCACGCTGAAAAAGTCAGCTGAAGCCCACACACGAGCGGACTGTCCTCTGAAATGTGTTTCGGCGGACTAAGTTGGACAGACAGTCCGCCCGTGTGTACGCGGCTTTAGTTCAACTTGAAAAAGTTGTATCAAATTTTATTAGGTTGTTTCACTGCTTAGTTAGCACAGGGCTTTTGTTTCCTACGTTTCCTTATTTAACACCACAATATCGCCTCCCTTTTCAAATGATCTAATGATTAGATCTTTATCTGACTGTAGCCATTTGAAAGCTCTCTGTTCTTAATTAGTGTTGTTTATATCATGCGGTGGGTGTATAATTGCTGTCATCTCTTTTGATACCTTCATTTGAAAAAAAATTATTCTGACCCTACCAGGAGTTGTTGGAGTTTTAATATAGAATTTTTAATAAACATTTTCTTCTAATATGTCTCTGCTAACTTATCAGCAAATGCAATGTTCGTCTTTCATCTGTACTGAAATGGCCACTAATGCTAAATCCTAAAAGACCGACTTTAATAACTTACACATTATTTTGTTCATTTTTTTTTTTTTCACATGCCTTTTACCAACCTCAGCTAAAATGATATGTAAATGTTATTTGAAGCTACACATTAGCGAACGTATTTCAAGTTTTATAGGACCAAAGAATTAGTTACAGAATAATGTAAACATTTTCAATAGCAATCTACCATTCTTAGATAAGTCAGTACCCAAAAATTCTGCAACCTGACAGTCATCATTTCTACAGTATGTATGCATGAAACAATGATATTTCCAGCGGCGCCCCGTCCATACGAGGCGCAGGGGCACCGCTCCCCTAATCCCGGCTAATCCCTTATTTACATGCAGGGCGCCAGTTGCATGGATTCCAATTTTTTTTTTTTTTTTTAGAAGCATGCGATTAGAGCACAAGGCTCTAATTTACTTCAAAAAAGGGTGGGCTCTGGGCGCAGAGCAGTCCGCCCCCGAGCCAGCCAGTTGTGTGACAATAGCGAATTAATATTTGATTCTCCTCCTGGCCAATCCTATCTCAGGAAGCGGGTCCTGAGACCCAATTGGCCTAGAGGAGAAGCCATCCTCTTGGAGGAGGGAGAAGACGCAGAGGAAGCTACGCCGCTGTGAAGCCGAGAAAGGAGGAGACGCAGGGTGAAGCCTCCTTCCGCCACCCGGAGGAGGCCTGCGACTGACCACGGGGTGGACGGACTAGTGGCGGACTAGTGGTGCCCCCCCCCCCCTAAATAATATACCACCAGCCGGATATCTGGATATCTCCCAATGTTTGGGTGGTGGTGTCCCATGTCAATGGCTCTGCCTTGTAAACTTTTGCCACAACTTCGCAGTCACTATTAGGAAGTAACGGAGTAATGTGGGACATTATTGTCTGCTCCCCACTCACTAAGCCCCCGTTCACATCGGCACTATTTGACAGATCAAATCACATGTCAAATCAGAGACTATTGCCGGCAATAGGAGCATCCCAATCGGTGTGGCGCCGCACCAATTTCCAAAACTAGTTCCTGTACTACATTTGGTGATTTTTGGGGGAGATTTCAATAGATATCTTCACATGAAGCCACAAAGATGTCTTTCAAGTCGCCCCCGAAGTCAGACTGAAATGCGACTTTGAAATCATGTGAGTTCAGATGTCGTGTTCAGTGTGAACAAGGGCTTAGAGGACTTGTAGCAGCTGCATGGATTGCTATTGGGGTAATTCCACTACTGCACTGACAATAATGTCTTTACAGCTGGAAGGATTGTTGTCTCCAAGCTTCTTTTGTGCATGCCTAAAAGAACTCTGCCACTTAAAGTGGGGTTCCACCCTAAAGTGGAACTTCTGCTCATCAGAACCCTCCCCCCCCTCCGGTGTCACAGTTGGCACCTTTCAGGGGGGAGGGGGGTGCAGATACCTGTCTAAGACAGGTATTTTCATCCACTTCCGGGCATAGACTCCCATGGGAGTCTATGCCTCTTCCTGTCCCGGTGGCGGCGCGCTGTCTGCTGGGAGACACACGGGTCCCAGAGACAGCACGGACCATTCCTATTGCGCTGCGCAGTAGGGAACCAGGAAGTGAAGCCGCAACACTTCACTTCCTGATTCCCTCACCTAGAATGGCGGCGGCAACAGCCGAGAGCCTAGCGATCGATTGGCCTCGGCTGCCGACATCGCTGGATCCTGGGACAGGTGAGTGTCCATTTATTAAAAGTCAGCAACTGCAGTATTTGTAGCTGCTGGCTTTTAATAATTTTTTTTACAGTGAAATCCCTCTTTAATGAAGAATTCCAGGTATGGATATTTTTACATAGTTGCATTGGTCCAGTTTGGACCAATGCAACTATGTACAGTATATACCATACCTATGGGATCCCTCTGGAAACTGTGTATCACTGTAGTAGGCATCCCTACTCCAATGATTTTCACTAACTTTTGAGTCCCGTTCTGAATGGCTGACATGCTGCATTCTAAACACAAGAGGTCAGCACGTTGCCATGGAGGCAATTCAAAAAGTGCTTTGCTTCTTTTCAATGAATGCAAAGCATTCTGTGATTGGATGAGGTGGAGAGTGTGAAATCACAGCCCTGACTATCCCCCTGATGGACTGATATAAGAGGGTGGGCATGATGTGCCTGGCCACACCCTAGTCACCCCGTGCAGTGCAGATTCTCCCAGCTTCCTGTCTCCCCCCTATAGTGCTGCTAGCTTACCTCCTCTACTGCTGCAAGGGGATGTTTTGAGATGCAGAGCGGGGTGAAGCCGGTAAATACTTCATTTACTGGCCCATCCTTTCCTGAATGAACACAGTGAGTGATCTGTACCAATCGATCCTGTGTTCATTCTTAACTGAAGCATAGTAAACTATATTTACTATGCTTCAGCTTGTGAATGAACAGGAAGCCACTCATAACAGAGCACTTCCCATTCGTTCACTGTCCAGTACAGCTGAGGTTGCAGAGAAAGGTTGTGCTCTGGGGTGCACACCCTAGTGCAATAGGCTGTGCACGCCAATGTGGACTGAGCTTTGTAATCTTCTTCTTGGAAAATCTGAGCAATGTCCTTTCACTAAGAATGAAATAGACTGAGCTCATCAGGATACCAGACACAGTGAGGGAGATTTACTAAATCTGGTGCAACTATGCATGGTAGCTAATCAGCTTCTAACTTCAGCTTGTTCAATGAAGCTTTGGCAACAAAAGCTGGAAGCTGATTGGTTTCTATGTAGAACACGCTGACTCCAGCATAGTAGGGAAGACAGCAGCACACAGTCTCTAGGATCTTTCACAGACACTTTCACCCTGTGATACCAGACTCAATGGCGGCTGGTGGTATATTTTTTATATGTCCGTCCATCACTACTGATAGCCCCACCCCACCCCTTCCATTTGGCTGCAAACCCCCCCCCCCCCCCCCCCCGGTCAGTCCGGTCTCCCCCATCCCCTGTTGGTCAGTCAGCAGCCAAGCACTAACCCCAAATCTATGGCGTGGGCTTCCTCCAGGGGGCAGCTTCACACTGCGTCCTTCTTCCTCTGGTTCACGGCTCCTCCCTCCTCCTCCTAGGCTAATAGGATTGCTTCTCCTTTTGGCCAGTCAGGAAATCAGGACCTGGACCAGGTCGGGCCGGGAAGAAAACCAGTGTGACAATAGCGAATATTCATTTGCTATTGTCACCTAACTGGATGGGCTCGGGTGCAGTGCTCTGCGGCCAGAGCCCATCCATTTTCAAAGCTTATTAGTGCCTCAGGCTCTTATCACGTGCTTCAAAACAAAACCATTGGAATCCATGCGTCCGGCGCCCCACATGTAGATTATGAATGGATAGTGGGTTGGCACCCCTGTGCCCCTAATGGAGCGGCTGCCACTGGCCAGACTAGATCCTCAGGCAAAGCCCCTCAGTCAGCTTCAGCAAACTCTCAGTAAAATAGGTCTCCAGCTAGCACAACTGAGACCTTGATGAACCACAAATACATGGCAAAATTGCCTAGGGGCAAACAGCCCCCTAGGCTGGAATCTCCTCCCCCTCTGTTCTACGTCTCAAAATATTTACACACAACTCCCGCCACCATCTGGGCACTTCTCTCCAGGGATTTCCAGGGCTGCATAAATATTGATCTGCTGATTAGACTCTTCTTGCCCACTACCTTCCAGAACCCTTCTGGACAAACAGAGGGAAGCATTTAATCCAGCAGCCACTGAAATACAGAACTGGCCAAAACAATCAAACACAGCCGCACTGATTACAGTGAACCCGCATTAAATTTGCCTAACAATGAAATGCAGCTCCACTACATACAGTGGGCCAGAGGTAAATTTGCCTAACTTATGAGGGTGCTACATGAATAAAGGCGTGTCATGGGTTTTTGCGGTGCCTACTATTGCATCCTGCATAGAGTTTGCATGTTAAAGCATGTTGATGGTGTGACAGACTCCAGACACCCTGTTGGGTATGTCCGACCAAGAAGCTGCTTCCCAAGTCCTGCAACACGAGACCAGTGGATCTGGCTATAGTAACCCCAAGAACCAGACAACACCAGAAATAGGACTGTTTATTAGAACATAAATACAGTGATATATACACTGGAGGAGGCGGTTCCCCCCTCTTGATCATATTATTCTAATAATACAACTGTAACCAGAAACATAAATGAACATGAGCTAATTAACCACTTGAGATCCGCGCTATAGCCGAATGACGGCTACAGCGCGGATCTCCTTTTCCGGGACTACGTCTATTGACGTAGTCCCGTGCACGAGCGGCGCGCTCTGTGATCGGCGAGTCTACGAGACTCGCCTGATCACCGATCCGTGCAAGGGGTCGATCCCGACCCCTTATCACGTGATCAGCTGTCAGCCAATGACAGCTGATCATGTGATAGAACGGAGCCGGTAATCGGCTATTATTCCTCCATGATCGGGACATCAGTCCCGATCACTGCCAGCCCTGCCAGTGCCCACCTGCCCCCTGCCAGTGCCCACCTGCCCCCTGCTTTGCCTGCCTAAATAAAAAATGTTAGTGCCACCCAGCAGTGCCCATAGTGCCACCTAGCAGTGCCCACAGTGCCACCCAGCAGTGCCCACAGTGCCACCCAGCAGTGCCCACAGTCTGCCTCAACAAAGGTGCTGCACCCCAGTGCCACATATCCGTGCCCAGCAGTGCCGCCCATCAGGGCCCATCAGTGCCCAGCAGTGCCGCCCATCAGTGCCCAGCAGTGCCACCTATCAGAGCCACCTATCAGTGCCACCTATCAGTGCCCATCAGTCCCATCTATCAGTGGTACCTATCAGTGCCCCTTAGTGCCACCCATCCGTGCCATCTTATCTGTGCCCGTCTTTGCCCATCAGTGCCGCCTTATCTGTGCCCATCGGTGCCGCCTTATCTGTGCCTATTAGTGCCGCCTTAACTATGTCTATCAGTGCCCACCAGTGCAGCCTATCAGTGCCCACCAATGCAGCCTATCAGTGCCCACCAGTGCAGCCTATCAGTGCCCACCAGTGCAGCCTATCAGTGCCGCCTCATCAGCGCACTTCAATGAAGGAGAAAAATGACCTGTTTGCAAAATTTTATAACAAACTATTAAACATGATTTTTTTTTTTTTTGCATCTTTTTTTGTTTGTTTAGCAAAAAATAAAACTCCCAGCTGTGATTAAATACCACCAAAAGAAAGCTCTATTTGTGGGAAAAAAAATGATAAAAATTTCATTTGGGTACAGTGTTGTATGACCGCGCAATTGTCATTCAAATTGCATCAGCGCTGAAAGCTGAAAATTGGTCTGGTACTGAGGGGGGTTTAAGTGCCCAGTAAGCAAGTGGTTAAATAGTCATTTAACCAGAGTAGGTGACTCAGAGGTTTCACCTTTCAGGTCAGCCTTGTCATCTCTTGGCTTATTAACTACAGTACACATTTCATAAATATCAACACAGAACTGCTTCACACAATAGCAGAGTTATTTAGCACAGATAACAATGGGTGAAAGACCCTTAGAAGCTATACTAGACTTATTTATAATAAACACATAATAGCAGACAACCCAAGACAAGTAGCTGGAGTAGATAACAGCAACATCTTCTATAAGTCCCAACAGTGTGACGCAGTCACTATTCCTAATATGGTATATAGTCCCTATACAGGGTTCCCAGAGTCTGTGTGTCTTGGGGAGATATGGACTTGAATCCAAAGTAACATTACAGACATGCACCTCACAAAGAGTATTGTTCCCTTAAAATCCGGGGGCCGGGCAAAATACCCGAAAGCCGCGGAGAACGGCCGAGAACTATCGACCACCACCGAGATACACAGGACATCCGCTCTGTATCTCGGCGGCGCCATTTTTAAACAGCAAACACACTGACAAGACTGCAAATGACTGACAAGGCTGCAATGCAAGGCTGCAAATGACACTGACAAGGCTGCATTGATGGACATTTAAATGTACGTTTTTTTCCTTAAACTTCCCTCCTAAAAGTTTTTTTCTTTTAAATTCCCTCCTAAACTTGGGGTGCGCGTTATACGCCGATAAATACAGTAATCCTCATAGGAGTGACACGTGCAGTTAAGTGGTGTCAATAGAACTTCACAACAATAGATCTTTATTTCATTGCTGCACAGCTAAGTCTAGTATTACATGTAGCTCCCACTGGAACAAAATGACTCGTTTTGACAGGTTGTCTTTAAAGTAATCGGGTCCATTTTGTTCTATAAGACCTCCAGCAAATCTAGAGAAGACTTCACTCCAAAATGTGTTAAATGTAACAGTTTGTATTAATATAATAATATAAAATATTATAAATAGTAATATTAATTAAATATATAAAATATTAATTCAATATAAAAAATAAATGCAAAAAGAATATTTAAAAAAATTTGCACAAAGTCTCGTCCAATTTGTGTTTAGGTACTATTTCTATACTGAGAACTGATTCTCTTCTTTAAACGTTGCTATTTCTTTCTTACTTATCTCATTTTAATACATCGCTGTTCTTGTTATCTCGTTGTCCTCTTGGTATCAGTACAGTCTAAGGCCTAATTATATAAAATAGGAAGCAGTCACCTCATTTTATATGTCTTGCCTTACCAGTCTAAAAAAAAAAACGATTTTTCAACTCAGCAGCAAAATATTATTTCTAATGTGTTCCACCCTTAATATTAAAAGCTCAATTTCCAAGGTAATGCCCTTCCGATGTATCACCATCTTTCAATGTCAATATCTGCCGCCTTGGGTCAAGAGACAGGACAAGACTACGAGAGGCTCTGGGCGGCTGGAAAGGGCAGTGGACATGAGGATAATTAATGAGTGCAGTTAGAGAATCTATGGCACATCACATTGTTAACCAGGCATTATGTATTAGGCTTCACATTGTTTTCCTGTTTGCTCTATGCCGTTGTTCATATTGTGAGTAAGCAGATGCATTTTGTATTCATATATTAAAAAGAATACCCACATTTATTTTATTTATTTTTTTGCTTAACCATTGCATGCTCAGATTTCGAAGGTGTAACATTTTGTACATTTTTCTACCTAATTGACCTTGACTTTTTAAATGATGGATTGGGCCCCTCTTATATTTTTTTTCTTTATATGAGAAAATGGGCTTGAAATATAAAAAAAAATGCATTTATGTTGGTATCTGTCTATCTGTACATGCTGTCTTTTTTTTCACAGATAAAATTGATCTGACAGGAGAGAGATTGACAAGAATAGATAGAAAGACAAGTTTTATTAACAGCTTTTTCTCTGTAACCACTTTGACTGTCATAGTGATTACTTGACAACAAACTATACTGATTGCTTACTGTCATTGCTACCGGACCACAGCTGTCTAGTGCCATCTTGACCTAAAGAAAAACCCCAGGAATAATAATGTAGATTTACTTTCCGGCTGGAAGTATTTTATGTTTTTCAGGATTTATCCAAGAATTGGTCATGAAAAAGTTAACCATAGGCCAGAGAAGTCTCTACATAAATAACCATTTACCCCAGTCGTACCCCCTTTGTCTTTCATTAATTTAATGAAAAACCCTGTGACATGCTATTTTTAAAGTGTCGCACCCTCCTAGTTCAGAGTAGGCTGTTAGCAGTGGCGGCTTGTGCTCAAAATTTTTGAGGGGCGCAATCAAACTGAAAAATACTGAACACCCCATCAATTTCAGCCTCACTGTGCCCATCAGATGCAACCACTGTGCCCATCATCTGCAGCCACGTGTGCCCATCATCTGCAGCCACTTGTGCCCATCATCTGCAGCCACTTGTGCCCATCATATGAAGCCATTATGCCCATAAAACGCAGCCATTATGACCATCAAACGCAGCCATTGTGCCCATCAAATGCAGCCACTTGGGCCCATCAAATGCAGGTACTTGTGCCCATAATATGCAGCCATGTGTGCCCATTATATGCGGCCACCTGTGCCCAACAAATTCAGCCACTTGTGCCCATAAAATGTAGCCACTTGTGACCATCATATGCAGCCATTGTGCCCATCATATGCAGCCATTTCTGCCCATCATATGCAGACACTGTGCCCATCATACAAAGCCACTGTGCCCATCAAATACAGCCACTTGTGCACATCATATGCAGCCACGTGTGCCCATCAAATGCAGCCACTTGTGCCCATCAAATGCAGCCACTTGTGCCCATCATACGCAGCCATTGTGACCATCAAATGCAGCCACTTGTGCCCATCATATGCTGCCACGTGTGCCCATCAAATGCAGCCACTTGTGCCCATCATCTGCAGCCACT
Source organism: Lithobates pipiens (assembly GCF_037356315.1). Taxonomy (NCBI): domain Eukaryota; kingdom Metazoa; phylum Chordata; class Amphibia; order Anura; family Ranidae; genus Lithobates; species Lithobates pipiens. The sequence continues at coordinate 39,558,111 of NW_027507758.1, forward strand.
TGTGCCCATCATATGAAGCCATTATGCCCATAAAACGCAGCCATTATGACCATCAAACGCAGCCATTGTGCCCATCAAATGCAGCCACTTGGGCCCATCAAATGCAGGTACTTGTGCCCATAATATGCAGCCATGTGTGCCCATTATATGCGGCCACCTGTGCCCAACAAATTCAGCCACTTGTGCCCATAAAATGTAGCCACTTGTGACCATCATATGCAGCCATTGTGCCCATCATATGCAGCCATTTCTGCCCATCATATGCAGACACTGTGCCCATCATACAAAGCCACTGTGCCCATCAAATACAGCCACTTGTGCACATCATATGCAGCCACGTGTGCCCATCAAATGCAGCCACTTGTGCCCATCAAATGCAGCCACTTGTGCCCATCATACGCAGCCATTGTGACCATCAAATGCAGCCACTTGTGCCCATCATATGCTGCCACGTGTGCCCATCAAATGCAGCCATGTGTGCCCATCAAATGCGGCCACTAGTGCCCATCAAATGCAGATACTTTTGCCTATCAAATGCAGCCACCTGTGCCCATCATATGCAGCCACTTGTGTCCAGTATATGCAGCCACCAACCCCCCCACTCACGGGGTTTGTGGCTCTGGCAGCATCTGCCCCACCCCCCGCACACGGATCGCGGCTCTGGCACCTCCCCACGCGTGCAGCTCTGACAGAGCTGAGGGGTGTGCGCCCTGAGCCCACCCTATTTTTAAGTCTATTAGAGCCTCTGGTTCTAATCAGGTGCTTCAAAAAGTACCGCCCCCATCATAGGAATCCGTGCATCCGGTGTCCTGATAGTGCATGGGCCACCACTGGCTGTAAGGAAAATTTAGTTTATGTAAAGGGATAAATTACTGCGCCACCTAAAAAGGATAAACTGCCAACACAACAATCAGACTAATTGCCAAAGGTGTTTATAAATAAATAGCCCTGGAAATATTATCATGAGAACCTGAAAATGGTTCCAGGTAAGTCATTACACAATTGAAAACCATAAATGAATTAACAAAAATGCAAATCAGTGTGTGAATAGAAAATGGGCAATCTAAATACACAATAACATGTGGCTAGTGCCAAATACATACAAATATGTGCAGAAAAAAAACACATGTAAGTGTTGAGAACACATAGAAAGATGTTATGCTGTGCACATAATAAATATCATGTGCAAAGACAAAAAAACAGAAATGTTTCTCAATGATGGAAAATAAAGTGAATAACACAGTGTAAAGAGAGTGTTCAGATCATCAAATGAAAAGCCAACAAATAAGGACGATATAATGATAGGTCCATATATATGGAGCGCCAAAGTATAATCACAATGGGACTTCAAGAGAAATGGCAATGCTTCATTCAAATGCTTGGTGATCGAAACATTCAAACAATTCAGCAACACCTGGGATTGTGCCTCCACCGTCTAGGGATACATTTAGTACTCTTATGCCGTGTACACACGACCGGACTTTCCATGGAGTTACGACAGACTTCTGAAGGAATGGACTTGCCCACACAGGAACGGACTAAAGTCTGTTCAAAAGTCTGTTCGTTTTGAACGTGATGACGTATGACGGGACTAGAAAAGGAAGTTCAATAGCCAGTAGCCAATAGCTGCCCTTGCATCGTATTTGGTCCGTAGGACCAGCATACAGACGAACGGTTTTCCTGATAGGAATTGAGTCCGTCGGACAGATTTGAAACATGTTCTATTTCTAGGTCCGTCAAAATTTTTTAAAGAAAAATGATCGGATTATCCCACACACGATCGGAATGATTCTGCCTGACCTATTCTGCTGGAAAGTTTGGTCGCGTGTACGCGGCATAACCCCGAGTTGTGGATCCACATGCCAGCGACGGTGAATCATACAGGCGTAGATGCAAACAGGGATTGCAGGTATGGAAACTTCAATGAGGACCCACTCCGTCTCCTTCTCTGATGGTCATCAGGTGTAAAGATCAGGAATGCAAGCAGTCACCAACCACACTCTCAAAGCAATGATGCAAACTCCTGTTTAGTGATTATTTAATGACTGGCACGGTAATGTTCATGAAATAAGCAGCAGAGGTGGAGAAAGCCTAGATTCACAGAATGAATGACATAGAAGCAGGGTCATCCTTGCACTGGGGTCCTCAGGTGCTATTTCTTATCTTTACAATCCTCCTGGTCCTCTTGAGTTTGATTGTGGTGTAACCATTTTGACTGTCGTAGTGATTACTGGACAACAACCTATACTGATTGCTTACTGTCATTGCTACCGGACCACAGCTGTCAAGTGCCATCTTGACCTAAAGAAAAACCTCAGGAACAATAATGTAGATTTACTTTCTGGTTGAAAGTCTCTACATAAATAACCATTTCCCCCAGTCTTAACCCCTTTGTCTTTCATTAATTTAATGAAAAACCCTGTGACATGCTATTTCTAAAGTGTAGCACCCTTCTAGTTCAGACTAGGCTGTTAGGAAAATTTAGTTTAGCTTCTCTAAACAGTGGGGCAGGGCTTGATTGCCCAGGGCTGCTCCAGAGGCCTCTGTAAGCATAGTGGGAGAAAGGGCAAAACAGGCAGCCTGAATATTTATGGGACACCAAGCAATCTCTGGGGGGGGGGGGGGGGGGGGCAGAAGGTGGAGGGAGAGCCAATAAGTTGTCTGAGACCAGGCAGCAAAGGGCAATGTTCCTGGGTCTAGTCCTTCAGAAGAGGACCCCTGTGCTGGGGCTCTGCCCCGAGAGGTAGAAAAACAAGAGAAGCAACAGTGAAGACTTAAAGTGGATATAAACCCTCTCCTATACCCAGTAAAGTTAAAATTATTTAGGAGAAACCTAATGAGAATAAGAACTGGAGGACCCATGCCACATCCTGTATATGAAGATTTGCAAATGGAGATTGCCCCAGGGATAATATGGGCATAGGAGGTGAAACCAGACCATACAAGGAGTATAGAAAAGTACAAAATGTATTGAAAAAACATATAGAAAAACATTGAGATATACAAAAATGTACAAATACTCATAAAACGATAATGAATGACACGAATAATAGACAGCAACAATTAACTGATATGCACATACGGTCTAGACCCCTCATTGACCAGAATGTGTTGACAGTATGCATACTGTAATGCACACATTTGTTGGAGAACTTGTCAGAAGTAATTCTACTGATAACAGAGGAAAGGAGCAGCAGAGAGAAACGGCACTTAGGGTTTTGAAGACAGATAATTAAAAACGACAAATATATGTGGTATAGATCAAATTTCATGAATGGGGTATACAACCACTTTAAAGGTCCCAGCTAGGCGTAGCTGGGGGGGCTACTGAAGAACCTTTGACCAGGGAATGAGCTGAGTCAAAAGGAGGCTTAGTGGAGAGTGTGAGGAGAAAGTTGGTTAGAAGAAGTCTTAGCCCACGATCACACATGATCAGAGATTCCGACGACCAAATCCGTCTTAGTTATTCCGACAGATTAATTCTGGACGAGGCTCGGAAGTGATGTTGCATACACACGGTCGGACCAAGTTGTCGGAATTTCTGGTTGCCAAGAAGGCGGTGACGTAAGCCGCGTACGGCGGGACTACGTTCAGGCTAGTAGCCAATAGCTTTGGCCTAGGAATTTGATCTGAGCATGCGTGGCACTTTGTCCGTCGGAGTAGGCTACACATGATCAGAGTATGTCGATCGGAGCATTTTGACGGAAAATATTTCCGGCAAGTTGGAAAAGTTGGTCCGACGGATATTCCGATGGAAACAGTCCAATGCAGACCACACACAGTCGGAATATCCAACAAAACACTCCGATCGGACACATTCTGACGCAATCTCCAATCGTGTGTACAAAGGCTAACTGTTCTGTACAAGACCCCAGTGTTGCAGGGTGTGACAGTGTGGTGCTTTGAGACTTTGTGGGTACAGATCACAGTCAGCCTAGAGATCCAGTGGGACATTTCCAGTGGGTCTTGTACAGGACAGTTAGACTTCTTCTCACCAACTTCCTCCTGGCACTCTACACTAAGGCCGCGTACACACGGGCGGATTGTCTGCCCAACTAAGTTCGTCAGACAATCCGACAGACAGTCCGTTCAACTTTTGAATGAACGGACTTGACCACACACGATGAACAGACAGTCCGCTGAAAGCTTGCGCGATGACGTGTACAGCACGTACGACGGGACTAGAAATACGACGTCCAATACACTGCATTGCAACCTTTCGGCATGTAAATCCTTTCTGAGCATGCGCCATACTTAGTCCGTCCAACTTGCCTACACACGAGCGGACTGTCCGCTGAAACCAAGTTTGGACGGACAAAATTACGGAAATTCCGAAAAAGACTAAGTCCGTCAGACTGTCCGCTGAAAAAGTCTGCTGAAGCCCACACACGAGTGGATTGTCCGCTGAAACACGTTTCAGCGGACTAAGTTGGGCAGACAATCCGCCCGTGTGTACGCGGCCTAAGCCTCCTCTTGACTCAGCTCATTCCCTTGTCAAAGTGATTGTAAACCCCATTCATGAAATTTGACCTAAGCATATATATCTGTGTTTAATTCTCTCTCTCTCTCCAAGCTCTAAGAGCCGTGTCTTTCTGCTGCTCCATTCCTCTGTTATCAGCAGAGTCACTTTTAAGAAGTTCTCTGACACATGAGATAACACCAGCTGAAAATTTGTGTCGGGGAGGTAACTTAGAGGAAGATAAGCAGAGAGTCTCTATTCAGACTGCAGCTCTTCACATTTCTTTGTTCATCTGCCCATGTTGAGTGGGGGGGTGCCTTTCCTTCAAGTGCAGTACAGCCAGGAGTTGTGCAATACAGCCGTAGGTTGTGCAGCAGAGCCTAAAGTTTGTGCATAGCAGTCAGAAGTCAAGCAGTCCTCAAGTTGTACAATTTTGCAGTTAAAGTTGAAAGAATTCCAATTTTTTTTAAATAAACAATCCTCTCTAGGTGATCAATGTACAATTCAAGAACTTTAGAAAACTTTCTTTCAGATTCTTACCTCGTTTTTGTTCTAAAGAAAAATCTGTTTGTTTCACCAAGTTGTTTCCAGACTGATTTCTGAATGGGAGAGTCTGCACTCATTATAACCCCCTGGTGCATTTCAGTGTTTTAAAATGGAAAGCTGCTGGCTTGTGCACTCCTTTTGAGGTAGTTAGGGGGTACCATACCAAAAATGAAATTCCAGTTGCAGAGGATGTCTGAAATTTCACTTGAATCTTAGCTCAGACATTTAAGAAAATCAGTGAGCCAATTAAACAAGCAGCAAATTACATTCCACACGCCAGCACTGTACAGAACACCACCAGGTTGCCACTTTACATTGAATTATTTGAATACTTTTAGAAAATACAGCGACTTCAGTTCAAAATGGAAAGATAATGTTTAATAACAATAAATTACAAAATGTTTTTTATATGCAATAGATTTTTTTTTTTACAAAAGTAGAATTCTCCTTTGTGTGATTGGATTTATATTATACATTTCAAGAATTTTAGAAGATGCTTTTGTCTGTTCTGAAAAACTAATATATGTTTACAATATCCTGTATGTCACTGATTTCTGAATGTGAGGGTCTGCCCTCATTATAGCCCCCCGGTGTAGTCTTAGTATTGTAATAAAGAAAGCCACAGTTTCTGCATCTGTTTTGGTGAGGATGAGACTTGGACGGTACTTGGAGGGTACTCAAAGAACACAGTTAACCCCTTGATCGCCCCCTAGTGTTAACCCCTACACTGTGACATTTTTACAGTAATCAGTGTATTTTTATAGCTCTGATCGCTGTATAAATGCCAATGGTCCCAAAAATGTGTCAAAAGTCTCTCTGATGTGTCTGCCATAATGTCGCAGTCCCGATAAAAATCGCAGATTGCCGCCATTACCAGTAAAAAAAATAAAAATGCTATAAATCTATCCCATATTTTGTAGATGCTACTTTTGCGCAAACCAATCAATATACGCTTATTGCGTTTTTTTTTTTTTATTTATACCAAAAATATGTAGAAGAATATATATCGGCCTAAACTGAGAAAAAAATCGTTTAAAAAAAAAATGGGGATATTTATTAACCACTTCCCGACCAGCGCACGACGATGTACGTCGACAGAATGGCACGGGCAGGCATATTGGTGTACAGGTACGTCCAATATTCAATGCCGCCCTGCCATCGAGAGCGGCGCGCTCCCGCACTGGTCGGGAACCCCGTGAGTCCGGTCGCGGGACCCGCGGACTCGATCGCCGCGGGCATCCCCACGATCGTCTCACGGAGCGGCCGAATGGAGGAAATGCTGTGTAAACAACATTTCTCCATTCTGCCTAGCAACTAGTGACGCTGATCTCTGCTCCATGTGATTGGAGCAGAGATCAGTGTTCACTAAATGAAAGCCCAACCCCCCCACAGTTAGTAACACACCCCTAGGAACACTTAACCCCTACACTGCCACCCACTGGTTAACCCTTTTTACTGCCAGTGTCATTTACACAGGAATCACTGCATTTATATAGCAGTGATTACTGTATAAATGACAATGGTCCCAAAAATGTGTCAAAAATGTCCGATGGGTCCCCCACAATGTCGCAGTCACAATAAAAATCGCTGATCGCCGCCATTACTAGTAAAAAAAAAAATAATAAAACATTATTAATAAAAATGCTATAAAACCATCCCTATTTTATAAACGCTATAACTTTTGCGCAAACCAATCAATAATCGCTTATTGCGATTTTTTTAACCAAAAATATGTAGAAGAATACGTATCGGTCTAAACTGAGGGAAAAAAAAGTTTTTTTATATATTTTTGGGGGATATTTATTATAACAAAAAGTAAAAAATAATGCGTTTTTTTCAAAATTGTCGCTCTATTTTTGGTTATAGCGCAAAAAATAAAAACCGCAGGGGTGATCAAATACCACCAAAAGAAAGCTCTATTTGTGGGAAAAAAAGGACGTCAATTTTGTTTGGGAGCCACGTCGCACGACCGCGCAATTGTCAGTTAAAGCGATGCAGTGCCGAATCGCAAAAAGGGGTCTCGTCTTTGACCAGCAAATTGGTCCGGTCTGCAAGTGGTTAAAGCAAAAAGTACAAAATATTGTGTTTTTTTTCAAAATTGTCGCACTTTTTTTGTTTATAGAGCAAAAAATAAAAAACGCAGAGATTATCAAATATCACCAAAAGAAAGCTCTATTTGTGGGGAAAAAGGGACGTCAATTTTGTTTGGATAAGGCATCGCCAGACTGCGCAATTGTCAGTTAAAGTAACGCAGTGCCGAATCACAAAAAATGGCCCGGGTCATTCAGCAGCCAAATCTACCGGGGCTGAAGTGGTTAAAACATTCATTTGAAAAATGGCTTGTGTAGCAGTTATATAGTTTGTATTATTATTTTTTTACTTTTTTGAGCCTTTAGGTAAACTTATCCCTCAGATATAATAAATTTGCATTATTTCAAGGGTATAAAAACTGTAAACTTTTTAATATATATATTGGTTATAGACCTGTCATGCAAAGAAGAGATTTTAACAAGTTCCGATCTAGAAAAAAAAATTACATTTTGAATAACACTTTTAAAAAACATGTGACCAAGTAAAGTCCAAACGGCGGGTATCATTACAATCTGCAGGATCTGCCAAGAGAAGAAATATAATTTGTCTCAGCTGATTACAGGAAAATTACATTCCCAGAGCTCATATGCTGATATCTCCAAGAGCCGAGCATTCCCCGCTGCAATGCAATTATAACTGCCCCTAGATGGGAAAGAGTTAAGAAGCAATCATGACACTTAAAGTTTAATACCAGCACAGTACAATGTCACCTTGGAAACTAACCGCTAGCATAGCTGCATTCACTGTTTCTGAATAAGAGACTTCAAGGTTTAGCATTATTATTGCCACATTAGGCTTACCTGGAGTAAACTAAGATATATGTCTGAAATAGCAATTTTTAAAGGTTTGCGGTCCAAAGAAAATTAAAATGGGGAGTTACTGTATATACACAGTGTACAGGCATGTGAAAACTTAAGTACACTCTATGGAAATTGTTCACCTTTTTAACATATTTAAACAGGCAAAGCAAACATTAGATCTTTATTCAAACAGTGCCTACAAATAAACTTTACATATATGTGCAGGGATTTTTTTTCAGCAGGAACGTGGGGGAACGCAGTTCCACCACCTCCAGCACTGAGTATGTAATAGTAAGGGGTGTGTGGTGTGCTGGACGGCCTATTGATGCTGGTTGCTGGGGGATCTACTGTCACTGGTGGGGATCTGTTTTTGTGTGAGGGTCTATTGTTGCTGGTGGGGGAGCTACTGTTGCTTGGGGTCTTATGTTGCTTGTAGGGATCTACTGTTGAGAGAGAGGTCTATTGTTGCTGGCTGTTGGAGGGTCTATTGATGCTGGCTGCTGGGAGAACTGGTTTTGCTGCTGGTGGGGGGGTCTATTGTTGCTGGGGTGGATCTTTTGTTGTGGGGGTGGTCCATTGTTGTGGGTGGTCCATTGTTGCTGGGGTGGAGTCTATTGTATGTAGCTGCAGGGGATCTATTGAGTTATTGGTGACATCATCACACTGTCCCTGAGCAGCGCTCTAAACCTCATCAATCCTTGACGGGATCAGGCTCTGGGGGGCGGGTCTGCACATCAGGGACTCAGAGAGCGTCACCTCTTTATAAGGTGGCCATCTGGATGTTTCAGTCCTATGCTGCTCACAGCACCGTGCAGACCAAGCTTTCTTTGTTCACCGTTATTTTTGATTTTTATAGATTGATTTCCATATATATATTTATATATTTCGCTTATTTTTGTTTTTGTCATACCATGACAAAAACGTGGCAATTTTTATTTTTTGTCTTTCTTAACCCAAAGAAATTTGCACCATGTATGGCTAGCCTAAAATTACATAGTTAGTATGATGACCTCTCGTTTATTTTTTTGTTTGTTCAGCTCGCTGGGTTGAATAAAAAAAAAAAGACTTCATGTGTGTACTAGACTTTATGATGGAGCAGGTTGCAAAAGGCCAGACCAAGCATTCTCTGGAGTGAGGCTACCCCGCTGGTGGACCTGAGAGACGTGTGCCCAAACCAGAGGTGACTGCAGTGATTCTGTCTCAGGAAGGCTCCCTGTTAGCCCTTGTACACACGGTCGGACATTCCGACAACCAAATCCTTCGGATTTTGTCCGACAGATTTTGTCCGAAACTGTTGCATACACACAGTTGGACAAAGTTGTCAGAAAATCCGATCGTACTTAATGTGATGACGTTATTTCGTTAGGACGGGACTACGTTCACGCTAGTAGCCAATAGCTTTGGTCTAGGAATTAGATCTGAGCATGCGTGGCACTTTGTCCGATCGGAATTCTCTACACATGATCGGACAAAGTCCGATCGGATCATGTTGTGGGAAAATTTTATAGCCCAGCTGGAAAACTTGGTCCGTCGGATACTCAGACGGAAACAGTCCAATGGAGCCCACACACAGTTGGACGGTCCGATCGGACATTGTCCACCGGAATATCCGACCGTGTGTACAAGGGCTAAGAAGCAGTGTGCTGGATACAAATAGCCTAAGGAAAACGAAGACCCTCTAAGTGAGTACGGTTAGCAAGAAAAATGCTTCAGATAATATTTATTTTTTCAATAACTGGCAATTTATAGACGAGAGGGAAGGATAGGAAGGGGAAGAGCATTTCCCTGAGATTGGCATTAAAATGTTACAGACCTTAGATTGTCACTGGATAGGGGAACACTTGAGCACTGGTTAAGTTTGGAGGAAAATAATAGCGATCAGCCATTGCAGGCAACATGGCCAATCACTAGACACGTGCAATTAGTTTCGTTCCAAATTTGTTTTCTAACTAATTTAGACAATATCCGAATTAACGAAAACCCGTTTAATTTTTTTTTTTTAGACTATTCATAAATTTGAAAAATTCGTAAATTTGTATATTAAAAAATGTGTACAGTCGAAAATTCGGAAAATCATAAATATTAAATGCAAAAATCCGGAAATGCGAAAATTTGGGAAATTCCAAAATTCTAAAATAAGAACGAAAATTCAAAAAAACGAAAAATTTAAAACCCAGGAAATTTGAAAATCTGAAATAACCACTACAATCCCGGGCACTTTCGCCCCTTCCTTCCCAGACCAATTTTCAGCTTTCAGCGCTCTTGCACTTCCAATGACAATTGTGCTGTCATGCTAAGCTGTACCCAAATGAAATTTTTATCATTTTGTTCGCACAAATAGAGCTTTATTTTGGTGGTATTTATTCACGACCCCATTTTTTATTTTTTGCAATATAAGCGAAAAAAGAGCAGAAATTTGGACAAAATATTAATATTTTCTTCTTTCTTTTTAGAAGAAATCCAATGAAATTGAATTTTGTCATAAATCTAAGCCAAAATGTATTCTGCTACATGTTTTTGGTAAAAAAAATTCCGTTAAGTGTATAATAATTGGTTTGTGTGATCACGGACATATGTATGCAAATGATCATGTACAGATGTGTGCAGGTGATCACAGACATGTGTGTGCAGATAATTATTGGGACATGTGATTTTAGTGGGACATATGTGGGGGGCATGTGTTTTTATTATTTGGGGACATGTGTGTTTTACACTAGACTGGTGATCAGTGAGTAAAAAGCTGTAAAAAACAGCTCATACTCACTGATCACCAGCCGGCTACAGCGATCCGCTCTCCTCTCCTCAGCGATGACTTCCGTGTGAGGAGAGGAGAGCAGATTGCCTAGCAACCGGCTGTTTGTTTACATCACATGATGGCTGTGATTGGATACGGCTGTCATGGGATCAGGAGGGCCAATCACCGAGCCCTCCTGCCGATCCGAGATGCACCGTGTCCGGGTGACACGAGCGCATCGGGATCGCGCCGCTGCGCAGGGACATGTGCACGTGCGATCCCCCTCCTTTTGAAGGACGTTATTGAACGTCCAGTCAGAAGGAGAGCGCTCCCACCCGGCCATATATGTACATGGCTGGGTGGGAAGTAGATAATAACTAAGTAATAATAACTTAACTATTACTAACTATTAAATTATGAGTATTGGAATTTCCTTTAAAATTTGTCTGTTAGGGAAAGTAACGAATATGAATTCATCTGAAGTTACGAATTATCTGAAATAACGAATGCCGTATCTAAACTAATGGAACGCAACAGATAAATAATAATAGATAATAATAATAAAAAACTTTTTATTCAAAACTGCTCAAACCTTACAAGCACATACCTACAGCCCTCACCCAGTCACAGTCAGATCCCTTTAGGGGTGACTGGGTGTTGAGGAAGTTGATTTCGGTATACACCTTTCTACTACACAGAGCCCAACACATGCAGACACCCCAACCCTCCTATACGGAGATACATAGCAAACCCCATAATCAACCCCAGAACGGCCAATCTGTCCAGACATGGAAGCGAACATACTTAACCACTTGGCGCCCAAGCTACGTCATATGACGTTGTGGGCTTTGTGGTGTAATATCTGAATGATGCCTGAGGCCACAGACATCATTCAGATATTGGCATTTTCAGCTGGCGATTCCCTGCACCATAAGAACAATCATAGAGGCTGTTCCGCCGCTTGTACCGACTCACCGCTTCCATCAGTCACAGGATCCGCCGGCCCCCGGATGATACCATAGAGATTTCCGGCGGACCAGATCGTCCCCAGAGTCTCTATGATCCTTCGGAGGCCGGGCGTAATGTTATGACGTTACGGCCGGCCTCTGCATTCAAATTAACGGCGCTGCTTTGGCTGGGAAACCAGGATCGTTTTTATTATAGGCTTCCCAGCCTAGAGGTGAGATGTGGGGTCTTATTCACTGTAAATAGGTCCGATCGTGCCATATTCCTATTACAAGGGATGTTTACATTCATTGTAATAGGAATAAAAGTAATCAATTATTTATTTATTTATTTTAAAGTGTCAAACTAAAAAAAAAAAAAAAAAAAATTAACAATAAAAAAAAAAAAAGTAAAGCGCCCCTATCCCCGTGAGCTTGTACGCAGAAGCGAACGCATACATAAGTCCCGCCCACATATGAAAACGTGTTCAAACCACACATGTGAGGTATCGCCGTGAACGTTAGAGCGAGAGCAACAATTCTAGCTCTAGACCTCCTCTGTAACCCAAAACATATAACCAGTAAAAAAAATGTAAGCGTCGCCTATGGGGATTTTAAAATACCAACGTTTGGCGTCATTCCACGAGCGCGTGCAATTTTGAAGCGTGACATGTTGGGTATCTATTTACTCGGCCAATCTTCCTCTTTCACGTTATGTAAAAAAATTGGGCTAACTTTACTGTTTTTTTTTTTGTTTTTTTTTAAAGCATGAAACAGTTTTTTACATGTAGGAGAGAAATGTCAGAATTGGCCTGGATGCGAAGTGGTTAAACGCAAAACTTCATGTTGATTACCCATACCAGGAGTCTGTTCAGATGTCGACTGACAAAGCTTCCAATGTTATATGCACTACATGTCTTTTACCTGTTTCTTTTGCTGATTATTCAAGTGTACCTAACGCTTATGATCTCTGTAAACCTGTATAATGTTAATAAAAACTTCTTTTAAAAAAAATATATATTTTTTTATTATTATTATTAATAATTCATTCTGTTCCATTTGTTTACATGCAGAATTCATTATTTCGGAAAATTCGTAACTTCAGATAAATTTGTATTCGTTGCCTTGACTAACAGACAAATTTGAAAGGGAATTTTAATACCTATAATTTAATAGTTAGTTATTATTAGTTAAGTATTATTTCGAATTTTCAGATTTTCGTTCTTTAGAATTTTTGGATTTTCTTTCTTATTTTCGAGTTTTCGGATTTTTGACTTTGTGCAATTTCGAATTTAGAAATTTAAGAATTTTGGAATTTCCGGATTTTCTGACTTTTGAATTTTCAGGTTTTTCAATTTACGAATTTTCTGTTATTTACAAATTTTTGAATTTCGTTCATAACAAATTTCGATCATAATGAATGACACGAAAAACTAAAAAAAACGAATGAAATGAAAATGAACACATTTTTCGGCAGTGCACATGTCTACCAATCGCTTTTCCCTAAAGCCCCGTACACACGATTGGAAATTCGGCCAGCAAAAGAGAGATGAGAGCTTTTGGTCAGAAAATGCGATCATATGTATGCTCCATTGGACAGCAAAAGATTCAGAGCATGTTCTCAATTTTTTGTTCGGAGAAAGTTCCTATCCAAAAATGCGTTCGTGTGTATGCAATGCCGACGTGCAAAAACTCACGCATGCTCAGATTCAACTACGAGACAGAAGCTATTGGCTACTGGGTATTGAAATTCCTTTTTCTAGTCCCGTCGTACTTGTTGTACGTCACCGCGTTCTCAACAGTTGGAATTTGGTGTGACCGTGTGTATGCAAGACAGCTTGAGCAAAATCCCGTCGGAATTCCGTCGGGAAAACCATCAGAGCTTTTTCCGGCCAAAATTCCTATCGTGTGTACGTGGCATAAGAATGCTTGGCTTTTTGATGTCCCCTGAATAAGCACTTATATTTCTAATAAAATCTACCGGCAAATAATTTACCTGAGAAATTTCTACATCTGTTCATTTAAACCCACGTACTGTATTATCTATATGTATCTAAGGTCAACAAAGCTTACCTAGAACAGATTGAGCAAGAACTGAAGGCCAAAAGCACAGGAAAATGTAATTCAAGCCTCATTTCCTATTTAAAAAAACAACAACAACAGATTCAATTAGTGACACTTCTGTAAATTTGTTAGCACAGTGGCCAAAACTACAGCTGTGTCAAAGTCATTTCTTTGCGCCATCTGGCAGAGTACATAGGAGAACACCTTTCCCGACCTCTTCCAAGTCTCAGCCATCTAAAAGGAAGATCATTTTATGACTTTGAGTTTGATTAAATTTTACAAAATACTTTAGATGATCAGAAAGGCTTTCCAATGAAACCTTTCCAGATTAAAATGTGCTTTAATTGTTAAGACACCAGGGACTGGAATTCAGTATCACACACCATACAAGTGGCAGGAGAAAGGAACTTTTACACCCCAGAGATAGGAGAGGAAAGGGTTTCCTGATTAATTAATTGGAAGAAGAATAATAATAAAGAAAAAAAAACTTGCATGTCAAGAGAAAAGGAATTTGAAAGATCTTCTCTCCCAAATGAAAATTAAAATGATAAATGCAGGGTTCGGGATTAGTGATGGCCGAACGGTTCGCCCGGCGGTCGTTTCGCGGCGAATTTCCGACATTCGCGGTCCGCACGTTCGAACGCCTTTTTCCGTCGTTCGCCGCGGCGGACTTACGTGTTTAATGTATACAAGAACTTTAACCTTTGGTGACACGTTTATCATGTGATACAGGACAGCCAATTGAGACATGACAGCACATGGACACTTGTACATTCCCCCTAACCTATAAATACACCCGATCCGGTGGCCATTTTACATTCTTTCTTCTGTTACGATAGGGACAGGTTCCTGTGTGGAGTAGGGAGAGATAAACCACTAGCTATTTGGTACACAAAAGTTCTTTTCAGGACTGGTATAGGTGTTAGGTGTTGATAGGTTTGCTGTGCTGCTGATTCTTGCAGCAGCCTGAGTGTCTTTTGTTAGTTTAGAGAAAGGGAAAGGACGGTGTATGCTACAGGGACAGCCAGATTAGTCTTTCATCATCATCATCATCATCATCATTAGCTGTTACTATCAAGGTCCACAAAAGAGCTGTTCCAGTAACCACTAATCGTTCTCTTTTTTTGCCAATTTGTATAGGGACAGGAAGGAAGCAGTGTTGTCAGGCAGTGAGGGTAATTTTAAAGACTTGCTGTTATTATTAGTTCCACAAAGGTTCTTTTCAGGACTGGTATCAGTGGTACAGTAATAGGCTTGTACATGTATAATATTCTTTCTTCCAAATATAGAAAGGATATTATACTTGACTGCTGCCCTTCTGCTGCAGTCTGCTAAACATTCACAACTCACTTGTTCCACAAAAGTTCTTATAAGGACTGGTAACTTGGTATAGGGTGCTACGGTACATAGGCTTGAGTGCGGTACAGTCTGCTGTTCTGTAAGGACCGCTATCGGTCCACAATAGATAGGGTTGACGTGCACCACTGCTGACCGCTGCCCTATACTGCAGCAGTCCTTCAGCGGTATAGGGACTGACGTACAGTCTGCTAAACACTAATACACAACCTGCTTGGTCCACAAAAGTTCTTATAAGGACTGGTAACTTGGTATAGGGTGCTACGGTACATAGGCTTGAGTGCGGTACAGTCTGCTGTTCTGTAAGGACCGCTATAGGTCCACAATAGATAGGGTTGACGTGCACCACTGCTGACCGCTGCCCTATACTGCAGCAGTCCTTCAGCGGTATAGGGACTGACGTACAGTCTGCTAAACACTAATACACAACCTGCTTGGTCCACAAAAGTTCTTATAAGGACTGGTAACTTGGTATAGGGTGCTACGGTACATAGGCTTGAGTGCGGTACAGTCTGCTGTTCTGTAAGGACCGCTATCGGTCCACAATAGATAGGGTTGACGTGCACCACTGCTGACCGCTGCCCTATACTGCAGCAGTCCTTCAGCGGTATAGGGACTGACGTACAGTCTGCTAAACACTAATACACAACCTGCTTGGTCCACAAAAGTTCTTATAAGGACTGGTAACTTGGTATAGGGTGCTACGGTACATAGGCTTGAGTGCGGTACAGTCTGCTGTTCTGTAAGGACCGCTATCGGTCCACAATAGATAGGGTTGACGTGCACCACTGCTGACCGCTGCCCTATACTGCAGCAGTCCTTCAGCGGTATAGGGACTGACGTACAGTCTGCTAAACACTAATACACAACCTGCTTGGTCCACAAAAGTTCTTATAAGGACTGGTAACTTGGTATAGGGTGCTACGGTACATAGGCTTGAGTGCGGTACAGTCTGCTGTTCTGTAAGGACCGCTATAGGTCCACAATAGATAGGGTTGACGTGCACCACTGCTGACCGCTCACCTATACTGCAGCAGTCCTTCAGCGGTATAGGGACTGACGTACAGTCTGCTAATCACTAACACACAACCTGCTTGTTCCACAAAAGTTCTTATAAGGACTGGTAACTTGGTATAGGGTGCTACGGTACATAGGCTTGAGTGCGGTACAGTCTGCTGTTCTGTAAGGACCGCTATCGGTCCACAATAGATAGGGTTGACGTGCACCACTGCTGACCGCTGCCCTATACTGCAGCAGTCCTTCAGCGGTATAGGGACTGACGTACAGTCTGCTAATCACTAACACACAACCTGCTTGTTCCACAAAAGTTCTTATAAGGACTGGTAACTTGGTATAGGGTGCTACGGTACATAGGCTTGAGTGCGGTACAGTCTGCTGTTCTGTAAGGACCGCTATAGGTCCACAATAGATAGGGTTGACGTGCACCACTGCTGACCGCTCACCTATACTGCAGCAGTCCTTCAGCGGTATAGGGACTAAGAGTTTTGTCACAGGGTCATTTAAAAAATGACATGCAGAGGAAGAGGCAGGCCCTTCCGCAGGGGTGGTAGGGGTAGGGCAGGAGCAACAGGCTTGAGCCAAAGTGGGAAGTTGCAGAAGGTGCGTTCAATTACTTTAAAGGATGCACCAGACTTGGTTGAGTGGCTCGCTCAGCCTTACTCTTCTGCACCCTCCTCATCCTCTCGATCTGCACCCTCTTCTTCACTCTCTGCTATGTGCACCCCCAAAGACACTACCACCAACAACACGACCACCACCACCACCACCACATACCTTCCGCTTGAGTCACTGGAATTATTTTCCGATCCATATCAAGAGGACATTTCTGATGCGCAGCCACTCTTGGTATTGGATCAGGAAGAGGAGGTAGCAACAAGCGCTACTCAGCAGTCTGACGCCAGTACCCAGATCAGCCCAAGGAGGAGGTTGGTCCCCGGTGTTGCTGCCTACTCCGAGATCTCTACTTATAGCGGTGGGGAAGGTGACGTTGATGATGACGTGTCTAGTGATGTCACGTGGGTGCCCACAAGAGAGGAAGAGGAGGGGAGTTCAGAGGGAGATATGGACCAGCAGATAGGGAGGAGAAGCAGCAATGACTTACATTGCACAGCAGGGACAAAGCAGACTGCAAATGTATCAGGAGCGAGTCATCGACCATGTACGGTCACATCTGGCGCTCCCAGGACACCGGCACATGGCTCCGCAGTGTGGGCTTTTTTTAACGTGTCCGCTGCTGACAATAGCGTTGCCATCTGCAATCTTTGCAGTCAACGCGTTAGTCGCGGTAAGCCCAATACTCACCTAGGGACGACCGCCTTAAGAAGGCACATGAGCAGCCATCACCGAGCCCAGTGGGAGCAACGGAACACACAAAGCCACACTGCAGGCTCTCACCGTCCAGCCTCGTCTTCTACTTCTCCTTCTCCTCTCTCCTCACAATTGTCCTCCACTCCACCTTCCATCACGCCAAGCTCACATTTTTCTGCAAAAAGGCAGGCTTCCGTGGGCCTAATGTTTGAGCGTAAAAAAATGATGATGCCGGATAACCCTCTTGCCCAACGGTTGGCGGCTGGCTTGTCAGAACTCATAGCCCGCCAACTACTGCCATATAAACTGGTGGACTCGGAGGCCTTTCGCAAATTTGTGGCCATTGGAACACCACAATGGAAGGTCCCAGGAAGGAAGTATTTCTCAGAGAAGGGCATCCCAGAGCTATATGGCCATGTTCAGCGGCAAGTGAATGTATCTCTGGCACACAGTGTCGGTGCCAAGATACATCTGACCACAGACACGTGGTCTAGCAAACACGGGCAGGGAAGGTATATCAGTTTTACTGCCCACTGGGTGAACCTTCTGACGGCCGTCAAGCATGTAACCCGTGGCACCCGTGTAGATTTGGTTTTACCGCCACGGATTGCATGCAGGCCTGACTCTTCTTCTCCTCCTCCTACTCCATCCTCCTCCCTCTCCTCCTCAGCTGCCTCCTCCTTTTCCGCTGCTAGCGTCTCTTCCACTGCACCGCCCAAGCTCCCCAGAACCTATTCCACATGCCAGGTGAGACGTTGCCATGCCGTGCTGCGTCTGTTGTGCCTGGAAGCAAAGAGCCACACTGGCCCGGCACTCCTTTCAGCTTTGCGTTCACAGGCAGATGAGTGGCTAACACCGCTCAATTTGACAGTTGGTAAAGTGGTGTGTGACAACGGTGCCAATCTGCTTAGCGCATTGAAACAGGGCAAAATCACGCACGTGCCGTGCATGGCACACGTCTTAAACTTGGTCGTGCAGCGATTCCTTGTCAAATACCCTGGGGTCCAGGACATCTTGCGGCAGGCAAGGAAAATCTCGGCCCATTTCAGAAGATCTTACACGGCCATGGCTCGCCTTGCTGACATTCAGCGGTGACACCATCTGCCGGTCAGACGTCTTATTTGCGATTGCCCGACGCGATGGAACTCAACCTTCTATATGCTTGATAGGCTGCTCCAGCAGAAACGTGCAGTTAACGTCTACCTGTATGAACTCTGCGAAAGAAACGGTTCTGGGGAGCTGGGTTTTTTTTCACCGCGCCAGTGGCTGCTCATGCGCGACACATGCAGACTTCTGCGGCCATTTGAGGAGATCACCAAACTGGTCAGTCGCAGCCATGGCGCCATCAGTGACATGGTACCTTATGCCTTCTTTCTGGAGCGTGCATTGCGTCGTGTCATTGATCAGGCTGTGGAGGAGCAGGAGCGGGAAGATGAGGAAGTCGCAATGCTGGATGAATTCCCAGGGGGGGCTACTCTATCTGAGACAAGTCAACAACAGGAGTCTGATGAGGAGTCAGAGGAGGATGGTGCCGGGGCGGATGAGCAGGAGCAAGAAGAGCATGCTTTAAACCTTTCTGGGATCCCTGTTGTGCGTGGATGGGGAGAGGAGAATGAAGAGGACGACATTATCCTGGATGATGAGCAGGAGCCAGGCCACCACACCGCTTCCACTTTAGTGCAAATGGGGGCCTTCATGCTCCAGTGTTTTAATAGGGACCCCCGTATAAAAAGCATGAGGGTCAAGGACCAGTACTGGGTGGCAACGTACTTAGACCCCCGGTACAAACACAAAATGGCGGAAATGTTACCGCCGTCGCAGAGGGCTGTCAGAATGCAGCACTTCCAGGCCTTGCTTCGAGAAATGCTGCATTCTGCTTTTGCGTGCGCTGGCAGAGGAGCAATTCCCACTCCCAGAGAAGGATTTGCGGGTACCAATCCAACAGCGCCTGCAAGAAGAGGCCGGTTTGAAGATGTGTTGGTGACTTCGGATATGAGGTCATTCTTTCAGCCGACCCATCGACAGGTGTCATCCGGATCCAGCATCAGGGAACGCCTAGACCGTCAGGTGTCCGACTACATTGGGTTAACGGCCGATGTGGACGCTCTGAGGAGTGATGAACCCCTAGACTACTGGGTGGGCAGGCTTGACCTCTGGCCAGAGCTTGCCCAATTTGCAATCGAACTGTTGGCTTGCCCCTCATCCAGTGTCCTGTCCGAAAGGACGTTCAGCGCAGCAGGGGGGATTGTGACCGATAAGCGTACTCGCCTAGCTCACCACAGTGTTAACTACCTCACATTTCTAAAAATGAATGAGGCATGGATCTCGGAGGAATTCAACACATGTGACCAGTAGACCATGTATATGTCTATAAACTATTTTTTTAATCAAGCACACAGACCTTCTTAATTCATTTGGCTCACTTCCTTGACCCAAAAAAGCACACCGTACTATATGCCCCTACCCTCCTCTTTGAAGAGGTTGAGCGGTGTCATATTTCTACTGGGGCTGCTTATGATATCCCTGTGCTGTGCTGACTTCCTCCTGGGGGTTCTTATTATGAAGGGATCACACTATCCCTGTGCTGTGCTGACTTCCTCCTGGGGGTTCTTATTATGAGGGGATCACACCATCCCTGTGCTGTGCTGACTTCCTCCTGGGGCTGCTTACGGTGCTGCTGTCAGTGCTGTATGTCACGGTGCTGCTGTCAGCGCTGTATGTCACGGTGCCGCTGTCAGCGCTGTATGTCACGGTGCCGCTGTCAGCGCTGTATGTCACGGTGCCGCTGTCAGCGCTGTATGTCACGGTGCCGCTGTCAGCGCTGTATGTCACGGTGCCGCTGTCAGCGCTGTATGTCACGGTGCCGCTGTCAGCGCTGTATGTCACGGTGCCGCTGTCAGCGCTGTATGTCACGGTGCCGCTGTCAGCGCTGTATGTCACGGTGCCGCTGTCAGCGCTGTATGTCACGGTGCTGCTGTCAGCGCTGTATGTCACGGTGCTGCTGTCAGCGCTGTATGTCACGGTGCTGCTGTCAGCGCTGTATGTCACGGTGCTGCTGTCAGCGCTGTATGTCACGGTGCTGCTGTCAGCGCTGTATGTCACGGTGCTGCTGTCAGCGCTGTATGTCACGGTGCTGCTGTCAGTGCTCTGTATTACGGTGCTGCTGTCAGATGCCTCTATCACGGTGCATGTGTCATTCCGGTATGTCACGCTGCTGGTGATCATCTCCTGCACCCTCTTCTTTGCCTACCCTGGTCCCTGACCTTCCCTCTCCTCCATTGCCTTCATTAGCTCCATAGTCCTGAATTGTTAGAACAATTTCCCAAATAAAATAAAAATGCTTGTAGTTATCGATCCCAAATTCACCTCATACATGTATTATGTCATTGTCCAGATGGTGGGACTACGTTTTACCCCCTAATAATTACCACGTGGCCGCAAATTCGACATGAAGGTTTGCAAAGTTCGCCTCCCATTGAAGTCAATGGGGCCCGCGGCGAACGTTCTGTTTCGCGAACGTTTGGGTCCGTTCGCATTTCGCGTTCGCGAAACGTCCCGTCGGAAGTTCGTCCATCACTATTCGGGATCATCATTGGGGGAATTCTTCATTTTCTTCTGTGCTTTTTAACAAAGAAGTCTCTGGATCGAGCCATCTTGGTGGAAGGGGTAAATATAGTGTGTTTGCCAAGTCTAATATATGATTACTTATAAAGGAATGTGTTTCCATGTGATATATTGTAATATTGATATGTTGTCCTTTTTGATGTATTTATAGAAATGTAAGAACCCCCTGAAGAAGACCACAACCCCTAAGGTCGAAATGCATTGGGGGATTTTATAAACATCGGATAGTATAATTATAATTCATTAATACTGTCAGGGCCATCTTTAATATTGATTGGACCCTGGGCAAAAATTTTCTTAGGGCCCCCCTCCCCCCATGCAATTTCGCTCTCCACCTTCTCTGAGACATACAATAAATAGCAGCTAGACTTAAAATCAGTTTACTGTATCAGATCAGGCAGCGATTGCGAATGGTTGCCAGAGGTTACAGCATATCATTACTGCTTACTGACTGGTTGCTAGAGGTTACAGCACTCCTTAAGGCTCACTGATTAGTTGCTAGAGGTTACAGCACATTTCTGCTTGTTGATTGGCTGCTAGAGATTGCTGTACAGTAATACTGCTCACTGGTTGCTATAGGTTACAGCACATCTTCTCCTCACTGCAGGGGGGCATGATATACCTATGAATGCTGCCTTTATTTATATATCAATGCAGTTGGCCTCAGCTATTTACATATGCATGTCACTGCTATTTACATATGAATGCCGGTATTTACATGTAAACACAGGTCTGCAGGTGAGTCATCTGTGCACAACAATAGGGCAGAGCTGGGCAGCATTAGTAGCAGCACAGGACTAAAACTTCAAGGGACAAGGGAATGTAAACCAGGATAGTTGGCAAGTATGAGGCAGCTGCTTTGGGCCCCACAACAATGACAGGGCCCAGGGCAGCTGCCCCTTTTGCCCTGCCTTAAAGACGACCCTGAATACTGTGAGGGATTACCCTCTGATGTATATTGTTTATTAGTTATATCACATGGTACTATCTACTGTTTGCTTTCCTTTCTTAGTCCAAACTGTCTCGCATTGTATACGCCAGAGGTCATATTTTAACTTTTGTATCATATTAATGTCCATTTGTCTCTTAAAGTGGTGTTGCTACCAAAAAAAAAATAATAGCTCAAAATTCATAAAAAAAAAAAAAAAATTGGAAAAAATAATTGTTTTACTCACCTCTAAATGTCTGTTGCTAGGGGGTCCCTCATAGTCTGCCTTCTTAAATGCCCAGGCTGGTGACATCACTTCCCCTCGCGCTGTCACGTGATGAGTGTGCGGCGTATCACAGTGGGTGCCCGGCTGTGGCTTCACAGTCATCTGCCCACAGTAAGAATGCCGGCGCTGTGAGCGGAGCGGGGAACTAGGGGGGGGGGGGGCTTCGTTCTCCCGCATCACTGGACCCCGGGACAGGTAAGTGTCTGATTATTAAAAGTCAGCAGCTGCAGTATTTGTAGCTGCTGACTTTTAATTTTTTTTTTTTAGGGGGCACCCCACTTTAATGAATAAAATTAATATATTTTTTATGGAAAAAAATATTTTTTGACTCCTATTTGCTGCTAAAAAAAGCCCCGTGGTTAATTTTCCACTTCTGTTCAAAATGATAAATGTACTGCCAAAGTGCCTGGAAGGGATTCCATTTAGAGCTGCATTGCCATCTAACCCCAAAAATAATTTTTATTTTATGCCAACACATCCTAATCCAAAAGGTCAAGTAGTTTCTGAATTCTAGATGAACTGAGGAAGCCCAATGGATAAAACAAGCAATCACTAATTTGAAGAAAAAACGAAATATATCAAAGGCAGATCATTATGTGCACACAGCACCCAGAATTATTTAAATTGCCATGATTGCTATGATTCTCATCAATGACTTTGTAGTTTAAGATCCTGCAAAGAGCAGTATTCATGTGGAATTGCAGAAATTGCTAGCAATCCCCCAGTAAGAATTATATATAGTGTGCTGCCCCAACGGGGCATAGAATGGATCGTTTTCCTAACCATTTTACATGGACATTTAT
Organism: Lithobates pipiens; assembly: GCF_037356315.1. Lineage (NCBI taxonomy): Eukaryota > Metazoa > Chordata > Amphibia > Anura > Ranidae > Lithobates > Lithobates pipiens. Next base: position 39,581,074 of record NW_027507758.1, read on the forward strand.
ATTTAGTTCACATGCTGCCAACTAGTGACCTTTTGTGGTAATACACTTGTTTCTTATGTTCTTTTTCCCTTATGTTATGACACACTTCCTTTACATGTAATGCTCCACCTTCTTCCTGTTATTGTACTTCCTGTGTCATGGATGCAGCTACAAGCCACATGTAACAGAGCACATGTATTCTGCATTGCAAGCTACAGACAATATCATCTTTGGACCGTATAAATACTACAACCTATTTATGTGTTTGTATTCTGTCACCTGCTGTAACATGATGTTCAGAATAAAAGCATCTTGTGGATGGAATCGGTATTTGGTGAATTCAAGCTATCTGATGAGGATTGTCCTCAGTGATTATATCTTTTATACAGGCCAGGCCTAGAGGTCTCACAGGGTATAAATCGCTTCACAACAATCTGAGTAAAACTTCAATTTAAAAAGAAGATAAAATTATTAACATTGATTAGTCAATGTTTTATGAACTGTTTATACTTATAAGTTAAAGCAGAGTTCCACCCACATTTTTCACTCCTCATCCTGCAGCACTGATGTGCATCCTTAAAATGAATTGGCAATTTATTTTTTCTGTTCACTTACCTAATTTATGCCTATCTCTAATTTCACTTGGCTCCTGGGAGATCTGGCTTGGCATGGCACTGCTCTCGTTAACATTTAACATTGTGTCTATGAAAATTCTTGGTCAGCTTGGCATGGCACTGCTTTAGTAATATTTAACCACTTGCCGACCAGCCACTATCATACTGCAGGTCGGCACAATCACGCGAACCGTCGTAGCTTTATGTTGGCTCTTTAAGCGGGATAGCAGTGCCTGCTGCATTGCGGGGATACTGATGCTTGTGGCCGGCGGTCGCAATGACCGCTGGCCAGGTGCGATCGCAGGTATAAGATGCAGAGCAGGGACGTGTGTGTGTAAACGCACAAATCCCTGTTCTGTGAGGAGAGCAGAGGCAGATCATGAGTTCCTAATAGCTAGGAAACACTATATGTCATCTACTATAGTCATTCCCCTCCCCCCACAGTTAGAACACACAGTCAGGGAGCACAGTTAACCCCTTCATCACCCCTTCCCTGCCAGTGACATTTACACAGTAATCAGTGCATTTTTATAGCACCGATTGCTGTATAATTGTCAATGGTTTAAAAAATGTGTCAAAAGTGTCCGATGTGTCCACCATAATGTCGCAGTCCCCATAAAAATTGCAGATTGCCGCCATTACTAGTAAAAAAAAAAAAATAATAATAAAAATGGCATAAATCTATGCCCTATTTTGTATACGATATAACTTTTGCGCAAACCAATCAATATACGCTTATTGCAATTTTTATTACCAAAAATATGTAGAATAGTACATATTGGCCTAAATTGAGGAAAAAATTTGCTTTTTTTTTTTTTTAAATGAGATATTTATTATAGCAAAAAGTATTAAATATTGTGTTTTTTTTTCAAAATCGCAGCTCTTTTTTTGTTTATAGAAAATAAAAACCGCAGAGATGATCAAATACCACCAAAAGAAAGCTCTATTTGTGGGAAAAAAGGACATCAATTTTGTTTGGGTACAGTGTCGCACAACCGTGCAATTGTCAGTTAAAGCGACTCAGTGCCAAATCGCAATTACCTGGTCATTGAGCAGCCAAATCTTCTGGAGCTGAAGTGGTTAACATTGACATCTTTGGAAAATCTTGGTCAGCTTGGTATGGCACTGCTCCCATAACATTTAACATATATGGAAAATCTTGGTCAGCTTGGCATGGCTGTTCCATGTGAAGCTGGTGCATGCTGGGTAGCCAGCATGCACGGAATCCAGGAAGAAGGACATTGTAGCTTCAGATGCCCACACTGGAGATGGTCGCGCTGTGCAGGAACTTCACAAAGTATAAAAACGATGCTGCACAAATAGAAAACTGGACATAGTTTACAGCACACCTTTGTTACATTGCACGTGGCATGAGTATTCTAGGGGTGTTTTTTATCTTAAAAATCTTTAACTACTTCAATACAGGGCACTTACACCCCCTTCCTGCCCAGGCCATTTTTCAACTAGCTTTCAGCACTGTCACACTTTGAAAGACAATTGTGCGGTCATGCTACACTGTAACCATGTGACATTTTTATCATTTTCTGTACACAAATAGAGATTTCTTTTGGTGGTATTGAAAATTTTGAAAAAAAATACAAGTTTTTCTTAGTTTCTGTCAGTAAATTTTTACAGTTAAGTAATTTGTCTCCTTCGCTGGTGGGTGCTGATGAGGCGGCACTGATAGGCTGCACTGATGGGCACTGATGAGGTGGCATTAATGGGCACTGATGAGGCGGCACTTATGGGCACTGATTAGGTGGCACTGATGAGGAGGCACTAATATGCTGCACTTATGGGCACTGATAGGTGCCACTGATATGTGGCACTGGTGGGCACTGATGGGTGGCACTGGTGGGTGGCACTGATGGGTTGCACTGATGGGGCACAGATAGGCAGCACTGGTGGACACAGATAGGTGACACGGATAGGCGACACTGATGGGCATTGATCGGCAGCAGTAATAGGTATTGATGAGCAGCAGTGGTGGGCAGCAGTGATAGCCAGCACTGACTGGAATCACTGAGTACTGATTGCTGGAACTCGTGGGCACTGTTTGCTGGCACTGGTGGGCACTCACTTCAGGCACTGTGGATGCTTTATTGTAATTAGGGCACTGATTATCAGCGCCCCGATTACATGCCTAGATGTCTTCTGTGAGGAGATGCCACTGATCGGCTCTCCTCTGTCAGTGTGAGGCGAGCAGAGCTGATTACCGGCATCTCCATGTCTACATGTGACCGGCTGTGATTGGACACAGCTGATCACATGGTTAAACAGCCTTGGCTCTTTACAAAGATCAGGGTCTCGCTGTGTCCTAGTGGCACGATTGGCACGCAAGAGCAGCCATTCTGGGCGCCGTCATATGACGTCCACCCAGAACGAGAGCCGCACCGCCCAGCTGTCATTTAACAAGTGGTTAAAGTGGTTCTAAATCTAAAATGTTTTCCCTGCATTAACCACTTGTGGACTCCCACCGTACATATACTGCGGCAGGGAGCTCGCTCTGTACCAGATCATGTACCTAGTACGTGATCTCACACTTCCGGGTCTGGGGAGCAGATGTGCACTGCAGGCGACCCGCTCCCACTGTGATTACACACAGTGGGAGCCCAGTGGCGGGTACTGTGAACTGCATCTGCAGATTACACAGGCAGAACGGCAATATGCCTATGTAAACAAAGCAGATTGCCGTTCTGTCAGAAGGGAAGGTATTGCTCCTGTGTTCCTGCAGGAACACGGATCTTTGCCTTCCCCTAGTCAAATCACCTCCCAGACAATGAGTAAGCACAACCTATGCACACTGTTAACCCTTTGACTGCCCCTAGATGTTAACCTCTTTCAAGCCAGTGTTATTAGTACAATGGCAGTGCATATTTTTTAGTATTGATCACTGTATTAGTGTCACTGGTCCATAAAAGTGTCAAAGGTGTAATTTAGGTGTCCGATTTGTCCGCCACAATATCGCAATCCCACTATACATATAGGGTATAAAAAAGTCTACACACCCCTGTTAAAATATCAGGTTTCTGTGATGTAAAAAAATGAGAAAAAGATAAATCATTTCACGACTTATTCCACCTTTAATGTGACCTATAAACTCAGGTGAGAAACAAACTGAAATCTTTTAAGTTAAGGGAAGTAATAATAAAATAATATGAAGCACGTGATTAGAGTCAGAGGCTCTAATAGGTTTCAAAATAGGATGGGCTTGGTGCACAGAGATTGCACCCTGATCCCACCCAATTGTGTGACAATAGCAAATACATTTTTTGCTATTTTCACACTAACCTTCCTCCCGGCTAATCAGGAGGCAGTAAGTCAGACCTGCTTCCTGATTGGCCAAAGCGCCAGGTCACCCTATAGGAAGAGGAGTGAGGAGACTCTCGCTGGAGCGGAGGTCACTGCCACTCTGACAGGTAAGTCCCCTCAGCTGAGTCGGCTGCATGACCCTCCAACTCCGCTCGCATGGATTGTGGCTCTGGCACCCCCCCTCGGGTGCCACAGCCGCGTTTCATGCACAGGGGGGACAGAGCCATGATCCGCACGTGCAGGGGGGATGCAGCCAGAACCGCAAACCCCGCGACTGGGAAAGGGTGGGCAGAGCCCCTCAGACAGGGAACTTCTCTGGCAGGGCTAAACCCACGATCCCATACCCTGCCCTGAGCTTCAGACTATTTATGGGCTCTCCAACCATGTTCTGGACACACCTCTCTAGGGATTGGCTGGGTTGCCATAAATATTCAAGCTGCCCTCCCATTCTTCCTTCCACTCTAATTCTAGAATCTTCTAGAATGCAGGGCAAAGAAATCAGACCAGCAGCCTATAAAACACTGAGCAGGCTACAACAATCGGCCTCTGCTTCACTACAACCTATACAAAGGGTGCTATAACTGTATTGAGAAAGATATAAGTGCTGGTACGGTATTTAGCTTTTGGAAGAGAGCAAATCCTGGACAAGAAGCTTTATTACGGAGTGTAAAAAAAAACGCCAAAAAAAACGAGCGAGGCCTGAATATACGTATTAAAGCAAACACAAGGGTTAAATCTCTATCTAGTATAAAGCAAATGTTCATTGTAGGCTTCCCTTTGAATTGGATCTGATCTATTCATGATCATTCCGAATAGACTTCAAAGATGTATCAGATAAATGCCTAGCAGGGTAATTCATTAGGCGGAGATAGGAGTGATCTAGGTTCTATTGCATGTCACTATTCTCAGCGGTGCTCCAAACACATCTATGGGAAGTAAAAGAATACCTATTCGTGTTACTTTATTCCCAAAATTTTGGGCTCTCCGTTACCTGCGCCTCAGGCAACAGTTTTGTTTCATTTATGTGCTGATGGTAGGAGGCTACGAGGGCTGGGAGAGAATTTGCTGCCCATTGATTTTTATCTGTACAAGGGATGGATAGAACTATACTACACCACTGCTCTCACTAAAGCACCCAGCCAATGTATTGTAGACTAATGATACACTGAATCAACTGGTGGATTATAATGTAGTACTATGGACTATGGTAAGGTTGTTGGTTTTTGTTTTTTTGTTTTTTTTAAATGTAGTACTATGGACTATGGTAAGGTTGTTGTTTTTTTTATTTTTATTTTTTTATGTAGTACTATAGACTATGGTAAGGTTGTTGTTTTTTTGTTGTTGTTGTTTTTCAAATGTTGTACTATGGACTATGGTAAGGTTGTTGTTTTTTTTTTTTTTTTTTTTTTTTAATGTAGTACTATGGACTATGGTAAGTTTTTTGTTTTGTTTTTTGTTGTTTTTTAAATGTAGTACTATGGACTATGGTAAGGTTGTTGTTTTTTTGTTTTTGTTTTTTAAAGGAGGTTTTACCATTTTATAAAGGAAAGCACGCTAGATAACTTAGGAATGAGGAGTCAGAATAACATAACAATGTTATGATCCAGTTTGTGATGGATCATGGATGAGAGTACTTTGTAATGGGGAGGAGGACTCTGTGCTGCTGGTGGAACTCTGTCTAGGGGATACTCTGATGTGATGGTGGGCTGTTTTATGTATAGGGGGCTCTGATGTGGTAGAGGGCCTCTAGCTCTGTGATGGGGGGCCTCTGATGTATAGGGGGGGACTTTTATGTGATGGGGGACACTGGCATGAAGGGGGGACCTCTGACAGGTTGGCGGTCTCTGAAGTAAAGCTGGAACTCTGATATGAAGGGGGGTCTGATTTAATGGGGGGGGGGCTCCTGATGCAAAGTTAAAGTAATTGTAAATGATCACCTTGTAAAACAACCCATTCAGTTTAAGATAGAAATGAAAAGCAGAACATTTTTGTTTAGACGTAAAAAAGAAGCATTATAAATACCTTTTTCCCAATTTTTATAAGTGATCACATACCCTCTGTTCTCAGCTGCATAAGAGCTGGGGGAGGAGAAGCAGCAGCACACTGAGCTTCCCAGTGAATAGCTGTGCAGCAGGGGACGTGTCAGGACAAGTCTGATCATCGGAGGAGAGTACACTGAGTTCCCAGCATAGCTAGAGAACTTATCGCCGTGTCCCATCCTACTTAGTGTGCTCAGTTTTTAATAGGAAAGCAGAGGAACTGGCAGGAACACCAGGGATTTCACACAAAGGAAGCAATACAAGAGAGCAGGACACTTTCTCATACAAGCACATGGTACAGAGCAGGCACACATCAGGAATATGAAATGTTGGGGTAACAAATGCTTTAATTTCATCAAGATGGTTGTGTGCATTGTCCCTGGCTCAGGTTTCCCATTGATAAGTAACATTTATGTTTTTTACATTTTAGATCGGAGTGCCTCAAGAAGGTGCCCCGACTGAGGAAAGGTGGAGAAACTGTTGTAGGTGAGGTGCAGCGTGGTGTGGCAGCAATAATTCATAGTCAAGTGCAATGGAACACTTATATTGAAATAGCACAGCAAAGGTTCACAACAAACCCAGACGGGTTCCTTCAGGGGTTTCAGTAGTGTGAAGAAAGCGGATATCAACCATACTGACAGTGTCTGTAAAGAGAGCAGAATGTGGCCTGGCCGTCTCGCACCCAAGAAAATTTGTATGCTTTCCCTCCTTTCCCTGCCACTAGCACTATCCCTAACAGACAGGGTACCTGTCCCTACTCTACCAACTCACACATGCTTGGCAAACCTGGGAGTCAGGGGCTTAAATAGGCTATGCCTGATCCAAGATAGCTGCCCGAGTCACATGGGGTGGCAGCATCCAACCAGATTGCTTCCCCAGTGATCCAGGTAACCATAGAGGAACTGTGCCCCTCTTGACTTTCTCTCCAGCTACAGGGCTACTGCAGAAGAGCACCACCTGCAGTGGAGAAAGTAGACTGCACCTGCCTACACGCTGCCCTAAACTATTACATACAGAAAATTAGAAAAGGATGACACTTGCTATTGAAAGTAAGGTTGTAGTAGGGAATGATTCTGTAGGGAATGATTCTGCCATAGTCAAACTGTGGTACCATCTCTGTCCCTAATGCCGTGAGATTATTTTTGTAAAAACTGTGAAAATATGCTTTTGGAGGAATCATGCCTTCTATTCACAGTTATGACCAGCACACTAACAATGGGTGGGGCCCCCGACACCCAGTTCCAAATAATAGTGGACATTTGTGCTTCCGGTATAGCCTTGCAGAGTAAATAAAAAGAGAGTGCACTCCTATGGCCACATCCATATGGGAAAATGTGTAACTCAAGAGAAAAGAGGGCAAGGGGTAGCCCAGGATCAGACTTTATAGGCACATTGGACAATATTGAATATAAAAATATATTTTATTTGTAACAATACATAATGCAAACAGAGCAACACAGGTGGAGAATTAAAAACATATAACACATACTAAACAAAATACATGTAAATGGCAGTGAGCCCCTTTCGGACGCACAGGGGCTCACTGCCATTTTAGATGCATACTTCTTCTGCGCCATGTACGGTATTTTCTTTAGTATGTGTTATATGTTTTTAATTCTCTATCTGTGTTGCTCTGTTTGCATTATGTATTGTTACAAATAAAATATATTTTTATATTCAATATTGTCCAATGTGCCTATAAAGTCCGACCCTGGGCTACCCCTTGCCATCTTTTCAATTGTGCATGGCAGAGTAGTAGTGAAGAAGGGGTGCAAAGGTGAGCCTTTTTTTTTAAATATATATTTATTGATTTTTTTAGAAAAGCACAATGCAGTAGTGCAAAAAAAATAAACACTCTGAGCTGTTTCCCAATGCTTCACAAAACATACCAGAATAGAAACACAGATGATACGCCAAAAATGGTGGGCAAGATAAAACTGTAGGTCATAATACAAAGCATGGAGATATGTTTAGTGACTGTCTGGAGCAACAGAGGCAAGAGTAAGCGGGTTAGAAAGCCAGCGGTGCCAAACAGCATCAACCAAACGGGGCTTCTTCCGAAGCTCATAGGTGAGTTTATAAAGTTGGAGGCTATTGTTGATAAACTATAGCCACATGGGTATAGTGGGGACAGTGACATCTAAGCGCTTCTCATATTTGGCGATGGATAGGTCTCCAGAGATATCAAGGAGACAGTTTTTTAAGAGTGGGTAATATGTTGGGCTTTCTGCTGCCTGCTCCTCAGGCAACAGTTTTGTTTCAATTATGGGCTGATGGTTGGAGGCTACAAGGGCTGGGAGAGAATCCACTGCCCATTGAGGCAGGTCCAAAGCCAGTGAAGGAAGTCAACCACTTCTCCGCAACCTCTAAAGCAAAAAGCGTCTGGGCGCGGTGGACAGGCCCAGACTGGCCATAGGGCACACCGGGCATTTTCCCGGGCCGCATGTCACATCTCCCCACTCTGCAGCTGCTTGGCCGGCCCTGCTCATTCGCCGCTGGTCTCTCTGCAACAAGCCCTGCGGCCGGCTCCGCGGAGACGGCCGCATTTTTTTTGGCAGAGTCCCACCCGGATCCACTCCCCACTATCAAGGCAGCGGGCTGGGCTGCTCCTTGTGCCAGCGCCGCTCACCACAGCCGTCTCCATGGCCACCTCCGCGACCATCCGGCCAGCCTTCTATTTAACTTAGGAGGAAATGAAGAGGCAGGACAGGTCATGTGACCGTGAAGGGGGAGGAGTTGGAGGAGACCTCCTCTGCCTGGTGTCGTAAAAGGACCTGCGACTGCTAGAAAGGTAAGTGGCACTATGCCAGCCTGCATATATGTATATTTTTTTTATGCATCTTGGCTGATAATGTGTTTTTTATTATTATGCATGTAAATGTGTTTTTTTTTTTATCATGCTTGCCAATGTATTTTTTTTTATCATGCCTGCCAATGTGTTTTTTTTTATCATGCCTGCCAATGTGTTTTTTTTTTTATAATGCCTGCCAATGTGTTTTTTTTATCATGCCTGCCAATGTGCTTTTTTTTATCATGCTTGCCAATGTGTTTTTTTTTATCATGCCTGCCAATGTGTTTTTTTTTTTTATCATGCCTGCCAATGTGTTTTTTTTTTTTTTTTTTATCATGCCTGCCAATGTGGTTTTTTTTTTTGGTTTTTTTTTATCATGCCTGCCAATGTGTTTTTTGTTTTGTTTTTGTATCTTGGCTGATAATGTTTTTTTTTTCATGCCTGCCAATGTTTTAAACTGATCTTAATAAAAAATAAAAGTGGTCAGTCTCTCTTAGAGACCCCTTTCACACTGGTCATCTCATGTATTAGATCCGCAGTCTCTGGTCATCTCCTATATTAGATCCGCAGTCTCTGGTCATCTCCTGTGTTAGATCCGCAGTCTTTGGTCATCTCCTGTATTAGATCCGCAGTCTCTGGTCATCTCCTGTATTAGATCCGCAGTCTCTGGTCATCTCCTGTTTTAGATCCGCAGTCTCTGGTCATCTCCTGTATTAGATCCGCAGTCTCTGGTCATCTCCTGTGTTAGATCCGCAGTCTTTGGTCATCTCCTGTATTAGATCCGCAGTCTCTGGCCATCTCCTGTATTAGATCCGCAGTCTCTGGTCATCTCCTGTATTAGATCCGCAGTCTCTGGTCATCTCATGTATTAGATCCACAGTCTCTGGTCATCTCCTTTATAAGAGCCACAGTCTCTGGTCATCTACTGTATTAGATCCGCAGTCTCTGGTCATCTCCTTTATAAGATCCGCAGTCTCTGGTCATCTCCTGTATTAGATCCGCAGTCTCTGGTCATCTCCTGTCATACTTTTCTCAGTGAGCAGTAATGATGTGCAGTAACCTTTATCAATGAATGAGGAAGCAGAAATTATGTGTTGTAACCTTTAACAACCAGTCAGTGATCAGTAATAATATGCTGTATCCTCTGGCAACCAATTGCAATTGCTGCCTGATCTTCTGCAGTAAACTGATTTTGAGTCTTACTGCTATATGTTAAATGTCTAAGAGCTTTTGGGGGGCCCCAAAATACATTGAGAAACCGGTTGCCATTATTTGTAATTTGTTGCTCAGCTTAGAATGCCCGGGCCTATTTTATGTCCCAGTCTGGGCCTGGTGGTGGAACAGTTTAAGTTGGACAACCCTATACTTAGAGGTGATGACGGAGGGTTGATACATCCCTTCAAACTCTGACCATTCTGGGTCTGTAATAAGAAGGCTGAGTGACAGCCATTTCTGTTGAGCCACCGAATATTTATCATCTGTGTCACTAGAAAGGTGAGCAACGGAAGAAGGGATCCAGAGTTAAGCTGTGGAAGAGAGGTTCAAAGCTGAGCTGTTGACCAGACGGGAGCAGTGGAAGAAGGTTACAGTGGTAAGCGGTGGTTGAGGGGTGCAGTGGTAAACTGAGTTCAGATGTGAACTGTTGAGTAGGGGTGTAGAGGTGAGCTGTGGAAGACGGTTGCAGAGGTAAACTTTGGTGCAGAGATGCATATATGAGCTGTGAAGCAGGCTTTTAGAGGTGATCAATGGAAGAGGGGTGCAGAGGTGAGCTGTGAAGCAGGCTTTTAGAGGTGATCAATGGAAGAGGGGTGCAGAGGTGAGCTGTGAAGCAGGCTTTTAGAGGTGATCAATGGAAGAGGGGTGCAGAGGTGAGCTGTGAAGCAGGCTATCAGAGGTGATCAGTGAAAGGGCGGTGCAGAGGTAAGCTGTGAAGCAGGCTTTTATGCCACATACACATAACCGGTTTTTCCGTCAGAATAAACTCTGACGTTTTTCCAGACGGAGTTCCGCTGAAAAGGACTGTCCTACACACGATCACACCAAAGTCCGATTGTTTAGAACACGGTGACGTAAAACACGTACGACGGGACTAGAAAAAGGAAGTTCAATAGCCAGTAGCCAATAGCTGCCCTTGCGTCGTTTTTGGTCCGTCGGTACACCATACAGACGAGCGGTTTTCCTGATAGAAATTGATTCTGTCGGAAACATTTAAAACATGTTCTATTTCTAGGACCTTCAGAATTAAAAAAAAAAAAAAAAAGTCCGCTGAAGCCCACACACGATCGGAATATCCCATGAAAAGATTCCGTCTGACTTTTTCTGCCAGAAAGAAAATATCGATTGTATCTCTGTGGAGGCAATCCTCTTCCTGTCATGCGGTGAAGCTTTGCCAGCTTCCATCTTCCAATCATGTGCAAGCAAAAATATTGTTTTGTTTTGGGTTTTTTCCTTGCGTGTGATTGGGTGTTTTTTGCAAAATTCATTTTCATTCGCATTCACTAAGATGTTTTTTTTTTTTTTTTTCACGCATAAATTTATTCATGTTAGTATGGAGACTCTATAATACACCTCTAAGGGATCCAGAATGGAACAAGACAACTTTGCACATCTAAAATGGAAAGTGAGGTTAATAATAATTCTTACATCTGCTACTCATCTAAAGAACAGTAAGATCCGTTTCCTTCCTCTTTAACCACTTCAGCCCCAGAAGGTTTTACCCCCTTCCTGACCAGAGCATTTTTTTTCAATTCGGCACTGCCTCGATTTAGCTGACAATTGTGCGGTTGTGCAACGTTGTACCCAAACAAAATTGGCATCCTTTTTTTTTTTCTACAAATAGAGCTTTCTTTTGGTGGCATTTGATCACCTCTGCGGTTTTTATTTTTTGCGCTATAAACAAAAAAGACCAACAATTTTGAAAAAAAAAACAATATTTTTTACATTTTGCTATAATAAATACCCCCACAAAATATATAAAAAAAACTAATTTATTCCACAGTTTAGGCCAATATGAATTCTTCTACATATTTTTGGTAAAAAGACATCGCAATAAGTGTATATTGATTGGTTTGCGCAAAAGTTATCACATCTACAAAATAGGGGATAGATTTATGGCATTTTTATTATTATTATTATTATTTTTTTTTACTAGTAATGGCAGCGATCTGCGATTTTTATCAGGACTGCGACATTATGGCGGACACATCGGACACTTTTGACACTATTTTGGGACCATTGACATTTATACAGCAATCGGAGCTACAAATAGCCACTGATTACTGTATAAATGACACTGGCAGGGAAATGGTTAAACACTAGGGGGCGTTCAAGGTGTTAAGTTTGTTCTCCGGATGTGCTCTAACTGTAGGGGGAATGGGCTCACTACAACATGACAGAAATCACTGTTCCTGATGACAAGGAGCAGTAGATCCCTGTCATGTTGCTAGGCAGAACAGGGAAATGCCTTGTTTACATAGGCATATCCCAGTTCTGCCTCCCCTCACCACAATCGCTGGCTGCCGGCGAACATCGAGTTTGCAGGACGCGTGGACAGGCTTCCGCGGCGTGCCCGCTAGGTGAAAAATTCAAAGGGACGTATGGGTATGCCTTTTTTCGTCTGCCCGTGCCATTCTGCCGAGGTAAATCGGCGCGCGGCGGTCGGCAAGTGGTTAAAACATCTCTATGTGCCCACAATACAGAATTCATAAAATACAAGCTGATGTAGGCTTTCTACACAATTGGTAAAGAAAAAGAGGGGCTTGAAGGGAATTTTTAACGTATTATATTATGATCAAAACTAAAAATAATTTTTTTTAAATATATATATTAAAACTTGTATATGAACATTTTGTATTTCTATGTCCATTCAACATAGAAGCACCCAGCTCCTTGTTGAAAAACATGCAATCACTTCTTAGATTAGATGAATTATAGGACTGACTCACCCCACTCTCTCCCTTTCCATTTGTGCCCATCATGATGGCCCCATATGAAGCTGTAATCAGAGAGAGTCAGTCTAAAGGCAATCAGCTCCTGCTGAGCTCTCTCTTTAGAAAACCTAGAAAGCTGAGAGTGTTATCAGTGTACTTTGTATTCATTGTTACTTGTAAAATCAAGATTTTTATATACATGCTTTAATAAAAAATAAAAAAACTGTTTCATAAACTTTAAAGCCAATCTCTAGGCACACGTATAAATACACAAATGAAATATATCCCGACCAAAGGTTTTGTATTTCTGTTCATCCATATCTGAGATTTAGTTCTCTTAACCACTTTAATACCGGGCACTTTTACCCCCTTCCTGCCCAGACCAATTTTTAGCTTTCAGCACTGTTGCACTTTGAATGACAATTGGTGAGCATGCAACACTGTACCCAAACTACATTTCCATCATTTTGTTCACACAAATAGAGCTTTCTTTTGGTGGTATTTAATCACCACTGGGTTCTTTACTTTTTGCTAAATAAACAAAAAAATTACTAAACATTTTGGGGGAAAAAAAAATGGAAAATTCCTATCAAAATACTTACCGTAATTTTCCTTTCCTGATGGACTCCATGGCAGCAACGTGTGGGTTAAGTCCCGCCTCCACTACCCATAGGACACTACTCCCATAAATCTTTGCTCCCTGCCCCTGGCCGTGTTCGGTAACTAGCCTACTCCAGCCATTTTGGGAGGGAACTCCTGCTGCCATGGAGTCCATCAGGAAAGGAAAATTACGGTAAGTATTTTGATAGGAATTTTCCATTTTCCTGACAGACTCCATGGCAGCAACGTGTGGGAAATAACTCGCCAAACACACCCGGGTGGGCAAAAAATGCTGAACAAAAGATTTATTTAACACTGTCGGCCGACAGGACTTTCAAACCAAAATCAACAGAGGATAAAGAAGCTGGCTCAACACAATAGTGAGACATGAAAGTATGAATAGAAGACCAGGAGGCCGCTCTGCAGATTACATCAGGTGCAACGTGGCGTGAAGCCGCCCATGAGGTTGAGAGACTTCTGGTAGAGTGAGCTGTAACCGCCTCAGGAGGAGCCAAGCCCTTCTCTCTATAAGCCCATTGAATTGCTTGAACCACCCAAGCAGCGATGGATCTAACGGAGGCCTTGGCGCCTCTACTTTTCCCGTTAAATAGCACGAAGAGGAAGTCAGATTGACGAAAAGAAGCTGTAATATCCAGATATTGTTTTAGAGTAACTCCCAAATCGAGTGGATGTGGATCTTGACTTCCAGCAGAATTGAAGGTAGGAAGAGTGATTTCCTGGTTTTCATGGAAAACAGAGGTCACCTTGGGATTTGTCCCCAACATCGGAATTAGGACCACCCTATCTGGAAAGAAGGTGAGAAAAGGTTCCTTTGCACCTAGAGACTGAATTTCGGAGATTCTCTTCGCCGAGGTTATGGCTACCAGAAAAGAGGTTTTAAGGGTTAATTCTCTGATTGAGAGCGTTCTGTCAAGTTGAGAGAAGAAATCTAGAACCAATGGAAGATCCCATTTGGGGAATCTAGGCTTCCTTTGTGGCCTAAGCCTGACTGCTCCTTTGAAGAATTGTTGGACCAAGGGATGATTGGCCCATGCGACTCCGGAAAAGGCTGAAATTGCTGAAACCTGGACCCGGGGAGAACTAACCGAAAGGGAGATATCCAATCCCGATTGCAAGAAGCTTAAGACGTCCCGGACTGTCAGGGTATTACAGGAACTGGATCTTGAAGACAAGTGATCTGCAAACTTCGCCCAAATTCTCTCATATACCCGGTTAGTACTGCTTCTTCGAGCACTAAGAAGAGTGGGAATGACTTCTTCAGGACAGCCTAAAGCCTTCAACCGTCCCCTTTCAAAAACCAAGCCTTTAGGCGCAGGTGATCCGGGCAAGGATGTAATCTCGACCCTTGAGACAGAAGGTCTGGCCTGGATGGTAAAGGAATTGGATCCCTGACACTGAGGAGCATCAGAAGCGGAAACCAGGGTCTGTTGGGCCAATAAGGGATTATGGCTATCACTTCTGCTGTCTCTGACCTGAGTCTCCTCAGGAACTGATGAAAAATAGGAGTTGGGGGAAAGGCATAGGCCTTGTGGAACCACCATTTCTCCGTCAAGGCATCCACCCCGTAGGCTTGAGGATCCCTGTACCTTGAATAATACTTCTCTAGTTTTTTGTTGCAAGGGGAGGCAAACAGGTCGACTTCTGGGGAGAACCCCATTGTCAGGATCCAGCTGAACACTTCCTCGTGGAGAGACCACTCGTTGTTGTCCAGAAGTATCCGGGAAAGAAAGTCTGCCTGAACGTTCTGAATCCCTGGGACATAAGATGCTGTCAGATCCTTCAAGTTCCTCTGAGCCCAGGTCATGATCGGTTCCACCTCCTGGAGAAGGGATAGACTTCGGGTACCCCCTTGCCTTCTTATGTACGCCACTGCTGTGGTATTGTCTAGCCTGAGAGAGACCGAGGCTCCTGAAATCAGATGCCGAAAGGCTAGCAGAGCTTGAAAGGCTGCCCTTAACTCCAGGATGTTCGACACCGTCCCTCTGGAGGGGAGAATCCAGGTGCCCTGAGCCATTTCCGCCAGACAGTGGGCGCCCCAACCCCTGTTGCTGGCATCTGTTGTTATGGTGACCCATGAGATGGGGAGAATGGAATGGCAGTTGCAGAGATTTTCCCGTTGGAGCCACCACAGAAGGGAATTCCTCATGGATAAGGTGATCCGAATCAGCTGGGTTTTGCTGCCTGACCATTGAAGAAGGAAACCCCTCTGAAAGGGCCTCATCCTCCACTGTGACCACCTCACCATCGGAATTGTCGCTACCATAGTGCCTATAATTTTCAGGCACTGGAGAGCCTGGAGATGAGAGGCAGAGAGGGCTGGACGGATTCTGTCCCTGACCACTGACAACTTCTCTTCTGGCAATGAGATGGTGCCTCTGACAGTGTTGAATAGGGCCCCTAAGAACACCAGCCGCTGAGATGGGACCAGCTGGCTCTTCTCCAAGTTCAAGATCCACCCGAATTCCTGTAGGGTGGAGATGACCTGCTTCCTGTGTACCAGAAGTTGATCCTTGTCTTGAGCCAACAACAGAAGGTCGTCTAGGTAGTGATGTAGACGAATCCCTTTGGTTCTCAGGAGAGCTACCACTGCCAACAATACTTTTGAAAATACACGAGGAGAAGTTGATAGCCCGAAGGGAAGGCAAGTAAACTGAAAATGGCTTTCGCCCACGGAGAAGCGGAGATACTGCTGGTAATTTTCTGCAACTGGGACATGAAAATAGGCGTCCTTGAGGTCTATGGAGACCATCCAGTCCCCTGCTTGGACCGATTGTTGAATTGTGGATAAAGACTCCATCTTGAATTTTTCTTTTTTGATAAAACTGTTCAAGTGGGTTAGATCTATGACCGGCCTCCAGGCCCCGCTCTTTTTCCGGACCATAAACAAAGGAGAGTAGATTCCCATGCCTCGCTGAATGACTGGAACATGGATAATGGCGCCTTGAGCCAACAAAGATTCCACGTAGGCTAGAAGAATTAGCCTTTTTTCGTCTGAGGCTGGGAGAGAGGTGGGGACCCATCTGAGTCTGGGAGATTCCTTGAAGGTCCAAACATGACCTGAGGAGACTGTCTTGATGGTCCAGAAGTCTTGGATCGAGGCCGCCCAGACATGGCGAAAGTGGAAAAGACGAGCCCCCACCTGCCCTGTCTGAGCGGGCCCAACCTCAAAAAGATTTAGTTGGTTCCCTCTCTCCCTTCAAATCACTTTTTGTAGATTTTTTAAAAGAGGATTGTCTTGATTTCCAGGTCCTGGAAAATTCACGGCCTGGTCTGTAACTGCGAGCTTCCCTGGCTCGTTCCTGGTACTGTCTCTTTGGAAAAGACCTTCTCTGGGCTTGCAAACGCCGGTCCTGGGGGAGGAACCCCGACTTTCCACCAGTGGCTCGGGTAATAGCCTCATCCAACTTATTGCCGAAAAGGGAGGACCCTTCAAAGGGGATGCGGCACCATACTTGTTTTGAGGCTGGGTCTGCCAGCCAGGGGCGGAGCCAAAGAGCCCGTTTAGCCATAACAGAAGAAAGCATCACCCGAGCCACCAGGCGTATAATGTCGATAGAGGCCTCCCCAAGAAAGGCGGAGGCCAGCCTAAGCTCTTGGATAGGCGAGCTCTTAGCTGTATCTTCAGAGATATTTCTAAGTGTCTCATCTACACTATCTGTCCATATCTCCATTGCTTTGGACATAGCGGCCAGAGCCAACGCTGGCTTACAGGCCATTCCTGCTGTGAGATACACTCTCTTCAAATCAGCATCAATTCGTCTGTCCAGAATGTCCTTAAAAGACACGGTATCCTCTAAGGGAAGTGTGACATGTTTCACCAGCCGCATGACTGCTGCGTCTACCAACGGTGCTGACTCCAAATGCTTCACCTCTTCTTCATTGAAAGGATAGAGTTTCGAAACCTTTGATAGCATGGAATTTTTCTTCTCCACCTTGCCCCATTCATCTGTGATAATCTCACCTAGCTCAGAAATAAAAGGAAAATTAATCCGTTCCTTCTTTAATTGCTTAAAGAATTTTCTTTGTTTGGAAGGAGCAGCCACAGAATCTTCCCAGTTCAGTGTCTCTCTAACAGCTCTGACCAGAGGAGGCAGTAGAGCGAAATCAAAGCCCACACAGGGATCACTTTCATCAGAGTCACTGTCAGATATGGCAGCTGAGGGGTGGCTATGCGCAGAGGATTCCCAAGTATCCTGCAACTGAGTCTCCCTTCCTGGAGAAAGTGGCAGCTCTGCCGGGGGAACATAGGACTGGCCCTCAATATTTCTGAGGGACTCCTTAACAACTTTCTCCACCAGGGTTTTAAGTTGTTGATCCGCGTCACCCCTTTCATTAGAAGCCTTGGCATAGCAAGGATCGCATAAAGATTTTCCTGCCGGTACAAGAGCTCTGCACCCCCAACAAGCACTAGCTGAGTGACTAGATTGAGTCCTCGAGGAGTGCGATCTTTCTTCACTACGGTGTCCTGATTTTGAGGAGGAACCATAATGTTTAGATTTGGAAGAGGAGTGCCGGTGATGCGACTTGGAGGAGTCGCTCCCTCTATGAGAGTTGCGATGCTGTTCTGACCTGGAAGGGCTGAAAAAGACACAAGACAAGAAACCACAAGATACAAGACATCAGGACAGAGCTAACAGATACATACCCCTCCCCCACCAGACCTTCAGGTGATCATTAGAAATACCTTTTATGAGAGGGCTGGCCACAAGCAGGCGGTAAGGAATCCATGTCCTCAGCGATATCCATACGCGCTGAAAAGATGACAAGGGATCAGTGCAAGGGACAGGGAAGGGATAGCCTCCCTATCCCAGAATGCCACTTACCAGTGGATGCAACACAGAGGCAGGGGGAAGTCACCGCAACAGCCCGCAAGCATTCCCAAAGCTTGCAGACAAATTCCACATTTAAATAGCCCGCCCCTGTGATGTCACCGCCGTGCCTGTGCGCATGCGCGAAACAGCGGCATTTTGCCGCTATCGCGCATGCGCGAAACCAAGCCTCGATCTCAACCGCGTTCGCGCATGCGCAGTACGGCCGAAAACGCAAACCCGGAAGTAGAACGGCGGCTGGAACGCGGAAGAACCAGCCGCCATGCCTGCACATACAAACAAACAGAAACAAACGAAGACAAATAATAAGATACAAAAACTGCTGCCATAAAGAACTTTTAGAACCTCTCACCACTCCCACCACGATCGATCACTCGGCCGAAGATAAGGTAAGATGACACCGGACTTTCCAGGGGGCAAAACAGGTCACCTGCTAATAGCTGGCTATCCGACCAATGCGCAGCCTGCCTGCCAGTGGCCAGGACATGTGGCTTCTTCACAGCGCCTCTTCCACTGCCCACTCCATACCCTGCTAATAGCTAGGGCTTAGCGGAGTAATGCGACTTTCCAGACCCAGAGTCGCAGACCGGCCGACCTCGATCGTGGGGATGATAAATCTTCAGGTAGGAAGACCACTTCTGGGTCCTTCGGAGGAGGACAAAAAAAGAACACGGCCAGGGGCAGGGAGCAAAGATTTATGGGAGTAGTGTCCTATGGGTAGTGGAGGCGGGACTTAACCCACACGTTGCTGCCATGGAGTCTGTCAGGAAACAAGTTTTTCTTTGTTTCTGTTATAAAATTTTGCAAATAAATGATTGTTCTTCATAAATTTAGCCCAAAATGTATTCTGCTACATTTCTTTGGTGAAAATAACCCAAAGTATATTATTTAGTCTGTATGAAAGTTATAGAGTCCACAAACTTTGTACAGTATATCTGAAAATGTATAAATCCTAATGTACTGATGGCCTATCTCATTTCTTGAAGCCCTAAAATGCCAGGACAGTAGAATTACTTTTAAATGACCCCTTTTTGGAAAGTAGACAGTCCAAGGTATTTAGTAAGAGGCATGGCGGAAGTTGGAAGTTGTAATTTTTTGTCATCATTTTTTGGAAAATGAAGAAAATTAAGACATTAAAAAGAAAATGTTCATAATTTGTTTGTTTTTTTACATATTGTCACCAGTGCAGTGCAGCATCATATACACATATACAGCGCCTTAAAAAGTATTCATACCCCTTGACATTTTTCACATTTTGTCATGTTGCAACCAAAAAATTAAATGTATTTTATTGGGATTTTATGTGATAGACCAACACAAAGTGCCACATAATTGTTAAAACATCGGCCAATCAGAATCTTTCAGCCATCAGGCCTTAACCATGGCCGTCAGCCATGATTAAGGCCTGGCGGCCGAAACACGTTAGCTTTCTTTTTGACTGTTGTTCACGTAAAAAATAAAACAATGCTTTAGCCGACTTCCATGCCACCAAACTTTCTTTTTTTGCATGAACTATATGGAGGTTTACAGAGACTTCACAGGCTGAGTGCTGTGTTCTTGAGGCTCACCAGGCATTGCAAAAGACGTAGTAGTTCGAATGCATCTGTTCCACATGGTACAGATGGTCTGTGATTGGCCCTGTCTGTACCATGTGATCAAATTGCCAATGTGATCAAACTACCAATCACAGCTAGCAACACAGTTGCACACATTGGATGGCATGAAAGAAAGCCATTCATTGTTTACCACTGTCATGTGACCTGCTGCATAGTTGCCAAGAGTCGCGATTTTTCCCAGAAAAAGCCCGATTTTGGGACCCTCGTCCAGATTGAAGACCGCCCCGATTAAAATCCCAGGATTTTGCCTTTGTCCCAGAATCTGGAATGTTTTTAGCTCTGCAGCTGCTTCTGGCTCCAAGAAAATGGCCACTGGCACCGCCGCGAGTTCTCTGTCTGGGCTAGCAGATTCTTTCCCCTTGTGTTCAGTGGAGAGGGGAGGGGCCTCGATCTGTGCATCCAATGCATCGGCTTCTCTCTTCACATTTCTCCTGCACACTGAAGCCGGGGTTAGCTGCACGGTTCGGCCCCTTCCCTCTTCACTGAACACAAGGAACCGAACGAGACAGACACATGGAGCTGCAGCCAACCCTCTGTCTCATGGCCAGAGCAGTGCAGTGCAGCTATACTGTGGAGTGGGTACACAGATGTAAGAGGCACTCCGCTGGGGAGTGGGGGCACCGATGTAAGAGGCACTCCGCTGCGGAGTGGGGACACTGATGTAAGAATCACTCTGCTGTGGACACTGATGTAAGAGGTACTCTGCTGGGGACACTGATGTAAGAGGCACTCCGCTGGAGACACTGATGTAAGAGGCACTTCGCTAGGGACACTGATGTAAGAGGCACTTTGCTGGGGACACTGATGTAAGAGGCACTTCGCTGGGGACACTGATGTAAGAGGCACTCCGCTGGGGACACCTGATGTAAGAGGCACTCCACTGGGGACACCTGATGTAAGAGGCACTCCAGTGAGGACACTGATGTAAGAGGCACTCTGCTGGGGACACCTGATGTATGGAGGGACTCCGCTGGGGACACTTGATGGCATCTGGTGGCAGGCAACCTGGCAGGTGACACGCTCAGGGCTCCCACTGATTCTACATTATGGTGAGTTGAACTATTTCATTTTATATTACAAAGTAATAATAATAATAATGTGCTTCAATCACCCTGACACCATAACAACCATGGATCAGGGATAATTGAAGCGCCAACCACCAGGCGTTTGGAGTAACTTTATCTGCTGATTGCTAAACTTTATGGAATACACATATTTCTATTGTGCTGAAGGATCTGGGCCTGCTGTCCCTCCATCCCTCTTTCTTTCCTTCCTTCTCTCTCCTTCCTTCCCTCCCTATTTCTTTCTTTCACCCTCCATCTCTCCTTCATCTCAGACTTGGTCCACACCCCCTTTTTAGCCCCACTCTTTTAAGCCACACCCACTATCCAGTTAAACCATGCCTATTTTTCACTGCGGCATGCACCGCATTTTCCTTTCCCCTCTACGTGTCCCTATAATTTTTTTTTACAATGTTTGGCAACGATTGCCTGCTGTGATCTGTTACGGTAGGCACATGTTACTGGCAACGAGCCAGTACACTGATCAGTCATCGGCCGAGATGGCACCGCTGGATGGCCCCACGGTTGCATGCGGGGAGCGATCCCGGAGGATGTCATATGACGTCCACCCAGATAACAAAAGACTGGTGCTGGCATCATTTGGCCATAGGCCTGGCAGTGACAAAGATATGATTATTCTCTGCTGCACTTAACCACTTGCCAACCCACCGCAGTACAAATACTGTGGCAGGGTGACTCGTACAAGCACCATAACATACCTGCATGTCATGGCTTACTTGCGGGTTCTGGGCATGCACGTGTGACCCCGCCCGTGGGCTCTGCTGTGATTGAACACAGCAAAACTAAGCATGTCCTGACCAATAATTTATGACCGGAACCTGCTGATCGCTGTGTCCAATCACAGCCCACAACCCTGTGTTGAAATCAACACAGAGCTCTGTAGAGAGGGAACAATTTATCTCTTTCTTATTTCTGCTTTTTTAGTAAAAAGCAGCACACATTACACATTGCTAGGTGCACAGTTAACCCCTTAATTACCTGAGATGTTAACCCCTTCCCAGCCAGTGTCATTAGTACAGTGTCAGTGTATATTATTAGCACTGATCACTGTATTAGTGTCATTGGCGATGTCAGTTGCAGTCAGTTCCCACAAAGTAGTGTCAGTTAGTGTCAGATTTCTCGCCACACTATCGCAGTCCCACTATAAGTCACTGATCACTGCCATTACTAGTATAAAAAATTCCAGTGTACATACCATAGTTTGTAGATGCTGTAATTTTCACACAAACCAATTAATATACACTTATTGGGATTTGTGTTATCAAAAACATGTAGCAGAATACATTTTTGACCTAAATTTATGAAGAAATTTGATTGTATGATTTATTTTTTATTTTTTTATCTGACATGTTGTATAACAGGAAAAAATAAAAAAAAAATTATTTTTTTTCAAAACTTTCAATCTTTTTTCATTTATATAATAAAAAATACAGTGGTGATCAAATTCCACCAAAAGAAAGCTCTATTTGTGTGAACAAAATAATATCAATTTCATGCGGGTACAGTGTTGCATGACTATGCAATTGCCAGTTAAAATAGCGCAGTGCCGAGTTGCAAAAAAAATGCCCTGGTCATGAAGGGGGTAAAATCTTCCAGAGCTCAAGTGGTTAAAGAAGAACTCCAGGAATTGGATTACTGTTACATTTCTTTTTTTTTGGGTCAGCTTGGCTCAAACAAATTATGCAGCTGCCACCTCCCTGTGACGAATGCTAAAGCTAGATTTTAGACCCCTTTCACACTGAGGCGTTTTTTCAGGCACTTTCAGGTGCTTTAGCGCTAAAAATAGCGCCTGAGGGCTTTCACACTGGAGCGGCGCACTGGCAGGATGTCAAAAAAAGTCCTGCAAGCAGCATCTTTGAGGCGCTTTAGAAGCAGTGTATACACCACTCCTAAAGCGGCCGTGCCCATTGAAATAAATGGGCTGTGCCCCTGAAGTGCCTGCAAAGCGCCTCAGCAGTAGCATTTTGGGGGCCCTTTTAACCCTTTATTTGGCCGCTAGTGGAGGATAAAAGCGCCCCTCTAGCATCCAAAAAGCCCAGCAAAAACTACGGTAAAGCGCCGCTAATACTAGTGGCGCTTTACCACCAATGCCGCTGCGCTGGCAGTGTGAAAGGGCTGTTACTGTTAGCCTAGGCTACATATAAGAAACAATGTCTTCTCCCGGTGGGTGGTGCAACGGCTTCCCCTCAATGTTCTGAATAAATGGAGTTGCTTGCTCCGGTACCTCCGCCACTCAGCAGAACCCTTGTATTTTTTTCAACTGGCCAAGATGGAGAGGTGGGCAGATGACATCACAATCCCTGCCTCGGCCAATCAGAGGAAGCCTTGTATTCTTTGAAAAAAAAAAACAAGGCTTTTCCTGAGTGGTCGGGTTTGATGGAGCAAGCATTTCTCTTGAATAAGTACATAAACAGGAAGTTGCTGGATCACCCACCAGAAGAGGATGCCACATCCTGGTATGTAGCATAGGCTCTAAAAATACATTACTGAATCAACATTGGCCACAAGAGCTGGACAAAAATAAGTTTGTAAAGTGTTCCAATTCCTGGAGTTCTTCTTTAAATAAACTCAGTTGCCCAAGCTCAGGAGCCTCCAATCTCTAAACAAAGGGTTAGTTTACTGTCCTTCAGATTTTTGGGGCGCTGGACTGTGGCCAGTGGGTGTAGAAAATGCCTTGCCATTGGAGTAAAGAATGCCTCATCACTGGTATTAGTGGGAAGAATAGTGTTCCATTATTGGTGTCAATGGGAGGAATAGTGCCGCATTGTTGCTATCAGTGGGAGGAATAGTGTCCCATTATTGGTGTCAGTGTGAGAAATAGGGCCCCATCATTAGTATCAGTTAGAGGAATAGTGCCCTATTCTGGTGTCAATGGGGGTGTCCCATCATTGGTGTCAGTGGAAGGAATAGTGTCCCATCATTGGTGTCAGTGGAAGGAATAGTGTCCCATCATTGGTATCAGTGTGAGAAATAGTGCTCCAATAGAAGTCATGCCCTATCACTGGTATCATTGGGAGTGCCCCATCATTGGTGCCAGTGGAAGGAGTAGTGCCCCATTATTGATGTCAATGGGAATAATAGTGTCCCATCATTGGTGACAGTTGGGAGTAATAGTTCCCCCTCATTGGTGCCACTGGAAGGACTAGTGTCCCATCATTGGTATCATAGTTTCATAGTTTCATAGTTAGTAAGGTTGAATAAAGACACCAGTCCATCCAATTCAACCTGAGTGTCTACAATTGTCCCTATCCCTGAACATTGCACACTCACATTGGTTCCTACCCACAATGAGCCCACAATCCAAGGTCCCCATTCATATACTAGGGCCAATTTTGGACAGAAGCCAGTTAACCTACCTGCATCTGTATCAGTGTGAGGAATTGTGCCCCAATGTTGATATTAATGGGAGGAATAGTGTCCCATCATTGGTGTCAGTGGAAGGAATTGTGCCCCATTATTGGTGTCAGTGGTAGGAATAGTGACTTGCATCAGTGGGAGAAATAGTGCCCCAAGGGCCAGATAATGTTTTTTTGTGACTTTTACTTGTTTAAAATGTTTGTCTGCCTTATTTTTTTTTATTGTATTGGAGAAAAAGTGAAAAAGAAGATTAGCAGCATTTACCAGTCCGGTGGTCAATGGCCCAGCAGGCGATGATTCCTAACTTTTTTCTCTTTTGCTCCGTACACATGATCAGACTTTCTGACAACAGAACCGTGGATTTTTGTTTAAAGGTTGTTGGCTCCAACTTGTCTTGCATACACATGGTCACACAAATGTTGGCCAACAATTACGAACGTGGTGACGTACAAGACGTACGGCGAGCTGATAAAAAGGAAGTTCAATAGTCAATAGTCATGTGATATCTCTATTACGGACGCTAGTTTTACAAGACTGAGCTCTTCCGTGTGACGGACTTGTTTGACGGACTTGTGTACACATGATCGGAAAGTCCGACAAATTTGAGAACCTGCTAGCCAACATTTGTTGACGGAAAGTCCAACAACAAATGTTCGATGGAGCGTACACACGGTCGGACTTCCAGCCAACAAGCTCACATCCAAAATTTCCCCTTGGAAAGTCTGATCGTGTGTATGGGGCATTACAGAGTTAAGTGGCCAAAAAAGAGAGCAAACATTTAGTGATGTATTTCCAATCAGAAATATCACAGAGCTATCCATTCTGCAAAACTGCATGTACATTTGTTCTGTGCAAATCAAATGTTATTAAGCCATTCTCTCTCCAGGTCAGATGTTTTTATTTATAAGAATAGCGTGAATCAGGAAAATATTTCAGTATGGTAACTAGAGCTCATGATCCTAGCAAATAAGTATTTGCTTGCTATAATCATCAGCTCCATCTAGTGGCCCCAATGCAGTATTTTCCTGATTTAGACTATTCTGTATGGATGAAAAGCATTCAACCTGTAGAAAAAATAGCCTATTAATGTTTAATTTTGCTGGCATTTGTACACAACAAACACACACACAGTTTCCTAGGACAAATAGCTCTGCATTTTTTTTATTAAAAAAAAACGCTTAATTTGCACGCAGTCTGCTTTTAACAGCTGCTGATCTATTGTTGATGTAGATATCAGCCATTTAGGAATTGCATTGGTTTTAAAGTCTGTTCCCTACCTCCCTCTGTGCCTAACCTGTATGTTTTCTTTTAAAAGGGCAATGTCCCTTTGGAGGAGATGAGAAGGGGCTATAGAGACGAGCAGGAGAGGTTATAGAGATAAGAAGAGGAGGGGTTATGGAGATAAGGGGGAGGGGATGAGGGAGAGGGGTTATGGAGCTAAGAAGAGGGGGAGAGGTTATGGAGATAATGAGGGGAGGAGATGAGGAGGAGGGGTTATGAGGATATGAAGGGGGGGCGATGAGAAGAAGGGGTTATGGAGATGAGAAGGGGGCAGAGGGAGTATGAATATAAGGAGGGAGGGAAATACAGATGAGGAGGGGTTATAAATATGAGGAGGGAGAAAGAAATTAGGGGGAGGGGTTATGGAAATGAGGATGGGGTTATGGCGATAAGGAAGGGGGAGGAGATGATTAGAGGTTATGGAGGTAAGTATGGTGGAGGAGATGAGTAAAGGTTATGAAGATGAGGAGGGAGAGAAAATGAGGAGGAGGGGTTATGGAGATAAGGAGGGGAGGAGATGAGGAGGAGGGGTTATGGAGATGAGTGGGGGGTGCAGATGAGGAGTTATGGAGATAAAGAGGGAAGAGGAGATGAGAAGAAGGAGTTAGAAATATGACGAGGGGGTAGATTAGGGGGAGGGGTTATGGAGATGACAAGAAGAGTTTACGAAGATGAGGAGGGGGGAGGAGATGAGTAGAGGTTATGGAGATAAGGAGGGGGAGGAGATGAGTAGAGGTTATGGAGATAAGGATGGGGGAGGAGATGAGTAGAGGTTATGGAGATAAGGATGGGGGAGGAGATGAGTAGAGGTTATGGAGATAAGGAGGGGAAGGAGATGAGAAGGAGGCAATGGAAATATGAGGAGGTGTAGGAGATCAGGGGGAGGGTTATGGAGATGATGAGAAGAGTTTATGGAGATGAGGAGGGGGGAGGAGATGAGTAGAGGTTATGGAGATAAGGAGGGGAGAAGATGAGTAGAGAATAAGGAGATGGGGGGGGGGGGGGGCAAGGAAGAGTTATGCAGATAATGAGGGAGGGAAAGAGATGAGGAGGGATTATAAGGATGAGAGGGGGAGGAGATAAAGAGCCAGGGCTGGAGATGAGAGAAAAGAGGTGAGTTGGGGGGGTAATGGCGATAAGAAGAGGGAGAGGAGAGGAGGGGTTATGGAAATAAGGAGGAAGGAGGAAATGACTAAAGGTTATAAAGATGAGGAGGGATGAGGAGAGGAGGAGGGGTATTGTAAATAAGGGGGGGGAGATGAGAAGGAGAGGTTATGGGGATTAGGAGGGGGGAGGAAATTGTGAGGAGGGGTTAGGAGATAAGGAGGGGAGAGGAGAATGAGAAGGAGGGATTATGGAGATAAGGAGGGGAGAAGAAGAGAGGTTTTGGCGATGAGAAGGGGGTGGAGGAAATGAGGAGGAGGAGTTATGGACATGAGGAGGAGGAGTTATGGATATGAGGAGGAGGGGTTATGGAAATGAGAAGGGGGAGATGAGACGAGATCTGTGTTGTTTGCCATCCATCACCAATGAAGTAATACGGGCTGACACCACATGCTTAGGAATTCTGAGCTATGTTGTCATGTTTATGGGGTGGCAGGAGCACGCTATATTTATTACACTTTTAGAATTTTCTGTACTTGCTGCATGTTTAAAGTGGAATAAAACACCACTAAAATAATTTTGTGAACAGCCCCCCAGTAGGTTTATGAAATAATTCGCTAGTATCTAGCACATACTAGCACATTATGGCGGACTTACCTGTCAAAGCATGCCCTCCAGTGCTGTGTTATCAGTGCTCAGGTGCTCCCATCTTCTCCCATCCGGGTTCTCTCTGTTGAATGACTGAACCGCGATGACGTCACTCTCACGCATGTCACTTCATCACGGCACAGAGCAGTGCCATAAATAAACTCTGAGCCGGACATGTGCGACTCACATTATCACTGACAGGCGGGGGGAAGCATTGATGATGGAAGAGACCAAGAGAATCTTAAAAGAGTCATAAAAACCCTTCCTGCCAGATCCGGCCAATGCTGGTCCGCTTTGTCAGCCAATCACATGAAGGTGCGATACCGCGACTAATGGAGAACCTTTCCTGTACGTTTTTTTTTTTTTTATTATTATTATTATTATTATTTTTTGTTATTTTACTGAACGATCCTGTGCATTTTTTTACACTTCTAAGATTACACTTACCGAAATAACTGAATTATATACACTTCTTGTTACAAAAACAGATATAAGGTGTAATTATCTGTAATTATACTTTTCACAGTCTCTAATAACAACATTTTGATCCTTTTTTTTTTCACTCTGCAGTTCATTTTTAACGTTTTCATTTATTTCCATGACAGAGGGAATCGTTTTGCAGGACATCCTCGAGTATTTATTGCCCTCTACTGGAGGCAGACAATATTTTTTTTTTATAGCTAGCAGTTGCCCGAAGCACCGCAGTGATTATACAAGAAGCATCATTAGCACTTCTGCCCCTGCCAGCAACCAGTCCTACTGAGCACAAAGAGTGCGTCTCGGTAGAGGTATTAGAGGATATTGTTCTATAAGATCAGTTGATTTACTGAACTCTGCAGTTTTTGGAGCGTTTCAATAAATGGAACGCACTGGGCATTGCAGGATAATGTAATTGCAACTGTACTATGATAATGTCAGCCCGCTGTGCAAGCGTTGCTCCAGGCAGTATTTAAAGCTGAACTTCGGACACAAAAACTTTCATTAAATGTGTTTCTCAATAACCACAAAGAATGTCAGTCCTCTCCGTGTGCAGCAAATGCCTCTGCAAACACAGATATTTCAATGTAAAGAAGCAGTGACATCATCACGGTGCTGTACATAGCCTGTGCAGAGAGCAGAACTGTGGGAGGGGCCCGGCAGGCCTCACCCACTACAGGCTGCCTGCAGAAAAACACAGGAGGGGGCGGAGACAAGACCAGTCACCCTGCACAAGGAGAGAGAGCAGCAGTGAGCGGTCTTTAAATAAACTGCACAAATCTGTAATTAGGGTTACCACCTTTACCAAGCCAAACCCGGACACTTTAGCAGCCTGGGAAACCTTTGGGTGCCCCAAGGAGAGTAGTAATGCAGAGCACATAGTGTGCCACCGCAAATAGTGGGTGTGGCCAAATTGCTCTTGCTGACATCAGCTCCCTGCCCAAAACCCCCCGAAAACCCCCCCTCCCCCCTCCTAGTGATGCCAAATATCTTGGTTACTTGGGGAGCAACAACCCGGTCTGAATAACCCTTTCATGACTAAGCCTATTTCTGACATTTGGTGTTCACAAGTTAAAATCTGTATTTTTTTGCTAGAAAATTACTTAGAACCCCCAAAACATTATGAATATTTTTTTTAGCAGAGAATCTAGAGAATAAAATGGTGATTGTTGCAATATTTTATGTCACACGGTATTTGTGCAGCGGTCTTTTAAACACAACTTTTTGGTGAAAAAGACGTGTAGCGGCCACAACCCTTGCAGGGCGGCCTTGACTTGTTGGGATTACAATTACCTTCTCTTGGCCTGCTCTTCCACGTCTAGGGGTTCCCAGGGTTGATACCCAATGACTTGAACACTGACACAGATAAAGTCCTTTAACAAAGGTTTTATTTTGCAGTAGTAATATCCAGTAACACAGTCTCTTATGGGAACAGAGGGCACAGGTGAAGAACTCAAGCACCTTGAACTGCAGGTCTAGCAAAGTCTCTAATTCCACCCAGAGAGTAGCCACTCGCAGCTGGGTACTTTAAAGCTGAACGTCAACTCGAATACTTGAAACAATCCTATAAACGTGTACAAGTTGTAACTGAGGGTGAAAAGGAACCTTATTCCTCCATACCTGGAACGTTTCCTATCTCCTCAATGGTACTGGAAAAGCGTGGATTCGTCAATGTCCTTCCCAACTCAGTAACCAGGCACTTCTCAGGGTGCCACTTGTCGCCCCTCCTCCGAAGAGTCCTCCTCCAGTCACTTCCACAAGCTGTGGCGCCTCTCCAAGCCGAGAGCACACCCGGACACCTTAAATCCTACCTCAGTTACTGCGCCTCGGACCAGCAGGTTCCGAGACTCGGGAACAGATTGATCCTTACCTCAGACCAAACAAGTCTATTAGGGGCCTCTAACAGGAACATGTTGCAGGATGTCGAACACCCCATGACCGGGACCCCCTCATGGGGCTACCCCGGTCCTGGAACCAGAACAGACCCCACGGGCCTCACAAACTCCTCTCCTCTAAACACCTGACCCACACATCTTAAGTACCCCTTCCCAGACTCCCCAGCGGGGCCCGGCACTCCTACTGATTGGTTCCGAGAAGGTTGATACTCAAAAACGTCCAACCAGGTCTGGTTCTGGCCTGTCATATGCACCTCACTGCTCACATGACCAGGCAGAACTTCCAACACAGCCCGGCCAGACTGATGTCAAGGCCAACTTATGTAATTAACCCTCAGAACCCCACTACTGTTCTGAGGCAAAAACTAAATTTACATGCGTATGCCATTTTGTACAAAATGTCATCCGCTACAGACACTTTCATGAATTTAAAAAAAACGAAATGGTAAAGTTAGCCCAATTTTTTTGTATAATGTGAAAGATGATGTTATGCCGAGTAAACAGATACCAAACATGTCATGCTTTAAAATTGCACACACTCGTGGAATGGCGACAAACTACGGTACCTAAAAATCTCCATAGGCGACATTTAAAAAAAAAATAACGGTTACCAGGTTAGAGTTACAGAGGAGTTATAGTGCTAGAATTATTGCTCTCGCTCTGACGATCACAGCGATACCTCACATGTGTCAGAGACATGTGGGTGTGGCTGGAAAAACCTCAAATTATACGGCACCTCATCCCAATTGGTTTAACAAGAAATTTTAAACTGGGGATAGAAAAAGGGGATTATAGTGGTGCCAAACAATACAAAATTACAAATAATATATAAAAATATCAAAAAATACTTTATTACATATAGAAAAGGATACATGAACATCAAAATATCAACATACAGTAATGTAGATGGGTACAGTACATATAAATGACAATTTATAGACAGAGAGGGGAGAGCAAGCCTCGGTCTTAAGAAGGCCAAAAGTACAGGTACTCAAATCCTACATGTTTCACCAAAACATTGGCTTCCTCAGGCCTGTGTCAAAAATGGAGCTTCTAGAAAAAGCAAAAAACATCATAAGATCCACAATGTATATTCGACATTAAATACATTTTGTATAAATTCCTGAATTCACGACATGGTCAGAAACCTCCCATTGGTAGTCCAAAAGATGTGCCACAAATACATACCCCCAAACTCCAAGTGAGCCCCACAGTGAGAGAGGGCACCCCAAGAAGAGCCACAGGCCCTGTACAGCATCTATGGTTGCAGGGGGCAGACAAAGACCTAGCAATCACAAAAATTTAAATTAATTAATTGTTTAACCACTTCAGCCCCAGATGATTTTACCCCTTTCCTTACCAGAGCACTTTTTGCGATTCGGCACTGCGTCACTTTAACTGACAATTGCGTGGTCGTGCGACATTGCACCCAAATAAAATTGATGCCATTTTTTCCCCACAAATAGAGCTTTCTTTTGGTGGTATTTGATCACCTCTGTGGTTTTTATTTTTTGCGCTATAAACAAAAGAGCGACAATTTAAAAAAAAACACAATATTTTTTACTTTTTGCTATAATAAATATCCCATTTAAAAAAAATAAAAAAATTTCCCTCACTTTAGGTCCAATACGTATTCTTCTACATATTTTTGGTAAAAAAAAAATCGCAATAAGCGTATATTGATTGGTTTGCGCAAAAGTTATAGCATCTACAAAATATATATATTTATGGCATTTTTTTTTTTTTACTAGTAATGGCGGCGATCTGCGACATTGTGACGGACATATCGGACACTTTTGACACATTTTTGGGACCATTCACATTTACACAGCGATTGGTGCTATAAAATTGCACTGATTACTGTGTAAATGTGACTGGCAGGGAAGGGGTTAACACTAGGGGGCACTGCAGGGGTTAATATGTTCCCTATGGGAGTGATTCTAACTGTGGGGGAAGGGGACTCACAAGGGGAGGTACTGATCGGTCTTTCTCTGTACTGAGAACACACCATCAGTCTCCTCTCCACTGACAGAACGTGGATCTATATAGATCCACGGTCCTGCTGTGTTCCCGGGCAATCGTGCCCGCCGGGAGTGCACACCGGGTCCCAAGCGACGTTGAGGGCGCGCGCGCCCAGTAGGTGGCCGGGAATGGGCGGACTTCATATGACGCCCACCCAGGATGGCAGATCCCATCTGCGGGCGTCATATGACTATGGGTGGGTAGGGAAGTGGTTAAACAATTAAGAGATATTGGTATAGACAGAATCCCAAATAAATAGAGGTAACATATCCTCAATTACTTACTTATAATTGTAAGTTTGTCAGTTAAAGCAAGGCAGTGCCGACTTGCAAAAAGTGCTCTGGTCATTGAGCAGCCAAATCTTCCGGGGCTGAAGTGGTTAATTGTAGAGCAATGAAGATAAAAAACTCACATAGAGGTAATGGAAGATAAGCACATCTGAACCAGTACTAGACACTCATCTGGCATTGGGCTGAACGATGTGTCCAAGGATCGTTTCCATGTAGACTTGTCCTGGCCAGTAGGATGCTGTAGACGATGGGGTGAAACCAAAGCGAGAACTGGAGGGCATCTGTAGCTGAAAACGGGGGCTGGAAGGCAGCCGAGGCTGGATGGTAAGATGCTGAGACGCAGCGCTGGCCACGATGGCATCACTAGTGTGCACGCGACTATTTCCGGAGCATGCGCACTGCAATGCTGTACACAGTGCACACCCTTTTGTGTCTTGTGAAAATAAAAGTCAAAGCCCCCGTTCACATCGGTGCAATTTGACATGCGGTTTGACAGGTCACATGGCATGTCAAATTGCTTCCCTATTGTCAGCAATAGGAGCCTCCCAAACAGTGTGACGCAGAATTTGCGGTGCCGCACGAATTTCCAAAAGTAGTTTCTGCACTACTTTTGGTGACTTCAATAAACATCTGTGCATGAACTGTAATTACATTAACCCAAATGTTACATGGACCAGCATATCGCGTATAGAGTCAAGCCCCATACACGCGATCGGTCTTTCCGACGGGAAATGTTGGATGACAGGCTGTTGGCGGAAAATTTGACCGTGTGTACGCTCCATCGGTCAATTGTTGTTGGACTTTCCGCGGACAAATGTTGGCTAGCATGTCTTCAAATTTTCCGCCAACAAATATCTGTTGTCGGATTTTCTGATCGTGTGTACACAAGTACAAACACGCATGCTCGGAAGCAAGGACTACCCGGAAGCGATCGGTCTTGTAAACCAGCGTTCGTAATGAAGAATTAACATTTGTGACGTGTCAAATTATGAAATCTCCAAATGCAGCGCACAATTCTCTTCTTCTTTAATGGGATAATAATGAAGCTGCTTTGCTGGTGATACTGATGGAGTTATTGCAAACTAATTTTCAAAGGCTTTTTTTTCTAGTGATATCAAGAATAATAATATTATGCTTTTTTATTTTTTTTTATTTGGGCAAGTTACCACAACACCATTATGCCGTAGTTTTTAAGATCAAAGATACAACTATGTCGGTGTCCCTTGTCAATTTTTCATTGTATTTTTTAAATGTAACTGCCTACTCCCAAACTGTCATTTGAAGTAAAATATTATCTCCTCCGATTCCACAACATGTCTGGTTGAGGAACGGCCGTTCAGAAACAAACTGAAAAGCGCTAAATAAAAAACGCAAAAAGAAAAGCGCAAATCAACACTCACCAAATTTCTATTAACACAAAATTAGCAGAAGGCGCCCAAAGGGTGGCGCTAAAGAGCTAAAAAACCATGTAGTACATCTAGTACGTTCCTACTTTCGTAATTGTTGTGCGACGTGTGTATGCTAGACAAGTTTAAGACAACGCCCTTCGGACAAAAGTCCACGGTTTTGTTGTCGGAAAGTCCGATCGTGTACACGAGGCATCAGTCTGTGTCTCGATCAGAATGACTGCCTTTATTTTAGACAAGGTTTATTTTTAAACTATATTGTAAAACAGATATGTGTAATATAACATGGTCCAGACTGGTATATGATGAAACAAGATTGGCATTTAGTGTAATTAATTAGACAGATAACAGATACATATTGCAAAAAAGGGAGGCATCCTCTCAAGAAGCAAAAGGTACATTCCAAAGGAGTGGGTAGGAGTGTATTTCACAAAAGTGATTTTAACATACGTTCCTGAAATCTTAAAGCGGTTGTATAGCTACACATCAAAAGGAAAAAAAAAAACCCTGCAAGGAAAATGCATAATGAGCTAGTATGCACCGCATATTAGCTCATTATGAAATACTTACCTTAGATCGAAGCCCCTGTATCGCAGCCCAATCCACGCCAAGGGAGTTGACATCTTGCCCTTGGAGTTTCTTCTGGGTTCATGGCTCCGACACTGTGAGTGGACGTGTGACGGACTTTCAGCAGAGGTCTGACGGACTTTCCGAACAAGCAGACTTGCACACACATGAATGGACTTTCCGGCAGACTAGGTCTGACGGACTTCCAATGCACTTTCAAAATGAACAGACTTGCCCACACACGGACTAAAGTCCGTTCATTTTGAACGTGATTCCAGGTACAATGGGACTAGAAAGGTAAAGCTGGATTCACACCTATTCAGTTTTAGTGCTTTTTGCATTTTGCAGATTTCCACTAGAGTCTATTTAACATGGTTTCCTATGGAACACGTTCTGTAGTGCAAATCTGAAAAATTCAAAAAGCACTAAAGATGCATAGGTGTGAATCCAGCCTAAGTCAATCTCACAGCTTTCACCGGGAGATTGACACCTTGTGAGCCCCGTCACCTGGTATGGATTTTAAGGGGAACCCCCTATGCCGAAAAAGGCATGGGGTCAACCCAAAAATCCATACCAGACCCTTATCCGAGCATGCAGCCCTGCCGGTCAGGAAAGGGGGTGGGGACGAGCGAGCAGCCACTCTCCTTAACCGTACTAGGCTGCATGCCCTCAACATTGAGGGGTGAGTGCTTTGGGGAAGGGGGCGCCCTGTGACCCCCCCCAACCCAAAGCACCTTGTCCCCATGTTGATGAGGACAAGGGCCTCTTCCCGACAACCCTGGCCATTGGTTGTCGGGTCTGCCGGCGGGGGGGCTTATCAGGGGTCTGGTATGGACTTTGGGGGGACCCCCACGCCGTTTTTTCGGTATAGGGCGTTCCCCTTAAAATCTATACCACACCCAAGCGCCTATCTCGCGCTCACTGCAATACGAAAATGTGTTTTTCCTATTGCAGTGAGCATGAGATGTACAGTATCCTGCAGCCAAGAAACATTCTCGCGGGCAGGTGCTGTAGCTGCCCATGCGTCGTATTTGGTCCGTCGGACCAGCATACAGACAAACGGGCTTCCCGATATGAACTGGTTCCGGCGGACCAAGATTTAAAAAGTGTTTTATTCCTAGGTCCGTAGGATTCCAGTCCACCGGAAAGTCCGATCGTGTGTATGCGGCATTACCTGTAGGTAAAAATGACAAAATTATGGTATACAACCACTGTAAGAAAGCTCTCTGACTAAGTAAATATAAAATGTCTCTCTCTCTTATGCTTACCTTGTCATAATAGTGTGCCTCCTCTTGTCCATACATTGGACACATTGATAAAAGTCCAAGGCACTTTTCTTGGCAGGGTGTGGGTTAGACATCTGTATCCTGCAGAGGGATCCCGCGTCTTGAGGGTGGTAACCATTCCCCTGGAAGGAGGAGGAGGTGACTTCAGGTTGGAGAGTGATCTTCAATTACACCGAATGATGCAATACAATAGGGATCAGCTTAGGAGGAGCTAGCTGAGTGAAGGATCGTGTCATCAATAACAGATTAGGGATGCACTGCAAAAAAATAAGACAACAGACTCCAATAATCAGTCCCCAAACAATTTGTCTTAAAATTCCCATATCAGCTAGCCAGACGAATAACCAATCCCACCAACCACTAGAAACATCCTGCCTAATTCCTGAAGCTAATTCGTGCATAGCTTGAATATGTGATTGAATAGAAGTAGCATGATTGGTTAGATTAAAGCAACACATATTCTCAAATGCATGACCAGTGTAGTCTAAAGGTCCCTCTTACTTACCCTGTTATCCATTCTACTCCAACCCCCCCCCCCCCCCCCCCTGTTACCACTTATCCTTGAAAGATGAGACCATGAGACCACACCTTACTTTGGAGTAAAATGGCCATAACAGCCTTTATTAAAGTGGTTGTAAACCCTTACAACACACTTTGACCTACAGGTAAGCCTAGATTAAGGCCTACCCGTAGGTCCAAGAAATATCTCCTAAACCTAAACGGTTTAGGAGATATTTCCCGAAAGCCAGGCACCGCTGGCTTACGGCGCATGCGGCGCGCAGGTGCACTGAGCGCGGCACCTGTCAACGGCGATATGCCGCGCGTGGCGGCTCCTCTCGTGCACATGCGCGGGAGTGACGTCATCGCGTCTTCGCCGAATGACAGCGGCGGAGCGGCGAGACCCACCGAGAAGATGGATGCGCCGGACTACAGGGGACAGTGGTGACTTCGCTGGCTCCTGTGTGAGGTAAGTGACACATAATGGACTACTATGCGATGCATAGTAGTCCATTATGCTTTACCTTTGCAGGGAATGAAAGAGGAAGTAAACTCATCAGGATTTACTTCCTCTTTAACATCACTCAAAACACTCCAATCAAAAATATATATATCTATATATAAATAACCATGCATATATAACCATAATCAAACATCAGGTATAACAAATAGTATATAAATAACATGCCCGGTCTGGTGATCTCTGACGGTGACCCATAACTTTACCAAACAACTCACTGCGGTACCCATTTTAACTTAACCAGGCCTCCAGCTGTGACCGCTCGGAGACAACTTCCGACAGTGATTACCATAACAGTATTCCATCCAATGTTCAGGAATACACCGGAGGGACCCATACTAGCAATGGGCCCCCCACCACTTTCAGATGACCTCTGATTTACCTCCAACCGTCAAAGACCACCAGACAAAGACCGCCAACATCCTCTTCTGTCCAAATCGCTGTCATGACGCCAGATCCTTGCTGCCTGAAAAAGAAGAACAGAAACAACAACCAAAATACCCCAGCACCCCAACAGTAGGGAGGGTGGGTAGGAAAACTGCCTCCTCTCTCTGTCTCTTCTCCGCACTGTCACTTGCTCCGCCCTTCCTCCTTTTATCCGGCTCCTCCCCCTCTCCATCCAGCTCCTCTTTAGTGCTCCCCCTCATACTTCTCTCGCTTTAACCCCTTCCTCTGACCTTATACATTCCTGTCATGCCCGGCCCTTCTTTATTTCCCTGCCGTCCGTCCACTTCGGGCCTCCCTAAATGATGTTTAAGAAGCAAATAGTTTATGGCTACTCTGTTTTGGAGTACTGCCTTGCGTGTGCCTTGTAGGAGCAATTCCTGCAAGGCAGCAGAAGTGTGATTAAGACTTGTGGCCATGTTACAAGCTAAAGCGTTAATGATTCTAGCATTATTGACTGCCAAGCCTGGCACTCCCACAATGAATACTGCTTTCTTGCAGTGGCTTGCATGGACCCAAAGGTCTTTGCCTTCAAGCTTTACTGAGATGGCAGAGACCTTCAAACCTTTCTTGAAGACCTTTTCTTTGTGGTTTTCTCAGGACCATGTGGTCACCTGGCTGAAGAGAATGGGTGCCTAAAACAACATCATGGTTAGGTAAAGTAGAATAAAACTTTTTTGTCTGTCTCAGTAGAAAAAGCTTCTGTAACTGTATTACATACTCTGTTAATTCACCCATGTTTGAATTTATCAAAATGTTAGTCATGATTTCACCTATAAAGTGTGAGTCCCTATCTGACTCCATAATGTCAAGAATACCATAATGACAGACAGTTTTTTTTTGTTTAAAAGAACTTTATAAGTGTGGCCTTGATTGTCGCTTGTGACATAGGCCATGCTTCAAACCAAACTAAGAACGTGTCAGCACACACCAAAACATATTCAGAGGATTCACACTCTGGGAAAATAATCTATCTGGAGCCACAAAGGGTCATTCAGACCTAGGAGAGTGTCCCAATGGGACAGTCACCATTACATCAAGTGTAGAACACTTGTGAAAAGTCTCTGCCGCAGACTTGGATGTAACTGAGGGTCATAGATAAATTTAAAGAGCTATCATACGGTACCAGTATCTTGCAGCCGGTCCGGCAATACCGTATGAGTGTAGATCCATTTAGTGTCCTTCAACTGAGCCTCCAGGCTTCTTCTGAGGAGCCAGCCTTGTGCATAGCCTCCTCCTGAAGAGTCCTCCCCTGGGTGCTTCTCCAGCTGCTGGGCCTCTTCTCAGATGAGACGGCACCGGACCACCTTTGAATCCTACTCTAAGTTACTTTGCCTCGGGCTATCCAGCCCGAGACTCGGAATTGAATGGAGGCCATGGGGACTGGTCAGGAGGGCCAGGACCCAACTGACAACAGGGTCTTCTGGACCGGAACCCAGAATCACGTGATCCCCGTACCTTAAATACCACCTCCCAGAATGCACAGCAGGATGAACCTCCCACTGGGCTGGTTCCGAGAAAGGGTGGCACTCCATAAGTCTAGCTAAACTGCATTCTCAACCTTGCCAGTGGCGACAGCGACACCTGTGGCCAAGGAGAACCCAGTGCAATCCAGCTAGACTGGTACTGAAACCACAATTTAGCATAATTAGCCCCAAAACCCAACTGTGGTTTTAGAATATTAAATTGAAAAAAACATATAGCGCATGCTCGTCAGGACCCGGCGCTACGTGTGTGTGTGTGTGTGTGTGTGTGTGTGTGTGTGTGTATATATATATATATATATATATATATATATATATTTATCTCACAAAAGGAAGTATACCCCTTACATTTTTGTAAATATTTTATTATATCCCTTCATGTGACAATACTGAATAAATTACACTTTGCTACATTGTAAAGTAGTGAGTGTATTGCATACAAATTTAAACTCCTAAGGTCTGACCTCATATTATATGGTTTTGGTAAATCTGAAGGAAAAACTGAGCAGAAAAACTGATAGTGTATATGGGCTTAAGTGAAAATGCCAAAGTGTCAATATTTTGTGTGGCCACCATTATTTTCCAGCACTGCCTTAACCCTCTTGGGCATGGAGTCTACCAGAGCTTGACAGGTTGCCACTGGAGTCCTCTTCCACTCCTCCATGATGACATCACGGAGCTGGTAGATGTTGGAAACCTTGCTCTCCTCCACCTTCTGTTTGAGGATGCCCCACAGATGCTCAATATGGTTTAGGTCTGGAGACATGCTTGGCCAGTCCATCACCTTGACCCTCAGCTTCTTTAACAAGGCAGTGGTTGTCTTGGAGGCATGTTTGGGGTCGTTATCATGTTGGAATACTGCCCTGCCGCCCAGTCTCCGAAGGGAGGGGATTACCTGCTTTAGTACATGTTGACATTCATGGTTCCCTCAATGAACTATAGCTCCCCAGTGCCAGCAGCACTCATGCAGGCCCAGACCATGATACTCCCACCACCATGCTTGACTGTAGGCAAGACACATTTGTCTTTGTACTCCTCATCTGGTTGCCACCACACACGCCTGACACTATCTGAATCAAATACGTTTATCTTGGTCTCATCAGATAACACCTGCTCCACATTCACACCTGAGACCTTGTAACACTAATGAGTCACATGACACAGGGGAGGGAAAGTGGCTAATTGGGCCAAACTTGGACATTTTCACTTAGGGTTGTACACACTTTTGTTGTCAGCAGTTTAGACATTATATATATATTATATTATATTATTATTTTATGGATTTATGTATTAACTGGTAGGAAATCAAAACATTTGGAGGAAACTTATATTATCTCAATTAGGAATCAAGCATGGGATCTTCTTACCAAAGGGCAAAAGTGCCAAAGTACACAGCTAAAATTCCTGCAAGTACGATGTTACAGTCATGGATGCATTAACAGATAATGCATGGTCCCAACAGCAACATTTTGCAGTTAATATCTGAGTCTCATGGTTTTGCTCAGCCCTTAGCATAATCTAGGGCATGAAATATTTTGTTCTAAATTTGTATTCAGGGATGCAGCAAAAATACGCAGAAATTCCAAATTCATCTTGGGATGACTTGAATTTATTTACTTGTGCAACTATTTCAACTCAAACATTGCTTATTGCTTTTTGACCATGTAATAAAATTTTCAAGCAGAGGTGGTTATTTTTGCCCCAGGATATGACACAAAGCTTGGTTCTTGGATACAGCAGAATCCAAGTAAAGAATATGGTAAAGCAGATTCATCTCCCAGAGTAATAGACTCCAACTATTGTGCCAGATCATTAATCATATATACCTAATGAGCAAATGGGTGGTCTAGGCATTGCGCTGAGATTTAAATTAGAGTTGAACTCAAATTCAACCCAAATTTCCATAGCTTGAATTTGAATTTGAATTGTATTAAATTGTATTGTATTAAATTCCGTTTTTGAATTACATTGAAGTCGATGAGGGACCATTGATTTATGGCTGCTAGGCAATTTACGAGTTGCATTGAAGTCAATGAGGGACTGTTGACTTACGGATTTTAGACAAAATATTATAGTTTGTTGCTACTTGAGGTGTTTTAGACCAGGCATGAATAGGTTTGAAAATTGGAAAAATGTAATAAATGATATGCTTATTTTTATTTTACTCTTTTTGATATTTGAGTATCAAAGGTAAAATGCACCAAACAATTAAGGAAAAATGCAAAATATGTTTTTTACAGACTCTTTACATTTATAAAGTTTCTATTTTGACATGATTATTTTTCTATTGTCTAAAAAACTTGAAGTACAAAAACATACATCAATATACACTATATTACCAAAAGTATTGGGACATCTGCCTTTGCATGTACATGAACTTTAATGGCATCCCACTCTTAGCCCTTGTACACACGGTCGGAGATTCCGACAACCAAATCCGTCGGAGTAATTCTGACAACCAAATCCGTCGGAGTAATTCCGACGGATTCATTCCAAAAGAGGTCCGGAAGTGATGTTGCATACACACGGTCGGACTAAGTTGACGGAAAATCCGATTGTACATAACGTGATGACGTTATTTCATTACGACGGGACTACGTTCAGGCTAGTAGCCAATAGCTTTGGTCTAGGAATTTGATCTGAGCATGCGTGGCACTTTGTCCGTCGGAGTAGGCTACACATGATCGGAGTATGTCCGATAGGAGCATTTTGTGGGAAAATTTTACCGGCAAGTTGGAAAAGTTGGTCCGTCGGATATTCAGACGGAAACAGTCCGATGCAGACCACACACAGTCGGAATATCCGACAAAATGGTCTAATAGGACACATTCCGTCGGAATCTCCGACCGTGTGTACAGGGGTTTAGTCTGTAGGGTTCAATGTTGAGTTGGCGCACCCTTTACAGCTATAACAGCTTCAATTCTTCCGGGAAGGTTGCCCACAAGATTTAGGAGTGTGTCTGTGGGAATGTTTGACTATTTCTCCAGAAGGGCATTTTGTTAGGTTAGGCACTGATGTTGGACAAGAAGGCCTGGCTTACAGTCTCCACTCTAATTCATCCCAAATGTGTTCTATTGGGGTGAGGTCAGGACTCTGTGCAGGTCAGTCAAGTTCCTCCACCCCAAACCGCTCATCCATGTCTTTATGGACCTTGCTTTGCGCACTGGTGCTCAGTCATGTTTGAACAAGAAGGGGCCATCCCCAAACTGTTCCCACAAAGTTGGGAGTATAAAATTGTCCAAAATGTCTTGGTATGCTGATGCCTTAAGAATTCCCTTGACTGGAACTAATGGGCCAAGCCCAACCCCTGAAAAACAACCCCACACCATAATCCCCCTCCACCAAATTATTTGGACCAGTGCTCAAAGCAAGGTCCATAAAGACAGGGATGAGCAAGTTTGGGGTAGGGGAACTTGGCTGGCCTGACCTCAACCCGA
This sequence comes from Lithobates pipiens, assembly GCF_037356315.1. Lineage (NCBI taxonomy): Eukaryota > Metazoa > Chordata > Amphibia > Anura > Ranidae > Lithobates > Lithobates pipiens. The sequence continues at coordinate 39,622,602 of NW_027507758.1, forward strand.
TAGAACACCTTTGGGATAAATGAATGCATAGACTGCGAACCAGGCCTTCTCGTCCAAAATCAGTGCCTGACCTCACAAATGCACTTCTGGAAGAATGGTCAAACATTCCCTTAAGCCGCGTACACACGTAGCCGTCTGTCCGACGTACTTAGTCTGGCGGACTTCCGCCAGACTGTCCGTCGGAATTTCCGAGCGGGCTACTTGCCCACACACGGCACTTTTTCAGCGGACTAATCCACCGTACTTTCGAAATGAACGGACTCGCCCACACACGCGGAGGAAAGTCCGCTCATTTCGAGCGCGTCTCCAGGTAGGCGGGGCCCGCGAAGGAGACGTCGCTGGCCCCGCCGCCTGGTATGGACTTAAAGGGGAACCCCAACGCCGAAAAAAATCGCGCCTTCTTATAGCTCTTTTACAGGCGCGGGCGGCGGCGACAGAAGACCGAGAGCTATAAGAAGGTGCGGTGGGCCAGCAGAAGAACCGAAGAGGGGGACAAGACCCCCGAAGTCGGAAGAAGAGGCCGGCGGCGAGGAAGAAAGCCGGACTCCTCCGCTAGCAAAAGAGCTACAAGAAGATAGCGGAGGAGTCCGGCGAGAAGACCCCCGAAGACGGAAGACCCCCGGAGATGTGCAATAAAGTATTTTATCTCGTGTGTTGTGTTTTTTTTTGTACTTTTATTTTACAGGTGAATGGGTAGGGGTACATTGTACCCCATACTCATTCACATAGGGGGGGGGGGCGGTATCCGGGGGCCCCCTTATTAAAGGGGGCTCCCGGATTCCGATAAGCCCCCGATAAGCCCCCCGCCCGCAGACCCCGACAACCAACGGCCAGGGTTGTCGGGAAGAGGCCCTTGTCCTCATCAACATGGGGACAAGGTGCTTTGGGGTGGGGGGGCCGCGCGGCCCCCCCTTCCCCAAGGCACCCCCCCATGTTGAGGGCACGCGGCCTGGTACGGCTCAGGAGGGGGGGCGCGCTCGCTCGCCCCCCTTTCCTGGCCGGCCGGGTAGCGTGCTCGGACAAGGGTCTGTTGTGGACTTGAGGGGGACCCCCACGCCAATTTTTTTCAGCGTTGGGGTTCCCCTTTAAGTCCATACCAGGCAGCGGGGCCAGCGACGTCTCCTTCGCGGGCCCCGCCTACCTGGAGACCCGCTCGAAATTAGCGGACTTTTCTCCGGGCGGGAAAAGTCCGCTCATTTTAAAAAGTACGGCGGACTGGCACACACACGGCCGGATTGTTCGCCGAAATGCGAGTCCGACGGATAGATTGGTGTGCAACACGGCATTCTAAGTCCGCCGTACTTTCGGGTCAAAAAAGTATGCCGGAGGCTACACACGGGGGGATTGTTTGGCGGACTTGAGTTTGCCGGACTTTTCCACCGGATTGTTTGATCGTGTGTACGCGGCATAAGACACAACTTCTGAACCTTGTGGACAGCCTTCCCAGAAGAGCTGAAGCTGTTGTAGATACAAAGGGTGGGCCAACTCAGTATTGAACCCTATGGACAAAGACTGGGACACCATTAAAGTTCATGTGCATGTAAAGGCAGGCGTCCCAATACTTTTGGTAATATAGTGTGTATTATTTTCACGATAGTATTTGTTGTTAAATAAATAACCCCCCCCCCCCCCCAAAATGAGTTAAAATGTGTTAAAAAAAAAAAAAACAGTTTTTGATCTCCCATTTTTTCATTGTACTGTGCAATTAAATTTTTTTTAAATAGCCAATTTTTTTTTTCAAAATGTCTGAATCAAAGCTGGAACATTTTAAAGAGATTTTTTTTTTTTGGTACAGTCTCCACTCTATTAAAAAAACGTTTTCATTGCTTTTTCTATGAAAAAAAATCCCATTACCTCCTGCTCTGATCCCTGTCAGTAGAATATCTATCCAAAACAATTATTTTTTTTTTATTATAGCTGGGCTTTAATATGTAAACCCATCATGGGAAGCATATTTAGCGTATTATTATGACTTTTTTTTTTTGCAGTTGCTTTTTCTGACTAGAGGTCTCCTTTAAAATCTGAAATCAGTTACATTGTTAGAAAATCTGTGTCTGCGAATAATGTGAGCTTAGTCACTACAAATTAAAGGCATATATTCTCTTTGTACATGGTGGGTTTATGTTTTTCAACACATGGGTTACCAAGTCAGTAATTGAAATCCACATGATTCCAGCCAAATCAGTTTGTGCTACATGGAAGCGACTGCAGGCCGCTGAACTAATTCCAATAATTTAGCAATGCCAGAGGGAGACACGGGGAGCAACAATATACTATAGAGTTACATGTGAATGTCATACAAGGAGAATGGAAGGGAACAAGAGAAACAGCTACAGAGACATAATGGCATATCTTTAAAAGTTGATGCCTGATTTCAATTGCATTTGCTCTCCTAGGTCTAACGATTTTCTTTAATTTGATAGCATTTGCCTTCCAGAGTTACAGCAGTATTGTAAATTTCTGGAGGCGAATGCAAAAGGCAAATATAAGCATGTGATCACTGTATTAAAAAAAAAATGGGTCTGGAATTAGTCAAATGTCTATGGGGCAACCTCTTACAACCCCATCTGAGTCTCATTCAAAGGGATAAGCAAGATTCTGAGTTTTTATCCATATGAAAGTTCAGTAAAGAAATGGGAGATGCATTGGATCAATAGGGAAATGATTGTGAGTTAGAGCTGCACAATCAGAGGCAGCTCTCTAATTAGGCAAATTAGGTGGTCGCCTAAGGCCTCACACTCCTAGGGGCCTCACAGCCGCCTAATTTGCCTAACGCTTGTGGGAGTGAATGTCCTCTGGTCAGTGCCCTCAGAGCCTTTAAAAGCCTGAGGTGTGCACAACTAGTTTTCCCTGGCCTCTTGAGCACTGCCCGAGAGACTAGGATCGCTGAATGGCTAAATGTATTCCCTTCCCCCCGATCCTCCCCTTCTGCAACGCTCTGAGGTTTTGCCATGTGCAGACAGAGCTCAAATAATTCCCGCAGCAGCTGAGCAGCTTCCTGATCTAATCTGTAATGGAGGACCTGCCAGAGCTGGCGCCTGCCGATCATCAAGCCTCAAGGTACACATGACACTCCTGCTGGACACTAACAGCATCCCATGTCGGGCACCCTGAAAATCACTGCTGCCAGCTGCCTATGACCTCACTCACATACAGAGCACTTATGATATGTATGCCATTGTGCATATGATGCCACTTAGTGATCCCCTGTCATCCTCATTATCCTCATCATCATTCCCTGTTCCTGGCATCCCACCACCCTACCTCCTGTCATCATACTTTTTATCATCCCCTGTATCCCATTGCCAGCTTCCTACCAGCCAACCCCCTGTCATCTTCATCCCCCCTGCACCCCTCTGCCAGCTTCCTACTACCCACACCCTGTCATCATCATCCCCCACCCCATCACAATCCCCCTGTCCCTGGTCTCCTACCACGCCACTCCCATGTCATCTTCAAACGCCCTGTACCCCACCTCTGACATCCTATCACCCTGCCTCCTGTTATCAATATCCTCATGTATCCCACCTCTAACCCTACTCCCATTATCATCATCCTTATCTTGACTGCCAGCTTTTTATCATCCCCCTGTACCCCACTGCCAGCTTCCTACCACCCAACCCCCTGTCATCTTCACCCCCTGCACCCCTCTGCCAGATTCCTACCACCCCACCCGTGTCATCTTCATCCCCCCTGCCAGCTTCCTACCACCCAACCCCCTGTCATCATTATCCCCCTCCCCATCACAACCCCCATTTTCCCTGGTATCCTACCACCCCTACCACTGTCATCTTCATCCCCCCTGTACTCCACCTCTGACATCCTACCACCCCACCCCCTGCCATCATCATCCCCCCTGTACTCCACTGCCAGATTCCTACCACCTCACCCTCTGCCATCATCATCCCCCTTCTCATCACAATCCTCATGTTCCTGGTATCCTACCACCCCACCCCATGTCATTTCATCCCCCCTGTACCCCCACCTCTGACATCCTATCACCCCACTCCCTGTCATCTACAACCTCCCCCTGTACCCCTCTGCCAGCTTCCTACCACCCTACCTACTATAATCATCATCATCATCTCCATAACCCACCTCTGACATCCTACCACCCCGGCTCCTGTCATCAACATCCCCATCATTCCCCTGTACCCCACCTCTAGCATCCATCCATTCTATCCCCATCATCCTTATCTTCACCCCCCGTTCCCCACTGCCAGCTTCCTACTACCCCATCCACCGTCATCATCACCCCCCTCTGCTGACATCCTCCTACCACCCCTGGCATCCTACCACCCTGCCATCATCATCCCCCTGCACCCCACCTCTGGCATCCTACCACCCTGCCTCCTGTCATTATCATGCACATCCCTCCTGTACCCCACCTCTGGCATCCTATCACCCTACCCCCCTATCATTATAGGGGAGATATGATCTCAGCCTCTCACTCCAAGGCTGTCACCATCACCCTAAATTGCATCCTGTCATCCAACCAACTGTACCCCAACAGTTTCATCACACACCACAATATTGCTCTGCCACCCAGTGAGAGGTAATGATGTACTGTAAGCCCTAGCAAACAATCAGCGAGCAGTAATAATGTGCAGTAACCTCTAGCAACCAACCAGTGAACAGTAATACTGTGCAGTAACCTCTAGCAACCAATCAGTGAGCAGTAATGGTGTGCAGTAACCTCTGGCAACCAATGAGTAAGCAGTAATGATGTGCAGTATCCTCTAGCAACCAACCAGTGAGCAGTAATGATGTGCAGTAACCTCTAGCAACCAATGGATAAGTGGTAATGGCGTGCAGCAACTTCTAGCAATCGATCATTGAGTGGTAATATTGTGCAGTAACCTCTAGCAACCAGTCAGTGAGCAGTAATTATGTGCAGTAACCTCTAGTAACCAATCAGTGAGCCTGAAACAACCAGTGCGTGTGAACCAGATCGTTATGCTTACATTATTAAAATGTTTTTTTTTAAATATAATTCTATGTGCGTGCTTGTTTTTTGCGATGTTGGGCTGGCGAGCAAAATTGCTTGAGTGGGGGGGGACATTTTTGCCCGGTCTAATCAATAATAAAGATGGCCCTGGGTGTCCCCAGGCTGGCAGAGTGAGCGAGCTGGCACACACTGGGGTAAAGCCATGGAGGTTCCAGCCAGCTGTATCATGTCTACAGCCTCTGACCATGTCTTGTATCATGTCTGTAGTCTCTGACCATCTCTTGTATCATGTCTGCAGTCTCTAACCATTTCTTGTATTATGTCTGCGGTCTCTGATCATCCCCTGTATGTCTGCAGTCTTCTCTGCAGTAATTTCTATCGCTTTAATAATTTTTTCCGTTATGGGAGTTAGTGGGGCCTCGTGTCTAAGGTTTGCCTAAGGCCTCACAAAGCCTAAAGCCGCCTCTGTGCACAATTAAGCATTAAGAGATTGTGATCTCAATTCAACCCCCCACACGATCTTAATCCAGCATTTCCACGATTCACGTAAGTGCAGAGCAGTTCCCCTGCTCACAGCTGTCAGAAAAAAAACAGCTGTCAATGTTTATCAACAGCATTGCTCAGCTGAAAGAGAGGGGAAAAGAAAAATTGTATCTTTCTATTCATTTACAGTTCAAAGGGATGAACTTCGGTCAGTAAATGAAGTCAGATTAAAGCACCATTGTCAAGTTAAAAAAATAATAATAATAAAATAATTTTATTAAATTGTTCCTCCATTTAACCCCTTATTACCGTTATTACCCTTAAAGCAGTGTTTCTCAATTCCAGTCCTCATGGCCCACTAACAGGTCATGTTTTCAGGATTTCCCTCAGATGAAACAGCTGGGGTAATTACTAAGGCAGTGAAACTGATCAAATCACCTGTGCAAAATAATGGAAAGCCTGAAAACATGACCTGTTAGTGGGCCATGAGGACTGGAATTGAGAAACACTGCCTTAAAGTGATTTTAAAGCCCCCTTTTTTTTTTTTTTTTTTTTTTTAAATAACAAACATATTATACTTACCTGCTCTATGCAGTGGTTTTGCTGTTCCTGGCCCCTCCCTCCTATCGAGTGCCCCACAGCAAGCAGTTTGCTATGGGGGCACCTGAGCCAAGCTGCGGCTCTGTGTGTCCATTCAGACACGGAGCTGCCTTTCGGGCCCCGCCCCCACTCTCCCCTGATTGTCTAACTGATTGACAGCCATGGGAGCCAGTAGCACCGCTGTTGTGTCTCAGCCAATCAGGAGGGGGAGTCTCAGGCGGCCAAGAGATTTGTGGACATTGTTGAACAGAGAGGGTGGTCAGGTAAGTATTAGGGGGTGGTGGGGAGGCTGCTGCACACAGAAGGTTTTTTATCCTAATGCATAGAATGCATTAAGATAAAGAAAATTCTGCCTTTACAACTCCTTTAATTTACTATAATCAGCCTTATTAACTCCTTAGTCTCCGTCTCCATTTAATTATCATTTTCCTGCTAATTTTCTTTTTTTTTTTATTTACTTATATTTTATAAACTATTAATAATACTTATTTTTTTGGTTTGCTCTGTTCAATAATATTTTTACACCTTTAACAAATATTTACATGTTTCACATAAAAAATAAATAAATAAATAAAAAATGCTAAATTAAAAAAAAAAAAATGTATTTCATTTGTAAAATAACTTTTCAATGCTTTGTACCATTGCTGAAATCTTAAGTATAAACAAAAAAGTTGGGTAGGTATCGGTAATTGGTACTAAAAAAGACCCTAATATAACTTAATGGTAATTTTTCTTATTTCTTTACACATTACATTATTTTTCGTTACATTTCTTTAAATTTGATTGAAGCAAAGAGTATTCTTTTATTGCCATCTTGTTTGATAACCTAATGTTCAGGGGTTGTAAATCTTTAAAATAAAAAAGTTCATCAGAATCGTGAGAGATTCGTGATTTTTAGTCTAAGCAAAAAAATTGTGATTCTCATTTTATCCAGAATTGTGTGGCTCTAATGTGAGTTAATGTTGAGCCAATGGGGACTTAAAATGGTTTTTAAGCTTCAATGGGGTTTAAAGAGGAACCGATTTTAGAAAGTAACAGTTTCATGTAAGGAAATATATATATATATATATATATATATATATATACATATATATATATATATATAAACTTAAAGCGGTAATAAGACTAAGCCCACGTACACACGGTCAGAGATTTTGCCAACCAAATCCGTTGGATTTTGCCCGTCGGATTTAGTCCGACGGATTGTGTCCGAAACTGTTGCATACACACGGTCGGGCCAAGTTGGCGAAAAATCCGATCTTTCAGAACGTGATGACGTAATTTCATTACGATGGGACTACATTCAGGCTAGTAGCCAATAGCTTTGATGTAGGAATTTGATCTGAGCATGCGTGGCACTTGGTCCGATGAAAATGCTCTACACATGATCGGATTAGGTCCCTCCGGCCCAGTTGGTCGGGAAATATTTCCAACATGTTGGAAAATTGGGTCGGACGGAGATTCGGACGGAATCAGTCCGATGCATACCACACACAGTCGGATTATCTGACGACACGGTCCAATAAGACTCATTCCGACAGATTCTCCGACGGTGTACAAGGGCTTATAAAATAAGAATAATAACAATTGCAGCAAGTCCGCATTACATGACTCCAGATCAACTTTCTTTGCAAACATTCATCAAGTCTACTGCAAGTTCTAGTTTAGTTATGTTGTGCAATAGTCATCCCACCACAGGGGGCACTGTGGCTGAATTTTAATGCTGTAGACTTGCAGAGCTCTTGCTGTAGACTCACCACTGCAACTGCTCTTGCTAGAGACTTAACAAGCAAATTTGCTACAAATTGGAAAAATGTCAACTAGAACTTGTGCTTTAAGTGCCCTGCAAGTGTACAAATTGCCAGTGAAAATGTGAAGCACGTTAACAGACTTACAATTCAACACTGCCACCAATTTGTGGCAAGTTATCCTTGCTATCTGGTCATCGCATACTAACACATTATGTGAAACTTACCTGAAAACGAAGCCTGCCAATGGCGCGCTATCTCCGCTAAAGGTGCTTCCATCTTCACCTGGTTTTCCTTCCGTGCATATCTTAGGAGATATTTACACTACCTGTAGGTAAGCCTTATTATAGGGTTACCCCTATAGGTAAAATTCATGCATGGGAGTTTACTCCCACTTTAAAGCAGTATTAAAATTACTGTGGTTGTGTTTGATGGATGACAGTCTTAAAGCAGTGTTCCAGCCTGCATAAGAAAAAAAAATCAGCAGCTACAAATACTTTTAATATAAGGACACTTACCTGTCCAGGTATCCCGCAATGTCATCATCCCTAGCCGACTTCGAGTGCAGGCAATGGCCTCATTACTAAGGGAAACAGCCTATTTCCTACTGTGTATGCACAGGTCGCTCTGCACTTTCTGACTAGTCCCCCTGTCTTTTGGGACCTGTGTGTCTTCCAGAAGGCAGAGGGGGGGAGGAGGGGCCGTAGATTGGAACAATCATTGGGCGGCGATCTTACCTAGAAGTGGGAGCAGGTACCTGTTGTTTGACAGGTATCTGCTCTACCCTCCCCCCCAAAAAGTGCCAAATGTGCCAGTGGAGGGGAGGAGGGTGTGAACAAGCGGAGCTTCCACTTTTCGGTGGACCTAAAGCCATTCATACACTGATCGAATTTCAGCTGGTCCCTGCTGAACCAACCAAACTTTGATCCAGGGTCAGCCCAATTGGGGAGGAGTTGTTCAGGTGAAAGCTGGAGATGGAGTGTTAGGCTTTAGGGGCCTTTGAGGGAGCTCCCCAGTCTGGGAGGGGGATGACCTTGGGCCTGGGGATTGGGTCCGGACAGGACCCTTCTCACGATACACAGAGGTGTCCTGGACAGGTGGGAGAGCACTGCCAGGCAAAGTCTCCAGGAGAGGAACATCAGGTCAAAGCCAAGAGGGCTGGTGAGTCACAAAGGGTTGGGAGAGGACTGGGGAGGCACACCTGAGAGGACTGGGAGCGTGCAGTCTGAGATGGATGCAGAGCCACTGGAGTGGACTGGGGTGTCACGGGCAGTGGAGAGAAGCAGCTACAGCCATAAGGGTTGGCAGGGCCTGAAGATGTGCTACTTGGCTCAATAGTCACGTGGACAGCTAACACTATAGACTACTTTATTTTTGCTACACTAAAGGGGCCACGGTCCCTGCCTGCAAAGGGCACTTACCGTAGGCCTGGCTGAGCCACTGTCAGGTCTACAAATCAGTGCTACCTGGTCTGGGAAGTGCAAGTTAGTGATGTGCTGGAGATGTTGTGGTCTTCTTTCCTTTTTCTTTCCTTCCATGGTGGAAGGAAAGAAAATTGCATAATCTATGGCCTCCCTTAGACCCCTTTCACACGCGCGCTTTTCAGGCATTTTAGCACTAAAACTAGTACATGTAAAGCGCCTGAATAGAACCTCTCATGCCTCTCCAGTGTGAAAGCCTGAGTGCTTTCACACTGGGACGATGCGCTTGTGGGACAGGAAAAGTCCTGAAAGCAGCATCTTTGGTGCGCGTTGCCTGCAAAAGCGCTTTTGCAGCGCAGCAAAACAGGAACTTTTAACCCTTTCTCAAGCCGCTAGCGAGAGTTAAAAGCTACCTTCTAGCAGCCGAAAAGTGCTGCTAAAACAACTAGTTTTAGCGGCACTTTACCGCCAACACACCCCCACCCCAGTGTGAAAGTACCCTTATGCCCCGTACACACGAGAGGGATTAAGTCTGACAGACTTCCGACGGAGTTCTAGCGGAGTTCCGCCGGAGTTCTGGCGGACTTTTCGACCGAACGGACTTGACCACACACCATCACACCAAACTCCGACAGAGTCGAACGTGATGACGTACGACTGGATTCGACGTAGGAAGTTCATAGACAGTAGCCAATAGCTGCCCTAGCGTCGGTTTTAGTCCGTCGGAGTAGCACACACACACGAGCGAATTTTTCGAAGGGGACCGGGTCCGGCGGAGTTCCGTCGGGAAAATTTGAAGCATGCTTCATTTCTAAAGTCCGTCAGACTTTTGCGAAGCTAAAGTCCGTTGCAGCCCACACACGAGCGGATAGTCCGCCGGACTCAGTCCGTCGGAGTTTGGATGTCGAAAAGTCCGCTCGTGTGTACGGGGCATTAGAGATTCAAAAAATATATTTCTATAGGGAATCAATGATAAAATCAATGAAACACTTGGGTAAGCTGGCAAACCATATGAGTTGGTTAGTGTACCATTGGCCATAATAAAGGTATGGCACAGTTGGATCAACCTGGAATGGAAGGGCAGAATATCCAACTGTTTGTCAAACACCCAAGAACATTGCTTCATCAGACAACTATATTTTATAAATATGTATGTGTGTATGAAGGTGTAGCACACTCTACATAGGTAGGTGCTAGATTTTGTTTTTGTAAGTGTAATGAAGCTGATGATTCACACGCAGTATCACTAAGACTTCCCTCTTTTTCAGGAAGGAACTAGAAAGATAGGAGGTGAGGTGGAGCTGCCTGGGGTGAAAGAAGCCCTGACCAATCTCCAACCTGGATTGGCAGGAGGCAGGCCTCCTTAAATACCTAGAGTCAGCCCAGCTGGGGGGGAGTTGTCAGGTGGAAGAAATTAAGATGGAGTACTAGGCTGTCGGGGGCCTTTGAGGGAGCTCCCCAGTCTGGGGTGGTGACATTGAGCCTGGGGCTCAGGTGCAGGCCACAGCTCTTAAGGAAAGCGTGGAGGCACAGGAGGCGCAAGACAGAATGGCAGGCGCTAGCACGGCCGGGCAAGTCATCGGGAGGGAACCACCAGTTGCAGCCAGGGGGCTGGTGAGTGACATATGCAGTCAAGAGGACTGGGGAGGCACGCCTGAGAGTATTGGGAGCATGCCGTCAGAGATGGATGCAGAGCCAGTAGTGAGGACTGCAATGTCATGGGCAGTGGAGTCAGGCAGCTGCAGCCAGGAGGGCTGGCAGGGCCTGAGGAGGATTGACTGGGAGCAGTAGTCCACCAATAGGACAGCTAGCACAAAAGACTTTCTACTTTCTGCTACACCATAGTGGACCGTGGTCCCTGCCCGCAAAAAGGGCAAGTTACTTGGACCTGGCTGAGTCAGTGTCAGGCCAACCATGTGCTAGCTAGCTGCTCCTAGGAGTCAAGAGTTGTGCTGGAGTAAGAGAGAGCGATAGTCTGCAAGCAAGAGTTGTGCAGGAGGAGACTGAAGTGGTAGTTTGTACAGAGAAGTGTATATAGTTGTCCCAATTGATTGTACATCAATCCACCAACTGATTGTATATCAATCTACCAACTGATTGTATATCAATCTACCAACTGATTGATAAACAATTTTCTGGGCATCCCATATATTCCTTTTCTCCATCCAAGTAAAATTCCCAAATAAAAATAACAAAAAAGAAGCACATGAACCGTTTTCTGCCTGAGAATGACTGAGGAGTGAATGCCGGGCTGGGCAGGGTGACAGGTGGGCCACATCACTTAGAAGCCCCTATGGGGGTACCACTACAAAGGCAAGAACCTTGTGGAGAGGCAGCAAAAGATCAGCCATTTATAAACATGTACCAATAGCTTTCGAACAACTCAGCCTCAAGGAGATGTCTCAGCATCCTAGATAACATCCACAGATGAAAGCATTGATTCCCGTAATGATCCTGCAGAATGGAGATTACATTCCATGAAACAATTCAGCCATAACAGAGCCATTTTTCTGTATGGTTTGTTACGCTTTCTCTTTTTATTGGAGCATATAGAAATTATTAAGAACGAAAAAAAAAAACTATTTAAATTGAGGTTATGGCCCACCTAGCATGAAACTGTATGAATGTAGCATGTGATACCACTGAGTGGAAGAGATGGTTGATCATTAGAGTCTTGTTACTTTCTGGTTGAGTTGTATTTCTTTCAATGCTCAGGCCCTCCCGTCGTTTGCTGTCATCCCCATATGGAGATTGTCAGAGTGCATGAATGCTTTAAGTTTGTAAGAATGACATTAGAGGCTTTGCACTTCCTTAGCGAACCCATTAAGTCAGCTCTTTGCCTAAAACCACATTGAATTTCAGTGTCACAAATGAGTCCTGTAGTTTCCCTCATTGTTAGTACATCCCTAGGCTCTTTCTAAAGGCTTGTGTGACAGGCATGAGCAGTGGCAGGAAAATCTTAAATCATATCTAAAAAACACGAGCAATCATATAGCTGCTCAAACTTCTTTGGTAGTAAAAAATGCATAACCCTCAATACAATGGAACGCATATCTAAGCGAAGTATACATCCATACGGGTTTAATTGTACTCTAAGATCAAATGCATATCATCAGCTGCATGAAAATGATTGATGTAACTGTCAGCTATTCTGGTCTTCATGCATAAGAAAAATGGTGCCCAAGGACTCATAAATATTAACACCAGGTGCAAAGAGAACCCGCTGCTCATGCTTTTTACATTTCCTGCACTGGATTCCTACTGTGTCCTCTCCTGAGTGGGGGGAAGTTGCTCAAAGAAGCCACAGTCGTGAAATAGCCAATGCATCAAGGCTTGGCAATGTACCATGGGGTCGGTATCAACAAGCAAGGTCCAATAGTCCATTGGGCCCTCTCCTTCTCAAAATGTTTAGTTAACTGGCTGTCATGCCGCCTCCATTTGGTTTAACCCCTTCAGCTCCGAAAGGTTTACCCCCCGTTATGGCCCGTCCATTATGGGCGCCCGGGGCACCGCACCCCCTCTAACCATGGCTGCCACATCCTAATTAATGCTCTATGATCCATGGCCGCTACCTCCTATTCATGCATCCGGCCCCTTTCAGGACGGTGGCACATGAATTACAGCAGCGGGGGGGTGTTTTTTTAAGCACCTGATTAGAGCCAGAGGCTCTAAAAGGCTTCATAATAGGGTGGGTTCTTGGCACAGAGCATTGCGCCACCTTGCTTGTTACAACAGCAAATTAATATTCACTACTGAAACAATCCTCAATCCGGCCAATCAGAAGTGGTTAGGAGACTCATTTTTCGATTGGAAAAAGAGAAGAGCCAAGGAGGAGGGAGGAAACAGAAGCCATCACAATGCCCATGGAAAGCAGGGGAAGGTGAACCCGCCACCACTGAGCAGGGGAAGCTGCCAGTGAAGCCCGGGAGAAGCACTGCCCACCATAGACGGGGTAAGTGCTCCAGAACCACCCGACCGGGGGGGGTGATACGGTTTGCCACCCCCCCAAAAAAATTACCACTGGCCACCACTGTTTACCCTCTTTTTATGGCCATTTTTTTGCGATACGGCACTCTGCGTTACTTTAACCGACAATTGCGACATTGTACCCAAATAAAGTCGATTTTATTTTTTTCCCACTAAGGGGCGATCAAGGGGTTAACTGTGTTCCCTGACTGTGTGTTCTAGCCATAGGGGGAGGGGACTGACTATAGGAGATGACAGATCATGGTTCCTAGCTATTAGGATCTCACAATCTGTCTCTCCTCACAGAACAGAACAGGGATTTGTGTGTTTACATACACACACGTCTCTGTTCTGCCTCTTGTGCCCACGATCACTCGTGGCCGGCGGTCATCGCGACCGGTGGCCACGAGCATCGGCACCCCCGCAGTGCAGCGGGCATGTGCGCATGCCTGTTATCCCGCTTAAAGTCTCGCGGGAACGTGCTGATCTTCCGCATTATAATGACAGCAGCTGGTCGGCAGGCGGTTAAATCAAAGCATGTTCATGTGTTAGAATGGTCTGGTCAAAGTCCAGAGCTAAATCCAATTGAGAATCTGTGGAAAGAATTGAAAATTGCTGTTCACAGACGCTCTCCACCCAATCTGACAGAGCTTGAGCTATTTTGACAAGAAGAATGGGCAAAAATGTCACTCTGTAGATGTGCAAAGCTGGTAGAGAGACACCCAAAAAGACTTGCAGTTGTAATTGCAGTGAAAGTTGGTTCTACAAAGTATTGACTCAGGGGGGCTGAATACAAATGCACGTCACACGCTTCACATATTTATTTGTAAAACATTTTGAAAACCATTTATCATTTTCCTTCCACTTCACAATTATAGGCGACTTTGTGTTGGTCTCATGAAATCCCAATAAAATACATTTACGTTTTTGGTTGTAACATGACAAAATGTGGAAATTTCAAGGGGTGTGAATACTTTTTCAAGGCACTGTATAGAAACACACACACACACACACACACACACACACACACACACACACACACACACACACACACACACAGCCTGCGATTGACAACCTCAGCTTTGCTCCTGTGTGCTGTGTGAACTGGGTGTGTCCCCTCCCTCCAATCAGCTCTCAGGCCGCGTACACACGCGGGGACTGTTCGCTCAACTTTGTTTGTCAAACAGTTTCAGCGGACAGTCCTCTCAAACTTAGCATGGACGGACTTGCCCACACACGATGAACGAACAGTCCGCTGAAACCGTGCGCGATGACGTGAACGGCACGTACGACGGGACTAGAAAACAACGTCCTATACACTGCAATGCAACCTTCGGCGTGTAAATCCTTTCTGAGCATGCGCGGAACTTAGTTTGACGAACAAGCCTACACACGAGGGGACTGTTCGCTGAAACAAAGTTTCAGCGGACAGTTTTTCGGAAATTCCGAAAAAAACTTTGTTCAGCAGACTGTTCGCTGAAACTGTCCGCTGAAAGCCCACACACGAGCGGACTGTCCGCTGAAACACTGTTCAGCGGACAAAGTTGAGCGAACAGTCCCCGCGTGTGTACGCGGCCTCAGAGCTCTCCTCACTGAGATCTGCAAAGTGTAATGCCTAGGACACACGGGCCAAAGGTCAGGAGACATTGGTTGGTTTAATAAAAAACGGCCTGTGTGTATGTCAGCCGGTCTGACAAATGACGGCCAAATGGAAAGCGCTGACGGAGTATTCTACAGGGAGCCGCCCCCTGTCAGAAAACAGCAGCTCAGCAGGGGAGATCGCTGTACTAAGGTTGGACTGGTAGTACAGCGGCTCTGACCGGAGCTGACATTTTTTTTTTCGTTCAACTCGCTGGTGTACCAGGCTTTACTTCATCTCCCCCACCTCTACTTTCTGAAAGCTCAGACAAGCTGTATAACCTCTGCACTTTGAACAGATATAGAAGATATAGAGAAGAGAGGGCTGCAGATAAACAGGTACAACTTATGTAGGAAAAAATTGTAAAGTGCCCCCATTCCTCTGTGCTCACGCGCAGAAGCAAACGCAAGTCGCACGCGCATATGTAAACTATATTCGAACCACGCATGTCAGGTATCACCGCGAACGTTAGAGCGAGAGCTATAATTTAAGTGCTAGAACTCCTCTGTAACTCTAAACAGGTAACCTGTAAAGACGTTTAACCTGTCGCACATGAAGATTTTTAAGTACCGTAGTTTGTCGCAATTCCACGAGCGTGTGCAATTTTAAAGAGGTACATGTTAGGTATGTATTTACACAGTGTAACATCATCTTTCACATTATACAATAGGTAACTATTTTGTTTTGTTGTTTTTTTTATTCATTAACCAACTCAATACAGGGCAATTACACCCCCTTCCTGCCCAGGCCATTTTTCAGCTTTCAGCACTGTCGCTGTTTAAATGACGCGGTCAATTGCGCGGTCATGCTACACTGTACCCAAACAGAATTTTTATCATTTTATTCCCACAAATAGAGCTTTCTTTTGGTGCTATTTGATCACCTCTGGGGTTTTTTTTTTTTGCTAAACAAATAAAAAAATTCCTAAAATTTTGAAAAAGAAAAATGTTTTTCTTTGTTTCAGTTATAAATTTTGTAAATAACTAAGTTTTCTTCTTCACTGATGGGCAATGATGAGGCTGCACTGACGGGCACTGATAAGGAGGCACTGATGAGGTGGCACCAATGAGGTGGCACTGATGATGGGCACTGATATGCAACATTGATGGGTACTGGTAGGAGGCACTGATGAGTGGCACTGATATGCAGCACTGATGGGCATTGATAGGCAGCACCGATGGGCACTCATGGGTGGCACTGGTGGGCACTGATGGGCACTGATAGGCGACACTGATGGGCACTGAAAGGTTGCACTCATGGGTACTTATGGGTGGCACTGATAGGCAGCACTGCTGGGCACTGATGGGCCGCACTGATAAGCGTCACTGCTGGGCAATGATGAGCACTGATATGCGGCACTGATAGATGGCATTTATAGGCATCACTGATTGCACTTGCACTAGTAGGCATTTGGGATTGGCACTGATTGGCAGCTGCCTGGGCACTAATAGGCAGCTACCTGGGCACTGATTGGCATTTCCCTGGTGTTCTAGGGTGGCATACCTGGTGGTTCAGGGTGGTGCCAATCCTTGGTGGTCCTGGCGGCATCCTGGTGGTCCTGGGCAGGCATCCGAGGGGGGGCTGTGCTGATAAACAATCAGCACAGTTCCCCCTGTCAGGAGAGCAGCCGATCGGCTCTCCTCTATTCATGTCTGTCAGAGTGAAGAAAAGCCAAACAACGGCTCTTCCTGTTTACATCATGATCAGCCGTGATTGGACACGGCTGATCACGTGGTAAAGAGCCTCCGTCAGAGGTTCTTTACAGAGATCGGTGTTACTGAGATCGGCACCACTGATTGCCGCGATGCGTGCCCACAGGGGTGTGCAAGAGCGGTCGTTCTGGGAGGATGTCATATGACCACCCAGAACGAGAGCAGCGCCGTCTGGCTGTCATTTGACAGCCAGCGGGCGCGAGGCGGTTAAAGTGTATTTTTTCCCACAAAATTGTGTTTGCAAAACCTGCTGTGTGAATACTGTGTGACATAAAAAATTGCAACAATCGCTATTTTATTCCCTAGGGTGTCGGCTTAAAAAAAATGTATAATGTTTGGGGGTTATAAGTCATTTTTTTACAAAAAATACTGATTTAAACTTGTAAACAAAAAGTGCCAGAAAAAGTATGGTCAGCAAATGGTTAAAGCCAATGAAGTCAGGAAAGAAGCATTTTCAGAAGGACGTTCGCAATGGCAGCCACCCTGTTTCTTTTGGGAAATGTTTACTTTTAACGAACATCTCCATCTGTATTTCAGCCATGCATCCTACATTGTAATAAATGGAAAGAGGAACGCAGTATGCATTGAATGTTCGATAATGTTTGGAAAAGGCGTCCTACGAAGAAACATTACATGAGTAGTTTGACATTCTCATTATCTCACTGTCACGCAATGTTCTTTCTATTATAATTAAAGTGCTGAATATTTAAATTTTTGGTCAAGCAACGAATTCATCAGCAAATTGCATCACTGCGAGCTTGTTCATTTCTATTAAGGTAAAATCATTTTTCTCCTAATTATTTTCCCTTCCTTGTAGTACAAAAAGCATGAGAAATGTAATTTATTTCACAAAAACCCCGGCTGGTACCACAAGCTGGTAGTATCCACAAAGCTAAATAGAATTGTCGGAAGGCGGCATATAAATGTTATGTATTTTCTGTCTGTTCAGGTACAAACAGCGGTCCGGTTCAGACGGATTATAACTTGGCTGGCCCTGTGACGGGTAACAGAACGATTTCCTAACTCATCCGCGCTGAACTGCGTCCTGCCAAGACGACTGGAACAATCATCGCCCCTTCCCCAGGAAATAGACACAAACGCAGGAAGGATAGTAGATAATATTTTACTGCAGGACATTTTTCTCAAGAATGTGATTAACAGCCAGTGCTGGGATAAGGTACTATGGCTCCCAAAGCAAAGGTACCAAAATAAAGCCATGGTTGGAGTATTTCGATTTAGTTATAATAAATGTTCTGTTTCAAATACCAATTTACGCTTTGAGATACCTTCCTAGACCCAGCCTGTCCAGTCTACCAAAATGTAGTTGTTACTCTGCTGGAGTGGATCGCCCCCTTGAGGGGGTGATGGAAGCCCATTCGGGGCTGTCAGTAGGGTCTGGAACCTGGAGATCCTCATGGACTTACTTGCAAGTGCCAGCGACGGACTTTATTACCTTTGTTGATTACTGCCAAAGCATGGACTTAAGCCTCGTACACACAATCGGATTGTTGGCCAACAAAACCGTGGAATTTTGTCCGAAGGGCGTTGGCCCAAACTTGTCCTGCGTACAAACAGCACACAATTGTTGGCCAAAAATCACGAACGTAGTGATGTACTAGACGTACTACGTGGTTTTTTAGCTCTTTAGCAGCACCCTTTGGGCTCCTTCTAATTTCGTGTTAGTAGAAGTTTGGTGACTGTTGATTTGCGCTTTTCATTTCGTGCTTTTCAGTTTGTTTCTGAATGGCCGTTCATCAACCAGACATGTTGCGGAATCGGAGGAGATAGCATGTTATTATTGGCCTTGAAGTTATTGCTTTGACATTATTTTTTTGGTTGAATAATGATTTGATTTGGTATATTTTCTATATTTTTGGATGCATAGAATTTTTTTTTTGGTTAAGTTCTATTGGCAGATAGCATGTCTAATTGTATTTGTTTTCTTTTTTTAATGCACATTAAAAAAATTGTGGAGAATAATACTTGGCTATGTGTTTTACTTCAAATGGCAGTTTGGGAGTAGAGAGTTACATTTAAAAAAATACAATGTAAAATTGACAAAGGACACCAACATAGTCGTATCTTTGATCTCAAAAACTACAGGATAATGGTGTTGTGGTAACTTGCCCCGCAAAAAATATATATTATTCTTGATATCACTAGAAAAAAAGCCTTTGAAAATTCCATTAGTATCACCAGCAAAGCAGCTTCATATTTATCCCATTAAAGAAGAGAATTGTGCGCTGCATTTCGAGATTTTATAATTTGCCGCGTCACAAATGTTAATTCTCCATTACAAACGCTAGTTTACAAGACCAACTGCTTACGGCTCGTCCTTGCTTCCGAACATACATGTTTGTACTTTGGACTTAGGTCCAACAGACTTGTGTACACACGCTCGGAAAATCTGACATTTGTCCGTGGAAAATTTTAAAAACATTTAAAACATTTGTCCACGTAAAATGCGACAACAATTGTCCGAGCGTACACACGGTCAGATTTTCCGCCAACAGCCTGTCATCGAACATTTCCCATTGGAAAATCCGATCGTGTGTACGAGACTTTAGAGTAGCACAGAAATACCCCGGAAAAGATATACAGGCGCATTTACTGATTTAGGCCAGGTTCACGCATATGCAAATTGGGTGCAGATTTCCCCAGGTATCCAATTCGTATGACAGGAGAGTGTGACCGGATCTCAATGGAGCTGATTCACACAGCTCTGGGGTGGCTGTGATCCCCATTTGAAAAGGGTCCAGTGCTTCTTTGGTTCAGAATCAGATGCAAATTCAGGCAAAAATTTGGACCCGATTTGCACCTGAATTGGTGAACAGACGCGCATCAGACCCCAGCCGCAGTATATGTGAAAGCAGCCTTAAAGCAGAACTAAAGTTAAGCTGTTTCTGCAAGCAGGCAGGTTTTCCCTTGCAGAAGAGACATGTATTCTGCAAATACACTTACCGTACTTGCCTGTTTACAGTGTCTCCCAGCATATAAACTGAGCTGCCCATGTGCATGGACAGGTGTGACATCATCCCACATCAGCCAATAAAGATGGCTTGAAACTGGTACACATACCTTTCTACCCAGTCCGTCCAGAAACTATGGTCACCTGCTGACTTGGCACCAGCCATAGGCAGCTTAACTATTCAATAAGAAACAGAAGGTGAATCCAACACAAGTTTACATCAGCTAATTGCAGTACAGAGAATGGTTTTCCCATCTTTCGAAGAGTAATGCCCTGTACACACAGTCAGACTTTCCAATGGAAAATGTGCGATCGGATCGTGTTGTCGGAAAATCCAATCGTGTGTGGGCTCCATCTGACTTTTTCCGTCTGAATTTCCGACACACAAAGTTTGAGAGCTGGATCTAAAATTTTCCGACAACAAAATCTGTTTAAATTCCAATCGTTTGTATACAATTCCAACGTCTCAAAGTACCAACCAAATCGTTCTCCCCAACCTCCCAAGACCTTTTTTTTTTAAGAACAAACATATCATGGCTTACCTACTCTGTGCAATGGTTTTGCACAAAGCTGCCCAGATCCTCCTCTTCTTCTCCCCTAATGTGTTCCTGGCCCCTCCCTCCTGTCGAGCAGGCTAGCACCCGAGTTGCTGCTCTGTCAGTCCATTCACACACAGAGCCGAGGCTCAGCCCCACCCCCTCTCTCTCCTCATTGGCTCACTGACTTTGATTGACAGAAGGAGCCAATAGCACCAACTGCCCTCTCAGCTAATTAGAAGGGAGTGTCCCCGGAGAGCCGAGGCTCTCATGCACATCGATGGATTGAGATGGGGCTCAGGTAAAGAGTAGGGGGGCTAAGGGGACCTGCTGCGCTCAGAAGTTTTTTTTTTTATCTTAATGCATAGAATGCATTAAGATAAACAATCTTCTGCCTTTACACCCACATTAAGTAAGTAGTCTCAATCGCACAATCGCAGTGCAAGAAACTGAAAAAAATCAATCACTTTGGGTGGCACAGTGGTTTAGTGGGTAGCACTCTCGCCTAGCAGTAAAAAGGTCGCTGGTTCAAATCCCAAACTGCGACACTACCTGCCTGGCGTTTGCATGTTCTTTCTGTGCCTGTGTGGGTTTGCTTCAGGTGCTCTGGTTTCCTCCCACACTCCAAAGACATGCTGGCAGGTTAATTGGCTTCTCTCTAAATTGGCCTTAGTATATGAATGTGAGTTAGGGACCTTAGATTGTAAGCTCCTTGAGGGTAGGGACTGATGTGAATGTACAATGTATATGAAAAAGGCTGCGTAAATTGAGGCGTTATTTGGTTTCTGTCCAAAAATTGCCCCTAGTATATGAATGTGTGTTGGGGACCTTGGATTGTGGGCTCCTGTGAGTGTGCAATGTATATGTGGAGTGCTGCATAAATTGTTGGTGCTATATGGGTACCTTAAATAAATAGAGATAATTGTAGACATGCACCCACACTCACTCAGGTTGGACTGGTGTCTTTATTCAACCTTCAACTATGTACCTTGCAAATTCTTCTTTCCACCGAGGAGGTATCATTTTTACAGTGGGAACCCAACGTTCCGTATTTCCTAGACTCTAAAAATGTGCAGCAGTATGGCCACATTCTGTAATATGGAATGATGCGGCCATTATTTCCATTTAATTCACAGACAAACAGGCTCTGTTTATGCTACAGGATCCAGAAAATAATATTTTATCGCAGAGCCAAAATAAAAAAAATTAAAAAAAATGAAGTGGAAAAGCAAAATTTATCTAGCAAGATAGCGGCCCTCTATCTACACAAATGCGAGAAAAGCTGGTTTTATTTATTATTATTTTATTTTCCCCTGAATATTTGTCAGCGTGAGGCATCCGCTTCAATGATGCCACTGATTGACGTGCACAGCAGTAGTTCGGCTACTGGTCTTGATTTAATATTCATGTTAATAGCAAGCTGTCATCGAGGATGCATATTCTAATTGATAAATGACGCTGCTATAGTATTATTGTCATAATGGATAATTCAATGCCTCATTTTGTAGAGTTATTCTAATGGCTCAGGATAATATCTACAGGAAAGGGGGAAAAAAAAAAAGTCAGCTGTGCATTTTAATTCAATGACACACGCTCAGTATCTAGTTAAAGCCGCTCGAGAACAGTGAACCGTAAAAAAAAAAAAAAAAAATTCCCTGGGGTGGGATGGGGAGAAGAGCATGGACTGCAACAGTCGTTTGAAACATAACTTTAATTATTAAAAATCAATATTCAATTTACAGAGCACCTTGTTTTCAAATGACATTGACAGTGGATAATACTGCAGTCTCAGTAAAAATGACAATGATTCATTGTTATTTGCTGGCTTCCTATAGTGACGGCAAATTAATAACGTGGGGCAAATGCAAAATCATGCCCCAAGGACTTGCCTAAAAAACAAATACATGCGATCTCCTGTATTTTTTTAAGTCTACTATATTGAGTCTTTTGGGAGTTTTGTTATCAGACAGATACTAGTGCAGGAAGAAGTACTTTTTTTTTTAATGCTGCTGTTCAGGCTGTAGGGGCAGGTACCTACAGGAGGGTTGGTGTATTTTTGTTCCTGTTTTTCCTGTCTGTGCTCAGGCCCTCAAGTTAATTGGGCCATCAATTAATTGGGCCAGTCTGGTGCAAAATGTTACAATGTCTGGATGTTGCATTAATCAGCTCTCCTCTACTCGTGTCTGTCAGACGCAAGTGAGGAAAAGCTGATACACGGCTCTTCCTGTTTACACCGTGATCAACTGTGATTGGACACAGCTGATCATGTGGTAAAGAGTCTCCGTCAGACTCTTTACCAAGATCAGTGTTGCGGTGTGTCAGACTGACACACCGTACTACCGATCGCCACGCTGCGCGCCCCCACGCCATCTTTATCTTGAAAGACGTCATATGACGTCCAGTCAGGATAACGGAAACCCCTGCCCGGCCATCATTTTGCTATAGGGCAGGGCAGGAAGTGGTTAAATCAGGCAATCTCCACAATTTGCAAACCACAATTCAGCATCCATATATTTGAAACATATATAAAAGCAAAGACCATAGTGCAGGAGATTTAAGAGCCAGGAATTTATTATATAAAAAGGTGCTTGCATGTGTAGCACTGACATTTTTGCCATCTAATGCAATGTTAATGTGATTACAACGTAAACCTATGGACAATGTTATTCATTAGTATTTGGCGCCATCTAGTGACAAGAACTGGAAATGGACTTTAGTTATTTTCCTTTTCATGGTGTTGGAAAGATAACAGGAAGTGACTGTGTTTACTTTTATTATTTGACCTTATCTACCCAGAATGCCAGGTGACCTACCCATGAACACCCTCTACTGAACTACATGCTGGGTAGGCTATAAAAGGGCCTGCTTGGCCATTTTCTTTCTCTTCTGGACACATGTCGTGCCTGTGAGGAGATCTCCAGAGAACTGCAGCCTGCAGAGCAGCAATCTAAAGCCAGAGGAGGACTTCACACCACAGCGTGCTGGGACAGCAGTGTGGTCGGATCGGGAAGGATCCAGAGGCACCCTGATGGAGGTAACTGAGAGCTCCAGGTGACCTTGTGAAGGTGAACAGCGTGACGGCATGGCCGCAGCAAATGGACTGAGACCAGCGGAGTGGAGCTGACTTATTTTTCAGACCCAGTTTGGTGAGAGGGCCGTAGCCCACAGTTTCTTACGCACTTGCATAAACCTAGACATTAACATGTGTTACTGGGACTTGTGGTCCCACGGAGGAGAATCTAATAGACAGACTGAGTTTAAAGTGGTTGTAAACCCTTACAAACCACTTTGACCTACAGGTAAGCCTAGATTAAGGCGTACCTGTAGGTCCAAGAAATATCTCCTAAACCGTGCCAAAATACAGGCACCATGCGCCATAGACAGCGGCACGCAGGCGCACTGAGCGCGTCACTGTTATAGGCGATAGGCTGCGAGTGGCGGCTCACGTGCGCATGTGCGGGAGTGACGTCATCGTGGCTCCGTCAAATGACAGCGCCGAAGCAGCGAGACCTACCAAGAAGATGGAGACCAAGAAGAAGGGGACAGCGGTGACTTCACTGGCTCCTGTGTCAGGTAAGTGACATATAATGGACTACTATGCGATGCATAGTAGTCCATTATGCTTTACCTTTGCAGGGAATCAAAGAGGAAGTAAACCCATCAGGGTTTACTTCCCCTTTCAGCAGGCCTCAAGCCTATTCATCACAATACTATTGGCACTGTGTTACACCAGAGGCAATTACAAGTGTATCACGCTACAGGACAGTTCTAATGTTCATCTCACGTTGACCTTTATTGTTCCACTGTCGGATTACTGTTGGATTACAATCGTTACAACAACTATAGCTAGCAGAAGAAAAGAAGATCAAAGAATGCATCCTTTATTGCAAGGCCTTGCATCTTATTAAAATAAGGGGAGCTCCTAGGGATTGTGTTGTAATTCATTATTGATCCTGCATTTCTATAGCTACTAGGGTGTGCTGGAAGTGGGAAGGTGCCCAGAGTAAGGTGTAGTCCCTCTGAGCAATTGGAGCCGCATTTTAAGGGGTCATTTAAGACAACTGTACAGGTATAATCTTTTGTGTAAAATATTGTACTTACCACTTTACTTTACTCAATACAAGTTCCAGTAAATATACGTTTCTAGTTAAGTACTTTTGTGTGGAGTGTTGTTCCTCTTTCTCCAGCAGGTGGAGCCATTGGATACCCAGGTGAAAACAGAGGTATACTGTTTTTATATTGTATATTGTGGGGTTGTCCTTCACCATTAGCTCCACACCAACATTGCACCACAGCTGTGTCAAGGGGACTGAGCCAAGTCATTGGGGGGTTCACTAGCAGAGTACAGGCCCAAAAAAATTCAGCAGCTCCTTCGGGGTCAGTGCTACACATGTATAAGGAAGTATACAAAACAGAATCCAAGATGGATGAATATTTAGGTTTCCAGCGTGTGCCTGTTGTCACCTACCAACGCGTTCCGTCACACGACTATATAAAACCTATAATAAGATTGTTCATGTTGACTATAGGTACACTTTAAAGCCCAACTTGAAGCAGCTCTGACACCACGCCCCATACAATTCTCCCGTGAGTCTATGGTGGGTCTATGGTGGGGGTGGAGCTATGACCCCTGGGCTCACAGGAAGTGAGTTAAAGAATGCTGGGCGTCATTCAACTCAGAAGAGGAGGAACAGTTGATCAGTGAGCAGGTACATCTGCTGGGGACAGAAAAGAAGGTAAGTATGGAAGCTGGAGCTGCATTTTCATTTTAAAGAGCTACTGGATGGGGGAGGGGGGGGGAGGAGGGGACTTAATTTGTTTGTTTTTTCTCAAAGCTTATTTGGTACTTTTGCTGACTGACTTTGACCATTGCTAAATACAGGTTCAGTTAAACATCTAGTCTGTGAATTCTTTCTGTTGTTCTGCTGCTTTTAATTTAATATGAAAATTCTAAATGACCATAAGGTATTATAATTGGTGACTGTGTGCAACAATCCTTTGTTACTATTTTTCATTAATGGGTATTTTTTCACGCAGTTCTATTATGTTTTCAGAACATTGCTGACAATCGGGCATTGAAATTTGCAGAAACAGCCTTGCTGCTGAGTGGGTTTTATTTTCACCCGGCTACAATGCTAGCTCAATTCTTATAGTTACTATATTCATTTTAAGTGCAACCTCAATAAACTCAGACCAAAAAGTTGAAAAAAAATAAACAACTTTTTTATTTTCTGCTATAACAATTTGGTAATTTTTCTCCTTTACTGATGTGCGCTGATGAGAAGACACTGAAGAGGCTGCACTGATATACGCCACTGATAGTCGACACTGACGGGCACTGATAGGTGGCACTAATGAGCACTCATAGGCGGTACTGATGAGCACTTGTAAGTGGCACTGATAGGCAACACTAACTGGCACTGATTGGCACTGATAGGGCTGCACTGATGATCAGCGCCCTCATTATCTGTGTACATTTCCCCTGTCACATTTTCTGGTTACTGGCTCTCCTCTCCTCACGCTGCAACAGCGTGAAAGGAATGCTGATAACCAGCAAGTTTGTTTACATGTGATTGGACACAGCTGATCACATGGTAAAAAGGCACTGTGATTGGCCCTTTACTGTGATCTGTGATCAGCTGTGTCCGAACAACATGAGCGGGGTGTGGTTCTGGGAGGACATCCATGGATGCCCTCCCGGAACAATAAAGCCCCTTTGTAGCCACCTTTCAGCTATAGCGTGGTTCTGAAGTGGCTAAAGTGCAACAGTAATTCTAAACTGCATTTTAGTAAAAGTTCCATATGCCCTCTACTTTTGTTGGGGGGGGGGGGATCCCCTCTGGCTGGTTAATGTACATTGCAGGATTTTTCACAAACTTTGTAGTAGATTGTTACCTTTTTTTGCTCTAAAGAAACAGCTGTTTGTTTTACCAAACGAACTTAACCAGGTCATTGCTAGACCATTATGCTTTAAGGAAAGCTTACTTACTAGAATGGCACCAGCAGATTGGCATAAAGCTACTGTGGTACCAATATTCAAGAATGAACCAAGATATATACCTGGCAACTGCAGGCCAGTCAGCCTTACATCAATAGTTTGTAAACTATTGAAGGGAATGATAAGGGATCATAGCCAGGAATTTGCCAAAAAAAATTGTATCATTAGTAGTAACCACTAGGGATCTGACGAATGGACCCCTGTTGGGTTCGCACCAGAACTTTCAAACACCGTTAAAGTTCGGACCCGAATAATGAACCCAATTAAAGTCAATGGGACCTGAACGCCAAAAATAAAAAGTGCCCATTTTGAAGGCTTATATGCAAGTAATTGGGCATACAATGATTATAGAGGTCTGGGTCCTGCCCTGGGAGACATGTATCAATAAAAAATAAAAGTTTGTGAAAAAACGTAATTTTGAAATGAGTAGTGATTTTTTTGATTTTTAAAGTGAAAGCATAAAAATGAAAAAAAAAAAACACCTTCCAATATAGTGCCTGGGGGGTACCCTTAGTCTACCTGTAAAGTGGCAGATCTGTACCATGTCTAGAATCTGCTGCAGCAATAATTGCATTTATAAAGCCAAACATTTTTTCCCAGCAAACTGCCTTTATTTTGCTCAGCAACAGCTGGGATGTCAGTGTGTATGATGAGGCCACAATGTAGTGCACTGGGAACAAGATTAGAGATTACTTGGATACATTCTTGTGTCACTTTGACTTTGGATAGAATTAACGTAACGTGCATAAAAATTGGTCTTTGGGTGTCTGTGGCGCCTTCCCACCGTAACCCTATAGAAGTACTCTTGATGAAAGCAAGAATTGGCCTTGCTGTAAAAAATTGCAATGATATGCACCTGTCAAACAGATGCAGAAAAATTGGTCTTTGGGTGTCGGGGGCGCCTTCCCACCGTAACCCTATAGAGGTGCTCTTGATGAAGGAAAAAAAATTGCAATGAAATGCACATGTCAAACAGGTGCTGAAAAATTGGTCTTCAGGTATTAATTGTGCCCATGAAATCTATACCAAAAACATTCTTCCAGATGAAATAACTGAACACCCTCAAAGCTAGGCAGCCTCGAAGTCCTGCAGACATTTCACATCCCAAAAAGTCTTAATCAGTGACATTGGCATCGGTGGCTTCATAGCAGGTAATCCAGGACTGATTCATTTTTACAAAAGTCAAACGGTCCACGGAGTCTATGGACAGATGCATTCTATGATCAGTAGCGAAACCTCCTGCAGCCCAACAACTCAGTAGGTCAATGGATCATCAGCTGAAAATCTCCCCATCTCTGTTTTGGCCCAGAGGTAATCGTCCACTATGTGATGCAGCCACTGCCAATGGGATGTGGAAGCTGACAGCCCTGGGCGGTGAGGACTAAAAAAATTCTGAAATGCCTCACTTAGGTGGACGCCTTCTCCAACGCTCCTCTCTTGACCAACAGAAGATTTAAAACGACATTTTCCACACTGTAACCTACTGGAGTCAGTCCAATAAAATCCTCTTTAACGTATCCTCAAGAGATTTTATCTTCTGCACTCTCTATTGGGATGGAATGAGTTCTGAAACCTTCCCCTTATAACATTGGTCAAGGAGGATTGCCAACCAGTAATCGTCTTTCTCCTTTATGCCATGTATTCTTGGGTCCTTTCGCAGGCTTTGAAGCATGAGGTTTCCCATGCGCCTCAAATTTGCCGAGGCTTGAGAAGCAGACTTCTCTGGGCCACTCAGGATGATAGCATCTGGAACCTCCTCCCAGCTAAATTCTACTCCTAAGGGTCCTGGAGTTGGAAAGCCATTGCTTACAGATTGATGCATGTCTTCCTCTTTTTCAAAGCCTATGAAAGTGCCAGAATCGTCCTCCTCATTCTCCTCCCCTCTCTCCTCCTATGTGTTCTGTGATATAGGAATGATGGTGTCTGGATAAAGTGGGCCTTGAGAGGAAAGGAAGTCCCCCTCTTCCTCCTACTGCTCTGCCTCCAGTGCCCTGTCCAGAATGCCACGCAGAGTCTGCTCCAGCAGAAACACAACAGGGATTGTGTCACTGATACATGCACTGTCACGGCTCACCATCCATGTGGCCTCCTCAAATGTTGACAATAAAGCGCATGCATCCTTAATGATCAGCCATTGGCCTGGGAGGAAAAAAGCTGAGGCAGCCTGAGCCCGTTGACATGCGGTATTCGCACAGGTACTCGTTGGCGGCCCTCTTGTGGTAACTTGCCCAAAAAAAAAAAGCATAATATTATTCTTGATATCACTAGAAAAAAAAAAATCCTTTGAAAATTTGTTTGCAATAACTCCATCAGTATCACCAGCAAAGCAGCTTCATTACTATCTCATAAAAGAAGAAGAGTATGTGCACTACATTTCGAGATTTCATAATTTGCTGCGTCACGAATGTTAATTCTTCATTACGAACGCTAGTTTACAAGACCGACTGCTTTTGGCTCGTCCTTGCTTGTTTGTACGTTTGACTTTTGTCCGAAGGACTTGTGTACACACGCTCGGAAAATCCGACAACAGACATTTGTCCGCAGAAAATTTTAAAGCCTGCCATCCAACATTTGTCCGTCGAAAATCCGACAATTGTCCGATGGAGCGTACAAACAGTCGGATTTCCTGCCAACAGCTTGACATCACACATTTCCCGTCGGAAAATCCAATTGCGTGTACGTGGCTTAAGACTGGGATGCCATTAAAGTTCATGTACGTGTAAAGACAGGTGTCCCAATAATTTTGGCAATATAGTCTATAAGTCTATGACCAGCTTTAGGGGCATATTTATGTTTTTATCATAATTATAGAGAATGTGACTTTCATAAAAGACTCACTGATAGTAAATCAATCACTGTTGTTTCAAACACATGCTCCAGGAAGATCTTTATGTTGCACTACACATATGTCCCATAGGTTTAATAAAGAGCAGAACTCCGTTCAGAATTTCCATTCTTCCAGCTGTCAGTACTGCACCTGCACTGTTCCAGTGCCTAGGCTTATTTGGGCTGATGGCATGTTTATTTATAGAGCAATACATGGGAAGTCCATGTCTATGCAATATATTGCAAATTAGATGACTGCCATCATGGGGTTAAATTGCTTAGTACCTAAGAGCCTATTTACATCTAACGTTACATTAGGGCAGTCCATTCATTATAAATGGGCTGCCAGCGCGCCTCAACAGACCAATTCATGAAAATAACCAACCTGCGCAATGAATTAAAAAATCGACGATTTTTTTTTTTTTTTTTTTATGTGAGCTTGCTGACACTACCAAGTAATCACTCCAACCTTGCCTTAAACCAATAACTGAAAACCTGTGCATAAATAAATAAGTGAATCAACAAAATCAAAAAACAGTGTCACAGTATGATACAAATACTATAAAAAAGATAAAATATAGGGCATCACATATCAGTGCATACAATAAATGTGCAACAAATGTTCATATATACACACAAACGTGATAAAAATCACACAAAACTTTGTTATGAAATAACTAATAAATGTGAATAAGTCCCAATCCTATAACGTGATTAGTGCTTTATTCTTTAAATTTCACACTTAAAGGTGTTCACTCATCCAGTGCAACTCCAAACTGTTCACCTTTACAAACTGACTTCTATGTAATCATGAGTTCTATATGGGTATATAGGGCACATTCAGGTGATGGACACTGGCATGCCCAAGACAGGAAGTTCACTCCCTATATGAGCTCTCCCCTTACCAGGAGTACCTCAGTTTTTTTCGCCAGTGTCTAAGGTGTTGGTCGCGATTGAAGATGTATTCTGAGGAGCCTTTCCTGGATTGAAACCAGCTTCTACAAGTCCGGATCCATCCAAAGTGCCACTGAGGCCAAAGTGGATGGTACTCAGGCCTCGTATAAGAGGAACAAGGTTTTGCCTGTAATGCCTCTCTTTGGAGAGCTGGACCCCGGGACCCAGTGCTTTGGTCATGCTCACATTACCATAAAGTTTTCCTGGCATAGTGCTATACAGGTCCAAGGGAGTGGAACCCCAATAAAAAGGGACCCGGTCCTTGAAGGTTTACTAAACACAGCCCGCCGTGATGGGTGAAGTTTGGATCTGTCTATTATCAGAAGAATCCTACGGCAAGGATAAGGTAAGGGAAGAAGCCTTGGAACTGTAAAAAGTCCACCTACAGTATGGTTTTTCTTCCTTGAGTAAAATGTTGTCATGCCTAAATTCTCCACTAGAGGGGGTAAATGCACATACCTTTTATGTTGCCACACAGTTCAGCTCTGTATCAAGCAGATAAACAGCATGTGTGTGCTCTCGATCAGCAGCATTGTTCAGGAACTGCCAAGGGCATTATGTTTTGCCATTGACGCCATTAAGAATTCTATTCACCAGGCATCTCGCCTTGCGCTTGTGCTAGTGCACATTACTTAGGATCCTGTGGTTGAAAAACTGGTCAGCCGAAGCACCATGTAAAAGGCTCCTGACTGATTTTCCTTTTCATGGGGATCGGCTATTTGGGGATGATTTGAACAAATACATCCAAAAGATTTCTAGTGGGAAAAGTAATTTTTTACCAGTCAAAAGAAGGAATAAAGATCCCTCATATAAGTGGGCTTCTTCTCCGGGGCCAGGGGCATCAGCCTCTAGGCAGTCACGATGGCCTCCGCTGTCAGGGTCTAGAGGAAAGTCTCAGGATCAGGCCCAGGGACAAAAGAAGTCCTGGGGGCGGAAACCTACAAAACTGAATTGTAAGGCCTCATTATGATGGGGGGCTCCCCTCGCCAGGGTGGGGGGAAGACTTCTGCAGTTTTTAGGAGTCTGGCAGGAGGAAATTCAGGACAGATGGGTCCTCTACACAATAGCTGGTGTTTCAAGAGGTCCCACCATCTTGTTTTCTGAGGTCAAACATTACCAAAGATCCAGGGAAAGGGCAATCTCTGTTTCGGGCATTAGATCGATTACTGGCTCAGGGGGTGATCGTGGAAATCCCCACAGAAGAGCAAGGTTTGGGGTTCTATTCAAACCTCTTCACGGTACCAAAACCAAATGGGGATGTCAGACCCATTCTAGATCTCAAATCTGAATCATGGAGTCAATCAGGTCGGTGTCTATCCTACAGGGAGGGGAACTTCTGGCATCTATTGACATCAGGGATGCATATCTGCATGTTCTTATATTTCCCGCTCACCAAAGATTTCTGTGGTTCGAGGTAGAAAAGCACCATTTTCAGTTTGTAGCCTTGCCCTTCGGGCTGACTACAGCACCCCGGGTATTTACAAAGATTCTGGCTCCACCTCTAGCCAGACAAAGGACACAGGGCATAACAACAGTCCTGGCATACCTGGATAATCTATTGCTAGTCAGTTGCCCGCTTGGAGCAAAGTGTGTGCAATACAACCAAATACCTGGAAAGCCTAGGTTAGATTCTCAACCTAGAGAAATCTTCCTTAAAGCGGAGGTCCACCCTAAAGTGGACCTTCCACTCATCGGAACCCTCCCCCCCTCCGGCGCCACAATTGGCACCTTTCAGGGGGGTGCAGATACCTGTACAGTACAGGTATTCTGCACCCACTTCCGGGATAGCTCTCTGCGGAAAGGGGCGTAGATTACGCCCCTTTCCGCAAGCGCCCGCCCCTTTCTGCAAGTGCCCCGCTGCCTGCTGGGAAACACACAGATCCCAGAGGCAGTGGGGACCGTCCTTATTGCGCAGCGCGATTCGCGCATGCGCAGTAGGGAACCGGGAAATGAAGCCGAAAGGCTCCATTTCCTGATTCCCATACCCAAGATGGCGGCGGCAGCACCCGACAGACGATCTAGAGATCGGCTTTGGGTGCCGACATCGCGGGCGCGCTGGACAGGTAAGTGTCACTATTTTAAAAGTCAGCAGCTGCAGTATTTGTAGCTGCTGGCTTTTAAAAAAAAAAAAAACGCGGAGTCCCGGCGGACTCCCGCTTTAAAACCACTAAAAAGATGGAGTACTTAGGTCTGATCATAGACACAGCCCAGAAAAGGGTGTTTTAGCCTCAGGCAACGATCAGCCCTGTAAGAGAGCTGGTGCAGATAGTCAGGTCGAAGAGAGATCTCTCCATTGGCCTTTACATAAGGTTGTTAGGAAAGATGCTGGCTTCATTCAAAGCAGTTCTCTATGCGCAGTTCCATTCGAGACTGTTGCAAAACAGTATCCTGTCTGCTTGGAACAAAAGGGTCCAAGCTCTAGATTTGCCAATGTGGCTGTCCCCAAAGGTTTCCCAGAGCCTCAGTTGGTGGTTGGTTACCCGGAATCTGCTAAAGGGAAAATCCTTTATACCAATTATCTGGAAAGTGGTAACGACAGATGCCAGCCTTTCAGGTTGGGGAACAGTACTAGAAAAGACAACTGTCCAGGGACAGTGTTTAAGAACCCGAAAAGGACCTTGCCCATCAACATCCTAGAGATTCGGGCAGCGCGTCTGGCTCTGAAGGCCTGGACATTCAGGTTACGGGGTTGTCCTGTCAGGATCCAATCCGACAATGCCACAGCTGTAGCCTATATCAATCACCAAGGGGGCACTAAGAGTCACGCAGCTCAGAGAGGTGAACCATATTCTAACTTGGGAAGAAAGGAATGTTTCTTGCCTATTGGCAGTCTTCATTCCGGGAGTAGAGAAATTACAGACTACTTGAGTTGACAGCAGTTGTTCCTGGGGGAATGGTCCCTTCACCCCAACATTTTTCTGGCTGTTTGCCAAAGATGGGGGACCCCGGATGTAGATCTTTTGGCGTCCAGGTTCAATATGAAGTTAGTCAACTTTGTATCCAGGACAAGGGATCCACTTGCATGCGGAACAGATGCGTTGGTAACCCTGTGGGATCAGTTCTCACTGTTTTATGCATTTCCCCTTATTCAGTTGCAGCCACGACTTCTTTGCAGGATCAAGCTGGAAAGAAAGCCAGTGATTCTTGTAGCCCCAGCATGACCCAGAAGGTCCTGGTATGCAGAAATCGTAAAGATGGTGGTGGGGGATCTATGGTCCCTTCCACCGCATCCAGACCGACTCTCGCAGGGGCCGATGTTCCATTCTACCTACAAACTCTAAATTTAATGGCATGGCTATTGAAACCCACATTCTGAAGAAACGTGGACTAACCAGGTCAGTTGTCTCTACCTTGATTAATGCAAAGAAGTCAGCTTCCAGAATCATATATTATAGAGTCTGGAGGGCTTATGTTTCCTGGTGTGAGTCCAAGGGTTGGCACCCTTGGAAGTATAGCATTGGCAGAATTCTTGCCTTTCTACAATTAGGGGTAGAGATGAAGCTGGCCTTTAGTACTATCAAGGGCCAAGTCTTGGCTTTATCAGTTTTATTCCAAAGACCACTTGCTGTGCATTCTTTGGTTCAGGTTTTTATGCAAGGGGTGATGCGGCTAAATCCGTCAGTTACATCACCTTTGACCCTTGGGACTTGAACTTAGTTTGTCAGTGTTGCAAAAACAGCCCTTTGAACCGATACAGCATACTCCCTTAGTCCTTCTGACAAGGAAATTTGTGTCCTTGGTTGCTATATCCTCAGCAAGGAGGGTTTCAGAATTGGCTTCTCTTTCCTGTAAAGAGCCATATTTAATTATTCACGAGGACAGGGTCGTGTTGCGTCCTCCTCCAAGTTTTCTGCCTAAGGTGGTCTCAGGTTTTCACCTGAACCAAGATATTGTCCTATCATCTTTTTTCCAAAACCATGTTCTAGGGAAGAGAAGTCACTACATTGTCTTGATGTGGTGACAGCCGTCAAGGTCTATTTAAAGGCGACTGCTCAGATCCGGAAGACTGATGTCTTATTTGTGCTGCCAGAAGGTCCTAGAAAAGGACAGGCAGCATCAAAATCCACTATTTGTAAATGGATTAGGCAAGTTATAATTCAGGCCTATGGTTTAAAAAGTAAGGTTCCACCTTTTCAAGTCAAGGCGCACTCTACTAGAGCAGTTAGTGCTTCTTGGGCAGTGCATCACTAAGCCTCCATGGCTCAAATCTATAAGGCTGCAACTTGGTCTTCAGTCCATACATTTACCAGATTTTAGCAGGTGGCTGTAAAAAGGCATGAGGATATCTCCTTTGGGTACAGTGTGCTGCAGGCAGCAGTATAGGTCCTCAAGTCTATTGGCTGGTTGTGTCTCCCTCCCCTCAATTAGCATTGCTATGGCACATCCCATATAGTTATTATTATGGCTCTGTGTCCCGTGATGTATGATAAATAGGATTTTTATAACAGCTTACCTTTCTTGGAGTACATCATGGGACACAGAGGTCCCTCCCTTTTTTTGGGATTTATGTATATTGCTTTGCTACAAAAACTGAGGTGCTACTGGTAAGGGGAAGGGTTATATAGGGAGTGAATTTCCTGTCTTGGGTGTGCCAGTGTCCATCGCCTGAAGGTGCCCTATATACCCATATAGTTATTACTATGGCTCTGTGTCCCGTGATGTAATCCAAGAAAATGATTTTACAGGTAAGGTGTTATAAAAATCCTATTTTTTGTGCTATAAACCAAAAAAGAGTAACAATTGAAAAAAAATATATACAATATTTTTTTCCTTTTGCTATAAAACAAATAAAAAAATAATTAATTCATCCGTTTAGGCCAATATGTATTCTTCTACATATTTTCAGTAAGCAAAAAAACACAATAAGCGTATATTGATTGGTTTGCTCAAAAGTTATAGCGTCTACAAAATAGGGGACAGATTTATAGTATTTTTATTATGATTTTTTTACTCGTAATGGAAGCGATCTGCGATTTTTAGTGGGACTGTGACACAGCGGACAGATCGGACACTTTTGACACATTTTTGGGACCATTGACATTAACCTCCCTGGCGATTTTCCAGAGAGTGACTCTGAGTTAAATTTCAGTACCATTAGCGGTAACCCCAAGCCACACTTGGGATTGCATTGCAGGATCCTGGTGCAGGTTACTTACCTTGTCCCCAGGATCCTGCGATGTTGCCCCATTGTGTCTGCGGGCTGTGTCCACTAACCAATGCCTCTGTGTGACGGGCTTCGTTCTCTGCGAGCGTTGCAGCGCATGGGGGGGAGCCTGGCGGCAAATTAAAAGAAATTGAAAATTCATAACACACACAGAATTACATTACTGTATGAAATCATTTCACATCCCTTTTGTCCCTAGTGCTTTGTCCAATGCCCGGCATTAGATTTTATATTATATATACTGTGTTTTCTGCCTGGAAACTTGAGATTGTCCATGGCAACCAAAAAGTGTCCCTTTACGTCAAAAGTGGTTTTAGACCAGCTAGAAAACAGCGATAGTAAATTAGAACACTTGCAGAATTGAGCGATAGTGAATCGTGGGGAAATGTATTTTACTATTATATTATTTATTTTTTTAATAATTATTTATAGTTTTTTTTATTATATTATAAGTTATGATTTTGTGTTTCAAACTTTATCATACCCGGGATATCTACTAGACTCTTGTTTGGACCTGTAGCTAACAAGGATATCTCCTAAATATGCACGGTTTAGGAGATATCTCTGTATTTGCATGTGCCAATGTCATGCGGCACATGCGCACTTAAGACAACTGAAGCAATGGCGCTATATGCCATTGCTTCAGTTGTACTGTGCCGTTCCCACGTGAATGCGCGGAGTGACATCATCGTGGCTCCGGCTAATCACAGCATCGGAAGTTACTCTGGGACAACATGTCGGCGGTCAGAAGGGGAGACATGGAGCGATGCGGGGGCTTTGATCTGAGGCAGGTGATACATAATTAGCTAGTATGCTATGCATACTAGCTAACTATGCCTTTATCTTGCAGGGTTTTTTGTTTTTTCATTTATTTTGCTGGAGGTTTACTTCCTCTTGAAGTGTGTTATTGCTAAGAATTACAGGCCTACAATATAAAAAGACAAATTTCTATGCAAAACAATTGTATTGCTTTGAGACACAAAAATCTGACATAATCTAACGCCTGGGTGGTTAATACAGTGATCAGTGCTATAAAAATGCACTGATTACTGTGTAAATGTCACTGGCAGGGAAGGGGTTAACACTAGGGGGCGATCAATGGGATAAATGTGTTCCCTAGGTAGGTGTTTCTAATTGTGGGGGGATGGGACTGACTGGAGGAGGAGAGAGATCGCTGTTCCTAATCACTAGGAACTGCAGAAGAACTGTCAGAATGGGGATCTGTCTGTTGACAGATCCCCATTCTGGCGCTCCGTTAAGCGATTGCAGGTAGTTTGAATAATCAAGTTCAGTTATCCAATCGAATGAAATGAAAATTCCTGTTTACTTGTAATTTTAGCTGCATATGAATGGAAAAAAAAGTACAAATTTACATAATTTTTTTTCTGCTTTAGTAAACCAGCAGTTATCAACATACACATTTGTTTTTCTTTATATAAAGGGGTTTAAAGCAAAGTTTTAATTTCACTGTTAATAAAATCAACCCACAACTGACCTATAGACATCGTACAGGTTTTATCAAATGTTATTGTGGAACCTTACCAAGGATTGCCACTTCATCAATTTAATAACTTGACAAATATTAATTACACAAGTTCTGTGATTAATTAGACAATATTTTAGCTGTGTTTAATCAGCCAGAAAACCCGCTTCCTCCTCGAGTCTGGCAGCAACCCTAGACTTTATTCTTCTCTGAAGATACTGATATTTGCCATGCCAGCGTTTTTATCAGACCTACTTCCAAATGTGAGGGTCCACCCTTATTACTTATCAGGCTCTGTGCTGAAATAAGAAACTTGACAGCTTCTGCATCTCTTTACAGTATGTGTGTCTCAGCATCCCTCCCTCTATTTGCAGGGGATGCCTGTCATTTCAATTCAAACTTTGCGCAGGCTACTGGGAAAAGCAGTGAGCCAATCGCGTAATCAGTAGATAAGAATTCCGGGAATGTTCTGTGCAAAAATAGTGTTTGGAAGGCCACCAACATTTGATTTATTTGTGTGCTTACTGAAATGCAAAAAAGTAACATTGTATTAAAGATTAATGAATTCAATGTTATATCATGCCACATACACACGACCGGACTTTCCGGCAGACTAGGTCCGACAGGATCAGTCAGTCGACTATCCGATCATGTGTGGGCTAGACCGATCGTTTTTCCGGAAAAAATCAGACGGACCTAGAAATAGAACATGTTTCAAATCTATCCGACGACTTAATTCCGACGGACTAAAAATCGGGAAAACCGTTCATCTGTGTGCTGGTCCGACAGACCAAATACGACGCAAGGACAGCTATTGGCTACTGGCTATTGAACTTCCTTCTTTAGTCCCGTTTACGTCATCACGTTCAAAACAAACGGACTTTCGAACGGACATAGTCTGTTCATGTGTGGCCAAGTCCGTTTATTCGGAAAGTCCGTTGGACCTCCGCCAAAAGTCCTTTGGGAAGACTGTCGGACCTATTCCGTTGAAAAGTCCGGTCGTGTGTACGCAGCATTACTCTGTACCATAAGTGGAGCTTTCCTTTACATTCTCTAAAATGGGGTTTATCTTGCATAACTATTGGGGATACTTAAAGGGTAACTCCACTTTCATGGGAATAAAATAGCAAATAAAGAAAAAATTGTATAGTGTATACAATTGCTACACAAATCATATTGCAAATGAATGTTATTTCCTTTTTAATCTGCAGCCGCTGTAATTCCAACTTTCAATAGGCACTCTTCAGTTAGTTCTCCAGACCAGATCCTTAAGTAAAACTGCTTGGTTAGCTCCAAAGATAATTAGAAATAGGCCCCCCAGCCCCCAAACTATTTTTGTCCCCTCCAGTCCCTTGGCTGCTGCACAATAAATATTCAAGCTGCCAATTTGAATCTCCCTGTTCTCTAAGTTCTGAAAGCCTTTAAGATGCAGGGGGGAGCAATCAAATCAGCAGCCTGTGAGATCTACAACAGCCAAGAGAAATCAATAGCTGCTTCAATGATTTCAGAGGAGCCAAAAGGAGCAACTTACCAAGGAGGATGCTACAAACCTTCTTCATCAGTTATTCCCAGGTCAATATCCCTCTAAGCCCTTGTACACACGGTCGGACATTCCAACCACAAAATCTGTCGGATTTTTTCAGACGGATTTTGTCCGAAACTGGTGTTGCATACACACGGTCGGACAAAGTTGATGGAAAATCCGATCGTTCGGAACGTGATGGTAGCCAATAGCTTTGGTCTCGTAATTTGATCTGAGCATGTGTGGCACTTTGTGCGATCGGAATTCTCTACAAACAATCGGACAAAGTCAGATTGGATCATGTTGTCGGAAAATTTTATATCCAGCTCTCAAACTTTGTTGGTCGGACATTCCGATGGAAAAAGTCTGATGGAGCCCACACATGGTCGGATTATCCGACAACGCGGTCTGATCGGACATTTTCCATCAGATTTTCCGACCATGTGTACAAGGGCTAAGAGTGTGTGGTGGCTCACTTATACACTACATGCATATCACATGTAGCATGGTCACAGTCCTCCTTCGGTCTAATGATAACCTCCAGGGCCAGAAATAGCTGACATCCTTCTGTATACGGTGGGTTGTGAGGCATAGTGGGTTCAAAGAAGTTTACGTTATTGGGGGTCAGACACTTCTTGAATGCAAAAGACATTTTATTTCTCTTAACAGAACTTTGGGAGAGTGGGTTAGGACCAGGACACCCTTAGATAGTTGCAAGATTAATTGGCAGGCTACAAGACTTCAACAGGACAGCCATGCAGGGAAAGGCATCCAGCTAGACACCACATCTGCATGTGTAGTAATGCTGTCTCCTATGGCTAGTCTTTACCAGTTCCTAACAGAAAGCGTAACAGTTCTTTTCACTTCCACTACAATCACTCCTTGTAGATTTTCAGCCCACTAAGCTCCTGGTCTCTCACTAGACTAGATGATTCACCACTAAATCCCTTGAGCTCCTCCAATCTTCACGGTGGTATTTTCCTTAATCGTCACCCCTGCTTCTCTGTTGGCTCCCTGGCTTGGCACTCAAGATACTTCTCAAGCTTCACCCCACTGACCTGCTCGGTCCCTGGCTTGGCACACAAGGCTGCTCTGCTAGCATCACCTCCGCTGGCTGGGTCCCTGGCTTGGCACCCACTGAAGTTTACCGATTCTTCACCGTCCCCAGTTGGTGAGAACTCTGCTCCGGTACTTGCTTCAGTTACTCACTGTGGTCCCTGGTAATAAGGTGGTTGGTCCCTAAGGCTCGGTTCACACAGTGGGCGGCACGACTTGCAGCGCCACGACCTGCACACGATCAGCAGCGACTTGCAAAACGACTTCTGTATAGAAGTCAATGCAAGTCGCCCGAAGTCGCCGCAAAAGTAGTACAGGAACCTTTTTTCTAAGTCGGAGCGACTTGAGTCGCTCCTATTAGAACGGTTCCATAGTACAGAACGGAGCGCGACTTGTCAGGCGGCGAAGTCGCCTGGACAAGTCGCCCCTGTGTGAACCGAGCCTTAGTGGCGACAGCTTCCCCTCTACCTCTGACCACGACAGGTTCTCCAGCTGGCAGCACCATCACATTTGGTTGTATTGCAAGCCGCAATCCCAAGCATAGTGGTGTAGTGGTTAGCACTTTCACCTAGCAGCAATAGGGTTGCTGGTTCAAATCCCGACCACAACACTATCTGCCTGGAGTTTGCATGTTCTCCCTGTGCCTGCGTGGGTTTCCTCCGGGTACTCCGGTTTCCTCCCACACTCCAAAGACATGCTGGTAGGTTAATTAGACCCTGTCCAAAAAAAAAAAAGAATTGGCCATAATATGTGTATGTGTATGTCAATGTTGTAAGTGTGTCGGGACTCTACAGGTTAAAGGACCGCATAAATAGCTGCAGATGGACACCGGTGGCAAGAAAAAGCGCCCAGAGGCGATTCAGTTCGTATAGGTAGCGCTATATAAGTCATTCATTCATTCATTCATTCAACCCTGCACTGCTCTCTTGCTTCTGGATAGGCCCTCAGACAGCCTAGCAGCCAGATGTGCCTCGGATAGGCCCAATCCAGCCTAGCAGCCCGGGCAATACAACACGCCTCCACCCAGACAGCCATCCAGGTGGCACAGAACACTGATCACCTGACCACAACCAGATATATAGGTTCTCCCAGCAGGCCAAGGGATTTAAGAAAACTCCTGCCCATTGGCTGGGATAACCCATATACCCATAATCTGACCTTGTAGTGCCCTTCTCATATCTAATGCCACCAGGTACCCGGCCACATAGCGGCAAAAGAGAAAAGTGTAGCAATTACAGAGTGAAATCAATTGATCCTCAACAATTAGCCAAGGTAGCTATACCTGGCAGGTAAATTTAGGAGCAACCCTGCCTAATCTCCAGGGTGCTACACACATATATACTGTGTGTGTGTTTGTATGTATGTGTGTGTGTGTGTGTGTGTATATGTATATGTATATATATATATATATATATATATATATATATATATATATATATATATATATATATATTGGCATGATGATACCATGCTACTGTGTGATAAGGCAGTCTGGGCCAGGTTTTGGAGAAAACAGGCCCACTAACGGGGCACAGAAGAAAAGAACATGCTGTTCTTTTAGTAATATTATGATTAGAAGTCTGTGCCCCACCCTCTTGAAGGGGTCAGTGATTGTAAGGGAGATGAGAGGTGCACGTCTGCACCGTGCTGTCCAAGATGGGACAGGCCAAGAAGCTGAGAGACAGGGTCTCACCCCAGGGTCAGAGGTGCCCCAAGCCAGAGGCACGAGCTGGTGAGAGAGTCTATGAGAGATGGAACAGTTGAGTGCTGTAAAGAAAAGACACAGAGCGGAAAGAGTTAGAGTTTGTGTGCCAGCACTGGGGACAGCGGCTAGATGGTCTAGAGCAGTGGTGTTAAACTCAATTTCATTGCGGGCCGCATCAGCATTATGGTTGCCTCCAGTTGTATCCGTAAGACTATGAATGCAGTGTTCAGAAGTGTGCTACATACAGAATAGAGAGCTCAGGAGTGTGCTACATACAGAATAGAGAGCTCAGGAGTGTGCTACATACAGAATAGAGAGCTCAGGAGTGTGCTACATACAGAATACAGAGCTTAGGAGTGTGCTACATATAGAATACAGTGTGTGCAGATTTCAGGAGTGCATTACGTACAAAGTTCAGGAGTGCGCTATGAACACAGTGGAGAGTTCAGGAGTGCGTTATGTACAGAGTGCAGGGTTCGGCTCTCTTTCACAGGCTTCCACCTGTCCTCGGCTCTGACCTCTGTATCTATCCCCCACCTCTACACACAACTCCCTCCAGGGCCAGAAGAGTGAAGGGCAAGAGTATCGCCACATCCCAGCTGAAAAAAAGCCCTGGGTACAAGGGCCACATGAAATGGTCTGAGTCTGATGGGCCAGATTCCGCCCGCGGGCTTTATGTTTGACACGTGGTCTAAAGCAGGGGTCATCAACCCCCGGGCCGCGGCCCACTGCCGGGCCGTGGCCTGCTTGCAGCCGGACCGCGAAGGCTGCACTGTCTCTGATGAGCAGCGGCGGAGCAGGCAGAGAGATGACATCATCTCTCACCGCCCGCCCGCATCACCGCTGTTCCGCGCTCACAGCGGGGCCGCTATAGGGAGGCGAGCGAGCAGAGAGATGAGATCATCTCCAACCGCCCGCATCGCCGCTCTTCCGCGCTCACAGCGGGGATGCTAAAATGCTGGAGGTGAGGCGGGGGAACAGAGAGATGAGATCATCTCTCACTGCCCGCCCGCTTTACTGCTCCTCTGCTGACACAGAGCGACAGAACACTGATACACTGTTGAAGCTGAGGCAGGTGAGATCATCTCTCACTACCGGGCCCCCCCCCATTACCGCTGTTCTTCCTTACTACCCACTAGTCCAGGCTTGAACTAATGTGCACACCTGTGCTGCCACCACTGCAGTGACAACAGTCATGTGGTGGCAAGTGAAAATCCACATTTGGTGGCAGGTATCGTGGCAAATGACAAGCTGCATCTGATGGCAGGCGACGTCGCAAATGACAAGCTGCATCTGATAGCAGGCAACCTCGCAAATGACAAGCTGCATCTGATGGCAGGGGACGTGGCAAGTGACAATCCAAATCTGGTGGCAGGTGACGTGGCAAGTGACAAAATGCATCTGGTGGCAGATGACGTGGCAAGTGACAAGCTGCATATGAAGGCAGGCGACATGGCAAGTGACAATCTGCATCTGGTGGTAGGTGACGTGGCAAGGTGACATGGCAAGTGACAAGCTGCATCTGAAGGCAGGCGATGTGGAAAGTGACAATCTGCATCTGGTGACAGGCGACGTTGCAAGTGACACTGGCACATTCTGCGTTATGGTGAGTTGAACTATTTCATTATATATTACAATGTAATAATAGAAATAATGCGCTTCAATCATCCTAACATCATATCAATGATGGTGCCGGGATGATTGAAGCGCCAACGCCAGCCATCGCCCCGATAAATTGCCCGCGAGAAAAGCCGCATACACCTCACTGGGCCTTGGCACAATTTTCTTCAACTACGCCGGTCCCCGGTGCCAAAAAGGTTGGGGACCACTGGTCTAAAGGACCAAAGCATGAGGTCTACTCTGATACTCTGAGCAGCAGAGTTGCAAAGGAAGCTTGAATATTGTTCTTTGTCGTATTGATGGTGAGAACCCCTTGCATAGGAAGCTATACATTTGTGAACTTTTGCTTTCAAATAAAGTGGGGAGGAAAAGCCCTGAAACATACTTCTGAATGAATGAATGAATGAAATACTTATATAGCGCACAATGCGAACTGAATCGCCTCTAGGCGCTTCTGGTGTGGAGTAAGCTCACTGTATAAATGCATGCCAACTACCACAAGAGCTAACTACCCCATGTCACAAAATATACAGTATATATATATTAGCTATTTGCCTGCTGTGTGAATTTATATTCTGGTTGCAAAATTCTTCTGTGGCTTTGAGGAGGAAAATCACTGACAAGTCAGTTAAAGCTTTCTTTGTTAAAATAAATCAAAACATGGAAGCAATTTCCCGGCGAATCTAATACCAAAACATGAATTTAAGTTGCTATCTGTAATTATCTCCTATGTAATTTCTGAAGTACAGAACTGTGTAGGCGTCATAGTAAGCAGAAGCAGATCACTCTGAGCAATACTCTTCCTGTTTGTTGTTGCAGAATGGATTTATACACATATAGATAGCATGGAAGGAATGGACATACGTTTTTCTTATATCCCTAAATATGTCGGATATATATACAGTAAGCTGTTTACATTACCATACATTTAGGGATATAAAGAAAATTCTGTCCACTTTGCAGTTTGCCATAATGGTAGTTTAAGCATATAAATCTCTTTTGTAATCTGCTTTAGTAGACAGAAAAAGGTCAGTATCCGACTGAGGAAACGATGAAGAAATTCAATCCACCGCTGATCCCATTGGCTGCACCACTGATTAATACTCCCGTTAACTGTGCATAGACTTGCATGCACACTTGCTCATTCCAAAAACACTTGTGTGATGAATGAATGTCAAATTGATGTAAAAGCAGATAGATTTGAAAGTATAAATAGGAGCTTTAGTGGAAATGAATATTTTATTAAATGCACGGTATCATTTAGCAACGTTTATTGCTGGCGGAATAACAGGAAAGGGCAGAGCAATGAATCACCTTTAAACTCATCATCTAACTATTGCCTGTATTTCTTCAGCCTTGCAGATCACAGGACCTTTCATGGTAGTTGTCATCCAGTTTCTACCACTGAAAGTATAATGCTGCATACACACGATCAGACTATCCGGCGGACCGGACAATCTGCCTGTGTGTGGGCTCCGGCTGACTTTTTTTTT
The DNA here is from genome assembly GCF_037356315.1 of Lithobates pipiens. Taxonomy (NCBI): domain Eukaryota; kingdom Metazoa; phylum Chordata; class Amphibia; order Anura; family Ranidae; genus Lithobates; species Lithobates pipiens. The sequence goes on from NW_027507758.1 coordinate 39,666,444, forward strand.
TGTCAAAAGTCCAGCGGACTTAGAAAGAAGTTTTGACTCAAAAATTGTCCGCCGGACTACGAGTCCGGCGGACAATCCGGCCGTCTGTGTGCTAGTCCGCCAGACTTTTGAAATGAACGGACTTGCCCACACACAGAGGAAAGTCCACTCATTATGAACGCGGCTCCAGATAGACAGGACTAGCGAAGGATATCAATGTTGCCGCCTTCGACGGCGAGATTGACGCCTCGCTAGCCCCGTCACCTGGTATGGACTTAAAGGGGAAGCCCTACGCTGAAAAAACAGCGTGGGGTCCCCCCAAAGCCCATGTCAGACCCTTATCCGAGCACGCAGGCCGGCCGGTCAGGAAAGGGGGTGGGGACAAGCGAGCGCCCCCCTCCTGACACCAGGCCGTGTGCCCTCAACATGGGGGGTGCTTTGGGGAAAGGGGGGCCCTGCGGCCCCCCCACCCCAAAGCACCTTGTCCCCATGTTGATGAGGACAAGGGCCTCTTCCTAATAACCCTGGCCATTGGTTGTCGGGGTCTGCAGGCAGGGGGCTTATCGGAATCCGGGAGCCCCTTTAGTAAGGGGGCCCCCAGATACCGGCCCCCCACCCTATGTGAATGAGTATGGGGTACAATGTACCCCTACCCATTCACCTGGTGAAAAAAGTGTAAGTCCCATCTACCTGGAGATGCGTTCAAAATGAACAGACTTTCCTGTGGGCAAGTCCGTTCATTTCAAAAGCCAGGCGGACTCCCGCCATAGTCCTGCGGTTTCCGACTTAGTCCGTCGGAAAAGTCCGGTCGTGTGTGGGCAGGTCCGCTCATTTGGAAAGTCTGGCGGACCTCCACTTCAAAGTCCGGCGGTTTGTCCGCCCGGAATAGTCCAATCGTGTGTACGCGGCATTAAGCCGCGTACACACGGGCGGACTGTCTGGCCAACTTAGTCCGTCAGACAATCTGACGGACAGTCCGTCCTACTTTCGAATGAACGGACTTGACCACACACGGATGCAAAACAGTCCGTCGAAAGTTTGCGCGATGACGTGTACAGCACGTACGACGGGACTAGAAATAGGAAGTCCAATACACAGCAATGCAACCTTTCGCCGTGTAAATCCTTTCTGAGCATGCGCCATACTTAGTCCGTTGAACTAGCCTACTCACGAGTGGATTGTCCGCTGAAACCAAAGTATGACGGACAATATTACGGAAATTCCGAAATACTTAGTCCGCCAGACTGCACGCTGAAAAAGTCCGCTGAAGCCCACACACGAGCGGACTGTCCGCTGAAATGTGTTTCGACGGACTAAGTTGGCCAGACAGTCCGCCCGTGTGTACGCGGCTTTAGGCTACTTTCACACTGGACGACGGCGGTAAAGTATTTTTACTGTAGTTTTAGCAGTGCTATTTTGCCGCTAGCTTTTAACCCCCACTAGCAGCTGAAAAAGGGTTAAAACAACCGGTAAAGCAGCGCTTTGGTGGCGCTGCCCCATTGATTTCAATGGGTAGGGGCGCTTTAGGAGCGATGTATACACCACTCCTACAGCGCTGCAAAGATGCTGCTTGCAGGACTTTTTTTACTGTCCTGCAAGCGCACCGCTCCAGTGCGAAAGCACTCGGGCTTTCACACTGGAGAGACAGGAGAGGCACTTTACAGGCGTTATGCAGGCACCATTTTTAGCGCTGTAGCACCTGTAAAGTGCCTCAGTGTGAAAGTAGCCTTAATGTAAGACACTGAGTTATACTCTGTAAATCATCGTTTCTCAACCAAGGTTCCATGGAGCCCTAGAATTCCTGTTGAGGTTGTTAGGAGCTCCTTGAGCTGCGGCTGAATGACTTCCCATTTGACGGTGCCACTGTTTGCATAGTTACAGGACCAGTGTCACTTGGCAAAGTCAGCAGCCTGACACAAATTATCTTTTCAGCTATATGTAAGGATGGCATTCTGACCATCACTGTAAAGGGGGCATTCTTCCTACTGACCGCCAATCTATAAGGGATTTTTTTCCATCGACCCCTCTACCCTACGAGTTGGGTAATTTCCTAATGAAGACATTGAGGTCCTAGCTAGGCTTAGCTGGAGAGCCTACCAAAGAGACCTGGGATCAGAGACTGAGCAGAGCCAATAGTAAGTTGGTGAGAGGAAGCTCTGCCATTCTGGGGACTGAGTGAATACTTGACCCTGCAATACAGAGGAGAAGTGATTGTGGGGTAGTTTATCTCACCAGCAAGTGCACTGCAGCTAGGATTTGTGCAAGACAGGCAGAAGTTGTACCAGTCATCCAATGGAATAAAGTACAGCCTAATGTGTCAATCATCCATTGTAGTGAGCCCTTATAGATTGCCAACTCAGGGTTCCCCAGGGCACGGAATCTAAGCTCCAGAGCCCCTGATGGTGGGGATGGACTTTTAGCAAGCTGGAACCATGTCACGGCTCCCAGGTGTGCCCAGCTAAGGATGCAGAGACCACATGTGTGTGCAGAGTACAAGTACCAGGACAACAGGAAATCCAGGAGAAAAGCCAAGGCCAGGACGTGTAGCAAACAGGCATAGCTGTCAAATGAAACCGGGGCGGGGGGGGGGGGGGGGCAAATGTTGCTCAGGCAATGTGGGTTACACTGAGCATGCATACTTCCTAACTTTTTGAGATAGGAATGAGGGACACCTACTAGCAAAAGTATGTAGGCATAGGACACGCCCACACCATGACCCCTTAGAATTGACCCCAAAAAAAGACTAGTTAAACCCACAAGTGCTTTTTTTTAACCACTGCTATTCCTTTATATTGGCTTTTCCAATGTACAAATGCAGCCATTTAGGATTTGGATGAAAGGTTTAGCACTGGGAAACACTTTTTGAAAGATAAATATTTTGGATATAACTATATGGGTCAGACCAAAATTAGCGACAAATGAGGGGGAAAGTGAGACAGAGGGACATTTCTCAAAATTGGGGACAGTTGAGAGCTATGAGCATGTTTTATATAGACAAGCAAACTACGAGGCCGGTCAGGAAGTGATGAAAGGGAAATAAAGAAAATAAAGACCCACAGGATAGCAGGCAACGCCCATAGGTGAGCACAGCCAAATCACACATATCAAAGCAATCAGGGTAGAGAAGCACTGCAGCAAGGAGGTAAGAGCAGCCAGAAGCCTAGCAGTCCTCGAGTTCTACAGTTTCAGGGTATTCCATATTCCCCAACCCTATCCAAGTTCCTGTTCCCAAAACTCTAAAAGAAACTCCTAGACTGATTCTGGAGCCAAAGGAAGTATTCTGAAAATGCTGTGTGCCTGGATGTGCATGTTATGAGTGGGGCCGGGGGGGGATAGGCTCAAATAACTAGCGGATCTTGCAGGGGTAGTGCTACAGTTACTCTGGAGTAAAACACCTGATAATGGCTGCTGTATATAGAAGGAACCGAAGGATAAAAATGACTACAGAACTTTGTATTACAACACTAATTTGTTTTTAAAATGGCGACAATTCTCAGGAATTGGAGTGGAGTAGAGGCATTAGAAGAGAGAGAAGCAGGCCCAGAGACAGGACAAGGAATAGGGAAAGGAGACGTGGCCATGGCAGCTCCAGCATTCCTTCAAAGCCTTCAGTTGGCCACATCAGCAGGTATGGAAGATATTATTATAATATTCTTAATATTATTATTATCATACAGGATTTATATAGCACCAGCAGTTTACCTAGGGCTTTACAATACAAGGGGGACAGTACAATTACAATATGGTTCAATACAGAAGGAATAGGAGGACCCTGTTCATGGAGCTTACAATCTAAATATCTCATAACTTCTTGTTCTAGAGACAATAAGCCTACAAGAAAACATGGACATCTTCATACCAGGTAAGCTACCAGCAAATATGGTGACCTGTCCCAAAAAGATCTCTGTAATATCTGTCTTCGCAGCATACCCTGAGTCACCTGATTTCCAAAGATCTTGCAAACGATCTTAAGCTGACCATACACCAGTAGAATTTCTTTTGAACTTTTGTTACAAATTCTGAAAAATCATTCTTTACAGCATTCAATCTGGCCATTTTTTGGTCAACCAATGATTTCCAGACCTGCTACTTGATTGGAATTAAACAGGTTTCTTTTGCGTCTAGGACATGTCCATTATAATATGCACAGTTTTTCCTGAACACAGAAATCATATTCACAGTTAGAATTTTGTTCATTCAGATAAGTAACAAGAACAATTTCCATCCTGCTTCTTAAAATGTTCATGTCGTGAATCTTTAATTTAACCCCACTATCTTTTAGAAAATCAAACCAAAGCATGGCAGGTTGTCTGGTCTTAAGCAACCAAAAGCTTAGTTTGCACTCTTTATAAGAAAAACGAATTTAAGATACTCTTCTTTTGGTACATGAGTCCTGATCTCCTCCATTCTATTCACCTTGACAGCAGTGATCGCTGTTGGAGATGTCAGAAGTTCAATTGGGCCAAACTTTCACTGTTCGGACGTTCGGCGAACAGCCGAACAAATAGGTCGTTCGGCCCCCTGAACCGACCGCAATGCATTACGGTGCTGAACAGTGCATTTCAAGCCATGATTGGTTGAAGCAGTGAAAGCTTCAGCCAATCAGGGCACAGAGTACTGTCAGAGTCATGATTGGACAATCATGGCTCATTCCCGCCCCACAGTATAAAAAATATTCTTTCAATGGCAGCCATTTTCAGTGTGATTTCGGCGTGGAGAGGGATAGAACAGGGCCCTGTTCAGTGCTATTAGTTACTGTGCTGTACTGCGCTATTTTTCCTCAACTGTCAATGTAGAATATTAGTTTAGTGTCAGTCTAGGGATAGTGTAAGTGTAGTGAGGAGGACCATCATTCAGCTTTGCATAGTGTGCAGATAGAGTAGGGACAGCTCAGATAGTTTCACTGTAGTGTAGTGAGAACGTGTCATTCATACATACATTAGTGTAGAGTAGGGACAGCTCAGATAGTTTCAGTGTAGTGTAGTGAGACTGCGTCCGTAATCTTTACATCAGTGTATAGCTAGAGTAGGGACAGTCAGTGTAGTGACGGTTGAACACTGTCTATTTGATTGTGTTAGTGCCAGTTTATTGCCATTTGCTTCTGTGTGCATTACTGCTGGTTTAACGCCATGTAGTTTTGTGTGTGTTACTGCCAGTTTAATGCCATTTACTTCTGTGATCATTACTGCCAATTTAATGCCACATAGTTCTGTATACATTAATGCCAATTTAATGGCATTTACTTTTGTGAGCGTTACTGCCAGTTTAACACCATATCGTTCTGTGCATCACTGTAGGTTTGGCGCATTATATTGCAGTATATTATAGTGTATTCGTGGAGTGTGTCTGTGTAGTGTGAGTACTCAAATTAAAGTGCACCAAACGCCAGTTTACATTGATTAAAGTACATCTTCGTACAGATTTCAACTTCTTGTTTACATTTGCTTATAAGCACCGCCCTCTCCCTCCCAATAATGTCTTTGAGGACAACAAGGAGAGGCAGACGTTCCCTTGGCACTGTAAGGAGGCCAGCAACAAATGTGTCCAAAAGCAAAGGTGGATATGGTGGTCAGTCCTCAGGCAGGGCATAATTTCTTCTGTTTAGTGAGTTTGCCCGTGCTATCCAGCCATAGCATGCAGAGGTGGGCTGGCTTACTAAACCTTCCTCATCCTCTTCATCCTCTGTCACTCAAGCAGAGACAAGTGTGCAGTCCTCTGCAGTTGCCAGAGTGGATAAACATACCTCCTTGTCCACATCTATTCCTGCCATAACCCCAACATCAGCCATTGAGGAGTCAACTTAGTTATTTGACCACAGCATCAGCCACTTGCCCCTTGATGATGCCCAGCCATTACTGGATTCAGATGTTGGTTCTGACTGACAGGAACATGAGCCTAGAGAGAGGGAGAAATACCGGTTAGACAAATTAATATTCATGTTCCCCAAGTCGCAGCGTATTGCCAAGTTGTCTCCAGTGTTAATGATAAAGATGAAGGAGATGGAGATGATGATGAGGTCACTGATGCGACTTGGGTGCCAGATAGAGCAGGGGAGGAAACTGAAGGTGAGATGGCACAGCCCCAAGGGGGCCGACATCAAAAAAGAGTAGAGAACAGCCACCCTATTCAATCACATTCTGCAGCTGTTATCTTCCAGCTGTCTGGGCCTTTTTCTGCACATCTGCAGTAGGTCACCCTGTTGCTATCTGCAAACTGTGTCTCAGGCACATTAAACGTGGCAAAAACACCAACCATATGCATATAATTGCAATTTTTTTTGCCCTCTATAGAGCACCTCTATAGAGCACCTCTATAGGGTTATGGGGTTTTTTCTGCACCTGTTTGACAGGTGCATATCATTGCATTTTTTTACAGCAAGGCCAATTCTTGCTTTCATCAAGATTACCTCTATAGGGTTACGGTGAGAAAGCGCCACCAACACCCAAAGACCAATTTTTACGCACCTGTTACTTCTATCCAAAGTCAAAGGGACAACAGAACGTATCCAAAAAATCTCTAATCTTGTCCCCAGTGCACTACATTGTGGCCTCATCATACACACTGGCTCCCCAGCTGTTGCTGAGCAAATTAAAGGCAGATAGCAGGGAAAATTAATTTTTTCTGGCTTTATAAACGCAATTATTGCTGCAGAAGATTCTAGACGTGGTGCAGATCTGCCACTTTACAGGTAGACTGAGGGGGCCCCCCAGGCACTATATTGTAAGGAATTTTGCATTTTTATGCTTTCACTTTAAAAATCTAAAAATCACTGCTCATTTAAAAATGAAGTTTTTCACAAAAAAATTTTTTTTTGCTACATGTCCCCCAGGGCAGGATCCAGACCCCTATAACCATTGTATGCCCAATTATTTGCATATAAGCCTTCAAAATGGGCACTTTTGATTTTTGACGTTCAGGTCCCATTGGGGTTCTTTATTCAGGTCCGAACTTTCGTGGTTTTCGAAAAACTTCTGATGCGAACCGAACAGGGGTCCGTTCGGCTGATCCCTAGTCAGAAGGATCAAGATTCCCCTTTCCATATACCACATATTGAACTGTAATGGAAATTGGTAAATCAGCTTCTACAACGCCTTTTACATTTTTTCTCTTGCCCCCTTTAGATCTTTCTAAGCCTAGCAAAAAATGACTGGATATGTTCTCACAGCAGCAAGGTGCCTAATGGCTAGTGATGGCCGAACGGTTCGCCCGGCGGTCGTTTCGCGGCGAATTTCCGACTTTCGCCGTCCGCGGGTTCGAACGCCTTTTTCCGTCGTTCGCCCCGGCGGACTTACGTGTTTAATGTATACAAGAACTTTAACCTTTCGTGACACGTTTATCATGTGTTACAGGACAACCAATTGAGACATGACAGCTCATGGACACTTGGACATTCCCCCTAACCTATAAATACACCCGATCCGGTGGCCATTTTACATTCTTTCTTCTGTCACTGTAGGGAAAGGATCCTGTGTGGAGTAGGGACAGAGAAAACGCTAGCTATTTGGTACACAAAAGTTCTTTTCAGGACTGGTATAGGTGTTAGGTCAGCAGCCTGAGTTTCTTTTGTCAGTTTAGATAAAGGGACAGAGCGCTGTATGCTGCTATTTTAGGGACAGCTCAGCCAGATTAGTCTTTCTTCATCATCATCATCATCATCATCATTAGCTGTTACTATCAGGTCCACAAAAGAGCTGTTCCAGCTAATCGTTCCAGCCTACTCTTTTTTGCCAATTTGTATAGGGACAGGCAGGAAGCAGTGTGTCAGGCAGTGAGGATAATTTTAAAGACTTGCTGTTACTATTAGTTCCACAAAGGTTCTTTTCAGGACTGGTATCAGTGGTACGGTAATAGGCTTGTACACGTATAATATTCTTTCTTCCAAATATAGAAAGAATATTATACTTGACTGCTGCCCTTCTGCTGCAGTCTGCTAATCATTCACAACTCACTTGTTCCACAAAGCTCTTTATCAGGACTGGTAACTTGGTCTGTCTAGGGTGCTACGGTACATAGGCTTGGGTGCGGTACAGTCTGCTGTTCTGTAAGGACCGCTATCGGTCCACAATACATAGGGTTGCCGTGCACTACTGCTGACCGCTGCCCTATACTGCAGCAGTCCTTCATTGGTATAGGGACTGACGTACAGTCTGCTAATCACTAACACACAACCTGCTTGGTCCACAAAAGTTCTTATAAGGACTGGTAACTTGGTATAGGGTGCTACGGTACATAGGCCTGAGTGCGTTACAGTCTGCTGTTCTGTAAGGACCGCTATCGGTCCACAATACATAGGGTTGCCGTGCACTACTGCTGACCGCTGCCCTATACTGCAGCAGTCCTTCAGCGGTATAGGGACTGACGCACAGTCTGCTAAACACTAACACACAACCTGCTTGGTCCACAAAAGTTTTTATAAGGACTGGTAACTTGGTATAGGGTGCTACGGTACATAGGCCTGAGTGCAGTACAGTCTGCTGTTCTGTAAGGACCGCTATCGGTCCACAATACATAGGGTTGCCGTGCACTACTGCTGACCGCTGCCCTATACTGCAGCAGTCCTTCATTGGTATAGGGACTGACGTACAGTCTGCTAATCACTAACACACAACCTGCTTGGTCCACAAAAGTTCTTATAAGGACTGGTAACTTGGTATAGGGTGCTACGGTACATAGGCCTGAGTGCGTTACAGTCTGCTGTTCTGTAAGGACCGCTATCGGTCCACAATACATAGGGTTGACGTGCACCACTGCTGACCGCTGCCCTATACTGCAGCAGTCCTTCATTGGTATAGGGACTGACGTACAGTCTGCTAATCACTAACACACAACCTGCTTGGTCCACAAAAGTTCTTATAAGGACTGGTAACTTGGTATAGGGTGCTACGGTACATAGGCCTGAGTGCGTTACAGTCTGCTGTTCTGTAAGGACCGCTATCGGTCCACAATACATAGGGTTGCCGTGCACTACTGCTGACCGCTGCCCTATACTGCAGCAGTCCTTCAGCGGTATAGGGACTGACGCACAGTCTGCTAAACACTAACACACAACCTGCTTGGTCCACAAAAGTTCTTATAAGGACTGGTAACTTGGTATAGGGTGCTACGGTACATAGGCCTGAGTGCAGTACAGTCTGCTGTTCTGTAAGGACCGCTATCGGTCCACAATACATAGGGTTGCCGTGCACTACTGCTGACCGCTGCCCTATACTGCAGCAGTCCTTCATTGGTATAGGGACTGACGTACAGTCTGCTAATCACTAACACACAACCTGCTTGTTCCACAAAAGTTCTTATAAGGACTGGTAACTTGGTATAGGGTGCTACGGTACATAGGCTTGAGTGCGGTACAGTCTGCTGTTCTGTAAGGACCGCTATCGGTCCACAATAGATAGGGTTGACGTGCACCACTGCTGACCGCTGCCCTATACTGCAGCAGTCCTTCAGCGGTATAGGGACTGACGTACAGTCTGCTAAACACTAATACACAACCTGCTTGGTCCACAAAAGTTCTTATAAGGACTGGTAACTTGGTATAGGGTGCTACGGTACATAGGCTTGAGTGCGGTACAGTCTGCTGTTCTGTAAGGACCGCTATCGGTCCACAATAGATAGGGTTGACGTGCACCACTGCTGACCGCTGCCCTATACTGCAGCAGTCCTTCAGCGGTATAGGGACTGACGTACAGTCTGCTAAACACTAATACACAACCTGCTTGGTCCACAAAAGTTCTTATAAGGACTGGTAACTTGGTATAGGGTGCTACGGTACATAGGCTTGAGTGCGGTACAGTCTGCTGTTCTGTAAGGACCGCTATAGGTCCACAATAGATAGGGTTGACGTGCACCACTGCTGACCGCTCACCTATACTGCAGCAGTCCTTCAGCGGTATAGGGACTAAGAGTTTTGTCACAGGGTCATTTAAAAAATGACATGCAGAGGAAGAGGCAGGCCCTTCCGCAGGGGTGGTAGGGGTAGGGCAGGAGCAACAGGCTTGAGCCAAAGTGGGAAGTTGCAGAAGGTGCGTTCAATTACTTTAAAGGATGCACCAGACTTGGTTGAGTGGCTCGCTCAGCCTTACTCTTCTGCACCCTCCTCATCCTCTCGATCTGCACCCTCTTCTTCACTCTCTGCTATGTGCACCCCCAAAGACACTACCACCAACAACACGACCACCACCACCACCACCACATACCTTCCGCTTGAGTCACTGGAATTATTTTCCGATCCATATCAAGAGGACATTTCTGATGCGCAGCCACTCTTGGTATTGGATCAGGAAGAGGAGGTAGCAACAAGCGCTACTCAGCAGTCTGACGCCAGTACCCAGATCAGCCCAAGGAGGAGGTTGGTCCCCGGTGTTGCTGCCTACTCTACTTATAGCGGTGGGGAAGGTGACGTTGATGATGACGTGTCTAGTGATGTCACGTGGGTGCCCACAAGAGAGGAAGAGGAGGGGAGTTCAGAGGGAGATATGGACCAGCAGATAGGGAGGAGAAGCAGCAATGACTTACATTGCACAGCAGGGACAAAGCAGACTGCAAATGTATCAGGAGCGAGTCATCGACCATGTACGGTCACATCTGGCGCTCCCAGGACACCGGCACATGGCTCCGCAGTGTGGGCTTTTTTTAACGTGTCCGCTGCTGACAATAGCGTTGCCATCTGCAATCTTTGCAGTCAACGCGTTAGTCGCGGTAAGCCCAATACTCACCTAGGGACGACCGCCTTAAGAAGGCACATGAGCAGCCATCACCGAGCCCAGTGGGAGCAACGGAACACACAAAGCCACACTGCAGGCTCTCACCGTCCAGCCTCGTCTTCTACTTCTCCTTCTCCTCTCTCCTCACAATTGTCCTCCACTCCACCTTCCATCACGCCAAGCTCACATTTTTCTGCAAAAAGGCAGGCTTCCGTGGGCCTAATGTTTGAGCGTAAAAAAATGATGACGCCGGATAACCCTCTTGCCCAACGGTTGGCGGCTGGCTTGTCAGAACTCATAGCCCGCCAACTACTGCCATATAAACTGGTGGACTCGGAGGCCTTTCGCAAATTTGTGGCCATTGGAACACCACAATGGAAGGTCCCAGGAAGGAAGTATTTCTCAGAGAAGGGCATCCCAGAGCTATATGGCCATGTTCAGCGGCAAGTGAATGTATCTCTGGCACACAGTGTCGGTGCCAAGATACATCTGACCACAGACACGTGGTCTAGCAAACACGGGCAGGGAAGGTATATCAGTTTTACTGCCCACTGGGTGAACCTTCTGACGGCCGTCAAGCATGTAACCCGTGGCACCCGTGTAGATTTGGTTTTACCGCCACGGATTGCATGCAGGCCTGACTCTTCTTCTCCTCCTCCTACTCCATCCTCCTCCCTCTCCTCCTCAGCTGCCTCCTCCTTTTCCGCTGCTAGCGTCTCTTCCACTGCACCGCCCAAGCTCCCCAGAACCTATTCCACATGCCAGGTGAGACGTTGCCATGCCGTGCTGCGTCTGTTGTGCCTGGAAGCAAAGAGCCACACTGGCCCGGCACTCCTTTCAGCTTTGCGTTCACAGGCAGATGAGTGGCTAACACCGCTCAATTTGACAGTTGGTAAAGTGGTGTGTGACAACGGTGCCAATCTGCTTAGCGCATTGAAACAGGGCAAAATCACGCACGTGCCGTGCATGGCACACGTCTTAAACTTGGTCGTGCAGCGATTCCTTGTCAAATACCCTGGGGTCCAGGACATCTTGCGGCAGGCAAGGAAAATCTCGGCCCATTTCAGAAGATCTTACACGGCCATGGCTCGCCTTGCTGACATTCAGCGGCGACACCATCTGCCGGTCAGACGTCTTATTTGCGATTGCCCGACGCGATGGAACTCAACCTTCTATATGCTTGATAGGCTGCTCCAGCAGAAACGTGCAGTTAACGTCTACCTGTATGAACTCTGCGAAAGAAACGGTTCTGGGGAGCTGGGTTTTTTTTCACCGCGCCAGTGGCTGCTCATGCGCGACACATGCAGACTTCTGCGGCCATTTGAGGAGATCACCAAACTGGTCAGTCGCAGCCATGGCGCCATCAGTGACATGGTACCTTATGCCTTCTTTCTGGAGCGTGCATTGCGTCGTGTCATTGATCAGGCTGTGGAGGAGCAGGAGCGGGAAGATGAGGAAGTCGCAATGCTGGATGAATTCCCAGGGGGGGCTACTCTATCTGAGACAAGTCAACAACAGGAGTCTGATGAGGAGTCAGAGGAGGATGGTGCCGGGGCGGATGAGCAGGAGCAAGAAGAGCATGCTTTAAACCTTTCTGGGATCCCTGTTGTGCGAGGATGGGGAGAGGAGAATGAAGAGGACGACATTATCCTGGATGATGAGCAGGAGCCAGGCCACCACACCGCTTCCACTTTAGTGCAAATGGGGGCCTTCATGCTCCAGTGTTTTAATAGGGACCCCCGTATAAAAAGCATGAGGGTCAAGGACCAGTACTGGGTGGCAACGTACTTAGACCCCCGGTACAAACACAAAATGGCGGAAATGTTACCGCCGTCGCAGAGGGCTGTCAGAATGCAGCACTTCCAGGCCTTGCTTCGAGAAATGCTGCATTCTGCTTTTGCGTGCGCTGGCAGAGGAGCAATTCCCACTCCCAGAGAAGGATTTGCGGGTACCAATCCAACAGCGCCTGCAAGAAGAGGCCGGTTTGAAGATGTGTTGGTGACTTCGGATATGAGGTCATTCTTTCAGCCGACCCATCGACAGGTGTCATCCGGATCCAGCATCAGGGAACGCCTAGACCGTCAGGTGTCCGACTACATTGGGTTAACGGCCGATGTGGACGCTCTGAGGAGTGATGAACCCCTAGACTACTGGGTGGGCAGGCTTGACCTCTGGCCAGAGCTTGCCCAATTTGCAATCGAACTGTTGGCTTGCCCCTCATCCAGTGTCCTGTCCGAAAGGACGTTCAGCGCAGCAGGGGGGATTGTGACCGATAAGCGTACTCGCCTAGCTCACCACAGTGTTAACTACCTCACATTTCTAAAAATGAATGAGGCATGGATCTCGGAGGAATTCAACACATGTGATCAGTAGACCATGTATATGTCTATAAACAATTTTTGGAATCAAGCACACAGACCTTCTTAATTCATTTGGCTCACTTCCCTGACCCAAAAAAGCACACCGTACTATATGCCCCTACCCTCCTCTTTGAAGAGGTTGAGCGGTGTCATATTTCTACTGGGGCTGCTTATTATGAGGGGTTCCCACCATCCCTGTGCTGTGCTGACTTCCTCCTGGGTGTTCTTATTATGAGGGGCTCCCACCATCCCTGTGCTGTGCTGACTTCCTCCTGGGGGTTCTTATTATGAGGGGATCACACCATCCCTGTGCTGTGCTGACTTCCTCCTGGGGCTGCTTACGGTGCTGCTGTCAGCGCTGTATGTCACGGAGCTGCTGTCAGCGCTGTATGTCACGGAGCTGCTGTCAGCGCTGTATGTCACGGAGCTGCTGTCAGCGCTGTATGTCACGGAGCTGCTGTCAGCGCTGTATGTCACGGAGCTGCTGTCAGCGCTGTATGTCACGGAGCTGCTGTCAGCGCTGTATGTCACGGAGCTGCTGTCAGCGCTGTATGTCACGGAGCTGCTGTCAGCGCTGTATGTCACGGAGCTGCTGTCAGCGCTGTATGTCACGGAGCTGCTGTCAGCGCTGTATGTCACGGAGCTGCTGTCAGCGCTGTATGTCACGGAGCTGCTGTCAGCGCTGTATGTCACGGTGCTGATGTCAGCGCTGTATGTCACGGAGCTGCTGTCAGCGCTGTATGTCACGGAGCTGCTGTCAGCGCTGTATGTCACGGAGCTGCTGTCAGCGCTGTATGTCACGGAGCTGCTGTCAGCGCTGTATGTCACGGAGCTGCTGTCAGCGCTGTATGTCACGGAGCTGCTGTCAGCGCTGTATGTCACGGAGCTGCTGTCAGCGCTGTATGTCACGGAGCTGCTGTCAGCGCTGTATGTCACGGAGCTGCTGTCAGCGCTGTATGTCACGGAGCTGCTGTCAGCGCTGTATGTCACGGAGCTGCTGTCAGCGCTGTATGTCACGGAGCTGCTGTCAGCGCTGTATGTCACGGTGCTGCTGTCAGCGCTGTATGTCACGGAGCTGCTGTCAGCGCTGTATGTCACGGAGCTGCTGTCAGTGCTGTATGTCACGGAGCTGCTGTCAGCGCTGTATGTCACGGAGCTGCTGTCAGCGCTGTATGTCACGGAGCTGCTGTCAGCGCTGTATGTCACGGTGCTGCTGTCAGCGCTGTATGTCACGGAGCTGCTGTCAGCGCTGTATGTCACGGAGCTGCTGTCAGCGCTGTATGTCACGGAGCTGCTGTCAGCGCTGTATGTCACGGAGCTGCTGTCAGCGCTGTATGTCACGGAGCTGCTGTCAGCGCTGTATGTCACGGTGCTGATGTCAGCGCTGTATGTCACGGAGCTGCTGTCAGCGCTGTATGTCACGGAGCTGCTGTCAGCGCTGTATGTCACGGAGCTGCTGTCAGCGCTGTATGTCACGGAGCTGCTGTCAGCGCTGTATGTCACGGAGCTGCTGTCAGCGCTGTATGTCACGGAGCTGCTGTCAGCGCTGTATGTCACGGAGCTGCTGTCAGCGCTGTATGTCACGGTGCTGCTGTCAGCGCTGTATGTCACGGAGCTGCTGTCAGCGCTGTATGTCACGGAGCTGCTGTCAGCGCTGTATGTCACGGAGCTGCTGTCAGCGCTGTATGTCACGGAGCTGCTGTCAGCGCTGTATGTCACGGAGCTGCTGTCAGCGCTGTATGTCACGGAGCTGCTGTCAGCGCTGTATGTCACGGAGCTGCTGTCAGCGCTGTATGTCACGGTGCTGCTGTCAGCGCTGTATGTCACGGAGCTGCTGTCAGCGCTGTATGTCACGGAGCTGCTGTCAGTGCTGTATGTCACGGAGCTGCTGTCAGCGCTGTATGTCACGGAGCTGCTGTCAGCGCTGTATGTCACGGAGCTGCTGTCAGCGCTGTATGTCACGGTGCTGCTGTCAGCGCTGTATGTCACGGAGCTGCTGTCAGCGCTGTATGTCACGGAGCTGCTGTCAGCGCTGTATGTCACGGAGCTGCTGTCAGCGCTGTATGTCACGGAGCTGCTGTCAGCGCTGTATGTCACGGAGCTGCTGTCAGCGCTGTATGTCACGGTGCTGCTGTCAGCGCTGTATGTCACGGAGCTGCTGTCAGCGCTGTATGTCACGGAGCTGCTGTCAGTGCTGTATGTCACGGAGCTGCTGTCAGCGCTGTATGTCACGGAGCTGCTGTCAGCGCTGTATGTCACGGAGCTGCTGTCAGCGCTGTATGTCACGGTGCTGCTGTCAGCGCTGTATGTCACGGAGCTGCTGTCAGCGCTGTATGTCACGGAGCTGCTGTCAGCGCTGTATGTCACGGAGCTGCTGTCAGCGCTGTATGTCACGGAGCTGCTGTCAGCGCTGTATGTCACGGAGCTGCTGTCAGCGCTGTATGTCACGGTGCTGATGTCAGTGCTCTGTATTACGGTGCTGCTGTCAGTGCTCTGTATCTCCTGCACCCTCTTGTTTGCCTACCCTGGTCCCTGACCTTCCCTCTCCTCCATTGCCTTCATTAGCTCCATAGTCCTGAATTGTCAGAACAATTTCCCAAATAAAAAAAAAATGCTTGTAGTTATCGATCCCAAATTCACCTCATACATGTATTATGCTATTGTCCAGGTGGTGGGACTACGTGCTACCCCCTAATAATTACCCCGTGGCCGCAAATTCGACCTAAAGGTTTGCGAAATTCGCCTCCCATTGAAGTCAATGGAGCCCGCGGCGAACGGTCGTTTTCGCGAACGTTTGTGTCCGTTCGCGTTTCGCGTTCGCGAAACGTCCCGTCGGAAGTTCGTCCATCACTACTAATGGCCATTAACTGGAAAAAAGAGAAATCCCGTCCTATGTAGCATTGTACACTAGAATCAAAGATGTGAACTTATGCGAGAACTTACTGCTAGAGTGCATGATGCACACACATAATAAGGTATAGAAGTTATGGCACTTTAGAGAAGAACCACCTTAACCAGGATCCTTCCTTTCATTGTTGGATTGGTTGTCGGCCAGGTGGTTGGTGGTGGAGTGGATGGAGTGCACAGCATTCTTCTCTCTTTTATTCTCTTATCTTTCTTCTTTCTATGAACAGTTTACTTTGTTTACAGCGTTCTGTTTACAACAAAAGTTGACTAAAGGAATAGAGTGTGTATACTCTCTATTTTGATTAGAGTGTGCCTTAAATGGATACCATCTTGCTTTGAATGGAGCTAAATTGTCGTCTGTAACTGTTTGTTCATGTAGACCACATGCTTGCTACCCGTGTTGCTTTTCTCATGCAATGTGCTTTTATTTCCTACTTTTTATGAGCATAACAGTAGCACACTGTCTATATTTTGAAAAAAAGTTAATAAAAATATTAACTATAAAAAAAAAAAAAATCAAACCCATGTTCCAAGAATGAAAATCTGAATGAAATTCTACTGGTTTATGGCTAACTTTAGTGTCCTGTGCTGTTGCCGCAGTGTGATTGTCACCCAAGTCTTCATGGTGATTGACTGGAATCTCCACTGATGACGAAGCTACATGCAACTGTCCAAGAACATAGCAGGGGGTAGACTAGGCTACATAGAATAAGACAGCTGTTACAGTGCCTAGAATATGTAAGTATGCAGGTGACAGTTTACTGCATGTGAAAAGAAATAAGAGCAAAGCTTACTGGATGCTGCATTTTGAGCTCTGTTGAGTTAATAAAATGTTTATAGCAAAATGTAGAGTTCATGTGGCAGTTTCTGGGGGGCACATAAAAAAGGAGCCCGGTGTAGGCACATTTATGTAGCACCTCCCTGACCCCTGGAAGCCTGCTGGTACTCCCCAGAGAGGTTGGGCTGATATTTCACCTAAATGTGTAGATTACTTAGGAAATAGTAATGCCCTGTACACACAGTCGGAAATTCAGACGGAAAAGGTCTGATTGGATTATGTTGTCAGAAAACCCGATCGTGTGTGGGCTCTATTGGACTTTTTCCGTCGGGATTTCCGACGTAAAAAGTTTGAGAGCTGGATCTAAAATTTTCTGCCAACAAAATCCGAATGGACTTTTTCCGATCGTTTGTAGAGAATTCCGACGGACAAAGTGCCACACATGCTCAGATTAAATTACGAGACCATAGCTATTGGCTACTAGCCTCTACGTAGTCCCATCGTATGCAATGAACATCGCCTCGTTCCAAACGATCGGATTGTCCGACAACTTTGTCCGACCGTATGTATGCAACACAAGTTCGGTCAAAATCTGTCTGAAAAAATCTGATGGATTTTGTGGTCGGAATGTCCAACCGTATGTACAGGGCAAAAGATGTGAACAGATGGGCACCACTCACTTTAAGATGTAAAACAAAAAGGAGTTTATTGCTCACACAGAAAACTACAGGGAGAAAGGGATAGGGCACAGGACACCCATGAACTAACAGATTAGCAACTCCACGCAAAAAAATAGAACCAAAGGAATAAAAGTACTCATAGGCCTCACAGATAAAGAACCTTGCCATTCTGTGATTGCAGCTCCTGACTGTAAAGCACTTGAAAGGTAAGGTACCAGCACTCTGAGCAGAAGACACTGTACTCCAGTGAGGTCCAAGTTCCATATCCAGCTTCTTCTGGCCCCTTCAAGACATCTAGAGGTCCTCCATGTCTCCCCAATTCCCAGACTTCACATACTAGGACCCAAATCCAGGCCTCTGTCCAGCCACATGGTCACCCTCTGTTAGCAGGCCTAAGAAAATTCAGCAGCAAGCACACTCCTGCTCCAAACAGGAGGCTCAAGGGAGAACAGACTCCTCAGGGTTACTCCCTGCACATGTATACCCTCTCCCAGCATGCACCAGTGGCCAGGAAACTCTTCCTGGTTGGCCAGGGAGAAATACATATTCATAACTCTGATTAATACAGCTTTCATGCTATTACCACTGGTTGCAGTGCCACCCACTGGCAACAGAGGAACACGTACAGTAACCAGGGCAAAGAAGAAACGCAGAGAAGCTGTACTATCAATTCAGCTAAGCTGACTGCAGCTTTGACGCCACTAAATTTAAATAGGCACTCCTGCTTAGGACAGGGTGGCTATATATATAATTAGGAAATGGAGGTGGGGGAGCATTTATTGAGGGGGCAATATCTGATGCAGCTGGTTAGTGTAGGAACAGATCCCCCCCCCCCCCCCCCCCGGTTCAGTTCACACCAGAACAGGCAAAAAGTTCTAATGAACGTGTGAATCCTATTAAAGTTTATGGTACACAAACATGAAAAATCAAAAGTGCTAATTTTAAAGGTTCATATAAGTTATTGCCATAAAAAGTGTTTGGGGACCTGGGTACTGCCCTAGGGGACATGTATCAATGCAAAAAAAGTTTTTAAAACAACCGTTTTTTTCAGGAGCAGTGATTTTAATAATGCTTAAAGTGAAAGATTCCTTTAAATATCGTGCTTAGTCTGCCTGTAAAATGGCGCATCTGTGCAACTTGTGGAACACGTGTAGAACAGGCGGCTGTTGCTCAAAATTTTTGGGGGGCGCAAACAAACTGATAAATTCTTAAAAAAAAACATCAAAAGCAGCCTAACTGTGCCATCAATCGCAAGAGCCTCTTCCCCATAACACTGGCCATTGGTTGTCGGGGTCTGCGAGCAGGGAGCTTATTGGAATCTGGAAGCCCCCTGTAACAAGAAGACTCCAGATCCCATCCCCCGCCCGTGAATGTATATCGGTTCAAAAAGAAAAAAACACAATAGACAGTTTTTGACAATTCCATAATTAAAAGAGAAGAAAAAAAAAGAAAGTGTGCATCGTCAATGCCCGATGGACCCGAAAATAGAAAAATGGGAGGGCTCAATCCGACTGCTGTCTTTTCCCTTTGACAGCTCTTATACAGGCATGGGCAGGGCCACTCACTGACATAACCGGATGACCCCACCCGTCTGACAGCACATGATGTCACATGACGTCAGAAGGGGGCGGGGTCACTCAGTTGCGTCACTGGTTGTAACCAAGCCCTTTCCTATATAACAGGTGTCGCAGCCAAGAGACAGCAGTCACTAGGAGGTCTCTCATAGAGGCAAATCTTGTTTATTTTCTGTTTTTCAGATCGTCGGGCGGCGTGATTGAAGATGGAAGGATTTTCCTTTTTAATAAAGAAATTGTCAAAAATGTCTGTGGTTTTTACTTTTTGATACTTTTTTTGGGGTGAATAGGTAGAGGTACAATGCACTCAATACCAATTCACATTGAGGGGGCGGGATCTTGGGGCCCCCTTGTTAAGCCATTAATGTCTAAACCGCTGGTAACAAAAGTGAGTACACCCCAATTTGGACATTTTCAAAAGTGAAAATGTCCAAATTGGGCCCAATTAGCCATTTTCCCTCCCCAGTGTCATGTGACTCATTAGTGTTACAAAGTATCAGGTGTGACTGGGGAGCAGGTGTGTTAAATGTGGTGTTATCACTCACTCTCTCATACTAGTCACTGGAAGTTCAACATGGCACCTCATGACAAAGAAATCTCTGAGGAGCTGAAAAAAAAATGTTGCTCTACATGAAGATGGCCTAGGCTATAAGAAGATTGCCAAGACCCTGAAACTGAGATGCAGTATGGTGGCCAAAACCATACATCGGTAGAACAGGCCTTGCCATGGTCGACCAAAGAAGTAGAGTGCACATGCTCAGCGACATATCCAGAGGTTGTCTTTGGGAAATAGATGTATGAGTGCTGTCAGCATTGCTGCAGAGGGTAAAGGGGTGGGGGTTAGCCTGTCAGTGCTCAGACCATATGACGCACGCTGCATCAAATTGGTCTGCATGACTGTCATACCAGAAAAAAGCCTCTTCTAAAGATGATACACAAGAAAGCCAGCAAACAGTTTGCTGAAGACTAGCAGAATAAGGACATGGATTACTGGAACCATGTCCTGTGGTCTGATGAGACCAAGATAAACTTATTTGGTTCAGATGGTGTCAAGCGTGTGTGGTGGCAACCAGGTGAGGAGTACAAAGACAAGTGTGTCTTGTCTACAGTCAAACATGGTGGTGGGAGTATCATGGTCTGGGGCTGCATGAGTGCTGCCGGCACTGGGGAGCTACAGTTCATTGAGGGAACCATGAATGCCAACGTGTACCGTGACATACTGAAGCAGAGCATGATCCGCTCCCTTCGGATATTGGGCCGCAGGTCAGTATTCCAACATAACGACCCCAAACACACCTCCAAGACAACCACTGCCTTGCTAAAGAAGTTGAGGGTAAAGGTGATGGACTGGTCAAGCATGTCTCAAGACCTAAATCTTATTGGGCATCTGTGGGGCATCCTCAAATGGAAGGAGGTGGAGCGCAAGGTCTCTAACATCCACCAGCTCCGTGATGTCGTCGTAGAGGAGTGGAAGAAGACTCCAGTGGCAACCTGTGAAGCTCTTGTGAACTCCATGCCCAAGAGGGTTAAGGCAGTGCTGGAAAATAATGGTGGTCACTCGTAATATTGACACTTTGGGCCCAATTTGGGACATTTTCACATAGTGGTGTACTAACTTTTGTTGCCAGCGGTTTAGACATTAATGGCTGTGTGTTGAGTTATTTTGAGGGTGGCTTGATTTTGTGTATAGGTGGGGGAGGAAAAGGAAGGGGAACACAGGGAGTTTAAGGAGTAAGAGGTGGGTCACTATATGCAACAGCACAAACGTATAATGATTATAAGTATACAGTACCTACACAGAATAAATTTGACCCTTTGGTTCAACACGATCAATAGGGTAATATACTATTTCCTAGCTCTTTTTTAGGGAGAGGGAGGAGGGGATTTTGAGGATATCGGGGGAACCATCCCTTCAGAGGAGGCCCAATGCACTCCCAACCTCCTCCTCCCTTTTAACAGGAGTGGTGGAAACCCCAACAAGAGAGGAGCCAACAACATCCCTGGGACCTTGTAAGAGAGGAAAGAGAGGATATAGGGCAGGAGAATCCAGTGCAAACAAAAAAAGGAGGGAAGCGGAATAGAAGGGATTTATAATATCAGTAAAGCAGTCCTTTCCCATAAAGAGATAAATATCCTTAATTCAGGATTAAAATGTGCACCAAAAAAGCATTAAACAAATCTGATGTATATATGGATATAAGTAAATACATAAGAAAGATTAACATTAAAAAATACTTTCTGAATAGCAGTTCAGTGAATAACATGACAAACAGGAATATCATTGGAGTAGATAGTGGTCTAAAAAAATCACCTTTTAATCCAGTTGCAAACTAACATATAGATGTATTTAAAAATCTCATGATGAAAGATCTGGAACTATTAATACCCAAAAAGAACATAAATCAGTGGTTTATTCAGGAGTGTATTTAACAATTGGAAGACAGAAAGGATATCATAATCTGTCCTGCTGATAAAAGTAGAGGAGTAGTCATATTGGACAATTTTTTTTTTATGATACACAACTGGCGAATATGTTATCCGATGTTAACACATATGTGAAATTAGGTTCAGACCCGACTACAACATATCAGAAAGACCTCCAATGTTTGGTAACTTTGGATTACGAATAAACAGTATTAAATAAGAAGGAAAATACATGTTTTGTACCTAGTTTCTGTAGAATGCCCACTATTTACACTTTGCCTAAAGTGCCTAAAGATTCCACTAACCCTCCATCTTGTCCTATTGTGAATAGCATAGGATCCGTACCTGCAAGAGTTGGACAGTACCTTGATAAGTTTTTACAAACTGGTGTTAAAGATACACGTGCATATCTAAAGGATACAAAATACTTTTTGCAGCAAAGCAACAGAAGTTTTTTTGGTAACAGCGGACGTGGCCTCCCTGTATACCATTATCCAACATGATAATGCTTTATTAGCTTTAAACTGGGCCCTCAGCCGTAGGGATGATATACCTTTTGAACAAAAAGCATTTCTGAGACATGTATTAGATTTTTGCCTGTCTCACAACTACTTTTGGCATGACTAGGGTAGCCAGATAACTTACTTCCCCAACAATACATGTAAACCTTAACTATTAACCTTAAAATAAATACTCGGACACCTGCTTGGATGAAAATGGCCTCAACGGCCTTTATTTAAATAACAATAAAAAACTAAAATATATTTTAAATATTTTAATAATACCAAAACTTGTAACAACTTCCAGTTACCCAAAAGACCCTAAGTGCTTATTTGGCTGGTCCCTGACGACCCCTTATTATTTTGAGCCTGTGATCCCCTCTTCGTCAGCATCTGTCCCCAGCCGCCAAACTTGCCTCGAGGACTCACTAACTGACCACAGACCCCCCAAACATGTTAGCCATTAATCTGGACTGACACCAGCCCAAACACAATGACTCCATCTCTGGCATGGGTCCCAACCATTTTCAAATGACCCATGCATTTCTACATATATATTTCCATATATATATATATATATATATATATATATATATATATATATATATATATATATATATATATATATATATATATATATATATAGCAGTCGCCAAGGACCCAACGCCACACCCCGTGACGACAACACTACCAACCAAACCACTATCTATTATTAGGGAGGGCGGGCGGGAACGTCTCTCCTCGCTTGCTGACCAACCGCTGACTTGCCCCACCCTGGCACACGGAAGAAGGAACCACACTCGTCCCCCCCTTGTGACCATCCACCAATGGGGTAAGTACGCCTGCATCCTAGAAACCACCCCCACGCTGCTTTTCCTTAGCCAAGTCATTCCCTTGCACCCTGTCATGTATGTCCTGCGCTTCCTTTTTAATACAGCTCCGTACATGTCTTAAACATGACTTTTACTCACAAATTTGTTCATGGGGGAATAGGAGGATAAATTTGTTGTTTCCCAAAAAAGAGACCTCCTGCTTTTTTACAAAAGGTTTATTGACGACCTCTTCTTTATTTGGGAGGGCAATGAAACATCATTACATGATTTTTTTCGTGAGCCCAATTCTGTTAATAACATAAGATTAGATTATGTATTCGGTAGAGAACATATACATTCTTTGGATGTGAATGTTTATAGATCAGGTGATGTCTTTTCTACCACAGTATACTTCAAGCCCATTGACAGGAATAGTTATCTCCCAATCAGTAGTGATCACCATCCATACTGGTTGAGAAATATCCCCAAGGAACAGATAGTGTGGGTAAGAAGGAACTGCACTACAGATAGTGATTTTTTTTGATTCAATCAATTATAATTAAAGATAGGTTTGTTCAAAAAGGCTATGGGGAACAACAATTAGATGAAATAATACAAGATGTAGCAGAAATCCCTTGTGATACTTGTCTAATAAATAAAGAGATCAGAACCAATAATAGACAAGAATGGGGATTTATCTCTAACTTTCATGTTCAATATAAAGAAATTGAAAATATATTTAAGTGACATTGGCATAAATTATCCATGGATAGAGTGTTACAACAAGCACTTCCTGAAAATTCTGAAAATCCACTTTTTATTTATAGAAAGGCACAAAGTTATGGTGATAGAATTGTAAAGAAAATACTGGATCCACCAAACAGACCTTAAATGTTCTTGAATCAAAATTGATTTTTTTTCATGCAGAAGATGCAAGGCCTGTTCACAAGTGAATTGTCACATTAGGGGCTTGACTAAATTCACATCTACAACCAATAATAAAATGTTTTGAAATCTCAGAAACAATGTCCATGCAATTTAATGTATCTGGGTCGTACTACAAGGACCCTAAAAAATCGGGTCTGGGAACACATATATAATATAGAGAGGTTTTAAATATCACAGTGTGTACTTAAATTTTTAAAAATGTCACGACCAGGACCCGTTGGGTTTAAAATTTTGGAGCATTGACAAGATACACCCCAATTGGAGGGGGTCCAATATGGTATGTGAGATTTCCAAATGGGAAACCAAGTGGATCTTACTTATGAATACTTTAACACCGTACGGTATGAATGTTGAACTTGCTGTCAACTGCTTCATAAGTGACCACTGATATATAGTTTTTAATTAACTATAATAGTTTATCAACAAGTGATTATAATATGAGAATTTTATTTAAAAGTGATCTCAATAAGTTAATTTTATTGTCAAACATATAAGGCGATTTATTTATCCCCTTCACGAATCGATTAAAATGTAAATATTTCATGGATGTATGATACTAACCTTATTCATTTTGAGAATACATAGAGAAGGATATGTGAGCATTTTGTCAAATGAAGATGCCATTCACTTGTAACTATTGCCGATTTCCTTGGATGCTTTTACATTTTTTAAGTTTTATAAAATTTTATGATTATGATAGATTTTTTAGAGTTTTTTATTATAGTGTAATAATTTGAATATATCATATACACAATTTTGGAGATCGAACAATTGAGTTTTATTACAGAGATTGTTATTGATAAAAAAGAAAAACCACCACTCCAAAGTGACCCTGCAGGGCTGAAGCTCTATCACCTGTTGATGAGCCCCGGGTGCTGGCCGTTGCACACACCGTGGACAAGTAAGCAAAACAAAACTCTGGATAGCCGCACACTGAAGAGACTTGAAATCCCGTCTTTTATTGAAACAACGTAGGTCACATCGAATCAAGATCAAATAATCCACAGCAAGAAGATAACAGGGTACAAAGAAATGCTGATGCGTTTTGCACCGTGATCAGTGCTTACTCATAGCTCAGTTATGAGTAAGCACTGATCACGGTGAGAAACGTGTCAGTTTTCTTTGTACCCTGTTATTTTCTTGCTGTGGATTATTTGATTCTGATTTGATGTGACCTACGTTGTTTCAATAAGACAATTTTAAGTCTTTCTCCAGTGTGTGGCTATCCAGAGTTTTGTTCTGCTTACTTGAGTTTTATTACAGTATGTAATTATCAGGCCACCGTCTTTGAATTCTTAATACCATAAGATGTTGTTAATTTGCTGTTTATTACTAATTGATGTATTTATGGAAAAAGTTTTGAATAGCACAACATCATTATCGCATGCTAAAATTGCTCTATACATTTTCGCTAGAGGAGAAATAACAGTCCCGGCGGCCAACGCGTGTGAATCAGCACATTTGTGTGGCTGGATTGCATTTAGTGGACAGGAAGGTGAGAGGAGTGGTATGTGCATTTACCCCGCCGGTCATTCTAAGTTTAATAAAGTACTACTTTTACTACTAAAGTAATGCAGGGAGGAAGCTCTCCTGTACATGTGGTATGCTGGGGGGGGGGTGCTTATTGTGGGGACGTCCCAATGTTCGGCAGCATGCGATACAGCGTGTGTCGGTGTTGGGGAGATCAGCCGGTTATTTGTCCCAATCCTCAGCTGAACAAGGGACGTGATGCGGAGGTTATCCGGGGGAATTAGCATATGGAGTCTGCATG
Source organism: Lithobates pipiens (assembly GCF_037356315.1). Taxonomy (NCBI): domain Eukaryota; kingdom Metazoa; phylum Chordata; class Amphibia; order Anura; family Ranidae; genus Lithobates; species Lithobates pipiens. Next base: position 39,691,877 of record NW_027507758.1, read on the forward strand.
GGATATAAGCTAATTGGCTGTGTACTATGCAATGGATTTGCAATACAATGGGTTAAAAGAATCGTATGGTGTTGAGCATATATAAAGGGTGATCTGTGTTGTATAGCTACACCCTCAGATGATGTTACAAATGACAAAACGTGTCAGGGCGTGGCTATACGACAACTTTGAATAGTGTGTACAAACCTTTGAGAAACCTATCGTGTGTTTGAAAATTGCGCTGAATGTATAGGAGATACTGTCACGTGAATCCTTTGGATGTAACACTGTGTTAGATGTCAATTTTGCTTTGAAAGAGTGTAAGTGTATTACCTACAGGGGGGACTTGTATTTAAATAAAAGTTTTTTGAAACGGTATCACACTATGGAGCATTTTGTTTTTCTTCTCCATGCGAATGAGCTCATCTAGCTAAAGACCCGACCCGCCTGTCAGCAGCTGTCCCTGCGTGTATTATCCCGAGGAGAGATCTGAAATCACAAACGAACCGCCGTTACATGCCTGTGATCCAGCTTTGTCTGGTAAGAATTGATTTCATAGGGGGATTCTTCTCTGATTTTCAGGACTGAACGGGTGGAAGGAAACGAAAATATCTCAATGTTACTGTCTTTGCTCCTAGGGATATAACCACGGCTCATTTTCCATTGTGGACTGAATACAATTCATTCGCACATAGAGAGTGAACTTTGAAACAATTTCTGTTTGATTGTTTAGTCATTTCAGTGTTGCAATTAATTAGGGTATATTCTAAATATGGTTTATGCCAGCACATCGTTTGACAGTGTTGATTTCTGTAGCGCTGCCTACACGACATATTGTGTTTTCTTTTGAGATATTTTATATATATATATATATATATATATATATATATATATTAAATCACTGCCTGCACTATATATATATATATATATATACATATATATATATATATATATATATATATACATATATATATATATATATATATATATATATCCACAATGTAAATTGAGCTGTGGTTATATCCCTAGGAGCAAAGACAGTCGCATTGAGATATTTTCTGTTCCTTCCATCCGTACAGTCCTGAAAATCAGAGATATATTAATACACTGCCTGCAGTGTGTGTGTGTGTGTGTGTGTGTGTGTGTGTGTGTGTGTGTGTGTGTATATATATATATATATATATATATATATATATATATATATATATATATATATATATCTCATTGTGGCAGAGCGTTGGGGTCTAGAGGGAGGTTGTGATCCAGAATTCTCAACCGGACGGGTTGAGGGGCTCCAGGGAGCATGTAACATGAAAAGGAAACTGGCCTTTCAGTTTCCTCAGTGTTTTGCAAAAAGTCCACTTTGGGACCTGGAGCTCGGGGATTTCTGAGAGATCCGGGTGGGATGAAATCCCTAGTCCTGGGTCCTGATTTTGAGAATAGACAAAATACTGATTGGTCAGGTGTGAGCTGGGCTTTTAGTAGTAACCTGACCATAGTTCTGGGCTCCACCCCGGCAGATAGGAAGTCTGAGTACCAGGAGTCAGGAGGGCTCCATGGGGGAGCCAGTGCAGCAAGAGGCTGCTATCTGTGTGCACCAAGTTGGTCGGTGAAACAGTCTGTTGGAGACAGACAAGGGCCTGGCATGTAAAGCCAGAGCAGCAGTGCTACAAGTGAGAGCCAACTAGGCTGAATGTCATTTTGTTGATGGAAAAAGGAATGCTGAATCCCCTGCGAGGTAAAACTATTTGTGTTGGCTGAACTTGCTTTTAATAGAAATGGGCAAACAAAACCCTAAAAAAGAAGAACCAGCGAGTGGCAGTGTCCCTAAAGCTCTACATTTGACGCTAGTCCTTTTACAATATATATATATATATATATATATATATATATATATATATATATATATATATATATATATATATATATATATATATATATATACACTAAACTGCCTGCAAGCCACTAACTAACCTGCCTAATCTAGCATAAGTTCTCTCAATCTCAATGTTTTCACACTACATATGGCCGCCGCTTAACCACTTGCCGACCGCCGCACGCCGATGTACGTTGGCAGAATGGCACGGGCAGGCATATTGGCGTACAGGTACGTCCATGCCTTCCCGTGGGTGGGGGGCCCGATCGGGCCCCCCCGATGCCAGCGGCGGTTGGATTCCGTGCAGGAGCGATCCGGGATGAGGGGGCGGCCATTCATTCATGGCCACCCCCTCGTTATCGCTCCTGACGAATGAAATGCTTCCCCTACATCACTTCCTCTCCTGTATTGTAAACACAGGCAGAGGAAGTGATGTAATCTCTCCTCGTGTCGGTCTTTTTCATTGCGGCACCGAGGAGAGATGATCAGTGAGTTGCACCAACACACTACACTAACAGTAGAACATGCCAGGCACACTTTCACCCCCCGATCACCCCCTCAATCACCCCTGCACCCCCAGTCACAGTGACACCAATTGCATTATTTTTTTTTATTTTTTATTATTGCATTGGTGTCATTTGTGACTGCAATAACTGTTAGGGCAGTTAGAGTTAGCCCCCTTTAGGTCTAGGGTACCCCCCTAACCCCCCCAATAAAGGTTTAACCCCGTGATCACCCCCCGTCGCCAGTGTCACTAATAAGCGATCGTTTTTCTGATCGCTGTATTAGTGTCACAGGTGACGCTAGTTAGACAGGTAGGTATTTAGGTTCGCCGCAGCTTTTTATAGCGTCAGGGACCCCCATATACTACTGCATAAAGCCCCCTGATTGCCCCCAGTTAACCCTTTCACCAGTGATCACCATATAACTGTTGCAGGTGACGCTGGTTGGTTGGTTATTTTTTTATAGTTTCAGGGCACCCGCCATTTATTACCTAATAAAGGTTTACCCCCTGATCACCCGGTGGGTGATATAAGTTTGAGGGTCAGATAGGGTCTGCGTCACCCCAGGCAGCGTCAGGTTAGTGCCAGTACCGCTAACACCCACGCGCAAAGCATACACCTCCCTTAGTAATATAGTATCTGAACAGATCAATATCTGATCTGATCAGATCTATACTAGCGTCGCCAGCAGTTTAGGTTTCCCAAAAACGCATTGTTAGCGGGATCAGCCCAGATACCTGCTAGCACCTGCGTTTAGCCCCTCTGCCAAGCCCAGCCCACCCAAGTGCAGTATCGATCGATCACTGTCACTTACAAAACACTAAACACATAACTGCAGACAATGAACTCTGTCATCCTCGTGGAGACCCTGCATATGACCTTAGAAAGCCTGAAGGTGGTGCTTGGCTTTTGGGGTCCCATACGCAGCTAGGCTCCCAAAAAATCCCACACATGTGGTATCCCCATACTCAGGAGAAGCAGCAGAATTTATTTTGGGGTGTCATATATATATATGCCCATAGCATGTGTGAGCAATATATCATTTAGTGACAACTTTGTGAAAAAAAAAAAAGTTTGTAATTTTCCCGCAACTTGTGACAAAATATAAAATATTCCATGGACTCAACATGCCTCTCGGTAAATAGCTTGGGGTGTCTACTTTCTAAAATGGGGTCATTTGTGGGTGTTTTGTGCCATCTTGGCATTTTATGGCCTTCAAAACTGTGATAGGTAGTGAGGAGTGAAATTACAAATGTATGCCCTTAGAAATCCTGAAGGTGGTGCTTGGCTTTCGGGACCCCGTACGCGGCTAGGCTTCCAAAAAGTCAACCACATGTGGTATCCCCGTACTCAGGAGAGCCAGCAGAATGTATTTTGGGGTACAATTCCACATATAACCATGGCATGTGTGAGCAATATATCATTTAGTGACAACTTTGTGTAAAAAAAAAATTATTCAATCGCTTGAGGCAAAAAAATAAAATATTCAATGGGCTCAACATGCCTCTTATCAATTTCCTTAGAGTGTCTACTTTCCAAAATGGGGTCATTTGGGGGGGTTTTGTACTGCCCTGCCATTTTAGCACCTCAAGAAATGAGATAGGCAGTCATAAACTAAAAGCTGCGTAAATTCCAGAAAATGTACCTTAGTTTGTAGACGTGACAACTTTTGCGCAAACCAATAAATATACAGTTATTGACTTTTTTTTTTTAACCAAAGACATGTGGCTGAATAAATTTTGGCCTAAATGTATGACTAAAATTGAGTTTATTGGATTTTTCTAATAACAAAAAGTAGAAAATTTAATTTTTTTTCAAAATTTTCGGTCTTTTTACGTTTATATTGCAAAAAATAAAAATCGCAGAGTCAGTCAAATACCTTTAAAAGAAAGCTCTATTTGTGGGAAAAAATTTTGTTTGGGTACAACATTGCATGACCCCGCAATTACCAGTTAAAGCAGCGCAGTGCCAAATTGTAAAAAGACCTCTGGTCATTGACCAGCAAAATGGTCCGGTCTGAAAGTGGTTAAGCAGCCTTATATAGTGTGGGGCGTGGACTTAGCCCCCTGAGCCATGATTGGCCAGAGGCTCTCGCAGCAGATCACGCTGTTTTTGGCCAAAGCATGCAGGTCAGGTGCATGCTTTGGCCAATAAGCAGCTATCAATGCACTGATTTTGCACTGCATTATGGGGCGGTCCGTGGCGCTTGAAAATGCCACGAACACCCCATATGTTTTTTCATGCAAACAAATCAACAGTGGATGTTCGAGTTGAACTTACGTTTGACTCGAACATACAGATCATCCCTAGTGGCATTTATCTTGAGATGACAATGGGCAGTGGATGCTGATAAACAAAACTATTATGGTTTAGACATGTCCCTTTAAAATACATTCCTCATCTCTGTCTCACAGCTTTGCATTCTATATCATTAACTTAATGCAGTGCATCCCTCTTTCTCAAATTCCAAAGTTGAAAGATGTGACAATGTTCTCAGTGCTCACGTGTCAACAGGTACAGACGCTCACCATGTGGAAAACAAAAATGTACCAGGACTTCAGGGGTTCCTGACCCAGGATAGGTGAATGGGGAATAGGGGAGATTAGTGTTACTGTTGGGTAACAATGATAGTTATTATTAGGTTTCAGGGAGGGTTAGTGTAAGCCCTTGTACACACGGTCGGAGATTCCGACGGAATGTGTCCTATCGGGCCGTTTTGTCGGGTATTCCAACTGTGTGTGGTCTGCATCGGACTTTTTCTGTCGGAATATCCGACGGACCAAGTTTTCCAACTTGCCGGTAAAATTTTCCGACAAAATGCTCCGATCGGACAAACTCCGATCATGTGTAGCCTACTCCGACGGACAAAGTGCCATGCATGCTCAGATCAAATTCCTAGACCAAAGCTATTGGCTACTAGCCTGAACGTAGTCCCGTCGTAACAAAATAACGTCATCACGTTATGTGCAATCGCATTTTCCGACAACTTAGTCCGACCGTGTGTATGCAACATCACTTCCGGATCTCTTCCGGAATTAATCTGTCGGAATAACTCCGACGTACTTGGTTGTCGGAATCTCCGACGGGGTGTACAAGGGCTTAGAGTTATTTTTTTAGGGGTGCATTGATGAGGGACGTTGGGGGCACAGGGAGGGTTAGTGTTAGGTTTACATGGATAATTAGTGTTAAGGGACAGGAAGGGTAAGTGTGAGCATTAGGTTACAGGAAGAGTTATTGCTAGGGTTACAGAGAGGGTTTGTATTAGGTGTACAGGAAGGCTATGGGTTATAGGGATGGTTAGTGTTAGGATACAGGGAAGACTAGTAGTAGGGCTATAGAGAAGGTTAGGGTATAGAGAGGGATAGTGGTAGGTTTGCAGGGATGGTTAGTGTTAGGGTCATAGGATAGATTAGAGTTAGGGTTACACAGAGCATTGGTGTTAAGAAAAAGTAAGGATAAGGTTACAGGGAGGGGTAGTGTTAGGGTACAAGGAGGATTGGTGATAGGGTAACAGCGAGGTGAATGTTAGGGTTAAAGGAATAGTTAGGGTTAGGGAACAAGTAGGGCTAGTGGTAGGGTACAGGGGGGATTAATGCTAAGGGTACAACGTATGTGTTAGGCTACAGGTTGTATTAGTTTAAGGGGTACAGGCAGGGTTAGGGTACAGGAAACGTTAGTGTTAGGATATAGTTAGAATTGGTATTAGAGTACAGTTAGGGTCAGCTTTAGGGGTTAAGGAAGAGTTAGTGTAGAGTTAGTGTAGGGTACTGGGAGTGTTAGTTTTAGAGTTACAAGGATAGATAGTGTTAGAGTACCGTCACGCTTGACAATAGGGCAGCGAGGTTAGTGTTAGGGTTATAGGAATGGTTAGTGTTAGGGAACAAGTAGGACTAGTGGTAAGGTACAGGGAGGGTTATTTTTAAAGTTATATACAGAGTACATGTTAGGTTGCAGGGTGGGCTAGTTTATCGGGTACAGAGAGGGTTAGGGTACAGCAAAGATTGGTGTTATGCCTTGTACACACAGTTGGAAATTCCAACAGAAAAGGTCCGATCGGATTATATTGTCGAAAAATATGATCGTGTGTGGGCTCTATCTGACTTTTTCCGTTGGAAATTCCGACGGAAAAAATGTGAGAGCATGATCTCAAATTTTCCAACAAAAAAATAAGATCGGACTTTTTCTGATTGTTTGTAGAGAATTACGATCGGACAAAGTGCATGCTCGGATCAAATTATGGGACCAAAGCTATTGGCTACTAACCTCAACGTAGTTCCATCGTAACGAACGAACGTCATCACGTTCCAAACGATTGTATTTTCAGACAACTTTGTCCGACCGTGTGTGTGCAACACCATTTTAGGAAAAAATCTGACGGATTTTGTTGTCGGAATGTCCGACCGTGTGTACAGGACATTAGGGTATAGGAAGGATTAAAGCGGGAGTCCGCCGGGAGTACACGTTTTTTTTTTTTAAAAAGCCAGCAGCTACAAATACTGCAGCTGCTGACTTTTAAAATAGTGACACTTACCTGTCCAGCGCGCCTGCGATGTCGGCACCCGAAGCCGATCTCTCGATCGTCTCTTGGGTGCTGCCGCCGCCATATTTGGTATGGGAATCAGGAAGTGGAGCCTTTCGGCTTCATTTCCCGGTTCCCTACTGCGCATGCGCGAGTCGCGCTGCGCAATGAGGAGGGACCCGCTGCCTCTGGGATCTGTGTGTTTCCCAGCAGGCAGCGGGGGACTTTCGGAAAGGGGCGTAATCTACGCCCCTTTCCGCAGAGAGCTATCCAGGAAGTGGGTGCAGATACCTGTACTGTACAGGTACCTGCACCCCCCTCCCCCCTGAAAGGTGCCAATTGTGGCGCCGGAGGGGGGGAGGATTCCAATGAGCGAAAGGTCCACTTTAGGGTGGACCTCTGCTTTAAGCAGTTAAGGTCAGTTTTAGCAGTTAAGGGAGGGTTAGCGTAGGGAACCAGAAGGGTGGGTGTTAGGGTTACAGGGAGGGTTGGTGTTTGGGTACAGGGAGAGTTAGTGTTAGGGTACAGGAGAGTTAGGGTACAGGAAAGGTTAGTATAATGGGAACCATAGGTTTGAGCATCGCTCTTTTTGCCAACCCCATAGGACTGAAGGTTACCCTGTGGATGCAATACAATCTGCTGGAGAATCTCAATAGCCAGGCAGAATCAAACAACAGGGGCTAAATTGGCAAATTCTTAAAACATTTTTTTTATTAGAGAACAGATAATTGGAAACAAATGACTAGTTCATTAAAACATTTGCTACCCCACAGATATAGTTAATGATGTGCAGAACCAACAGATTTCCTTGATGAGCAGTCTAGTCTCAGCAGCTGAGGCCCTTTACATTTTTTCCAGGCGCACCCAAGCCCACCCCACCCCACCTACATTATATAAGTGACACATTTGCGAAATTATGGAAGCAGACGAGGCAGTTAACTGTAATTCCACTTTGCAACATTCAGTTCTTTAACAATAGTTACAAAATATTGTTTACTTTGCACCTTAGGAATGTGTAATCGTGTGAATTATGTAAGTACCGACAAGGAACACATACATCTAAATCCTATTACTTACCTGTTTATTTGTTTAAAATGATGCCCTGCCAGAAAAGTGCATAAATAAGAAAAAAATAAAGTGCGATGAAAAGAAGTCGGTTATGTCTTCTAAATTTTAGCAACAAGAAAAAATAAACTTTAAAATGCACTATCTTCCCCAAAACCACCCAGACTAATGCTGGCCATACACTATGCGGAAAATTTGCCAAAACTTGGTCATTTGGCCAGTTCGTTCGTTTTTCGGCTAGTTAATGGGCACTAAATTAAATTAAATCAAAGTTTGGAAATGTTGTGCCGGACAAAACCATAAATTGAAAGATTAATGTGTTTCCCGTCCAAACTGTTTGCACTAGGTATATGTAAAAAAACGAACAAAAAATGTATTAATTTATGTCCATTGAGCGATTTATCGGTCATTACATGATGGCACTATCCTTTGCTCTCACTGCCAGATGTTTGTTTTGCGAAAATGGGTTCAGCTGGTTTTTCGTATAGTGTATGGCCAGCATAAGGCTATGAGCCCACTATACTTCTAAGCTTTCGGGGTATGTCCCCTTCTTCAAGGTCCCAGCAGGACTGATTCGCAAACGTTTTAGCAGAATATATAAAAAAAAAAAAAACACAATCTCTGAGGAAAAGGAAAAAAAAGAAAAACAAACCAACACAAATGTACATGGCAATGGTAATAAAAGACCTGGGGGGATTATAGTCAGAGAGTGGGGGTCATAAAACTTTTGGATAATGAGTAAGTCCTATTACTTACCTGTTTATTTAAAATGATACCCTGTCAGGTGAAGAAATAAGAAAAAAATAAAGGGAGATCAGTTAAAAAAAAGTTGGTTATGTCTTCTATTTTGGCAACAAGAAAAAATATACTTTAAAATGCCCTATCTTCCCCAAAACCACCCAGACTAATGCTGGCCATACACCATATGAAAAATCTGCCAAAATTTAGTCATTTGGCCAGTTTGTTAGTTTTTCGGACAGTTAATGGGCACAAAACTGATATTTTGAACTAAGAATGATACTTCTGTAGCACCCTCATGTTTAGGCAAGGTTGCTAGTATATTTACCTGCCAAGTACAGTTGCTTTGGCCAATTGATAGATCAATTGCTGCCACCCTAATTCTGTAATTCCTGCACTTCTCTTTTCTGTCACTAGATGGCTGGGTATCTAGTGGCAAAAGATTGGAGAAGGGCATTGCAAGGACAGATTAGGAATAGATTCTATGTCTCAGCCAATGGGCAGGGATCTTCTTGGGTCCCTTGGCCTGCTGGAAGAGGCAATTTATTTTGGTGAGATCAGGTGATCGGGGTTCTGTGCCACCTGGACAGCTGTCTAGGTGAACGTGTGTTATACTGCCCGGACTGTTAGGCCAGAGCCTGAGGCCTATCCTGGGACATCTGGCTGCTAGGCTGTCTGAGGACCTATCCAGAAGCAAGAGAGCAGCGGAGGGGTTGGGACTTTGGCTTGCAGTCCAACCAAAGATACGGTTCTGCCAGCCGGAGAACCAGCTGTGGTCGGAGGTAAGAGGGAAGCGATTGTCCTTAAGGGACCATCCACCTTGTTACCAGAAACCACTGAGAGTAGCTGAAGCAAGTACCAGAGCATTCTCACCAACCGGGGATGGTGAAGAATTGGGAAACTTCAGTGGGTGTTAAGCCAGGGACCCAGCCAGTGGAGGTGACACTTGCAGAGCAGTCTTGTGTGCCAAGCCAGGGACAGAGCAGGCCAGTGGTGTGACACTTGAAGAGTATCTGTGAGTGCCAAGCTAGGGACCCAGCAGGGACGCAGGGGGTGACGCTTGAGAAAGATATTCAGTGAGAAGACTGGAAGCGCTCAGGAGATCCTGTGGCAGTGAATCAGCAGGTCTAAGTGATAGACTGGGAGCCTAGTTAAGTGAAGATCTAAAAAGGAGATTGTGGAGGAAGTGAAAGAGTTCATTACAACTTGTGTTAGAAATTGTTTAAGATTGTTGCCATAGGAGACAGCGTGTCTACACATGCAGACATGGTGTCCAGCTGGGCCTTTTCCTGCATGGCTGTCTACCTATAGAAGTCTTGGAATCTGCCAATTACCATTGCATCTACTTAACTGTATCCTGACCTTAACCCTCTCTCCCACAGTTCTGTTTAAGAGGAAATTAATCTCTTTGCATTCAAGAAGTGTCTGGCGCCCATTAATCTACCTTGCATTGCACCCACCATGCCTCGTAACCCACTCTACACAGAAGGATGTCAGCTGTTCCTAACTCTGGAGGTCACCATTAGGCCTGGAGAGGCTCGGGATTTGGCTACACTTCTATTTGACACAAAACATAATGACCTAAATTTAGATATGGGTTTCCTTACTCATTATCCATAAGGTTTTACGATCCCCTCTGTGACTATCATGCCCCCCCCCCCCCCCCCCCGTCTATAGCTCTCCCTCTGCTACAAAGGATATAAATCTAATTTTTGTGCACGAACGCCCTTGCAAATCCAAATATTACCCTGTACAAGTAGTGGTGACCTCATCACTGTGCTGTATATAGCCTGATATAGCCTGTGCAGAGAACAGAGCTGTGGGAAGGGACCAGCAGGCTCCACCCACTACAGGAAGTGTGCAAAAAACTACAGAAGGGGCGGAAACAAGACCAGTCACCCAGTACAAGGAGAGAGCAGCCTTGAGAGGTCTTTATTACAGGAAGCTCCTGCACAGAGATAAAGTTTTACACTAGATTATTGCACTGAAAGAAATACATAAAGCACACCAAGATTAACCACGTCCCACCCAGCCTATAGCAGCTCTTTACCATGTGATCATCTGTGTCCAATCACAGCTGATCACGGTGTTAATAGGAAGTGCCAGTTATCTGCATTTTTCTATTCATGCTGACAGCAGCGTGAGTAGAGGAGAGCGGTAAGCGGCTTTCCTGACAAGGGGGATCTGTGCTGATAATCAGTGCAATGATTATCAGTGCAGCCCCATCAGTGATGCCTGCCAGTGCCGACAAGTTGTGCCCATCAGTGCCGTCTACATAGGCGTGCACACAGGGTGTGCCAGGTGTGCCCAGGCACACCCTAATCACCCTGTGCTGCACAGATTCCTCCTGCTGCTTGGCTGCAGAGAAAGGAACTCGGGAATCTCTGTCCTCAGCCCCTTTCTCTGTCTCAAAAGTGAGATATCAGGCATCTGTTTAGGCCCCTGATATCTCACCAAAGCCCCCCAATGATGCTCCTAAAAAATTGTAAAAGAAAATAATAAAAAATGATTGGAAAAAAAATAGTGTAAAAAATAATTAAAAAAATTTAATTGTAACATTTAATAAATAAATAAAGCAAAACTACTGACAACAGTCCCTGCCCACTGACACCATCAACTATTCCGCTGACAATGTCCATTGCCCTACTATATATATATATTTATTTATACGCATGCGTGTTTGAGCTTTGGGGTGCACACCCTAATGTAATAGGCTGCGCATACCTATCAGTGTCCATAAAGTCTGCCCATCAGTGACAACTATAAGTGCTGCAACTTAGTGCCGCCTCATCATTGCAGCCTTATCAGTGCCCATCAATGAAGGAGAAAAATTACTTCTTCTCAAAATGTTATAACCAAAATTAAGAGATACTACTTTTTCCTTTTTTTTTACATTTTTGGTCTTTTTTCATTTGTTTAGCAAAAAATAAAAAACCCATTGATGAATAAATACCACCAAAAAGAAAGTGCTATTTATTTGAAAAAAAATGATAAAAATATTTCGGTACATGTTGCATGACCGCGCAATGGTCATTCAAAGTACGACAGCGCTGAAAGCTGAAAATTGGCCTTGGCAGAAAACGGGTGAACGTGTGGTTAAATTGAAGTGGTTAAAGGAAGAATACACATGGCTCTTGTGTTTATTTGCTTATTCTGGGTTTCAGCCCCGATTGATGACCGGAAGACAGGTACACGCTAAACGAAAAAGGTCAAAACTATGGTAATAAATATAATAATAAACATGCATTCCTTATGTAGCGGATGACATTTGGGATCAAATGTCATACGCATGTAAATTTAGTTTTTGGCCTCAGAACAATAAAGGTTCTGAGGGTTAATTGTGTACGTAGGCCTTAACACAGTGTTTCTCAACTCCAGTCCTCAAGGTGCCCCAACAGGTCATGTTTTCAGACTTTCCATTATTTTTGCACAGGTGATTTGATCAGTTTCACTGCCTTAGTAATTATCACAGCCGTTTCATCTCAGGGAAATCCTGAAAACATGACCTGTTGGGGTGCCTTGAGGACTGGAGTTGAGAAACATTGCCTTAACACCAGTCTGGCCAGGCTGTATCTGGAAGTTCTGCCTGGTCATGTGAACTGTGTGGTGCACATGACACTTTAGAACCAGGTCTGGCTGGATGTTTAGGTATCGGCCTTCTTGGAGCCAATCAGTGGGAGTGCCGGGGCCCGCTGGAGAGTCTGGGAAGGGGTACTTAAGGGGGTGTTGGTCACGTGTTCGGGGTTCCAGAGTTGTTCGTGAGACCCGTGTGGTCTGGTCTGGTTCCAGGACCGGGGTAGCCCGTGAGGGGTCCCGGTTCACGGGGTGTTTGACACCCCGCAGCATGTTCCTATTAGTTGCCCCTGATAGACCTGCTTGGTCTGGGGTAGGGATCCGTCCATTCCCGAGTCTCGGAACCTGCTGGACCGAGGCGCAGTAACTGAGGGAGGATTCAAAGTGTCCGGGTGTGCTCTCGGCTTGAAGGGACACCGCAGCTCGTGGAAGTGACCGGGGGAGTACTCTTCATAAGGAGGGCCAGCAAGTGGCATCCTGAGAAGTGCCTGGTTACTGAGTTGAGAAGGACATTGATGAATTCACACTTTTCCAGTACCATTGAGGAGACAGGAAACGTTCCAGGTATGGAGGAAAAAGGTTCCTATTCACCCTTAGTTAATTGTTCAAGTTTGAGTCAACGTGCTGACTGCCATGATCTCTGGCTAGAGATCTGTTCAGCCTTGAAGTACCCAGCTGCGAGTGGCTACTCTCTGGGTGGAAATAGAGACTTTTCTAGACCTGCAGTTCAAGGTGCCTGAGTTCTTCACCCGTACCCTCTGTTCCCTAAGAGACTGTGTTAATTGAGAGTTCTTACTGCAAAATAAAACCTTTTAAAGAGGACTTCATCTGTGTCAGTTTTCAAGTCGTTGGGTATCAACCCTGGGAACCCCTAGAAGTGGAAGAGCAGGCCAAGAGAAGTTAAGCCCATAAAGTCAAAACCGCCCTGCAATGGGTTATGGCTGCTACACTTATACCAGTGATGGCGAACTTTGGCACCCTAGATGTTTTTGAACTACATTTCCCATGATGCTCATCTACATTGCAGAGTGCATGTGCATTATGGGAAATGTAGTTCCAAAACATCTGGGGTGCCAGGGATTGCCATTGCTGCCTTGTACTGTAGATGCCCCCTGTGTATGATTGAGTCTACTATATAGACATTTTGAATTGTTGGGGATTTAAATCTCAATTTCCTAGGCGGAAACACTCCTAAATAATGTGCTTTGCGATCGCTTATACTTCTAAGGTTATGTGAGGAATTACCAGATGAAATCTACAGCTTCTCATTGTTTAGTTATTATGCCTTAGAGAATTCTGGTCACACTAATCATGAAAAATTGTCTTTGCGGGTTGCCGCGATCGTCCAGCTTACACTGCATGTTGATTTCCATTATTTCAAGTTTGTTGCGTAGGTCTGGAAATAATTCCTCGAGCTGAGAGCAGTGCTTGTCAGGAGACAGGAATAATACGCTCACATCTTCCGGCACAGAGGCTTTGTAGTCTCTGTATTACGGTGGAATGTTCTGGTTATTATCTTTAGTTCCCAGTACAGTCTACCCTGCTTTATGCCGTGTGAACTTTTCGGAATGGGAAATTTACCGTTGCTCTGCTCCTTTTTATATTCTTCCTTTACAAAGTTACTGCAAAAAAAAAAAAAATTGGAATACCAAATAAAGCTTCATTTTAAATCTTTCATGAAACTTCCAGGCGTTACAGTTAAAAGCAAACAGCAGCAAAAAAAAGAAAAAAAGAATTTAACCAGTTAGAAGAAATTTGTGCTGCGGCAGGTAGAATTTTCCTGCTTATGTAGCCACCGCGCCTTAAAGAGGAGCTCCAGTCTGAAAAAAATAAATAAAAATTAAGTCATCAGCTACAAATACTGTTGCTGCTGACTTTTAACCACTTCAGCCCCGGAAGATTTGGCTGCTCAATGTCCAGGCCATTTTTTTGCGATACACCACTGCGTCGATTTAACGGACAATTGTGCGGTCGTGAGACGGTGTACTCAAAAAAAAGTTACGTTCTTTTTTTCCCCACAAACCGAGCTTTCTTTTGGTGGTATTTGATCACCTCTGAGGATTTTATTTTTTGCGCTATAAACAAAAAAAAAAGCAACAATTTTGAAAGAAACAATATTTTGTACTTTTTGCTATAATAAATATCCCCAATTTTAAAAAAAAGCTATTTTTTTCTTAGTTTAGGCCGATATGTATTTTTTTACATGTTTTTAGTAATAAAAATCGCAATAAGTGTATATTGATTGGTTTGTGCATCTACAAAATAGGAGATTTATGGCATTTTTTTTATTTTTTACTAGTAATGGCAGCAATATGCGATTTTTATTGAAACTGCAACATTATGGCAGACACATCAAACACTTTTGACACATTTTTGGGTCGATTGACAATTATACAGTGATCAGTGCTATAAAAATGCACTGATTACTGTGTAAATGTCACTGGCAGCAAAAAGGTTAAACACTAGGGGGCGATCAAGGGGTTAACTGTGTTCCCTAGTGTGTGCTCTCAAGAGTCTAAAGTGTAAGCGCCGAACTTATATGTATATTAATCTAAAAGTGAAAAAAAGGGGAACAATGAACACCAATAAGTGCACACACCTATAGCAGATGAACACAACGTAACCCCCAAATATGGGGATAATTATGACATATGATTAGAAAACTGGATAGTGAATGTAGTGATAATCAAAACTTATGTGTCAATCCAACTGGACATATACGTATATATCTCCGTGGAAAAATAACCCAAAAGATCACACTGTATCCTAATGCGACCCAAAGACTAAAAAGTGACAGCAAAATATATACCGGTAATAAGAAACATCAATGTGAACACATAAAAATGTAAATAATGCAGGTGATAAAGTCCATTAAATAAAAAAAGTGCATATATAAATCCCAATAAACTTCAGTGTCCACAGAGGTCCCACGTTACTATGACCACTGCCTATTTTCCTCTGATAGCATTGACCGACACCACAAGCTATTATTGACCCTTGAGACATATGCCTACTTGGGTCACGTCCATCTGGTAAGCCTGCGCTTCTTAAGGTGGTGGGAGCTTCACAGGGTGGAACAACATTTGGTCATAGTAACGTGGGACCTCTGTGGACACTGAAGTTTATTGGGATTTATATATGCACTTTTTTTATTTAATGGACTTTATCACCCGCATTATTTACATTTTTATGTGTTCACATTGATGTTTCTTATTATATATTTTGCTGTCACTTTTTAGTCTTTGGGTCGCATTAGGATACAGTGTGATCTTTTGGGTTATTTTTCCACGGAGATATATACGTATATGTCCAGTTGGATTGACACATAAGTTTTGATTATCACTACATTCACTATCCAGTTTTCTAATCATATGTCATAATTATCCCCATATTTGGGGGTTACGTTGTGTTCATCTGCTATAGGTGTGTGCACTTATTGGTGTTTATTGTTCCCCTTTTTTTCACTTTTAGATTAATATACATATAAGTTTGGCGCTTACACTTTAGACTCTTGATACTCTCCCAGCTAAAAACATCCCAGTTTTAGCGTGTTAGCAGCCTTCGTTTTAGTTCTATTTTTTTAATTGCTGACTACTGCGCAGTATTGTTGTATATATTTGGTTTTCCTAGTGTGTGCTCTAACTGTAGGGGGAGGGGACTGACTATAGGAGATGAGAGATCGTGGTTCCTATCTAATAGGAACTCATGATCTGTATCTCCTCTCCTCACAGAACAGGGATTTGTGTGTTTATACACACACACACGTCCCTGTTCTGCCTCTCGTGCCTGCGATCGCGCGCGGCTGGCGTTCATCCCAACCATCGGTCATGAGCATCGGCACCCCCGCAGTGCAGCGGGTGCACGCGCACCTGCTGTCACTCTGAGGCCGCGTACACACGGGCGGATTGTCTGCCCAACTAAGTTCGTCAGACAATCCGACAGACAGTCCGTCCAACTTTTGAATGAACGGACTTGACCACACACGATGAACAGACAGTCCGCTGAAAGCTTGCGCGATGACGTGTACAGCACGTACGACGGGACTAGAAATACGACGTCCAATACACTGCAATGCAACCTTTGGCGTGTAAATCCTTTCTGAGCATGCGCCATACTTAGTCCGTCCAACTTGCCTACACACGAGCGGACTGTCCGCTGAAACCAAGTTTGGACGGACAAAATTACGGAAATTCCGAAAGAAAAAGTCAGCTGAAGCCCACACACGAATAAGTTGGACGGACAATCCTCTCGTGTGTACGCGGCCTTAAAGGAGCTACAACGGTTTGCGGAATCGTGCCGACCTGCTGCAGTATGACAGCGGCTGGTCAGCAAGTGGTTAATATAAGGACACTTACCTGTTCAGGGATCCCGTGATGAGAGCACCCGAGCCAATTTGTCAATCGGCTTCAGGTGCAGGCATTGTAAATAAGGGAAACTGGCAGTGAAGCTTTCTGGCTTCACAGCCGGTTTCCTGTTGCGCATGTGCAAATCACACTGTGCTTTCTAAATGGTGCCGCCATCTTCTGTGTCCCATAAGGCAGCGGGGTGAATGAGGGGCCAGAAATGCACATGAATCTCCAATTGGCGATCTAACCCAGAAGTGGGAGCGGGTACCTGGTTTTGACCCCCCCCCCCCCCAAAAGTGCCAAATGTGGCAGTGGAGTGAGGGAGGGTGTGAACAAACGAAGCTTCCCCTTTTGGATGGAGCTCCGCTGTAATCAGTAGTATCTATTGTGACAGTGAGAGGCCTATCACTGTGAGAATGTAGGAAAATGTGACACGGGATTTGCATTTAGGGTTAATGCGAAGTTCCTGATTGTTGTTTCTGAGCAGAGAAAGCTGTGTTTTGGCTTTCTCTGGATTCTGTAGTTCTGGATCGAAACTTTAAATCCTGTGTCCAGAATTTATCAGGTGCCTTCAATCTGTATGAGTACACAGGTGTCCTGGGTTGTTATATAATCAGGTCTGAGCATAGCTCAGAGCTCCCAGTGTGGGAGACTGAAGGTCTCACCCAGGGGTCAGATTGCCCCGGCCAGAAGACGGGAGACAGAGGGTCTTAATGAGGGATCAGAGGAGCCCCTTGCCAGAAGACAGAGGGTCTCACCCAGGGGTCAGAGGGCCCCCGCCAGAAGACAGAGGGTCTCACCCAGGGGTCAGAGGGCCCCAGCCAGAAGCCAAGAGACAGAGGGCCAAATCCAGGAGACACAAGATCTCACTGAGGGGGTCAGAAGGCCCCAGCCAGAGGACAGGAGACAGAGGGTCTCATCAAGAGGTCAGAGGGCCTCAGCCAGGAGACAGGGTATCACCAAGAGGTCAGAGGTGCCCCAGCCAGAAGCCAGGACACAGAGGATCTCGCCGAGGGGGTAGAGATGCCCCAGCCAGAGGCCAAGAGACAGGGGGTCTCACAAGAGGTCAGCGGTGCCCCAGCCAGAAGCCAAGAGACAGGGGGTCCCACCGAGGGGTCAGAGGTGCCTCAGTCAGAAGCCGGGACACAGTGGTTCTCACCAAGGGGTCATAAAACCCCAGCCAGAAGTCAGGAGGCAGAGGGTTCCACTGAGGGGTCAGAGGTGCCCCAGCCAGAAGCCAGGAGACAGCAGGTCTCACCGAGGGGTCAGGGGTGCCCCAGCCAGAAGCCAAGAGACATAGGGTCTCACGATGAGTCAAAGGAGCCCTAGCCAGAAGCCAAGAGATGGGGTCTCACTGAGGGGTCAGAGGGCCCCAGCCAGGAGACAAAGGATTTCACTGAGGGGTCAGAGGTGCCCCAGTCAGAGGCCAAGAGACAGAGGGTCTCATTGAAGGGTCAGAGGTGCCCCAGTTAGCAGCCAAGGAGACAGGAGGTCTAGTTCCAAGAATCAAGTCAGCTCCTATTGGGGTGTGAGGAGAACCCCCAATCCAAAGGCCAGATGTGGGCCAGGCACTAGGGCACTAGGGCTAAGGCTAAGAGAGCCAAAGTGATCCAGGAGTGCTAGGCAAGACAGTCAAAGAGACTGGTAAGAGGAGCAGCGGTGCTGCAAACAAGCGAGCGTGTGGCTCTGTATTTTAATTGTTTGGACTTTATGTGGAAGAAGCCCCTGCGTGGACAACTAATGTGCATGTGAACTTTCTGCTTATTTAACAAGAGAGCTGCCATGCCCTAAAATACAGTTTGAGACTGGCACTACTCATTGTAAAAGCACCTGCCACTTGCGTATAATCTCCTCAATACTACAGACTTCAAAGTGGTTCTAAAGGCAGAAGGTTTTTTACGTCAATGTACTCTATGCATTAAGGTAAGCAACCTTCAGCATGCAATTCCAACTCCAGCCCCCTCCTTATACTTACCTGAGCCCGATCTCAATCCAGCAATGTGCAAGAGAGCAGCGGCTTTCTTGGCTCTCTCTCTCTCTCTACTCACTGGACAAAAAGGCATCAGCGGGAGCCATTGGCTCCTGCTGCTGTCAATCACAGCCAGTGAGGAGAAAATAGGGGCAGGGCCGAGCCCCACTCTGTCAATGGAGGGAGTATGCTCAAGTGCCCCCAGAGCTAGAAGCTTGCTATGGGGGCATTTGGCAGGGTGGAGGAGCACCGGCGGGGGAGCTCAAAAGAGATCAGGACGGCTCTGTGCAAAACCATTACACAGAGCAGGTAAGTATAACATGTTTGTTATTTTTAAAAAAAAATTTGCCTATAGAATTACTTTAACCACTTGAGCTCCGGACGATTTTAATTGTGTTCTATCATTGGTATAACTGGGCCTCATTGTTGGTGTCATTGGAGGAGTTGTGTCTCGTTGTAGTCACTGGGCCACATTGTTATGTCATTGGGAGATATTTTGCCCCATCTTTGGTGTCAATGGGAGGGATTATGCCCCATCATTGATGTCATTGGGAGAAATTGTGGCCCATCATTGGGGTCGTTGTGAGAAATTGTTCCTCTTCATTGGTGTCAGTGAGGAGAATCATGCCCCATTGTTGGTATCAGTGAATGAAATAGTGCCTCAAGGGACAGTTAAAAGCAAGGAAAGGCTGCATCTAGCCCCCCGGGCCACAGTTTGAAGATCACTGGTATAGAGCCCTGTGTTGTTCATCAATCTCAATCTTCATTGAGTTCCTATTTCCTTGCAGCTGCTTCTCCCCTCCTCTTTCTTAAAGAGGAACTGCAGTCTGTTCACATAATTTGGAATAAAAACATCTTTGCCATTCTGAAGCTTCCCTCCAACCACTAACTATATTTAACTAAAATTTTAAAATACTACTCAATTACTTCTGTAAAGTTTTTTTTTTTGCTATTATTGCTATATATAATACGTAACCAATGTATGGCGCCTATTAATTGAACGCCTGTATATAAACACTAGATGCCCCTTTAAAAAAGGAATTAATCCATTTCTGACATAAATAACATAAAAATAATAAAGGTGTGACATTCATATACAAATATCAGCAATCATATGTGAAAACGATCTTCCAAGAAAATTCCATAAGAAATATAAATTAATTAATGAATTAATCTGTTAAGTGTGATATAATCCCAACACCAAAAAAAAATCTTCCAAAGAAATTTTCCAAATCCTTCACCACTTGTGCTCAAAATATGGATTTACACTCACCAGAGGTGTTTGGCCTCTTTTTAGGTGGGTCAAAAAATGCTTTTTTTTTTTTGCTCTCACCAGCTGTTCCTCCAATTTGTTTGAGGAAACTCGTGCATCAAATAATCAGACGGGAGATAGATGGAAAATATCATAGAGTAGCATTTAATGAAAATGAATTGGTAGTATTAAAAGAGTTGGTTACACTTACAAGTATCGGTGCCCGGAAGTCGGCGCCTACATATACAGCATGTACAGGGATAGGATATCGCCGCCTCTACCAGCATAAAGCCGTCATGCGTTCCAAGCCTCACTCTCAATTTTCTGGGCCAGACGTGACGTCACACAAGACCCGGAAGTGACGGTTCCACACTATGCTCCGACATACATTTCGCCCAAAATAGCGTCTTCAGGAAGTGGGACCTTTTTGTATAATGCCGCATACACACGACTGGACTTTTCGTCGGACTAGGTCCGACAGTCTTCCCGACGGACTTTCGGTGGGGGTCCGATGGACTTTCTGAACGAACGGACTTGGCCACATGTGATCAGACTAAGTCTGTTCGAAAGTCCGTTCGTTTTGAACGTGATGACGTAAACGGGACTAAACAAGGAAGTTCAATGGCCAGTAGCCAATAGCTGCCCTTGCGTCGTATTTGGTCCATCGAACTAGCACACAGACGAACGGTTTTCACGATTTTTAGTCCGTCGGACAGATTTGAAACATGTTTTATTTCTAGGTCTGTCTGACTTTTGGGGGAAAAAAAAGTCCGCTGGAGCCCACATTGAATTGTCCGACGGATTCCGGTCCACCAGACCAAGTCTGCCGGAAAGTCCGATCGTGTGTACGTGGCATTATTAGTACAATGACAGTGCAAATTTTTAGCACTGATCACTGTAAAGTGTCAAAAGTGTCAGCCAGTGTCAGAATGTCAATATCACAGTCCCGCTATAAGTCACTGATCGCCACCATTACTAGTAAATAAATAAATAAATAAATAAAAATATTCCATAGGTTGTAGACGCTATAACCTTTGTGCAAACCGATCAAAATACGATTATTGGAATTATTTTTTTACCAAAAATATGTAGCAGAATACATATTGGCCTAAATTTGTAAAGAAATTCGATTTATTTAATTTTTTTTTTGGGATATGTTTTATACCAAAAATTAAAAAATGTGTGTCTTTTTTTGTTTATAGTGCAGAAAAAAAAAAAAAGCAGCGGTGATCAAATACCATGAAAAAAAGCTCTATTTGTGGGGGGAAAAAAGGACATACATTTTATGTCCTCAAATTACAAAGAGCTTTTTTTCCATGGTATTTGATCACCATTTTTTTGCGTTATAAACACACAAAAAAACAAGCAATTTTGAAAAAAAAACACAAATGTTTTACTTTTTGCTATAAAACATATGCAATAAAAAAAATCAAATTACAGTGTCGTACACTGTACAGTGTTACACGACAGTGCAATTGTCAGTTACAGTAACAGTGTCGTAAGGGGGGGTAAATCTTCCGCAGTGGATAATTAGCAAACTCCACATATTAGATCAAAATACATAGCTCAAAGAAAGAAAAAAAACACAGAAGCGATCAAATACCACCAAAAGAAAGCTCTATTTGTTGGGGAAAAAGGGACATAAATTGTATTTGGGTACAGCGTCACACGACCGCGCAATTGTCAGTTAAAGTAATGCAGTGCCGTATAGCAAAAAATGGCCTGGTTGTGAAGTGAGGTAAATTATCTGGAGGTCAAGTGGTTAGGGGGGTGAGCAATTGGGGGCAGTAAAAACAAGGCTTAACTGCGTTTGTTTATTGCCCCTAACCACAAATGACCGAAAAGCCCTACAGCTGGCGGATTCCATGCATGAAGAATTGTTCAGGTTTTCCACTACTATCCTGTGATTTATAACGGTAATATTTCCCCTTCTTACCTTACTTCATATTTATTCTCTGATGAATACAGGCATTGGTTAACACCCATATATCTTTTTAATTAAGGGAATAAAAGGAAGCTGCTCAAAGTTCCTCGCCCGCCCCGCCACTTATCTTGGCGCTGGACTCATTTGCATGTAACAAAGTCGGGTTATTACATCGTTCATGCAATCACTTATTGTTTGCTTGATAAAGTGCCTACTTTTACATTGATAGCTTTTCTCACCAACCATCAAACATGTACTTGATCAAGCAAAAAATGTGAATACTAAATACATCCCACGCCTTCATTGGGCATGCTGGAGCTAAATGAAGCTGGCAGGAAAGTACGTACTTCAGGTTCCAAGTTCCTTCAATTAGCCGTTCTGGAAGAGAGGCAGACCCGGTGGTCAGCGGTCAGGTACACTTGTTATTACTTGAATCAAGACATTGAAGTTTCTCCAGGGAAATGGAAAAGGAGGATGTTGTTTTAGGAGCAGAAGTTCTGGAAATGACTAAATACAACATGTTGGGGGTCAATTCACAGTTAAATAACCGCTAATAAAATGGGGTAAAATAAAACTTGCGTCAAATCAGTTTTGAAAGTGCAATTCACAAAAAATGTTGCGTTTAAATAACGAATGCTGTATTTTTTTCGAATGTGTGGTAATTACTGCATTTTTTTTATGCAGTAATTTACCGCATTGAGCTGGTTGCTAAGGAGCGGGCTGGGAAGCCGGCCGTCGAGTACCTAACAACGGATGACTCATCACCTGTCAGCGGGTTTCCCGCTGACAGGTGAATGTTAAAAAAACATGACACCCCCCCCCCCCCCATCCTGATCTGCCGGGCTGCATGCTTGGGTAATTGTCTGGTATAAAATTTGGGGGTGGGGTCCGTCTTTTCTTTCAATTTTGATGTGAGGTTCCCCTTAAAACCCATATAAGACCCTTTCTAATCAGATGTAGTTAATCACAAGAATCCCCGTTTACATCAGTGTCAACAGAGTTCCCCTTTAGATCTGAATCCACAGAGTTCCCCTTTAGATCTGAATCCGCAGAGTTCCCCTTTAGATCTGAATCCGCAGAGTTCCCCTTTAGATCTGAATCCGCAGAGTTCCCCTTTAGATCTGAATCCGCAGAGTTCCCCTTTAGATCTGAATCCGCAGAGTTCCCCTTTAGATCAGAATCCGCAGAGTTCTTGCAGGCACTGTTGGATTGGTACCCACAACTTTTTCTCTGGGAGTGGGAATTCCTCCTCTGCCAGCGCACGCAAAAGCATAATGCAGCATTTCTCGAAGCAAGGCCTGGAAGTGCTCCATTCTGACAGCCCTCAGTGACGGTGGTAACATTTCCGCCATTTTGTGTTTGTACCGGGGGTCTAAGTACGTTGCCACCCAGTACTGCTCCTTGACCCTTATGCTTTTTATACGGGGGTCCCTGTTAAAACACTGGAGCATGAAGGCCCCCATTTGCACTAAACTGGAAGCGGTGTAGTGGCCTGGCTCCTGCTCATCATCCAGGATAATGTCATCCTCCTTGTTCTCCTCTCCCCATCCACGCACAACAACAGGGATCCCAGAAAGGTTTAAAGCATGCTCTTCTTGCTCCTGCTCATCCGCCCCAGCACCATCCTCCTCTGACTCCTCTTCAGACTCCTGTTGTTGACTTGTCTCAGGGTAGCCCCCCCTGGGAATTCATCGAGCATTGCGACTTCCTCATCTTCCCGCTCCTGCTCCTTCACGGCTTGATCAATGACACGACGCAATGCACGCTCCATAAAGAAGGCATAAGGTACCATGTCACTGATGGCGCCATGGCTGCGACTGTTTGGTGATCTCATCAAATGGCCGCAGAAGTCTGCATGCATCGCGCATGAGCAGACACTGGCACGGTGAAAAAAAAAACAGCTCCCCAGAACCTGTTCTGCCGCAGAATTCATACAGGTAGACGTTAACTGCACGTTTCTGCTGGAGCAGCCTATCAAGCATATAGAAGGTTGAGTTCCATCGCATCGGACAATCGCAAATAAGACGCCTGACCGGCAGATTGGGTCGCCACTGAATGTCAGCAAAGCGAGCCATGGCCGTGTAAGATCTTCTGAAATGGGCCAAGATTTTCCTTGCCTGCCGCAAGATGTCCTGGACCCCAGGTTATTTGACAACGAATCGCTGCACAACCAAATTTAAGACGTGTGCCATGCATGGCACGTGTGTAATTTTGCCCTGTTTCAATGCGCTAAGCAGATTGGCACCGTCACACACCACTTTACCAACTGTCAAATTGAGCGGTCTTAGTCACTGATCTGCCTGTGAACGCAAAGCTGAAAGGAGTGCAGGGCCAGTGTGGCTCTTGGCTTCCAGGCACAACAGATGCAGCACGGCATGACAACGTCTCACCTGGCATGTCGAATAGGTTCTGGGGAGCTTGGGCGGCGCAGCGGAAGAGACGCTAGCAGCGGAAAAGGAGGAGTCAGCCGAGGAGGAGAGGGAGGAGGATGGAGTAGGAGGAGGAGAAGAGGCAGGCCTGCATGCAATCCGTGGCAGTAAAATCAAATCTACACGGGTGCCACGGGTTACATGCTTGACGGCCATCAGAAGGTTCACCCAGTGGGCAGTAAAAGTGATATACCTTCCCTGCCCGTGTTTGCTAGACCTCGTGTCTGTGGTCAGATGTATCTTGGCACCGACACTGTGTGCCAGAGATACATTCACTTGCCGCTGAACATGGCCATATAGCTCTGGGATGCCCTTCTGTGAGAAATACTTCCTTCCTGGGACCTTCCATTGTGGTGTTCCGAGTCCACCAGTTTATATGGCAGTAGTTGGCGGACTATCAGTTCTGACAAGCCAGCCGTCAACCGTTGGGCAAGAGGGTTATCCGGCATCATCATTTTTTTACGCTCGAACATTTGGCCCACGGAAGCCTGCCTTTTTGCAGAAAAACGTGAGGATGGTGTGATAGAAGGTGGAGTGGAGGCCAATTGTGAGGACAGAGGAGAAGGAGAAGTAGAAGACGAGGCTGGACGGTGAGAGCCGTCTTTGTGTGTGGCTTTGTGTGTTCCGTTGCTCCCACTGGGCTCGGTGATGGCAGCTCATGTGCCTTCTTAAGGCGGTCATCCCTAGGTGAGTGTTGGGCTTACCGCGACATATGTGTTAACTGCAAATATTGCAGATGGCAACACTATTTATTGTCAGCAGCGGACACGTTAAAAAAAGCCCACACTGCGGAGCCATGTGCCGGCGTCCTGGGAGCGCCAGATGTGACTGTACATGGTTGATGCCTCGCTCCTGATACGTTCTGTAAGGATTAAGGGGTGTCAAAATAAAATGTTTGACCTTATGTCTTACTAATTACTTGTATTTCTCTCTGTAAAATAAGGATTCATCATCTTTAGTCACGTACTCATCAAGAAGAGGCCGCATCAGCCCTAAAAAGCAGTCTACGCCCAGAAGATTGTCTTATCAGCTGATAACACTCGGAGAATTGTCTTTACTTTGAAAATGTTGTTTTTTTTACATTTGCTGATGTTTGCCCTTTTCTGTCTATAAAAGATGTAATAAAGAAGCCTCAGAGCCACAGTCAGTCAGAGACAGTCAGAGTTAACGACGGACTTCTGAGCAGAAATACTGAATAATATCTCTGTGTCTCTTTGCTTGGATAAGAACTCTAACTAACAATTGGGAAACGGTAACATAACCTGACAAATAGGTGACTTGTTGAGGTCACACCTAACATTTCTGGCGCCGCGAACACGGACTCGCTGAAGAAACTACAAGAGGCGAACGAACATAAGGACGGAACAAAGAGGCTGGGCACATCAAAGAACCACAGACAAATCCTGCGCAGGTAAGAAAAGCTTTATTTTCTTATAAACTCTGTGCTTCTTAGATTTGTGCCCACCTGATCTGTCTGAATTGTTCTTCAGGTAAACACCAACCTCTGTAGTAAGTGGGTCTTGAACTTAATATTTTGGCTTATGTTACCGTTGTTTCTTGTCTGTCTACTTGTCATCTGTCTGTTGTGACTGAGATAAGCTCTGTTTGTATGGTGTGAATTGAAACATATATCATCCCAATGGGTAACGGAATGCGCCCTTAACTCGTAAGAGTACTTTGGGGGTCCGACACTTAAGTTTGATATACGCTTTTTGATTCATGAGCCTAAAAACGGGTTGAAAGTATAAGTCCTGACTGCCTCAATAAAGCAGGAATAAGAAACGAATGCTGAGAGATTCCATGGTAATGGGACGGAAATAAGGTCTCCACAAAGTCCCGGAGACCTAGTCATATGTGTTTGGCCACCAAAAGGGAATGCTTGTATATGTTGTAGCCGTCAGTCTGGTCATAATATTTGTCAGTTGGCTAGCATATAAGGTAATTCGATTTCAGAAATCTCATCTAGGAGAGGTTTTTAGTATTTTGGCACCCTAGGAGGAGAAGGCAACGAGACACTTAGTAAGTGATCCAAACGCCACCTAGGCAGGACTGTCAAAATGGGCCAGACACATGGTAAACCCCAGGAGGAATCTCAGAAATGTTATGCTGTTAAAGACATAATTACAATGTTGTATGGGAAGGATAAGGCACAGGGCACAAATAGGATTCTCAAGAAATTGGGGATGGATGGAGAAAATGGGCTAAGTGTAGAAGGTTGGGAAGAAATAAAGAAAGACAGACAGGGAGAGATATTGCAGAACGGATGGGTATCACAAATACAATGTTTAATTAAGGTTTCCAACAGGGCTAAAGAGGAGGGATGGGAGTATTGTCAGGAAAAGGGTGGATGGGATATGAAGGTCCGACGCAAAAGTCTTCCTTCTGCTCCCGGCGATAGGGTAAATACGGGAGATACTCCACCTCCTTATAACACTACCACACCAGGTAATGAAAGACCAAAACTTTATCCTTCCTTAAGAGGAAGAGGATGGGTATGCCGAGTATGCGGTATCCAGAACCCAGACTGGGCACAGGAATGTGTACATTGCGGCGCTCAAAGACCAGAGCCCGTAGCTCCAGTCCATAGTCGGACTAGGGTAATACAAGTAAATAATCCAAATGCGGGTCAAGCAGGACAGCCACCTACAGTGACCCGACAAGTCGTTCTGAGGACATGGACACCTTGGTCGGCTGACACTCTTATGGCATTAATACAGAATGCTCCTGATCCCGTAGCAAAACCTGCCGCATTCTGTAGATTCGTGACACAATTACTAGACACACATAAAGCAACTTGGCAAGATGGGGAAGATATATGTAGACATAAAATGACACTGACAATGTTTAATCAATTTATGAATGAAATTGCTCCACATAGACCACAAGGGGATCCAGCGGCAGATCCGCCAGGAGTACATCCTCGTCATATAGACTCTAGACCCCTGTTTATTGCTCAGTTACGAGAATTTTGCCAAGGGAAACAGCAGGAAAGGGGTTCGACAGCGCCCATAAAACAGGCCCCAGGTCAGACTGTTACAGAATTTTACCTCAACATGGAAAGCATGATGGCTGACGAAGGTCTAGATTTAGCCTTACCCGTCACCATTAGGGCTTTCAATCGACAGTTTATGGAAGGACTAGTACCCCAAATAGGTGACAAACTGAAGGCATGTACTCCCGAATGGAGAGCCATACGGGACAGAGGAACATTGTTGCAGAAAGCACAAGGCATAGAGGCTGATTTAGCAGAAACTAAACCCAGAAGGACACCGGGAGTTAACACTGTTGCCCGGGTCAATGAAGGAGGGAATTCCTCCCGTAAACCTCTTACCTGTTATTACTGCAACAAGGTGGGACATATAAAAAGAGACTGTAGGAAAAGGATAAAAGACGAACAGGAAGGAAACACGGACAGAGACACGAGGGACTACAGACAGAGGCGTACCAATGATAGGGACGATCCGACCGCATGACTTGCCCCAGTCCTAGCTGAATCAGAGAACAAAATGCTCCACATGTTGATGAAGGTGGAAGGTAAACATATTCCTTGTTTGGTTGACACAGGAGCGTCACGCAGTCTGTTGTCTGATTCAGTAGTCCCTCCACACATGACGTCCCGTGACACCATACCCATAAGTGGTTATGACGGTCTTTTGTCCGATGCCCCACTGACTAAACCTTAAAAAGTAAAAATAGGGGGAATGGCAACCGCCTGACACTTGTGTATTGTTGCAATATGTAGATGACCTATTGTTATGTTGTCCGGATAACGATACTTGTTTAAAAGCCACTCTCTCATTGTTACAATTCCTGGCTGAAAAAGGGTGCAAGGTGAATAGAACTAAGTTACAGGTATGCCAGAAAAAGGTTGTCTTTTTGGGCCACTGTATATCCCAGGGTACTCGACATCTCACTGAAGACCGAGTCCAGGCCATAAGACAAATGAATATCCCACGCAACTTTAAGCAACTTCGTATGTTTCTGGGAATGGTATCATATTGTAGACAATGGATACCACATGCCAGTTCTCTGATGCAGCCATTATATGATTGCTTGAAAATAGTACCCTATGTACTCACAGAAGCAGGTCATGAATCTTTTAGCACCTTAAAAAGGTTACTAATTTCGGCACCTGCGATCGGGATCCCTGATTATACCAAAACATTTCATTTTTACATTGCTGAAATCACGGGACACGCAACAGGGGTGTTGACACAACAACACATCAAACAAAGGCCGGTAGCATACTTCTCGGCGGCTCTCGATCCTGTCTCTAGAGGATCACCGTCCTGTGTACGAGCAGTTGCAGCAGTGTCAATTATCATTGACAAATCCTCAGAAATTGTCTTAGACAATCCTGTAGTGGTACATACCACACATGACATACACGCCATCTTATCACAGGTCCAACCAAAACACATATCAATGGCAAGGCAGCTGCGTCTACAATGCACTTTGCTCCTACCCCCCAATGTTACCTTTCAGCGATGCACTTCTTTTAACTTAGCACAGCTTTTACCATTACAGACAGATTTGACAGGGGGGAGTAATGATGATAATGGTGTAGACACAGCACAAGATACTCAGGATTCTGACACACTTTCATTTCATGACATAACATCTGATGAACACGATTGTTTCCAACTTATGGAACAAGAAACCACGGGGTTCCCACATGTCACAGACATACCCATTGCAAATGCAGAACACACACTGTACATAGATGGTAGTAGATTTGCCGATGACAAAGGTAAATATCACACAGGTTATGCTGTGGTAACGGACACACAGGTAATTGAGGCAAAGTCACTACCAGCACACATGTCGGCATAAGAAGCGGAACTAACCGCTCTAGAGAAAGCCCTAGAACACTTAGAGGGACAAGAAGGGAACATTTACACTGATTCCGCATACGCCTACGGTGTGGCACATGATTATGGCCACATATGGAAAGCTAGAGGTTACCTTACAGCAGCAGGCACACCTGTTAAACATGGTGAAGGAATCAAAAGAGTCCTGAACAATCTTCAAAAGGTTATAAGAGTAGCCATCATGAAGATAGCGGCACACACGAGCGCAAAAACAACTGAGGCAAAAGGAAACGCATTTGCAGATTTAACTGCAAAGAAGGCAGCTCTAGGGGAAGTAAGCCCTGAGACCTTAGCCACGGTACAGGTGAGTATGCCCGAAACCACATGGCAGCAGCTAATGGAACTACAGGAACAAGCAGGGGCTATTGAGAAGGACCGTTGGGTTAAGGAGGGAGCTGCACCAGGCCTTGACAATGTATGGAGAGAAGGAGACAAAATATGTCTACCCGCTTCTCTATACCCCGCAATGGCAGCGGCTGTTCACTTACCCACTCATGTCAGCTCCAATTCTATGTATAGGATTGTAAGCCAAGGATGGCTAGCCCCTGGATTCAGTAGTACTGCAAGGAACTACTGTGCTGCATGCCAAATCTGTCTGATTAATAACCCAGGACAGAGAGTGAAAACCCCACGTAAACATCAGGTCCGGGCCCAATATCCTTTCAGAGACTGCAGATTGACTACATACAAATGCCTAAGAGCGGCCCCTTTGAATTTGTTCTCGTGTGCATCTGCCTATTTTCAGGCTGGTCCGAAAGTTATCTTGTGAAATCAGCTACGGCAAAAGCCACCGCCAAGAAACTGATTACTGAGCTGATACCTAGGTTTGGTCTCCCAGAAACAATAGAATCAGATAGGGGGACACATTTCACGGGAGAAATAATGCAAAATGTGATGGCAATGTTAGGGGTTCAACAAAGTTTTCATACTCCTTACCACCCACAGAGTTCAGGATCAGTAGAAAGAGTAAATGGTACAATCAAGCTGAAAATACAAAAAGCTATGCAGGAGTTGAACAAACCATGGCTTGAGTGCCTAGCTTTAGCTTTGTTCTCTATTAGGTACACCCCAACAGGAAAAACAGGGTTATCCCCATATGAAATACTGTTTGGAAGTGCACCTAGATTAGGTTTATATTTTCCTCAAAGTATGCAATTACAATGTGATAGTTTAACTACGTATGTAATACAGTTGCAACAGCGTCTGACTAAAATCCACAAGAGTGTGTATTCTTCTCTTCCAGACCCTAATTCTGTCACAGGTACTCACGATCTACAACCAGGAGACTATGTGTATGTAAAGAAACATACCAGAAAGACACTGGAACCAAGGTTTGAAGGTCCTTTCCAGGTGCTATTGATTACAGCAACCTCAGTGAAATTGGAAGGGAAACCTACCTGGATCCACGCTTCTCATTGTAAAAAGGAGCCAGTTGGCAAATGACAACATGTATCTTTTTATTGTTTCAGTAATTCTGGCTAATAGTTTGGTTACCTCACAGAATAAAATACACAAGGATGAAGGATTTTCTAAAAAAAATGTTATTACTGAAGTTTAAATATGCTTATGCCCAGAAGTCAGGATATGAGAAATGTTGGATTTGTAGCAAATTACACCCCAGCACAGCAAGTATACCACTGATGGCAGTTCCTATAAACTATACTGATCTTGCTAACAGTAGCATTAACATAATTAAAACAAATACCAGTGAGACAGTAATGTTTAAGTCAAATGGTCTCGCCTTTTTCCCTGATTGGTGTTTCAACTTAGGGAACACAACGGGAGGAAATGGAGAATGCCAAGACAGCAAGTTTAATTTGTCCATTGTCGTATTAAATGGAAGCTTCTATCCCAGTAATTCCAGCACACACCAGACATTATCTGACTTCCTCACTAACATTGTGGATAATAATGTTAGGTGGTTAGTATCCAACTTATCCCTCTATGGATACACCTCTCGTTATAGAAATGATATCAGTTCAAGATCAGTAGCTCTAGGAAATAATATATATATCTGTTGTGAGGATAAATGTTATACTTGGATACCTAGAAAAGCTCAGGGATGGTGCTACCTCGCAAGTTTAGTACCAGTAATGGGAGTAGTAGGTGATGAACGAGGTGATCACCTATTAGAAGCTAGCATGCATCCTAGATATCCCCTCAGGTATCGTAGTAAAAGAGAAATATTCCTGAAGAAGGACATGGCATGGGCTTGGTTCCCATCCTGGACAGGATGGGGTATAGACTTAATGAAACGACTAAATAACTATACAGGAATTATTAATGATGTTTTGGAGAAAAACTCTGATGACATTACTAAGTTAAATCTGGAGACCAGAGCCATCAGACAACAATTAGAATTACATGAATTAGCAATTGAAAGTATGAGTGCAGCATTGACAGGACTCTGTGAAACTACTGAGGACTATGAGTGCTGTACTTGGATACATAACACCAGCATTGAGGTACCTGATTATTATGACATCATTGCACAACACCGTACGGAAGTAAAGAATTTACAAGAGAAGGCCCGAAATATTGGTCGCGACTGGGATCCGTTTGGTGGAACTTTTAGTTTCTCAGGGTTATTCTCTTGGGTTAAGAAGGCAGCAATGACGATTATAGTGGTGCTCTTATTCGTATTTTTCTTTTATGCATGCTTTAAACTGCTCATATGCTTTTGCAAGAAAGCCAAGGTAAATGATGCGGAAAAGATGTAACTTTTGTGAAGATAGGTAGATTTAGTTTCTTGACATCACCCATCTGTCAGAAAAGCCACTCTTCCTGAATTTTAGATGTTGGTACTGTCCAGGGGGATGGGTGTATACCCCTCTGACAACTCGCGGTCAGGGAGAGTACTCTGGATATAGGCTGACTAGAACTTGTTCAGGTGGACCCAGGGCAAGAGGGAGGGGTGATGTCAAAGGGGGAAATGTAAGGATTAAGGGGTGTCAAAATAAAATGTTTGACCTTATGTCTTACTAATTACTTGTATTTCTCTCTGTAAAATAAGGATTCATCATCTTTAGTCACGTACTCATCAAGAAGAGGCCGCATCAGCCCTAAAAAGCAGTCTACGCCCAGAAGATTGTCTTATCAGCTGATAACACTCGGAGAATTGTCTTTACTTTGAAAATGTTGTTTTTTTTACATTTGCTGATGTTTGCCCTTTTCTGTCTATAAAAGATGTAATAAAGAAGCCTCAGAGCCACAGTCAGTCAGAGAAAGTCAGAGTTAACGACGGACTTCTGAGCAGAAATACTGAATAATATCTCTGTGTCTCTTTGCTTGGATAAGAACTCTAACTAACAATTGGGAAACGGTAACATAACCTGACAAATAGGTGACTTGTTGAGGTCACACCTAACAGTTCGCAGTCTGCTTTGTCCTTCCTGTGCAATCTAAGTTCTTCCTGCTTCTCCTCCCTATCTGCTGGTCCATATCTCCCTCTGAACTCCCCTCCTCTTCCTCTCTTGTGGGCACCCACGTGACATCACTAGACACGTCATCATCGACGTCACCTTCCCTACCGCTGTAATTAGAGATCTCGGAGTAGGCAGCAACAGCGGGGACCAACCTCTTCCTTGGGCTGATCTGAGTACTGTAGTCAGACTGCTGAGTGGCAGTTGTTGCTACCTCCTCTTCCTGATCCAATACCAAGAGTGGCTGCGCATCGGAAATGTCTTGATATGGATCGGAAAATAATTCCTGTGACTCAAGCGGAAGGTATGTAGTGGTGTTGATAGTAGTTTCTTTGGGGGTGCACATAGCAGAGAGTGAAGAAGAGGGTGCAGATCGAGAGGATGAGGAGGGTTTAGAAGAGTAAGACTGAGTGAGCCACTCAACCAAGTCTGGTGCGTCCTTTGATGTAATCGCATGCCCCTTCTGCAATTTGCCACTTTGGCTCAAGCCTGTTGCTCCTGCCCTACCCCTACCACCCCTGCAGAAGGGCCTGCCTCTTCCTCTGCCTGTCATTTTTTAAATGACCCTGTGACAAAAGTCTCTAGAGAAGTGCAGTATGTATGTGGAAGAAGGTATATAACACCCCGCTTCAATCTGTCGTTTTTGGGGGCCACTGGTCTATCACACCAGTTATAATACTTTTTTTTTATTGCGTTTGTCACTCTTTGTAGTATGGCTGCAGAACTGCTCAGCGGTCACAATGCTGCACAGTGGAAATGCACTATACTATGCTTTCTATATGTGCAAGTATTTTATACGTGTATTACACCCCTATATACTGCACACCAAATAGTACACCTATACCAGTCCTTACAAGGACCTTTGTGGACTTAGTAGCTAGTGATTTGCAGACTGTCCCTCAGCCCCTACACTGATAAAAGACTGCTGCAGAATAGGGCAGCAGCAGTGCACCACAACCCTATATATATCGTACACCTATACCAGTCCTTACAAGGACCTTTGTGGACCTAGTAGCTAGTGATTTGCAGACTGTCCCTCAGTCACTACACTGATAAAGGACTGCTGCAGAATAGGGCAGTAATCTGCAGCACAGCCCTGCACCAGCACCCTATATATTGTACACCTATACCAGTCCTTACAAGGACCTTTGTGGACCTAGTAGCTAGTGATTTGCAGACTGTCCTTCAGTCACTACACTGATAAAGGACTGCTGCAGAATAGGGCCGTAATCTGCAGCATAGCCCTGCACCAGCACTAGGGTTGCCACCTTTTCTTCAAGCCAAACCCGAACACTTTAGCGGTGCATGGCAAATTTTTTTGTGCTATACTCTATAGGATTTTAAAGACCAGGAGGAGAGCAATAATGCGTCGCACTTAGCACTCCGAGGCAAACAGTTTGTGTGGCCAATTTTAACAGGTGGCAATGGATTGGTGTCCGACTATCTTGGTAACTTGCGAAGCCACAGTTCGATCTGAATAATGTGACTGGGTCTTAGGCAGAAATTCAGACACAATTGAAAACCTGAGCTATTCAAGTGGACCCCACACAGGTGGCAATCCTAGGCGACATAATACAGGGGTCAGTATCACCCCCCCCCCCTTTTCAATACAGGGGA
Source organism: Lithobates pipiens (assembly GCF_037356315.1). Taxonomy (NCBI): domain Eukaryota; kingdom Metazoa; phylum Chordata; class Amphibia; order Anura; family Ranidae; genus Lithobates; species Lithobates pipiens. The sequence continues at coordinate 39,725,960 of NW_027507758.1, forward strand.
CAGTGTTAACCCCCATAACATAGGGTCAGTGTCACACACTTAATATAGGGGTCAGTATTACAACCTCCATAATACAGGGACCCCCATAGAGGAACCCATTAGATCAGAATCCCTTTATATCAGTCCTCCCCTTAGAGACCCAAAAAATATAAAATTGAAAAAAAAATGCAGCACAACCTCAATAATTGTGAATGATGGTGGAAACCCCCAAGGATAATCCAAGTATTAATACACTCCAATCTTTAAAAAAAAAAAAACATACGTATTGTTAATTTCCATACACATACAATAGTGTATGAATAATGGTGTAAATCCAGTCCACAATGTGTTGTGCTAATATCCAATTTATAAACACCTTTTGAGTTGGATACGTTGTATATTAGCACAACACCTTGTGGAATGGATTTACACCACTATTCATACACTATTGTATGTGTGTGGAAATTGAACAATATGTATGTTTAAATAAGATTGGAGTGTATTAATACTTGGATTATCCTGGGGGGTTTCCACCATCATTCACAATTTATTTTTTCACATTTGAATTGATATAATTATAAGGGGAGGTTGCACTGCATGTTTTATTTTTATTTTTTTAGATCAGGGTCCCCTATATCAGATTCCCTTTAGAGACCAGTCTCAGAGGAGAGGGGGGTCTGGCAGAGAAGAGAGGGGGGTCTGAGAGAGAAGAGAGGAGGGTCTGACAGAGAAGAGAGGGGGGTCTGACAGAGAAGAGAGGGGGGTCTGACAGAGAAGAGAGGGGGGTCTCACAGAGAAGAGAGGGGGGTCTGGCAGAGAAGAGACCAGTCTCTAAAAAGGGGGTTTATATAAGGACACTGATCCTTATATCATAATGTGGGTCTCTAAAGGGGGTGCTTATATAAAGAGAGTTCCCCTTATCTAATAGAGGTCTCCAAGTAGGGGGAGGGGGTGCTGATATAATAGGGGGTCTCTAAGTGATCAACAGCAGTCAGAACCCCCCTCCCACAGACTCCCTCCATTAGCTCAGATTCCCCTTCCCTTATATCGGTCCCCCCCTAGATAGATCAGGGATCCCCACATCAGTGTCCCCTGCCCTGAAAGACCCCCATTAGACTGCCTTACCGAGAGCTGCTTCGAGCCAGGAAGTGTGGGAGCTGGAGCATTCACTCACAGGCTGCTGTTAAATGATTAGGGTCCCCATCACCTGAGGAGGGAAAGAGGTGGGGGGAGGGAGGTAAAAAAGGGGCAGGAGAGAGATAGAGATACAGGAGAGAGGGGGGTCTGGCAGAGAGGAGAGGGGGGTCTGGCAGAGAGGAGAGAGAGACAGGAGAGGGGAAGGGGGGTCTGGCAGAGAGGAGAGGGGGGTCTGGCAGAGAAGAGAGGGGGGTCTGGCAGAGAGCAGAGGGGGGTCTGGCAGAGAGGAGAGGGGGGTCTGGCAGAGAGGAGAGGGGGGACTGGCAGAGAGGAGAGGGGGGACTGGCAGAGAGGAGAGGGGGGACTGGCAGAGAGGAGAGGGGGTACTGGCAGAGAGGAGAGGGGGGTCTGGCAGAGAGGAGAGGGGGGTCTGGCAGAGAGGAGAGGGAGGTCTGGCAGAGAGGAGAGGGGGGACTGGCAGAGAGGAGAGGGGGGACTGGCAGGGGGGACTGGCAGAGAGGAGAGGGGGGACTGGCAGAGAGGAGAGGGGGGACTGGCAGAGAGGAGAGGGGGGACTGGCAGAGAGAGAGACAGGAGAGGGGGGTCTGGCAGAGAGGAGAGGGGGGACTGGCAGAGAGGAGAGGGGGGACTGGCAGAGAGGAGAGGGGGTCTGGCAGAGAGGAGAGGGGGGTCTGGCAGAGAGGAGAGGGGGGTCTGGCAGAGAGGAGAGGGGGGTCTGGCAGAGAGGAGAGGGGGGGGTCTGGCAGAGAGGAGAGGGGGGTCTGGCAGAGAGGAGAGGGGGGACTGGCAGAGAGGAGAGGGGGGACTGGCAGAGAGGAGAGGGGGGACTGGCAGAGAGGAGAGGGGGGTCTGGCAGAGAGGAGAGGGGGGGTCTGGCAGAGAGGAGAGGGGGGACTGGCAGAGAGGAGAGGGGGGTCTGGCAGAGAGGAGAGGGGGGTCTGGCAGAGAGGAGAGGGGGGACTGGCAGAGAGGAGAGGGGGGACTGGCAGAGAGGAGAGGGGGGACTGGCAGAGAGGAGAGGGGGGTCTGGCAGAGAGGAGAGGGGGGTCTGGCAGAGAGGAGAGGGGGGACTGGCAGAGAGGAGAGGGGGGACTGGCAGGGGGGTCTGGCAGAGAGGAGAGGGGGGACTGGCAGAGAGGAGAGGGGGGACTGGCAGAGAGGAGAGGGGGGACTGGCAGAGAGGAGAGGGGGGGCTGGCAGAGAGGAGAGGGGGGACTGGCAGAGAGAGAGACAGGAGAGGGGGGTCTGGCAGAGAGGAGAGGGGGGTCTGGCAGAGAGGAGAGGGGGGACTGGCAGAGAGGAGAGGGGGGTCTGGCAGAGAGGAGAGGGGGGTCTGGCAGAGAGGAGAGGGGGGCCTGGCAGAGAGGAGAGGGGGGACTGGCAGGGGGGTCTGGCAGAGAGGAGAGGGGGGACTGGCAGAGAGGAGAGGGGGGACTGGCAGAGAGGAGAGGGGGGACTGGCAGAGAGAGAGACAGGAGAGGGGGGTCTGGCAGAGAGGAGAGGGGGGTCTGGCAGAGAGGAGAGGGGGGACTGGCAGAGAGGAGAGGGGGGGTCTGGCAGAGAGGAGAGGGGGGTCTGGCAGAGAGGAGAGGGGGGTCTGGCAGAGAGGAGAGGGGGGACTGGCAGAGAGGAGAGGGGGGTCTGGCAGAGAGGAGTGGGGGGAACGGCAGAGAGGAGAGGGGGGACTGGCAGAGAGGAGAGGGGGGTCTGGCAGAGAGGAGAGGGGGGACTGGCAGAGAGAGAGACAGGAGAGGGGGGTCTGGCAGAGAGGAGAGGGGGGACTGGCAGAGAGGAGAGGGGGGACTGGTAGAGAGGAGAGGGGGGACTGGCAGAGAGGAGAGGGGGGTCTAGCAGAGAGGAGAGGGGGGACTGGCAGAGAGAGAGACAGGAGAGGGGGGTCTGGCAGAGAGGAGAGGGGGGACTGGCAGAGAGGAGAGGGGGGACTGGCAGAGAGGAGAGGGGGGACTGGCAGAGAGGAGAGGGGGGTCTGGCAGAGAGGAGAGGGGGGTCTGGCAGAGAGGAGAGGGGGGTCTGGCAGAGAGGAGAGGGGGGGTCTGGCAAAGAGGAGAGGGGGGACTGGCAGAGAGGAGAGGGGGGTCTGGCAGAGAGGAGAGGGGGGACTGGCAGAGGGAGAGACAGGAGAGGGGGGTCTGGCAGAGAGGGGAGGGGGGTCTGGCAGAGAGGAGAGGGGGGACTGGCAGAGAGGAGAGGGGGGACTGGCAGAGAGGAGAGGGGGCACTGGCAGAGAGGAGAGGGGGCACTGGCAGAGAGGAGAGGGGGCACTGGCAGAGAGGAGAGGGGGCACTAGCAGAGAGGAGAGAGAGACAGGAGAGGGGAAGGGGGGTCTGGCAGAGAGGAGAGGGGGGTCTGGCAGAGAGAGAGACAGAAGAGGGGGGTCTGGCAGAGAGGAGAGGGGTGTCTGGCAGAGAGGAGAGGGGGGACTGGCAGAGAGAGAGACAGGAGAGGGGGGTCTGGCAGAGAGGAGAGGGGGGTCTGGCAGAGAGGAGAGGGGGGACTGGCAGAGAGGAGAGGGGGGTCTGGCAGAGAGGAGATGGGGGACTGGCAGAGAGAGAGACAGGAGAGGGGGGTCTGGCAGAGAGGAGAGGTGGGTCTGGCAGAGAGGAGAGGGGGGGCTGGCAGAGAGGAGAGGGGGGACTGGCAGAGAGGAGAGGGGGGACTGGCAGAGAGGAGAGGGGGGTCTGGCAAAGAGGAGAGGGGGGTCTGGCAGAGAGGAGAGGAGGGACTGGCAGAGAGAGAGACAGGAGAGGGGGGTCTGGCAGAGAGGAGAGGGGGGACTGGCAGAAAGGAGAGGGGGGTCTGGCAGAGAGGAGATGGGGGACTGGCAGAGAGAGAGACAGGAGAGGGGGGTCTGGCAGAGAGGAGAGGAGAGGAGAGGAGAGGGGGGACTGGCAGAGAGGAGAGGGGGGACTGGCAGAGAGGAGAGGGGGGACTGGCAGAGAGGAGAGGGGGGTCTGGCAGAGAGGAGAGGGGGGACTGGCAGAGAGGAGAGGGGGGACTGGCAGAGAGGAGAGGGGAGTCTGGCAAAGAGGAGAGGGGGGTCTGGCAGAGAGGAGAGGGGGGTCTGGCAGAGAGGAGAGGTGGGTCTGGCAGAGAGGAGAGGGGGGGCTGGCAGAGAGGAGAGGGGGGACTGGCAGAGAGGAGAGGGGGGACTGGCAGAGAGGAGAGGGGGGTCTGGCAAAGAGGAGAGGGGGGTCTGGCAGAGAGGAGAGCAGGGACTGGCAGAGAGAGAGACAGGAGAGGGGGGTCTGGCAGAGAGGAGAGGGGGGACTGGCAGAAAGGAGAGGGGGGTCTGGCAGAGAGGAGATGGGGGACTGGCAGAGAGAGAGACAGGAGAGGGGGGTCTGGCAGAGAGGAGAGGAGAGGAGAGGGGGGACTGGCAGAGAGGAGAGGGGGGACTGGCAGAGAGGAGAGGGGGGACTGGCAGAGAGGAGAGGGGGGACTGGCAGAGAGGAGAGGGGGGTCTGGCAGAGAGGAGAGGGGGGACTGGCAGAGAGGAGAGGGGGGACTGGCAGAGAGGAGAGGGGAGTCTGGCAAAGAGGAGAGGGGGGTCTGGCAGAGAGGAGAGGGGGGACTGGCAGAGAGAGAGACAGGAGAGGGGGGTCTAACAGAGAGGGGAGGGGGGACTGGCAGAGAGGAGAGGGTTGTCTGGCAGAGAGGAGAGGGGGGTCTGGCAGAGAGGAGAGGGGGGTCTGGCAGAGAGGAGAGGGGGGTCTGGCAGAGAGGAGAGGGGGCACTGGCAGAGAGGAGAGGGGGCACTAGCAGAGAGGAGAGGGGGGCACTAGCAGAGAGGAGAGAGAGACAGGAGAGGGGAAGGGGGGGTCTGGCAGAGAGGAGAGGGGGGTCTGGCAGAGAGAGAGACAGAAGAGGGGGGTCTGGCAGAGAGAGAGACAGGAGAGGGGGGTCTGGCAGAGAGAGAGACAGGAGAGGGGGGTCTGGCAGAGAGGAGAGGGGGGTCTAGCAGAGAGGAGAGGGGGGTCTAGCAGAGAGGAGAGGGGGTCTGGCAGATAGAGAGACAGACAGGAGAGGGGGGACTGGCAGAGAGGAGAGGGGGGACTGGCAGAGAGGAGAGGGGGGACTGGCAGAGAGAGAGACAGGAGAGTGGGGTCTGGCAGAGAGAGAGACAGGAGAGGGGGGACTGGCAGAGAGAGAGACAGGAGAGGGGGGGCCTGGCAGAGAGGAGAGGGGGGGCCTGGCAGAGAGAGAGACAGGAGAGGGGGGTCTGGCAGAGAGGGGGGGGGTCTGGCAGAGAGGGGGACAGGAGAGGGGGGTCTGGCAGAGAGGGGAGGGGGGTCTGGCAGAGAGGGGAGGGGGGTCTGGCAGAGAAGAGAGGGGGGTCTGGCAGAGAGGGGAGGGGGGTCTGGCAGAGAGGGGAGGGGGGGGTCTGGCAGAGAGGGGAGGGGGGTGTGGCAGAGAGGAGAGGGGGTGTCTGGCAGAGAGGAGAGGGGGTGACTGGCAGAGAGGAGAGGGGGTGTCTGGCAGAGAGGAGAGGGGGGTCTGGCAGAAAGGGGAGGGGGGTCTGGCAGAGAGGGGAGGGGGGGTCTGGCAGAGAGGGGAGGGGGGGTCTGGCAGAGAGGAGAGGGGGGGTCTGGCAGAGAGGAGAGGGGGGGGTCTGGCAGAGAGGAGAGGGGGGGGTCTGGCAGAGAGGAGAGGGGGGGTCTGGCAGAGAGGAGAGGGGGGGGTCTGGCAGAGAGGAGAGGGGGGGTCTGGCAGAGAGGAGAGGGGGGGTCTGGCAGATAGGAGAGGGGGGGTCTGGCAGAGAGGAGAGGGGGGTCTGGCAGAGAGGAGATGGGGGGGTCTGTCAGAGAGGAGATGGGGGGGTCTGTCAGAGAGGAGGGGGGGTCTGGCAGAGAGGAGAGGGGGGGTCTGGCAGAGAGGAGAGGGGGGGTCTGTCAGAGAGGAGAGGGGGGGGGGTCTGGCAGAGAGGAGAGGGGGGTCTGGCAGAGATGAGAGGGGGGGGTCTGGCAGAGATGAGAGGGGGGGCTGGCAGAGAGGAGAGAGGGGGTCTGGCAGAGAGGAGAGAGGGGGTCTGGCAGAGAGGAAAGGGGGGGTCTGGCAGAGAGGAGAGGGGGGGGTCTGTCAGAGAGGAGAGGGGGGGGTCTGGCAGAGAGGAGAGGGGGGGGGTCTGGCAGAGAGGAGAGGGGGGGGGTCTGGCAGAGAGAAGAGGGGGGGGTCTGTCAGAGAGGAGAGGGGGGGGTCTGTCAGAGAGGAGAGGGGGGTCTGGCAGAGATGAGAGGGGGGGGTCTGGCAGAGAGGAGAGAGGGGGTCTGGCAGAGAGGAGAGAGGGGGTCTGGCAGAGAGGAAAGGGGGGGTCTGGCAGAGAGGGGGTCTGGCAGAGAGGAGGGGGGGGGTGGCTGACAGAGCAGATGAGAGAGACGGACAGGAGACAGACACACAGCATGGGTTAGAACTCCGGAGCATGCAGGGCTGTCACGATAATCCAGACACAGTGCAGCCCTGCATCCACATGTGACCAGCAGCTACGGCTTGAGACAAATTCTTCAGGGACCCGTCACCTTCATGTTCCCCATCCGGTCCATCCCACACATGACCTGCAGCCTACTCGGCCAATCACAGAACACCCGCTGCTGCCCTTTGCTGAGCTGGGCTCAGACTCGGAGCGCACCGATGTTTAGGCAGTGTGAACTGAACATTGATAGCATTGATGTTTGTTGCGGCCGCGCCGGCCGGAGCCAGAGATCCGGCTGCCACAGGACGGTTGATGTGTGCCCGGGTTTCCGACGGGTGGAAACCCGGGCACATGTGTCCAAACCCGGACTGTCAGGGTCAAAACCGGACAGGTGGCAACCCTAACCAGCACCCTATATATTGTACACCTATACCAGTCCTTACAAGGACCTTTGTGGACCTAGTAGCTAGTGATTTACAGACTGTCCCTCAGTCCCTACACTGATAAAAGACTGCTGCAGAATAGGCAAGTAATCTGCAGCACAGCCCTGCACCAGCACCCTATATATTGTACACCTATACCAGTCCTTAAAAGGACCTTTGTGGACCTAGTAGCTAGTGATTTGCAGACTGTCCCTCAGTCCCAACACTGATAAAAGACAGCTGCAGAATAGGCCAGCAGTCAAGTATAATATTCTTTCTATATTTGTAAGAAAGTATATTATACGTGTACAACCTTATATACTGTACACCTATACCAGTCCTTAAAAGGACCTTTGTGGACCTAATAGTAATAGCTAGTGATTAAACTGACTGTCCCTGCTGCACACAGCGTCCTGTCCCTACACTGACAAAAGTCAGGCTGCTGCACAGCAGTGCACTGAACCCTATATACTGTACTACACCTATACCAGTCCTTAAAAGGACGTTTGTGGACCTAATATCTAGCGATTTGTGTCACTACAGTCTCTCCCTGTTCCACACAGCGTCCTGTCCCTAAACTGACATAAGACAGAATGTAAAATGGCCACCAGATCCCAGATTTTTCAGACTTCATTTTTTCAACAGGATTACGCTATGGGCACCTCTCTCTCTTATTTTTAACTCGCGCTATCAAATATATCAGTGAAGGAAGCTACATTTACCACCAAGAGGGATCCTCTGAAGACAGCTGCCTGTGATCTTTCCATGCTGTAACTGTATGGCAGTAAGGCGAGGGGTTTGCACCCACATAGGTGCTATCAAAGAGGATTGGCCAGGCACCGCCTTTTGTTTCACAGTGGAGAGATCTACTATTCATTTTGAAAAATATTTTCAGACTGTCACAATATTTTTTTTGGATCACATTTTTTAATTGTTAATGAGTATTACAATCTTGCTTGGATTGCACTTATATATTGTATATTTCATTGCGCACATTGGACTTTTGCCACTTTGTTTCACTTGTTTACCATTTATTTGTTGGATGTTCATCGTATGTTTTGAATTTAGCTTTACAACTACCGCTGTCTATTGATTTTAGCAAGTGTATTTGTGGTATTCCCTACTTGGCACTATAACACTTATGCAGCTTTCTACTGCACATACCTTTATTGCATCAGCATTTGCACAGCGCTACACCACCATTTACTCATAGCACTCAGAGTTTAGACAGACAGCAGGCATGGAAAGGGGGTGATTGAGGCATGGTTCTAATTCTGCTCTAAAAGCCTTTTAAATCTTTCATCTAAGAGATGTTCATCATCGTGGCGGGCCAGATGTTGCTCTCAACATTAATTTCTCAATATTCCTGCTTCTTTCTTTCTACTGGCTGTGGCATTGCTGCCAAGTAAAGAGCATATATTTAATTGATCACCTGGCACTTGATTCCTTCCATTCGCCCACACTCCTCAAGTTGGGTGGGTCCTACTTGTAGCACTCACATCCAAAGGGGGTACCAAAAAGTTATTTCTCAAGCTAGTGTATCTGGAGCCATGCACACAGTCTGTCATTCTCCTGGCTCATTAGACAATCTAGGGGTATCCTTTTCTTATGCTTTATTAAACTTGAACTTGGATAGGTGCAGTGTAACTGTGGGATACTCCTGAGGAACAAAGTAACAACCTAAGGACTACTCTCACTTCTTCAAACTTCCAGAACAATCCTATAAGTAGCAAATGTTGAACTGGGCTACACAGGGACACTAAGGAACAGGGGCGGACTGACCATTGGGCCACTCGGGCAGTGAGGGCCCCATGCCACTAGGGGGCACCATCAGGGTTGCCAGCCTCAGTAAAACTAGGGACAGTATGTAAAAATTAGTGGGGTTTTTTTACATCTGTCTCTGAAATGTCCCTTACCGACATCCTTTTGGTCTAAAAATCCTGAGATTATAGCTGCCCCACCTCTCCAGTACCTTCTCAGCCAATAGAAACATGTCTGTGTATACTGTGTGATTGTGTACTGTGTGTGTGTGTTTGTGTCTACTGTGTGGCCCCATAATCTCTGATTGCCTGGGGGCCCCATGAGTTGTCAGTCCACCCCTGCTAAGGAATATCTACTTTTAAGCACTGGCTGACATTTATTCTAGAGGGATAGTGTAGCATACCTGGTGATGGATTCTGAAGCGCAGAGGTAGGCCTCTCTGACAGCTCTGGTTCAGGAGCCCTGGTAAGGTAACGGGGACCGCCATAGCACAGAGTGGCACACGTGCTTGTAAAGTCTCTTGCCAGCATGTGCTGATGTGTGTTAGGGTGCGCAGAGATGACTGGCTGGATGCACATAGGCGGAAAGATCAGAGCTGGAGGCAGGCACGGGTCAGCTGATGCAGGTGTGAGAGCCAAGGCAAACAGTCCAGGTCCGCAATGTGCGGGCAGATCAGGGTACAGACAGCGGGTAGCAGAGTGGTCGGGAACAAGGCTGGGGTCGGTAACAGCAAGGCAGATCATACAAAAGAGCAGGCAATAGTCCAGAGACTAGCCAGGGGTCAGGACAGGTGACATTCAGGCAGAGTCAGGTACAAAGGAGGTCTGCATCAGCACTCCGCACTCACCAGAAAAATATGACCTTTTTTCTCGAAGGCCAAAATCGCTTATGTTACGTATATTCCCAGTTAGATATCATGTCCACCAATGATATCCAAACCGTCTGGAGAGCTGAATACCATCATCATCTCCTCTAAAGTGCTCCTGTGCCTTTAGGAGATCCTGTGTATATCTCGTTCACAAGGGGAAGATGTAAAGGAACTCTCATAGTGTAGTATATTTGATTTTTATTAAAAAAAACAATTAAAATTGCACTTACATCCATCAAATCATAATCGGGCATGGCATAGAAACTAAAAATGCCAGTCTGTGTTCCAGCTGCGCTTCAAAGACCGGAAATGAGGTGTCCCAGAAAGTCCCACCCAATGCGTTTCGTCAGCACCTGGTGTCTGATAATGTTAGGCATTGCTGATGAATCGCGTTGGTTACCTTTTGGTTATTTCATTTGCAGCAGGTACTTTATTGTGACTTTCATGAACTTTAATACACATGATTTTTTTCATTTATGAAGTTTGAGCATGATTTAGTCTTCTTAATATTTAAAAAAAAAGTTCTCAGCTTTTTTAACACCTTCCCAACTGGTCTATAGCAGAATGACAGCCGGGGTGGTGGCTTTACCAGCCTGACTGAATGTCATATGACATCTTTCACATTTCGCCACCCATGTGCGCCCTCCAAGGGTGTGCAGCGTGGCGATCGTAGTGAACCGTGTCCCTCGAACACATTGTATCACCGATCAGGGTAAAGCGCTAATGATGTAGGCTCTTTACCAGCTGGTCACATGTAAACAAATGCCAGTTATCTGCATTTCCTTTCCTCAGCGCTGTCAGTGTCTAAGGAAAGGAAAGCCAATGATGACTTTCCAGGTACAGGGGACAATTACACTGATATTCAGTGCCCTGAGTATCAGCGCAGCCCCATCAGTGCAGCTAATTAGTGCTCATCAGTGCCACCTCATCAGTGCCCATCACTGCAGCTAATTAGTGCCCATCAGTGCCACCTAATCAGTGCCCATCAGTACAGCCTCATCAGTGCCCAACAGTGCAGCTAATTAGTGCCCACCTGTGTCACCTTATCAGTGCCCATCAGTGCAGCCAATAGGGATGAGCCGAACACCCCCCGGTTCGGTTCGCACCAGAACTTTCGAACGGACCCCAAATTCGTACGAACATTAGAACCCCATTGAAGTCTATGGGACTCGAACGTTCAAAATTAAAAGTGCTAATTTTAACGGCTAATATGCCAGATACTGTCCTAAAAAGGGTTTGGGGACCTGGCTCCTGCCCCAGGGGACATGGGTCAATGCAAAAAAAAGTTTTAAAAACGGCCGTTTTGGCGGGAGCACTGATTTTAATGACGATTAAAGGGGAAAAAACAAGTGAAATATTCCTTTAAATATGGTGCCTGGGGGGTGTCTGTAGTATGCCTGTGAAGTGCCACGTGTTTCCCGTGTTTAGAACAGTCCCTGCACAAAATGACATTTAACGGAAATAACGTCATTTAAAGCTGCTTGCGGTTTTAATGTTATATCTGGTTCCTGCAATATGGTTGAAAATCATTGAGAAAAATGGCATGGGTAGCCCTCCCTGCCCATTACCAGCCCCTTTGGGTCTTGTACGCATATTAAGGGGAACCCCGTACCCATATTAAAAAAAGGAAATGCGTGTGGCCCCCAGGCCCTATATACTCAGAACAGCAGTATACAGGCAGGGACTGTGTAGGTTTGTTGTGTTAAGTTGAATCTGTTTGTAATTTTCAACTGGTACATTTTTAAAGTGTAGCTCCAGTCAAAAAAAAATTTTTGAAGCTTTTTGGAAAACATAGGGAAGGGTTATCACCCCTGTAAAATTTGTTTTGTCGTCCATCTTTTTTCATCTTACTTGCTGTTGTCTCCTTCCGTTTGCAAGTAGGAGATGTTTGTAAGTTGGATGTTTGAAAGTAGGGGCCTGCCCTATATGCTCTGCAGAAATGGCGGAACAAGGTGTTGGTTTTGCCACAACATTGTAAGCCCTCAAAGTGACTCTTGGTGGGCGCTGGAGTGCCCTGCTGTGAACTATTATATCAAGAATTGTAATTAGATGCCATTGTTGAACAGTGGTAGAAAAATTTACCTTTGGTGGTTGTGGTGCTGGTGCCACAACACTATAAGTCCTCACAGTTACTCTGGGTGGGCACAGGAATGGGCCCTCCTGTGAAATATTATATCAAGAATTGTAATTACATGTCCCTGTTAAACAGGGGCAGAAAAATTGGGCCTTAGGCACTGGTGCTGGTGCCACGACACTGCAACCTCGCCCATATACTCTAGTTTTATTGCAGGAATTAGCCCTGCTGCAAAGCATTGCATCAAAAATTGTAATTAAACGCCCCTGTTAAACAGAGGCAGAAAAATTGGGCCTTAGGCACTGGTGCTGGTGCCACGACACTGCAACCTCTCCCATATACTCTTGTTTTATTGCAGGAATTAGCCCTGCTGCAAAGCATTGCATCAAAAATTGTACTTAAACGCCCCTGTTAAACAGGGGCAGAAAAATTGGGCCTTAGGCACTGGTGCTGGTGCCACGACACTGCAACCTCTCCCATATACTCTTGTTTTATTGCAGGAATTAGCCCTGCTGCAAAGCATTGCATCAAAAATTGTAATTAAACGCCCCTGTTAAACAGGGGCAGAAAAATTGGGCCTTAGGCACTGGTGCTGGTGCCACGACACTGCAACCTCTCCCATATACTCTTGTTTTATTGCAGGAATTAGCCCTGCTGCAAAGAATTGCATCAAAAATTATACTTAAACGCCCCTGTTAAACAGGGGCAGAAAAATTGGGCTGATGGCATCACCCAGAAACAGAAATGTTCTTCCAACATATCATCGGAGGAGGAAGAGGATAGACAATCAACATAACAGGACAGTCACTCAGCATCAGCATAGGCAGTCTTGAAGGGATGTGATATTTCAAAAAAAATTATTCGGTTACATCAGCTTCAGGTGCTTGGTAGCTGTGGGTGATCCAAGACTGATTCATCTTGATGAAGGTCAGTCGGTCAACTGATTCGGTAGACAGCCGCACCCTGTGATCGGTAACAAAGCCACCAGCAGCACTGAAGGTGCGTTCCGAAAGAACGCTGGATGCAGGACAGGCCAGTAGCTCAATTGCATACTGTGCAAGCTCTGGCCAGTGATCCATCCTCAAGACCCAGTAAGCCAGAGGATTTTCGGTGGGAAAGGTGTCCAAGTCTGACCTTGCCCCTAGGTATTCCTGCACCATGTAAATCAGACGCTGGTGATGGTTGCTGGAACCGATCATACCTTGGGGCTGCGGACTAAAAAATTGTCTGAAAGCATCAGTCAGACGGCCACCTTCTCCACCGCTCCTTCTGACCGATGCCTCAGCAATAGGTTGTCCAGGACCAGGAGTTTATAACCTCCCAGTCTCTGGGAACGCGTTGCACAGACCTTTCTGCAAGGCCTCCCGGAGATGTCTCATTCTCTGCTCCCTCTGCGATGGCAAGATAAGGTCGGTAACCTTACCCTTGTACCGTGGATCAAGGAGAGTGGCCAGCCAGTAATGGTCCCTCTCCTTGATCCGAAGAATACGAGGATCCTTCCGCAGGCTTTGCAGGATCAGGGAGGCCATGCAGCGTAGGTTAGCTGAGGCATTCGATCCGGAGTCCTCTGGGTCACTAAGGACAACATGATCTGCAGCTACCTCCTCCCAGCCACGTACAAGTCCACGTGTTTCTTGGGACTGTAAATCATCCCTACAAGACTGCTGCTGCTGCTGATGCTGAGTGCCAGCCTCCACCTCCATGCTGACACAATCATCCTCCTCCTCCTCTTCCTCCTCCTCATCCTCTTCCTGTGTGATGGGTGGCACAGCAGGAACACTGTCTGGATAAAGGGGGCCTTGAGAGGCAAGGAAGTCCTCCTCTTCCTGCCTCTGTTCTGCCTCAAGTGCCCTGTCCATTATTCCACGCAGCGTATGCTCCAAGAGGTGGACAAGAGGTACAGTGTCACTGATGCATGCACTGTCACTGCTCACCATCCTTGTGGCCTCCTCAAACGGTGACAGGACAGTGCATGCATCCCTGATCATGCCCCACTGGCGTGGTGAGAAAAAACCGAGCTCCCCTGACCCTGTCCTGGTGCCGTAGTCGCACAGGTACTCATTGATGGCCCTCTGCTGCATGTGCAGCCGCTGCAGCATGGCCAACGTTGAGTTCCACCTGGTGGGCATGTCACATAAAAGGCGGTTCTTGGGCAGGTTCAACTCCTTTTGGAGCTCAGTCAGCCGAGCACAGGCATTAAATGATCGGCGGAAATGCACACAGACTTTCCTGGCCTGCTTCAGGACATCCTGTAAGCCGGGGTACCTGCCCAAGAACCGCTGCACCACCAGGTTAAGGACGTGAGCTACACAGGGCACATGGGTCAGTTGTCCCTGTCGGAGGGCGGAGAGGAGGTTGGTGCCATTGTCGCAAACCACCATTCCTGGCTTAAGCTGGCGTGGCGCCAACCACCTCTTGGCCTGCCCCTGCAGAGCTGACAAAACATCCGCCCCAGTGTGGCTCCTGTCCCCCAAACAAACCAGCGCAAGCACGGCATGGCATAGTTTTGCCTGCGTACTTGCGTAGCCCCTGAAACGCCTACGGAGCACCGCTGGTTCTGAGGACAGAGCACTGGAAGAGGCCATGGAGGAAGAAGAAGAGGAGGGGGTGGAGGAGAGAGGTGTGTCACAACCAATAGTAGCATTTTGGAGGCGTGGTGGCAGAACAACCTCCAACACTACTGCACCTTGTCCTGCATCCTTCCCAGCTGCCAGAAGAATGACCCAATGGGCCGTGAAAGACAGGTAACGTCCCTGTCCATGCCTGCTGGACCATGAGTCAGCGGTAATATGCACCTGACCGCCCTGTCCAGCGAGGCAAGGACATTGCCTTCCACATGCCGGTAGAGAGCCGGAATGCCTTCCGTGAGAAAAAGTGGCGTTTGGGGACCTGCCACTGAGGAACCGCACATTGTACAAACTCACGGAAGGGGGCCGAGTCTACCAACTGAAAAGGCAGCAGTTGAAGTGCTAGCAATTTAGCCAAGCTAGCATTCAACCGCTGGGCATGTGGATGGCTGGGAGTGAACTTCTTCCGCCGGTCCAGCAGCTGGGGCAGGGACATTTGCCTGCTATAATCGGACGTGGGTGTACTGCTAGCAGAGTGCCCGGAAGCACTTGGCTGTGACACACCTAATTCTACACCTTCATTCCTCTCAGAGCAGGTTTCAGAGAGGACTGAAGGTCTAGTGGGGTTGGAGATGCCAGCTGATGAGGAGCAAGGAGAGGGCCGCTTTGTTCTTTGGTGTGGGTCTTTGAGGTACGCTTGCCAACGAGCTGCATGGCAGGTCAACATATGTCTGGTCAAGCATGTGGTGCCCAAGCGGCTGATGTTTTGGCCACGCGAGATACGCTTGAGACATATGTTGCAAATAGCAGCGGTGCGATCTGATGCACTCGTCTCAAAAAAGGCCCACACCAAAGAACTTTTAGAATAACGTGCAGAGGCAGCGCCCTGCACAGGCGGAGCTCTGCGGTGTGATTCAGTCGGTGTGCTGCCCCTAAGCTGGCCCCCGGAGGGCATCCTGCCTCGTTGGACATGTGCCTCCTCCTCCTCCTGCTCCTCTCTCCTACCAGGCACCCCCGTGGAGTCAGTGCCCTCATCATCCCCTCCCTCTTCATCGCTGTAGCAAACCTGGCAGTATGCTGCAGCTTGTGGAACATGACTGCCAGATTGCTGTCCTTCTTGAGCATCCCCTCTCTCTGCATTCACGCTACTGCCTTCCTCTAGCTGAGTGTCATCATCAGAGGCTACAAAACACCGGGCATCCTCCTGGAGCATGTACCCAACACTGTGCTCAAAGAGTTCAGGAGACTCCTCAGGAGGACGTGGTGGGTCTAGGGAAGGAGTCACTGATGATGACATTGAGAGGAGGGAAGACGATGCGTTGGCAGCTGCTTTGCTAGTACCCTGAGAATGGGTGAGAGAGGATGAGGAGGATGAAGAGGGCTTGGTCATCCACTCTACCAAGTCGTTGGCATGTTGCGGCTCAACATGTCCAGCTGCCGAAAAGAAGGACAAGCGTGTCCCATGGCCACGTGCTGATGACAATGCACCGCGTCCACGACCAGCACTGTTGTCTCTAGACACAGAGCCTGCTTGCCCTCTTTTATCGGCTCGCGCCTGTCTGCCTCTCCTTGCTGGCCTTCCAGACATGGTAATGGCCTGAAGGGAGTTGGGTAAAAAAGCAGTTGGGTAGTGTATATTGTGCTAGAGGCACACAACACCCACTAACTCCTGCAGATGCCTTTATTATAGAACACCAGAAATAATTTTTTTAGCAAAGACCCTAGAGAATACAATGGTGGTCGTTGAAACTTTTTATCTCGCACGGTATTTGCGTAGCAATATTTTTAACACGTTTAAAAAAAAAACAGTTTTGTGCTAAAAAAAAAAAACAATAAAGTTAGCCCAATTTTTGCATAATGTGAAAGATGAAGTAAATAGATACCTAACATGTCACTATTCAAAATTGCACGCGCTCGTGGAATGGCGCCAAATGTCGCTACTTAAAATTCCCCATAGGCGACGCTTTAAATTTGTTTACTGGTTACATGTTTTGCGTAACAGAGGAGGTCTAGGGCTAGAATTATTGCTCTCGCTCTAACGTTCACAGCGATACCTCACATGTGTGGTTTGAACACCGTTTTCTTATGTGAGCTGGACTTACGTATGCGTTCGCTTCTGCATGCGAGCACATGGGGACAGGGGCGCTTTAAATTAGTTTTTATTGTTCATTTTACTTGATTTATTTTAGTTTGACATTTTTTTCCCCAAAAATTAATTTTTTGATCACTTTTATTCCTATTACAAGGAATGTAAACATCCCTTGTAATAGGAATATGGCATGACAGGTCCTCTTTACAGTGAGATATGGGTCAATAAGACCCCGCATCACACCTCTAGGCTGGGAAGCCTGAAATAAAAATAAAAAAGATTAATGCCTTGATCGTATTGGCGAGTCGGTAGAAACACCGGAGGGCGGCGGGGGGGGGGGGGGACGTCTATGGCTGGGTATTGCAGGGTATCACCGAGTATGGCTGGGTATGGCAATTTATGGCAGAGTATTGGCAGGGTATTGCAGAGTATTGGCTGGTATTGCCAGAGTATTGGCGGTATGGTATTGCAGACTGCAGAGCATTGGCTGGGTATTGCAGAGCATTGGCAGGGTATTGCAGAGCATTGGCAGGGTATTGCAGAGCATTGGCAGGGTATTGCAGAGCATTGGCAGTGTATTGCAGAGTATTGGCAGGGTATTGCAGAGTATTGGCTGGGTATTGCAGAGTATTGGCTGGGTATTGCAGAGTATTGGCTGGGTATTTCAGAGCATTGGCTGGGTATTTCAGAGCATTGGCTGGGTATTGCAGAGCATTGGCTGGGTATTGCAGAGCATTGGCTGGGTATTGCAGAGTATTGGCTGGGTATTGCAGAGTATTGGCAGGGAATTGAAGGGTTAAATTCGGTGAGCAGCAATGTAGGCACTGCAGATGCAGCCCACAGCGCTGCTGACACCGATCTCTTCTCCCTCTGCTGTACCGATCAGTAACATGACATGACGCCGGTTTGTTTACAAGTGATCACTCCGTCATTTGACGGAGCGATCATGTGGTAAACGGCTGCGATGTGGACCTGTGGACCCGGCGGTCACGGATGCTCTCGAGTGCGTGCCCCAGGGGGCGTGCGAGAGCGAAATTCTGGGAGGACGTCATATGATGGCCTCTCAGAGTTAAGAAACCGCCCTGTAGCCGTCATTCGGCTATGGGGCGGTTGTTAAGTGGTTAACATTGAATCAATTCGTATTGCTAATATTATTCAATAATATATATATATATTGTGGCAGCACGCAGGTAAAGTCACCTGGTTGTATCCAGGATGGGAAATATGTGTGCCCTAGATTCAGGCTTTATGCAGACTTGTTTAATTAGAGGGGAAGAGTTAATGAGCCCAGCTGAAGTAAGTGGGCTCATTAAGACCTCTACAAAAAACCCCAGCATGCTTAGGGAGATGCTCCATCCTGGAACCAGTTTTGTGTTTGTATAGACTGGGGAGTGTGACACCTAGGGTTGCCACCTTTTCTTCAAGTCAAACCCGAACACTTTAGCGGCACACTTTTTTTTATAGTATAAACTATACATTTATTTTGCAATTAAATAACATTTCTAATCATATGAAGTTAATCACAAGAGTCCCCCTTTACATCAGAGTCCACAGAGTTCCGCTTTTACATCTGAACCTCGCAGGGGAACTTGTAAGGGGGAACACTGTGGCCTCTGGTGTAAAGGGGAACCGTGTTATAAAGGGTGCTCTGAGAACCCTTATTTACCTTAGTGTACTCACTCAGAGGCAGAAGATAGAAGGGGGAGACTTCAGTCACAGACAGGGATGGATGGTGAGCTCACTCACCCCTTGCCAGTCAGCACCTCTCATCCAGATGTATCTGAGGCTGCTGGACTTCAAATTTCCAGCCTCCCACTTCCCTTTTCCGAAGCACAGCACTGGGGATTGGAGTGTGGGCAGACACATAGGGGTAGGGGAGGGAGGAAAAGGAGCAGATCAAGCCCTTTCTCCTCTCCCGTCTGTATGTGGTGGGAACTGTTAGTGTTGGCTTTGGGCAGTGTGAAAGAGAGTGTAACAGACACTCTCAGCTTAGACAACTGCAGCCAGCAACCTTGCTGTGAGGCCATAGTCCAGTCTGAATAATGTGTCCGGGTTTCAGGCAGTCTGAAACCTGGACGCATGGTTCCAAACCCGAACTGTCCGGGTGAATCCCGGACAGGTGGCAACCCTAGTGACACCTGTTCTGTGCGGTGAGTTAACGCCTGTGTGGCAAACCTCTACAACAGAGACAGGGACTGGTGCAGCACAAGGCTGCACTCAGTTGGTAGACAGGGAATCTAAGTGTGTAATTAGAGGTCAAGCTGACCAGGATTTATTTTCATGTTTTATTTTTGTTTGGCTGTTATATGTTTCACTGCATGTAGCATAAATAAACCGCATCTTTTGTTTTTTTGCACCTACAACGCTGTCTGCTGTGCCTAATTTTGTGTTGTGAACCCATCCAGGGGGTCACACACACCCGCTGCCGAGCTAACCCCCTCACAGTTGGTGGAGAATTTTGGCAGTTTTTTTTTAATTTATTTTTTAAAGCCAGCATGGAGGAGATAATGAGACAGCTGGCTCTAGCAAATGCAAACCAGCAGCAAGCAAATGCAAATCAGCAGCAAACAAATGCAGGTTTACAAAAGAGCCTTGCAGCTCAACAACAGAGCCTTGCAGCCCAGCAGCAGACAAATGCAACTTTGCAGCAGAGTCTGGAAGCTCAGCAGAAAGCTCACCAGCAGAGTCTGGAAGCTCAGCAGAAAGCTCACCTGCAGAGTCTGGAAGCTCAGCAACAAGCCCAGCAGCAATCTGAAGCCCACTTCATAGACCTGTTGCAGAAGCAAGAGCAGTGTTTTCAACAGCAAATAGAGACATTAATACAGCAACGTCCGCAGACCAATGAGGCAAGTGGTTACAATAATACCTCATCCTTTGGTGTGAGCCGTTTACTGACAAAAATGACTGGAGAGGATGATCCGGAGGTGTTTTTGACCACATTTGAAAGGACTGCTGAAAGGGAAAAGTGGCCTAAGGAGCAATGAGCTGGACTGGTGGCCCCTCTGTTAACTGGGGAATCGCAGAAAGCTTATTATGACCTAGAGCCTGACCAAGCAAAAGACTATGTGGTGCTAAAAACAGAAATATTGGCACGGCTGGGTGTCACCCTGGCCGTCCGGGCTCAGCGTGTGCATAATTGGACTTTTCAGGTTGGAAAACCCCCCAGGTCTCAAATGTATGATCTCATTCACCTGAGCAGGAAGTGGCTGCAGCCAGAGACTTTGACCGCACCAAACATTGTGGAATGTGTTGTTATGGATCGTTTCCTGAGAGCTCTTCCTACTGCCATCCAAAAATGGGTAAGCCATGGAGACCCAGAAAATGCAGATAAACTTGTGGATCTGGTTGAGAGGTACTTGGCTACAGAGAACCTGACCACCTCTTCCAGGGACTCACGGACTTTCCACCCTAAGACCAGATCATCCCCAGTGGCAGGTAAGATGACTCCAAGGGGTGAGGGTGGAGAGAGTGAGAGGGTGGGAGTTCTACCTAAGGTCTGGCGGGAGCAGCCCGGGAAGCCCAGGCTGCAAGAGGCAGCGAAAAAGATTATTTGCCACCGCTGCCGGCAAGAGGGACATATTGCAGCCAATTGCCCAGTTGTGGATGAGCCTATACAATGTGACTTTATAAGGGAGAGACGTCAGTCGCTGTTTGCGACAGTTGCATGCACTGCCATTCGGGGACCTGAGAAACATTTATGTAAAATGTGTATTAATGGTAGAAATGTTGATGTGTTGCTGGATTCAGGTAGCCTGGTAACATTGATAAAAGCTGAATTAGTTACTACAGAGGTCTCTGGGAAGAACAGGGTGGCTGTTATTTGTGTGCATGGGGACACCCGAGAGTATCCTGTAACTTCAGTGTTTTTTGAGACCCCCAAAGGTAACCTCTCTCATCAGGTGGGGTTAGTGTCTCACTTACCACATGATGCTATTGTGGGAAGGGATTTTCCAAAATTCTGGGAACTCTGGGATTGTCCTGAGCCCCCCATTGGTGCCCCTATAAACCAGGAAGATGACCAGAGTTCCTCTGGGAGTGGTGAGGACTCTCCTGAATTTCCCTTGTCGGTATTGGCGGGGGAAACTCGAGAAACTGGGGAGGAGCCAACATCCTCAGATGAAAACATGCCGTATGTGGAGTTTTCGGATCTTGAGGTTCACAGGGAAAATTTTGCCACAGAACAGTTAAAAGACCCCACCCTAATAAAGGCACGGGAAAATGTGGTGAAAATAGATGGCGAGTTAGTGAACCCAGATAAGATTTGCACTTACCCGTACTTCACTATGGAAAGGGACCTGCTGTATCGAGTGGCTCAAAGGGCAGAAGAAACCATTGAGCAACTTGTGGTGCCCAAACCTTACAGGAAGTTGGTGTTAGAATTGGCCCATGGGCACATTCTGGGAGGTCATCTGGGGACCGAGAAAACCAGAGAGAGGGTATTGCAGAGATTCTATTGGCCTGGGGTCATGAAGGAAACAGAAAATTATTGTTCCTCCTGCCCTGTGTGTCAGAAGTCGGCACCTATGCCACATTTCCGTAACCCGCTGGTACCTCTTCCTATCATTGAGGTCCCCTTTGAGAGGATCGCAATGGATTTGGTAGGTCCGATAATGAAGTCTGCTAAGGGGCTTCAGTACATTTTGGTTATATTGGACTATGCCACCCGTTATCCGGAAGCAATTCCTCTTCGAAATACCTCGGCCAAAACCATAGCCAAAGAGCTATCTCTTGTTTTTAGCCGCGTGGGTATTTGTAAGGAACTGCTTACGGACCAAGGTACACCCTTTATGTCCCGGGTTATGAAAGAACTATGCAAGTTGTACAAAGTAACACAAATGCGTACATCTGTGTATCACCCCCAAACAGATGGGTTGGTTGAAAGATTCAACAAAACCCTAAAACAAATGTTAAAGAAGGTGGTGGATAGAGATGGAAAGAATTGGGACTGTCTAATACCCTATCTAATGTTTGCCATTAGGGAGGTACCCCAATCCTCTACGGGTTTCTCACCCTTCGAGTTGCTCTATGGGAGACACCCAAGAAGGCTGCTGGATATTGCCAAGGAAACTTGGGAAAATTAGAGTTCTCCTCACAGGAGTGTGATTGAGCATGTCGCCCTGATGCAAGATAGGATTACACAGGTAATGCCAATTGTAAAGGAACATTTAACCCAAGCGCAGTTAGCACAGCAGAGGGTGTACAACTGTGGGGCCAAGACCCTTACTTTTTCCCCGGGGGATAGGGTCTTGGTGCTAGTCCCTACAGTTGAAAGCAAATTTCTGGCCAAATGGCAAGGTCCATATGAAGTAATTGAAAAAATTAGTGAGGTGAACTACAGGGTTAGACAGCCAGGAAGGCGAAAGCCGGAGCAGATCTATCACGTCAATCTGCTGAAAGCCTGGAGGGATAGGGAATCCCTAGTCGCAGAGACTTTGTCACAAGTACAGCCTGATTGCTTAGTTCCTGAGGTTGGAAGAGCAGACACCTTATCGAAACCCCAACAACAGGAGGTTAAAGAGTTTGTACTTCGTAACAAAGAGATTTTCTCTGAGCTGCCGGGACAAACATCTGGCGTAGAGCATGACATTATCACCCCGCCAGGAGAAAGGGTAAAACTAAAACCTTATAGAATACCAGAGGCCCGACGGGAGGCAATACGTGGGGAGGTTCAAAGGATGCTGGAATTGGGTGTGATAGAGTAGTCCCAGAGTGACTGGTCCAGTCCCATCGTACTAGTGCCCAAACCTGATGGGAGCTGGCGGTTTTGTAACGATTTTCGACAATTGAATAAAGTTACAAAATTTGACACCTACCCCATGCCCCATATAGATGAGTTGATTGACCGGCTGGGAACAGCCCGATATATGACAACTCTTGATCTCACCAAAGGGTATTGGCAAATTCCCCTGGCCGAGTCGGCCAAGGAGAAAACTGCGTTTGTAACCCCAGATGGGGCATTCCAATATAAGAGAATGCCGTTTGGGTTACAGAATGCACCGGCAACATTCCAGCGGAAAATGGACAAGATTTTGAGGCCCCATCAGAAATATGCTGCAGCTTACTTGGATGATGTGATTATCCATAGCACAGACTGGGTCTCACATTTGCCAAAAGTACAAGCAGTCCTAGACTCTATCCGGGAAGCTGGGTTTACGGCCAATCCAAAGAAGTGTACCATTGGACAGGAGGAGGCCAAATATCTTGGGTACAATATTGGGAGGGGGGTGATAAAACCCCAAGTCAATAAAGTCGAGGCCATACAGAGTTGGCCACGTCCCAACAGCAAGAAACAGGTACGAGCCTTTCTGGGAATCGCTGGCTATTATCGACGATTCATTCCCCATTTTGCTTCTCAGGCGGTGCCCCTCACCAACCTGACAAAAGGGAAAGAGTCTGTCATGGTTAAATGGTCCCCAGAGGCTGAAGAAGCATTTCAGTCCTTAAAAACAGCCTTATGTAGCCAGCCAGTGTTGTACTCACCAGACTTCTCTAAGGACTTCGTGGTACAAACTGATGCATCAGACGTTGGGTTAGGAGCAGTGTTATCCCAGGTCTGGAACGGGGAAGAGCACCCAGTCATTTACCTCAGCAGGAAGTTGAAGTCCCATGAGGTAAATTACGCCACGATTGAGAAGGAATGTTTAGCAGTGAAGTGGGTTCTAGATTCCCTTCGGTACTATCTGCTAGGTAGGCACTTTGACCTGGTGACTGATCACGCTCCTTTAAAGTGGATGGCTCAGAACAAGGAGACCAATAGAAGGGTAAATAGGTGGTTCCTGGCCCTACAAGAATTTAACTTTACAGTTAAGCATCGCCCTGGTGTTAAAATGGGGAATGTGGATGCTTTGTCTTGGATACATGCGTGTCTGACTGCTTGTGTTACAACCCCAAGGTTGAAACAAGAGGGGGGGGTATGTGGCAGCACGCAGGTAAAGTCACCTGGTTGTATCCAGGATGGGAAATATGTGTGCCCTAGATTCAGGCTTTATGCAGACTTGTTTAATTAGAGGGGAAGAGTTAATGAGCCCAGCTGAAGTAAGTGGGCTCATTAAGACCTCTACAAAAAACCCCAGCATGCATAGGGAGATGCTCCATCCTGGAACCAGTTTTGTGTTTGTATAGACTGGGGAGTGTGACACCTGTTCTGTGCGGTGAGTTAACGCCTGTGTGGCAAACCTCTACAACAGAGACAGGGACTGGTGCAGCACAAGGCTGCACTCAGTTGGTAGACAGGGAATCTAAGTGTGTAATTAGAGGTCAAGCTGACCAGGATTTATTTTCATGTTTTATTTTTGTTTGGCTGTTATATGTTTCACTGCATGTAGCCTAAATAAACTGCATCTTTTGTTTTTTTGCACCTACAACGCTGTCTGCTGTGCCTAATTTTGTGTTGTGAACCCATCCAGGGGGTCACACACACCCGCTGCCGAGCTAACCCCCTCACAATATATATACACTATTCTATAATATACCATATTCAATAATAGGGTTTGTGCAGGGGTTTATTATTGTTTTTAGGACATCACCTGAGGCAAGTCATTTCTTTGGGTATATGTAAGGGTTTACAACCACTTTCAGTACCCAGGCTGAGAGCGGGCACCCGTTCTCCTTTCCCTCATTTGTCAGGGCAGACTTTGTGGGAAATGTAGACCTTCTCATACGCTGAATATGTCAGATTTGTTCTCGGAGGTTTAAAGCACCTGCAGCTCTGGAAGTTCATTGTTCTATGTGACAGTTTTGTAGACCTGTCACAATACAACTTTGGCGTCACTAATGAATCACACCTGTGGTTACTAATTGCTACAAGAATAGAAGGGAACATTTTTAGCTTATCTAGAAAACTGACAGTAATGACTCTGCCTGGATATACACAATCAGAGGACTGGTACAAACCTCCAGGAACAAAAGCGGACCTGTCCTGGAAGAAATTTGGCTGTTGCCATTGCAAGCTTAGACAATGTTTTCTGGCTGTCGTGTCTATGATCTGATTTTATTAGTTAATCACTTGACCTTCGGAAGATTTACCCCCTTTCATGACCAGGCCATTTTGCAATACGACACTGTATTATTTTAACTACCAATTGCACGGGCGTGTAATGGCTGTACCCAAATAAAATGTATTTTTTTCCCCACAAATAGAGATTTCTTTTGGTGGTATTTGATCACCTCCTGCAGTTTTTAATTCTTGCGCTATAAACAAAAAAAGGCCAACAATTTAAAAAATATATATATATGTTTTACTTTCTGCTATAAAACATATCCAATAAAAAAAAATCGAATTTCTTCATCAATTTAGACCAATATGTATTTTGCTACATATTTTTGGTAAAGAAAATCACAATAAGTGTATATTGATTGTTTTAGAGGCTACAAACTATGACATATTTTTTTATTTTTTTTTACTAGTAATAAGTGGCAAGCGACTTATAGCAGGACTGCGATATTGCCACGGACAAATCAGACACTAACCGACACTTTTGACACTTTTTGGGGACCACTAATCACTAATAGAGTGATTAGTGCTAAAAAATATGCACTGTCACTGTACTAATGACACTGACAGAAAAAAGGGTTAACATTAGGGGCGATCAAAGGGTTAACTGTGTTCCCTGGGTGTGCTTGCCAACTGTGGGGGATGTACTTTGACAGGGGGAATGTAAAGATCCGTGTCCCTGCTTAGCGGGAACACAGGGCTAGCACATTCCCCTCTTACAGAACGGTGGTCTGCCTTGTTTACATAGGCAGAATGCCGTTCTGCCTTTCTCCAGAACGATTGGAGGGTCCTGGCGGACATTGCGTCCCCCGGCAGACATTGCGTTCCCCAGACCTGCTGATTGGCTTCCGCTGTGTCCAATCACAGCTGGAGTGGGTCACTGGAGGCATGCACACCAGACCTGGATCACGTACTAGGTATATAACCTGGCACAGAGCGGTCGCCCTGCCGTAGTAAATGTACATGGGGCGGCCGCTAAGTGGTTAAAGCTAAACCCTAGGATAAGCAAATATTGTCTTCATATAAGAGGCAAAGGCATTCCTAATTTAATCTTGGCATGCTTTGTATTTATTGCAGATCTGGGCCAGAAGTTTCCTGTAATAAAGACCGGTCACTGCTGCGCTCTCTCCTTGTACAGGGTGACTGGTCTTGTCTCCACCCCCTCCTGTAATGTTCTGCAGACAGCCTGTAGTGGGTGGAGTCTCCTGGGTCCCTCCCACAGCTCTGCTCTCTGCCCAGGCTATATACAGCACAGTGATGATATCACTGCTACTTTTACAAGGTAATAACTGGGCTTGCAAGTGCATTTGGTGCTCACAAAAACCATTTATATCCTTGGCTGAGAAATATATGAGAATAAAAGTTTTTGTCACCGAAGCTCAACCTTAAAGTGTTACTAAACCCACAAGAGTAAAATCAGTCTGTATATGCAGTAAAGCATGCTTATTATACTTACTGTGGAACCTAAGGGGTTAATCTTCTGCATTGTGTAAAAGGGTTGCTTGATCCTGTCTTCACTGATCCTCCCCTTCCTAAACTGTCCCCAATCCATCTTCTGATAAAACAGAGCCTTGGGGGCACTCTGCACATGCTCGGTTTGGTGTGTATTGCTAGAATGTTTTTTTTTTCTGGGGGGTGATCAGCACAGGGCCAATCAGCACTGTTTGGAGAGAGGGTCAGGGGTCATGCAGTCTCATAGGACAATTGTGGGAGAATGAAAACTACTCCTACAAGCTTAAGGCCCCTTTCACACATGCGGATGATATGTCCGTATTTCATCCATCCGTTTGCGGATGAAATACGGACATCCATTCATCCCTATGGGATAGCGGGTGTCTGCGGATGAGCATCCGCAGACACCCGCTATTGTCCGCCTCCGCAAATGTCCGATTCTGCAGACGGAGGAAAATCCTATTTTTCTGTCCGTCTGCAGAGCGGATCGGATGAACACGGACACACGGTCCGTGCTCGTCCGATCCCCATAGAGGAGAGCGGAGAGCTGACAGGGCGGTCCCCGCACAGTGTGCGGAGACCACCCTGTCCGCAGCCGGCTCAGCGGGGACAACGGAGCGATCCCCGCTGAGCGAGCGGATCATCACGGGGTGGATCTTTACTGATCCGCCCCGTGTGAAAGGGGCCTAAAGCGGAGGTCCACCCTAAAGTGGACCTTCCGCTCATTGGAATCCTCCCCCCCCCCTCCGGCGCCACAATTGGCACCTTTCAGGGGGGAGGGGGTGCAGGTACCTGTACAGTACAGGTATCTGCACCCACTTCCGACATAGCTATCTGCAGAAAGGGGCGTAGATTCTGCAGAATCTACGCCCCTTTCCGAAAGTCCCCCGCTGCCTGCTGGGAAACACACAGATCCCAGAGGCAGCGGGACCATCCTTATTGCGCAGCGCGACTCGCGCATGCGCAGTAGGGAATCGGGAAATGAAGCCGAAAGGCTCCACTTCCTGATTCCCATACCCAAGATGGCGGCGGCAGCACCCGAGAGACGATCGGGTGCCAACATCGCGGGCGTGCTGGGCGGGTAAGTGTCCTTATTTTAAAAGTCAGCAGCTGCAGTATTTGTAGCTGCTGGCTTTAAAAAAAAAAAAAAACGGTGGAACTCCCGGCGGACTCCCGCTTTAACTTAACATTGATAGAAGGCACAAGACTGCTCTAACTGCTGATGAGAAAAGGTATTTAGCAGTTTATATTTACTAAATAATTATTGCATTTCCATGTTCTGTGTACTGTGGGAGACCAGATATAGTGAATGTCGGGTCCTGGGTTTAGTAACACTTTACCAGACCTGATTTATTAAAGCCTAATTTTGTTACAAAATTGTGCTGACGGTTGCTGTCCTAATGAAAACTTTCCATTCTCTGCCACCAAATTCATACCACTGCATCAGCAATCTATCAGCGCTGCAGAGGTTAATACAGTTCTTAAACTTGCCATAGGCACTTGTCAAGAGTACTAACTGTGCCCACCTTTTTTCACCCCCTCCTCCATTCACAGAAGCTGTAGTATAGCTTCTTGCAATGAAAAGCACTCGATCAATGGAAGAGGTGGACCTTTTAGACACTAGACAGCACTCTTGATGAGTCCTTATGACTGGCCCACAGGCTTAAGGAAAGAAAATCATTAGATTTTCATAGAGTCCCCCATTTACGCAAACAGCGTGGATGACGTAATCGCCACTGCCAGCTACTGTATTCAGGCAGTTACAGTTCCCTTGGTTGCAGCAGATCCCAACAAAGGCAAACACAACAGTTTTCAAATGATCTCCAACTGAGTTCCAAAGAAATGTTTCACAATTTATATCATAAGCAAAACACAAGAAATCTTTATGCATGATCAAATTAAACTGTCAGGAGGCCCATAAACTAAGAACAGCCCAGGATCTAAGATACAATAATCCAATTCTGGCTGGCCCCATATTATCCTTCCCGTGTCATAGTAGGCAGTATACAAGTGTAGCCGGCTGAAAAAGGAGTCAAATTTAGTGCTGCAGGGTGGTAGAAGACCTAGCTGATTTATAGTTTACTTGTTCATTTGGTTTTTCCCCTAAATTCAGTGTAGCCGTGGTTTCTCCCTTTGGCCAGTAGGTGTCACTGGTACCTCTGGTATTAGTATGAGAAGCTAGAGTAAAAAAGGCTTATGAATATTCAACCAGTAGGTGCATGCTGGGGAAGGGTTTAAATATGTGGGGGAAGGTCAAGTGATCACTCTCTTCCACCCAGGCCCTGGCTTGGGATGGGTGTACTTGGAGTAGCTTTGTGATTAGCCCTGAAGCCTGAGGTCTATACATGTACTTGAGGCTTGGAGTGGGGGGCCTAGCCTGAGGAGCCATGGAGGACATCCAGATGTTATGAGTTGCTGGAAGAAGCTCAGGAATGGAGCTTGGACCTCACTGAAGTAGGTGCTGTTGGCTGATCTTTTAAGTGCTCTACAGTCAGGAGCTGCTATCACAGATTGTCAAGTTGGTTTAAAGCAGGGATCTGCAATTAGCGGACCTCCAGCTGTTGCAAAACTACAAGTCCCGTCATGCCTCTGCCTCTGGGTGTCATGCTTGTGGCTGTCAGTCTCGCTATGCCTCATGGGACTTGTAGTTCTGCAACAGCTAGAGGTCCGCTAACTGCATATCCCTGGTTTAAAGGCGCCTCATCTGTGAGCATTTTGTTCTACTTTTGTGGAGTCATGCACATCTGCTTGTTTTGGGATGTCCTATACCTTATCTCTCTCTCCCTGAGCAATAAACCTCCTTCTGTTTTCATCTAACCCCATCCCATCTGTTCACATGGTCTAAGATACCTACACCCTGAGATGAAATGTCAGCCCACCCTGTCTTTGGGGGTTACCACCATGCTTCCATGGGTCAGGTTGGTGCTACACAAAGCAAACAAGAATTAGGACTTGGAAATCCCACTGGTTCGGTACACGGCGGTGCTACCCCCAAATTAAATGGGTGGGTGTCGCCAAAAAAAACACTGTACCAAAAAAGAAAACAGCAAGGCATATACACCATAGCAGCTACTGCCCAAAAATAGTTTATAAAGATAAAAAATCTCAATACAAACAATCTAAATAGCAAAAAGGCTGTAAACCGGTGCTCACAAACCTACTCCAATCCCCCCCAAGAACCCTTTCCAACCATCCAACCACTAGTAAACAACCTGAGATCCCAGGGAAGAGCTACACAAACCATAAAGGTAAACGAGTTTCCTGTGTTCCTCTTCTTACATCTCCTGCACACCAGATCCGTCTTATGTCAAGCCTTCCAAGGTTCTGCGTTGGTATTAAGTTTGTAAGTGATTATAAACACTACACCCAGATAGCCGTGAACGTCTCATTTATCTTTTACCTCTGAAGTTTCCAATCTGCTTTCAAATCATGTCTTCTAGCAGAGACTAGAATCCATCCACTCAGCCAGACAATTCATGCATCAAGAGGAGAAATAAAGATTATTTCTTCAAGATATTTAAGAGCTCTGGTACCAAGGAGCTCATGGTGTGCCTAAGTACTGCCGGCTCCGGCTTCTGTTTGAAGTAAGAGCAATTGTCTAAGGTTCCTTCTGAGGGGCACTCTACCCACTGAGTACATGGGCACCATGAAATACGGAGGTTGCAAGAGAATAGGGTTGGGGAGGGGAAGGTTCACGATACACAGCCTTTAAAGGGAATGTTCTGTGGTAATGTACTGTATATATTTAGTCAGGACGTGAAAAAAAAAAAGTAGAATTTATTATCTGTATTTAACTAAAGTGGCCTTTCCCAACTTCTTCAACACAGAAGAAATAACTTGAAATAACTTTCCAGTCTCAGGGAACCCCTGCTAATATTACTATATCTACAACTCATTAGTGTGATGGTCAGTGGGAAAAATTCTCCTTACACTTGTGTACATTGGGAAGAATTACCCCCTTACAGATAGCTAAAAGATGGCATTACTAGGAACTTATCTAAGAGGCAGAAATTATTATTTGCTCAAGGAACACCTAGAAACCTCTGGAGGAACCCAAGGGTTCCATGGAATCCTGAATGAGAAACCCTGATCTAAAATATATCTCTGGGCTGTTTTTTTAGTTTTAGATAGAATGGGGAAGGGTTATTATGCCGCGTACACACGATCAGACTATCCGGTGGACCTAGTCTGACGGACAAACCGCTGGAAAGTCCGCCAGACTTTCCGAACGAGCGGACCTGCCCACACACAACCGGACTTTCCGCCGGACTATGGTGGGAGTCCGTCGTACTTTTGAAAGGAACGTTCTTGCCCACACATGGAGGAAAGCCCGTTCATTTTGAATGAGGCACCAGGTAGATGGGACTATCGCAGGAGGTCAATGTCGCCGCCTCCATGGGCGAGATTGACACCTCGCTAGCCCCGTCACCTGGTATGGACTTAAAGGGGAAGCCCTACACCAAAAAAAAAACGGCGTGGGGGTCTCCCCCAAAGTCCATATCAGACCCTTATCTGAGTACGCAGCTCGGCCAGTCAGGAAAGGGGGTGGGGATGAGCGAGCACCCCCCTCCTGAGCCGTACCAGGCCGCGTGCCCTCAATATGGGGGGGTGCTTTGCGGAAGGGGGGACCGTGTGCGCCCCCCCCACCTCAAAGCACCTTGTCCCCATGTTGATGAGGATAAGGGCCTCTTCCTGACAGCCCTGGCCGTTGGTTGATGGGGTCTGTGGGCAGGGGGCGCATCGGAATTAATGGGGGGCCCCCAGATACCGGCCCCCCACCCTATGTGAATGAGTATTGGGGTACAATGTACCCCTACCCATTCACCTGGTGAAAAAAATGTAAATAAAACACAACACAAGGTTTCAAAATAATTTATTGCACAGCTCCGGGGGTCTTCCCGCCGGACTCCTCCGCTATCTTTCGCTAGCTATTTTACTAGCGGAGGAGCCCGGCTTTCTTTTTCGTCGCCGCCCAGGGGTCTTCTTCTGACTTTGGGGGTCTTGTCCCCCTCTTCATTTCTTCTTGCCAGGCCTCAGCTTTCTTCCTTTAGCTCTTTTACTAGCGGTGGCCCAGTCTTCTGTTGCCGCCGCCTCTTCTTCTTCCTTGAGATGTTGACTCAACGCTCTCTCTGGCCACAATGGCAGGCGTGCTCCAGAGTCCAGCATTTGCGTCCACAGACACGAATGCCGCACTCGGCCCCGCCCCCTCGGTGCCCACATCATTGGATTTGATTGACAGGGAGCCAATGGCTGCGCTGCTATCAATCTATCCAATCAAGAGCCGGGACCCTGTGGAGAAAAAGACAGCGCATCCATGCTGAAGAGATGAAGGGGCTCAGGTAAATAAATGGGGGGGGGGTGGGCTGATGACTGCCAGGTGTTTTTTCACCTTAATGCTAATGTTGATTAATGCTGATGTATATGTATTAAGGTGAAAAAACACAAGGGTTTACAACCCCTTTAAGGGCCTCATGGAACTGCTTGATTTTGTGATATCATTATTTGGCATGAACAGTTTTCCTATACCAATTGTGAAGCCTTAGGCCGCGTACACACGCGCGGACTGTTTGCCCAACCTTGTTCGTCAAACAGTTTCGTCAAACAGTCCGCTCAAAATTTGCATGAGCGGACTTGCCCACACACGAGCGGACTGTTTCAACGAACTGTTTGCCAAACAGTCCGCTCAACTTTTGAAATGAACGGACTCGCCCACGTAAGGAGGAGGCAAATCCGCCCATTTCGAGCGCGTGTACAGGTAGGCGGGGCCCGCGAAGGAGACATCGCGGGCTCCGCCGCCTGGAATGGGCTTAAAGGGGAACCCCAACGCCGAAAAAAATCGGCGTGGGGGTTCCCCCAAAGTCCACACCAGACCCTTGTCCGAGCACGCTACCCGGCCGGCCAGGAAAGGGGGGCGAGCGAGCGCGCCCCCCCCTCCTGAGCCGTACCAGGCCGCGTGCCCTCAACATGGGGGGGTGCCTTGGGGAAGGGGGGGCGGCGCGGCCCCCCCACCCCAAAGCACCTTGTCCCCATGTTGATGAGGACAAGGGCCTCTTCCCGACAACCCTGGCCGTTGGTTGTCGGGGTCTGCGGGCGGGGGGCTTATCGGAATCCGGGAGCCCCCTTTAAGAAGGGGGCCCCCGGATACCGGCCCCCCACCCTATGTGAATGAGTATGGGGTACAATGTACCCCTACCCATTCACCTGTGAAATAAAGTACAAAAAAAAACACAACACAGGGAAAAAATATTTTATTGCACAGCTCCGGGGGTCTTCCGTCTTCGGGGGTCTTCTCGCCGGACTCCTCCGCTATCTGTGTGTAGCTCTTTTACTAGCGGAGGAGTCCGGCTTTCTTCCTCCCCGCCGCCGGCCTCTTCTCCCGACTTCGGGGGTCTTGTCCCCCTCTTCGGTTCTTCTGCCGGGCCACCGCGCCTTCTTGTAGCTCTTTTGCAGGCGGTGGCCCGGTCTTCTGTCGCCGCTGCCTTCCGTTCTTCTGTCGCCGCCTTCGGTTCTTCTGCCGGGCCACCGCGCCTTCTTGTAGCTCTTTTACAGGCGGTGGCCCGGTCTTCTGTCGCCGCTGTCGTCGCCGCCGCCGCCGCCTTCCGTTCTTGTTCTTCTTCTTGTTCTTCTTCTTCTTCTCCTGGAGATGTTGACTCGACGAGCTCTCCGGCCAGAATGCCAGAGCCGCGCTGTGCGGTCACTTATATAGTGACAATGGGGCGGTGTCACATGGTATATGTCACATGTCACGCCGCCCCCCCTTCCCCAAGGCACCCCCCCATGTTGAGGGCACGCGGCCTGGTACGGCTCAGGAGGGGGGGCGCGCTCGCTCGCCCCCCTTTCCTGGCCGGCCGGGTAGCGTGCTCGGACAAGGGTCTGGTGTGGACTTTGGGGGAACCCCCACGCCGATTTTTTTCGGCGTTGGGGTTCCCCTTTAAGCCCATTCCAGGCGGCGGAGCCCGCGACGTCTCCTTCGCGGGCCCCGCCTACCTGTACACGCGCTCGAAATGGGCGGACTTTCCGAGCGGGAACAGTCCGCTCATTTCGAAAGTACAGCGGACAGGCCCACACACGGGCGGACTGTTCGCTCAAACACAGTTTCAGCGGACAGTTTTTCGGAATTTCCGAAAGACTTTGTCCGTCCAACTGTCCGCTGAAACTGTCCGCTGAAAGCCCACACACGAGCGGACTGTCCGCCCAAACACTGTTCAGCGGACAAGGTTGGGCGAACAGTCCGCCCGTGTGTACGCGGCCTTAGGCAAAACTTAAACATGAGGCCCCACTCACACCACAAAATAATTCAAGCGCTAAAAATTAACTGTATAAATTGCATATATTAAGAGCATTAAAGTGCTGGTGTCAGTGTCCTCTATCTCAATGCTGGTGTCAGTGCTGGTGTCGGAGCACTCTCGGTTCACTCTATCTTGGTGCTGGTGTCAGTGTACTCTGTCTTGGTGCTGGTGTCAGTGCTCTCTATCTCATTGTTGCTCTCAGTGACCTCCTTCTCTCTCCATGATGGTGTCAGTGCACACTCTATTAATGCTGGAGTCAGTGGTCTCTAGGAATGAGCCATGAACATCGGGTGTTCACCGAATAGCCAACAATTTGGTGTGCGCAGCAAATTCCAAAAACCGTGGAACACCCTTTAAAAGTCAAGAGAAATCAAAAGTGCTAATTTTAAAGGCTTATATGCATGGTATTGTCAAAAAAAGTGTTTGGGGACCTGGGTCCTGCCCCAAGGGACATGTATCAATGCAAATTTTTTTTTTAAACGCCCGTTTTTTCGGGCTCAGTGATTTTAATAATGCTTAAAGTGAAACAATAAAAGTGAAATATTCCTTTAAATTTCGTACCTGGGGGGTATCTATAGTATGCCTGTAAAGAGGCGCATTTTTCCTGTGTTTAGAACAATACCACAGCAAAATGTCAACATTTTTTAAAGAAAAGTCATTTAAAACTACTCACGGCTATAATGAATTGTCGGGTCTTGGCAATACAGATAAAAGTCATTGAAAAAAACGGCATGGGGTCCCCCCAAAAAACCCATACCAGGCCCTTTGGGTCTGGTATGAATATTAAGGAGAACCTCGAACCAAAATGAAAAAAATAAATAAGTGGGGGTCCCCCCAAATTCAATACCAGGCCCTCGTGCTGAAGCATCGTGCTGAAGCATCATAAGGCGGGTGCCTCCCAGATCTTTTTTTTTTTTTTTTACGTTACGATGGTGGAGCAATTGAAGAAGATGAATGGCTCTCGTGGGACATTTTTATTTTTTATTTTTTAATAAAGGACTTGTCCCAAGCTGTGTCTTGTGGTTTTTTAACTTTTTGACACTTTTTTTGTGAAATGGTAGGGGTACAATGTACCCGTTACCATTTCAAACAGGGGGACCGGGATCTGGGGGTGCCCTTGTTAAAGGGGGCTTCCAGATCCAATAAGCCCCCCACAACCACCGGGCATGGGGGCAAGGTGCTTTGGGGAGCCTGATGGCATGTGGCCTGGTACGGTTCAGGAGAGGGGGGCGCTCTCTCGTCCCCCCTCTTTTCCTGCAGGCTGCCAGGTTGTGTGCTCAGATAAGGGTCTGGTATGGATTTTTGGGGGGGGGCCCACACCATTTTTTTTATTTTGACGGGGTTCCCCTTAAAATTGGTCTGGTATGGATTTTGAGGAGGACCTTTACGCCATTTTTTATAACAAATTTGGTACAGCGTTCCCCTTAATATCCATACTAGACCTGGAGGGCCTAGTATGGATTTTTGGGGGGCCCCATGTCGTTTTTTTTCAATTACTTTTATCTGTATTGCCGAGACCCTACAAATCATTATAGCCGTGAGTAGTTTTAAATTACTTTTTTCCTTTAGAAATGTCATTTTTTGCAGGCACTGTTCGAAACATGGGGAAAATGTGCCACTTTACAAGCATACTATAGACACCCCCCAGGTACAAAATTTAAAGGAATATTTCACTTTTATTGTTTCACTTTAAGCATTATTAAAATCACTGCTCCCGGAAAAAACAGACGTTTTAAAAACGTTTTTTTGCATTAATACATGTCTCATGGGGCAGGACCCAGATCCCCAAACACTTTTTATGACAATACCATGCATATAAGCCTTTATAATTAGCACTTTTGATTTCTCCCATAGACAATTCATTATAGCCGTGAGTAGTTTTAAATTACTTTTTTGCATTGATACATGTCCCCTGGGGCATGATCCAGGTCCCCAAACACTTTTTATGAAAATAACTTGCATATTAACCCTGAAAATTAGCACTTTTGATTTTTCACATTCGTGTCCCATAGACTTTAACAGTGTTTGCGTGTTTAAACGAATTGTTTGCCTGTACGCTGCTGCGAACCGAACTGGGGAGTGTTCGACTTATCCCTAGTTGCCTCTCTCTTATTGCTGGTGTCAGTGCTCTAAATCTCGGTGCTGGTGTCAGTGCGCTCCATCTCGAGGCTGGTGTCAGTGCGCTCCATTTCGAGGCTGGTGTCAGTGCTCTCCATCTCGGTGCTGGAGTCAGTGCTCTCTATCTCAGTCCTGGTGTCAGTGTTCTTTATCTCACTGTTGCTCTCAGTGACCTCTCTCTCTCAGTGCTGGTGTCAGTGTACAAAATGCTGGAGTCAGTGCTCTTTATCTCATTGTTGCTCTCAGTGACCTATCTCTCTCTCTGTCAGTGATGGTGTCATTGCACACTCTGTTAATGCTGGAGTCAGTGCTCTCCATCTTGGTGCTGGTGTCAGTGCTCTTTATCTCATTGTTGCTCTCAGTGACCTCTTTCTCTCTCAGTGCTGGTGTCAGTGCACACTCTGTTAATGCTGGAGTGCTCTCCATCTCAGTGCTGGTGTCATTTCTCTCTATCTCAGTGCTTGTGGCAGTGCTCTCTATCTCGGTGCTGGTGTCAATGCTCTTTATCTCATTGTTTCTCTCAGTGGTCTCTCTTTCTCTCTCTCAGTGCTGGTGTAAGTGCACAATCTGATAATGCTGGAGTCAGTGCTCTCTATCTCAGTGCTGGTGTCAGTGTTCTCTATCTCAGTGCTGGTGTCAATGCTCTTTATCTCAGTGCTGGTGTCAGTGTTCTCTATCTCAGTGCTGGTGTCAGTGTTCTCCACTACTCTCCATACACGTCTACCACTCTGCATACCTTCACTACTCACTGTACACTTCCGCCACTCTGCATACCTCCACCACTTTCCGTACACCCCCTCCACTCTGAGTATACTTTCTCCACTCTGCGTACACTTCCTCCACTCTGTGTACACTTGCTCCACCACTCTGCGTACCTTCACTACTCTCTGTAAACTTCCTCCACTCTGCATACACTTCCTCCACTCTGCGTACCGCCACCACTCTCCATACACTTCCTCCACTTTGCATACCTCCTCCACTTTCACCACTCTGCGTAGCTTCATCACTCTCTGTACACTTCCTCCACTCTGCGTACCTCCACCACTTCCACCACTCTGTGTACCTTCACCACTCTCCATACACTTACTCCCCTCTGTGTACCCCCACCACTTTCCGTACACTTCCGCCACTCTCCCTGTGTATTTCTACCACTCTCCATATATTATATACCACTATACACAATTACTCTTTAAATGTCAGAACTAAATATCTCCTCCTATACCTGCCCATTATGAAAGCTAGCACTAAGCACCTTCCTATTATACACTTTGCTGTAATGATTTTCTCTTTTTATATAAGTAATGCTATTTTTATCCACTAGGAAAAAGGATGTTTTGCACCAAACTTGGCAATTTCTCCCATTGGTAAGCTGTGGGTGTGCACACCTTCTATGGGGCTCTTTTTGTTGTATATTTTATTTTCTGGAGAATATTAGAGGAAGAGTTGGGACATGTGAAGCTGGACAGGAGACAAGACATCTTCTGAAACATCCTTACCCTAAGCCAAGGTCTCACCTTTGCTCCTTCTGAAGCCCTCAATCCATTCCAACTTTTTGTTGAACTTAACAAATTCACGAGAAACTTGACAGTTCAACGATATTATACCATGAAAGCTAATAAACATGGGACTATTCCATCCACCCCAGCTTCCACCCCTATGGAGGTCACTCCAGTACCCGGTTCTTCCTCAGATAATTATGAATTTACTTCCTCTGAAATGACTGCCTTATCCTATCTGGAACAACTATATACGGAAGATGAAGACTAATGTTGATCTTTTAACCCAACATATGAGAGAAGAGAGGTAGAGCATCACCGCTCTGAGAGTAGTATGTCTATCAAAACATGCTTTATTTATAATTTAAAAGATGTGCACTCACATTTGAGTAGATAAAAACAGGCATAATAGATCTCCGCGGCCGTCCTCAGCTATCATCCGGTGTGTCTTGCTGGACTGTAGCAGGGGATCAGACCCCGGTCGCTTCCAGTGGCGTCCGCCGCTCCGGGGTGTTTGTGTCCTACAATGAACACGTCAGCAGGTGGAGAACGTCAGCAGGTGGAGAACGTCAGCCGCTTGAAATCGGGGGGCATAGCTACAGCGATCGTGTTCGGAGCATGCGTGCTCCTTCTTCTATGACTATGACTGTTCACTAGCAGCTCCCACCAGCGCTCCATCCTCCTCCTTTTAACCCAACATATTCCCACCTCTCTGTCTATCCAACATACCTAATTTCGTCCTTTGTCTATTTTTAATCCCACTTTTGCCAAAGGCCCTTTTATCCAAACCTTTTAACAGATAGTGCATAAAGATATTCTCAGATTATGCCAACAGACCCCCAGAGTTTCTTCCTCTTCTTACAATCTTACTTCATCTGAACACACTGCTCTCATGGGTCTTACTCAAAATCATGACCTTATCATTAGATATGCTGATAAGGGTGGTTGTATTGTAGTCCTAAACAGATCGGACTACATAAAAGAGTTTCTTTGCCTACTCTCAGATACAAACACCTATATCATTTTGCCTCAAGATCCACTCCCAAAATTAAATTTCTGAAGCACACAAAATTATCAACAGGGCCTCTTCCAAGGGTCTCCCCCAAAAAATATATAAAAAAACTAATTTTTTTTCCACAGTTTAGGCCGATATGTATTCTTCTACATATTTTTGGTAAAAAAAAATCGCAATAAGCGTACATTGATTGGTTTACGCAAAAGTTATAGCGTCTACAAAATAGGGGATAGATTTGTGGCATTTTTATTATAAAAATTTTTTTATTAGTAATGGCGGCGATTTGCGACATTATGGCGGACACATTGGACACTTTTGACACTATTTTGGGACCAAAATAGTGGTCCCAAAAAAACATTTAAACAGTGATCAGTGCTGATTACTGTGTAAATGACACTGACAGGGAAGGGGTTAAACACTAGGGGGCGATCAAGGGTTTAAGTGTGTTCTAGGGAGTGATTCTAACTGTGGAGGGGGTGGGCTTCAACTCACATGACAGCGATCACTGCTCCTAATCACAGGGAGTACTGATCTCTGTCATGTCACAAGGCAGAACGGGGAAATGCCTTGTTTACATAGCCACTTCCCCATTCTGTGGCTCTGTGATACGATCACCAGGAGACCGGCGGACATCAAGTCCACGGGTTCCGCAGGCACGGCCATGCTGTACTGATACGCCCATTTGCCCACCGCTGCTATAATGAACCTCTATTGCCCCAGTGATATCTGTTTGGATGAAATGCATAGGGTAGAGCTATCACACCCGCCAGGGTGCTCGATACTGTATACATGTTATGCCTTGTTACTTCTCTTACATGTGAGTAGCTCCTTTTTTTAACAAATTTGGTTTTACATTTTGTACAATGAGCAAACCCCTTTCCTTTTGGATGTGGTAACCTGGATTGATTTGTTTTGTGAGTATACTGTCCATTATCTGCTGTATGATTGGAGCTTGAGGAGTACATAGTGGTGATATGTGTGGCTACCTGGCGCTGACTGATTCCAAACTGGAGCAGAGCTGTGACCCATCCATCTATTCGAGGGTTCTCTCCCTTAAGCGCTGTCAGACCTTCTTTTTATAGCGGTCTTAAGAATCTGGTAAGAGGCTTTGCTATCCCTCTTGGTGGAGCACATTTTGGAGATCACTGGAAGCACAAGAATTTTTGGATTATCCTCTTATTTGTTTTTGTTTCATTCATTTTTTGGGTCATTTGTTATGAAATTTGAAAATCTAAAATTCAATAATTCTAAAACCCGAAGGAAACAAATATTCAAAAATTTGAAATAATAACTAATAACTATTAAATTATAGGTATTGAAATTTCCTTTCAAATTTGGCTGTTAGTAATGAATATGAATGTATCCGAAGTTCAAAATTATCCGAAATAACTAAACAAATGGAACGGAATGCATTAATAATAATAATAATAATAAAAAGGTTTATTATTTGTTAAGATCCATTCATTTAGATACGGCATTTGTTCTTTCGGATAATTCGTAACTTCGGATAAATTTGTATTTGTTACGTTCGTTTGAAAGGAAATTCTAATGCCTATAATTTAATAGTTAGTAATAGTTAAGTTATTAGTTCAGATTTTTGGGTTTTCAAAATTTTCGTTCTTATTTTTGGATTTTCGTTTTTTTTTTTTTTTTCATTCTTATTTTCGGATTTTAGAATTTTGAATTTCTGAAAATCCGATAAACGGGTTTTCGTTAATTTGGATATTAACAAATTTGTCGAAATTCGTTAATAAACTAATTTGGAACTAAACTAATTGCACATGTCTAATATACAAACGTATGTGTGTTTGTGCTCTGGGGTGCACACCCTAATGCAATAGGCTGCGCACCCCAATGATTATATTAAATAGTGCAACACATTTTGTGGGACTTCACTAGCGTGCGCATATGAAATCGGCGGTCAAACCACACGTGAGGTATCGCCGCGATCGGTAGAGCGAGAGCAATAATTCTAGCCCTAGACCTCCTTTGTAACGCAAAACATGCAACCAACCTGTAGAATTTTTTAAATGTCGATTATGGAGACTTTTTAGGGTAAAAGTTTGATGCCATTCCACGAGCGGGTGCAATTTTGAAGCATGACATGTTGGGTATCAATTTACTCGGCGTAACATTATCTTTCACGATATAAAAAAAAAAAATTGGGCTAATTTTACTGTTGTCTTATTATTTTATTCAAAAAAGTGAATTTTTTCCAAAAAAAGTGCGCTTGTAAGACCGCTGCGCAAATACGGTGTGAAAAAAAGTATTGCAATGACCGCCATTTTATTCTGTAGGGTGTTAGAAAAAAAAACAAATATAATGTTTGGGGGATATAAGTAATTTTCTAGCAAAAAAAAACTGTTTTAAACATGTAAACGCCAAAACTGAAAAAGAGGCCTGGTCCTTAAGTGGTTAATGTGTAGATACGATGAGTCTTTTGATTTTTTTTTCTTGATTTTTTTTTTCCACACAAAAAAACTTCCTTCATTGTCTGGAATTGTGCCAATATTAGCGGCGCAGGATATTTCTATTGTTAGAATTAAATACAGACAAATTTTAATTTTTTTATATACGGCTGTAGTTATTGCTATGAATTGTACATTTAATGTTGAAATGTATTAATGCGCACCATCAATCATCAAATCCTAATACAGCACATTTGGATAAATACATAAACAATGCAGTGCGTCGTATATAATAAAAATAGAAAGAATTACGTTTCAAACTGTCATATAGATGACAATGGCGCCATCGCTGTCATCTGTGTATTGGAGGGTAAGTCACATTTATAAGTCTCTACACCTGTACAGAGTACACAGCAATGGAAGTCCTGTGCATTGTACAGACCGCCATGACATGTGTATAGGGAATACAATGTATGAATCGATTTCTCTGGGATCACTGTGTTATACAATCGCCGGCTTTGTCCAGATCTTCTCCACTCACTGGAATAAGTTTCCTCTCAATCTCCACCTGCAATAAAAGAAAAACAGAAACGTTTATCCATGTAAATCACATTACAAAGAGGTTTGTACAGGGAGTAGAAAAATTGTATTTATCCAGTTCAGCTTAAAGTGGTTGTAAACTCTTACAACACACTTTGACCTACAGGTAAGCCTAGATTAAGGCTTACCTGTAGGTCCAAGAAACATCTCCTAAATCTACACGGTTAAGGAGATATTTGCCGAAAGACAGGCACCACTGTTTACAGCGCATGCACCGTAGACAGCGGCGCGCAGGCACACTGAGCATGCCGCGGTCAACAGGGATATGCCGCGAGTGGCGGCTCCCGTGCGCATGCGCGGGAGTGACGTCATCGCAGGTTCGCCGAATGACAGCGGCGGAGCAGCGAGACCCACCGAGAAGATGGAGGCTCCGGACTACAGGGGACAGCGGTGACTTCGCTGGCTCCTGTGTCAGGTAAGTGACACATAATGGGCTACTATGCGATGCTTAGTAGTCCATTATGCTTTACCTTTGCAGGGAATGAAAGAGGAAGTAAACTCATCAGGGTTTACTTCCTCTTTAAGAGCAATTTATTTTATTTATTTTTTCTTCGCATACATGTAAAAATCTGAATTTTTGGCAATATAATGACCTAAACCCCCAGAACATTGTATATTTTCTGAAAGCAGAGGCGACAGGTAATAGTTGCAAATTTTTGTTTCGCATGATATTTGCGCAACTGTTTATTAGCCGTTACAGCCCCAGAAGATTTTACCCCCTTCCTGACCAGAGCACTTTGTGTAATTCGGCACTGCGTCGCTTTAACTGACAATTGCGACGTTACACCAAAACAAAACTGACGTCCTTTTTTTCTCCCACAAATAGAGCTTTCTTTTGGTGGTATTTGATCACCTCTGCGGTTTTTATTTTTTGCGCTATAAACAAAAAAAAGATCGACAATTTTGAAAAAAAAAAAGCAATATTTTTTACTTTTTGCTATAATAAATATCCTCAAAAATATATTAAAAAAAACACATTTTTTTCCTCAGTTTAGGCCGATATGTATTCTTCTTTGTATTTTTGGTTAAAAAAAAAAAAAAAATCGCAATAAGCATATATTGATTGGTTTGCGCAAAAGTTATAGCGTCTACAAAATAGGGGATAGATTTATGGCATTTTTATTATTATTATTTTTTATTAGTAATGGCAGCGATCTGCGATTTTTTTATTGTGACTGCGACATGGTGTACACATCGGACACTTTTGACACTATTTTGGGACCATTGGCATTTATACAGCGATCAGTGCTATAAAAATGCACTGATTACTGTGTAAATGACACTGGCAGTGAAGGGGTTAAACACTAGAGGGTGATCAAGAGGTTAAGTGTGTCCTAAGGAGTGATTTTAACTGTAGGGGGTGGGGGGGCTACCACTGACATGACAGAGATCACTACTCCTGATGAGACGGATGCAGTGATCTCTGTCATGTCACTAGGCAGAACAGGGAAATCCCCGTTCTGTGGCTCCGTGACACGATCGCGGGACACCGGCGGACATCGAGTCCGCGGGACCCGCAGGCATGGTCACGCTGTATGCGGAAGGGCGTGCGCCCACTAGCCCCACCACTTAAAGGGGACATACAGGTATGCCTATTTGCCCACCGCTGCCATTGTGCCAACGTATATTGGCGCGCAGCGGTTCGCAAGTGGTTAAATGCAAATTTTCAGGAAAAAAATATATAATAAAAAGAATTTTAGTGCAAAACCACACAATATATTACCCATTTTTTGGTTAAAAATATAAAAGATGAGGTTGCATCGTAAATAGATATCAAACATTCCATGACTTAAAATTCCGTGTGCCGGGGATATTGCCAAAAATGATGGTACCCAAAAATCTATAGGTGGCACTTTAACAGCTCATTAGTTTAGAGTTAACTAGGAGTTCTTCTGCTAGAATTATTGTTCTCACTCTGACGTTTGCGGCAATATGTCACGCGTGTCACATGCCACAAAAGAAAGCTGTATTTGTGGGAAAAAAAGGACGTCAATTTTGTATGGGTGTAACGTCGCACGACCGCGCAATTGTCATCTAAAATGACGCAGTGCCGAATCGCAAAAAGTCCTCTGGTCAGGAAGGGGGTAAAATCTTCTGGGACTGAAGTGGTTAAGAAAAAGTAGAACACATTTTGGCCACTAGATGGAGCTGACAATCATAGGAAATCATTGTATTAGAGAAAATACTGGATACATTTGTGCAGCCTGGGTGAATGCTTGTGACATTCATCCAAATAATGGTTAATAATGGCCAGTTGATAAACTCCCATGGTTTCCAATATCGCCTCTATGCCGACGACACCCAGATCTATCTCTCCACTCCTCAACTCACCCCCCCGATCTCCTCACAGATCTCCAACTTACTGAATGACATATCAGTATGGATGTCACACCCCTTCCTCAAACTCAATCTTTCTAAAACTGAACTTGTTATATTTTCTCCTTCACGATCCCCCCCCCCCCCGTGACTTCACCATTAATATCAACAACACAACCATTGGTCCCTCCACTCATGCCAGAGTCCTGGGTGTAATCCTTGACTCTGACCTCTCCTTCAGCCCCCATATCCAATCACTGGCTGAATCCTGCCGCCTTCACCTCCGCAACATCTCCAGAATTCACCCCTTCCTGACTAATGACACCACAAAGCAACTTCTTCACTCCTTGATTATTTCCCGCCTTGACTACTGCAACTCTCTCCTTGATGGCCTACCCTTACTCAGGCTCCTCCCCCCTTCAGTCTATTATGAATTCTGCTTCCAGACTAATACACCTCACTAACCGATCCGTGACTGCTGCTCCTCTCTGCCAATCCCTTCACTGGCTTCCTCTACCCCACCGTATAAAATTCTAAATGCTAACCATAACATACAAAGCCATCCACAACATCTCCCCCATCTACATCATCAACCTCATCTGCAGATCTCGCCCAAATCGCCCCCTCCGCTCCTCCCAGGACCTCCTCTCTAATTCCCTTGTTACTTCCTCTCATGCTCGCCTTCTGGACTTCTCCAGAGCCTCTCCCATCCTCTGGAACTCCCTGCCCCAGTCTGTCCGATCAGCCCCTACCCTGTCCACCTTTAGGAAATCCCTGAAAACTCATTTATTCAGGGAAGCCTATCCCACACCCACCTATCCCACACCCAACTAACTGCCCCACCCCCATCAGATCATTCTCCGCATCTATTACCTTTTGTACCACCACCTCCTCCCTTTAGAATGTAAGCTCTACGAGCCGGGCCCTCCTGTACCTTTTGTATTGAACTGTACTGTAATTGGGTTGTCCCCCTATACATTGTAAAGCACTGCGTAAACTGTTGGCGCTATTAAAATCATGTATAATGATAATAAAAATAATAATAATAATAAAATAGATCCCACTATTTACTCAATAACTGCATATTCTGGTATCCGTTTTTGTAACAAGCCATGCTACCAGGGGTGGACTGACAACTCATGGGGCCCCCAGGCAATCCAAGATTATGGGGCCACACAGTATACACACACACACACACACACACACACACACACACACACACACACACAGTATACAATCACACAGTATACACAGACATGTTTCTATTGGCTGAGAAGGTACTGGAGAGGTGGGGCAGCTATAATCTCTGGATTTTTAGACCAAAAGGATGTCAGAAAGGGACATTTCAGAGACAGATGTAAAAAAAAAAAAACATAGATTTTTACATACTGTCCCTGGTTTACTGAGGCTGGCAACCCTGATGGGGCCCCCTAGTGGCTCGGGGCCCTCGGGCAGTGCCCGAGTGGCCCAATGGTCAGTCCGCCCCTGGATGCTACACATCTACAATGTCCAAATGCAATTTTTCTATCGCAGGTGTAACACGGCTCTTTAAAACGAAATGATAATTTTCAGGTGAAGCATCTTATTATGATAATAGTTTATGACTATGGCACCTTCATGCAGACAGACAGAATGCGGGCTTTGCACAGATATATAAATAATAAGTGAACCCCGAGACGAAACGAGTCGTTTTGTAACGGTGATAACAATTCCGCAGTTGTAGCTGTATGAAAACTTTCCTCCCAATAATGCAGAAGGGTTAGGCATTAACATATAATCAGATTTTGGGTCATCGTTAAGCAGCGTCAGCCGAATACTCCGACGCAAGTAGTTTTGCTGAATGATATCATCTTTCAAAAAATGATGACTCAAGCAAGTTTCCAGTCACCGTTTCATTAAGAGAAGCATGTTCTCCTTGCGCTCCCACCGCTACATTTTGTCTGGCTGGACATTCGCT
Organism: Lithobates pipiens; assembly: GCF_037356315.1. Classification (NCBI taxonomy): domain Eukaryota; kingdom Metazoa; phylum Chordata; class Amphibia; order Anura; family Ranidae; genus Lithobates; species Lithobates pipiens. Next base: position 39,770,950 of record NW_027507758.1, read on the forward strand.
CCTCTACCCGTCTGTGCGCGATCTATTAATGCGTTCTGGAAGCATTACCTTATACGACACCGGCAAGATTCCTACATAACACTCCTACCCTTACAGACATTTTTTTTTAATACTGGAGTTAACCATAGAACAATGAGCCTCATGCAATGATTAAAGTGTTACTAAACCCACAAAAGTAAAATCAGTCTGTATATGCAGTAAAGCATGCTTGTTATACTCACTGTGGAACCTAAGGGGTTAATCCTCTGCATTGTGTAAAAAAAAAAGTCTGTTTGATCCTGTCTTCTCTGATCCTCCCCTTCTTCTACTGTCCCCAATCCATCTGCTGATAGAACAGAGCCTTGGAGGCACTCTGCATATGCTCAGTTTGGTGTGTATTGCTAGAGACATTTTTTTTGGGAAGGGTGCATGTGATCGGCACAGGGCCAATCAGCACTGTCCAGACAGAAAGTCAGCCTCATAGGACAGTCAGATAAGAAAGAAAACTCCTCCTGCAAGCTTGTGCTCAGCTACACACTGATAGGAGCCACAAGACTGCTTTATACAATGATCGGAAAAGCTATATAGCAATTTATATTTACTAAAATAATTAAATTTCCATGTTCTGTTTACTGTGGGAAACCCGATGTAGTAAATGCAGGGTCCGAGGTTTAGTGACACTTTAAGTTAGAATCCCAGACCCTCAACCCCATGAGTACAACTGTCATTTTTTTATTTTTTTTGTACACCACCCTCCTATATGGAAAAATAGAAAAAACAGACTGCGCTTAAAGAGGAAGTAAACCCTGATGAGTTTACTTCCTCTTTCATTCCCTGCAAAGATAAAGCATAATGGACTATGCATTGCATAGTAGCCCATTATGTGTCACTTACCTGACACAGGAGCCAGCGAAGTCACCGCTGTCCCCTGTAGTCCGGAGCGTCCATCTTCTCGGTGGGTCTCGCTGCTCCTCCGCTGTCATTCAGCGAAGCCGCGATGATGTCACTCCCGCGCATGCGCACGGGAGCCGCCACTCGTGGCATATCGCCGTTGACCGCGGCTCGCTCAGTGCACCTGCGAGCCGCTGTCTACGGCGCATGCGCCGTAGACAGCGGTGCCTGTCTTTCGGCAAATATCTCCTAAACCGTGTAGGTTTAGGAGATATTTCTTGGACCTACAGGTAAGCCTTAATCTAGGCTTACCTGTAGGTCAAAGTGTGTTGTAAGGGTTTACAACCACTTTAAGACAGATATGCCCTGTTTCCCCGAAAATAAGACCTATCATGATTGTCGGTGATGGCTGCAATATAAGCCATACCCACCAAATAAGCCCTACCTTGTTTCCCCAAAAATAAGCCCAACCCTGAAAATAAGACCTACAAGGACTTTAACTAGGGCTTATTTGGGGGGTAGGGCTTATATTGCAGCCATCACTGACAATCACGCTAGGTCTTATTTTTGGGGAAAGGGTATATAAATAAATAGCTGCAGCTCAAAATTGTGAGATATACACAAATTACAAATATAGAAAAATAGAAAAAACAGGCTGCGCTTAAGACAAGCACTCTATATGGGCTTCTCTGCAATCAGTAAACATGTGCGTTTCATTTCTATTATTTTTTCGGAAGAAAGTTCAGTTTTCGAAGATTTGGATTCATTCAAATTTCCGGATCACAATAGTAACAAATTTCAACGAATTAGAAATAACGAAACAAAATAACAAATTTGAACTCAGAAAAGAATAGCATAGAATAGAACCGTCTTCTAAAATTTGAATTGAATAAAAATATAACGATTATACTAACCGAATCTGAATATACAAAACAAATTCCGAAAACAAATAATTCTAACAGAACGAGTACGACGAAACAAAATTATTAAAGTGGAGGTAAACCCCATTCATGAAATCAGACCTGGGCACATACAGTGCTTTGAACAAGTATTCATACCCCTTGACATTTTCCACATTTTGTCATCTTACAACCAAAAACATTGTATTTTATGTGATAGATCAATACAAAATGGCACATAATAGTGAAGTGAAATGATGAATGATTTTTAATTTTTTTTTACAAATAAATATCTGAAAAGTGTGGTATGCATTTGTATTCAGCCCCCTTTACTCTGGTACCCCCAACTAAATTCTAGTGGAATCAATTGTCTCCAGAAATCACCTAATTAGTAAATAGAGACCACCTGTGTGTAATTTAATCTCAGTATATATACAGCTGTTCTGTGAAGCTCTCAGATGTTTGTTAGAGAACCTTAGTGAACAAACAGCATCATGAAGGCCAAAGAACACACCAGGCAGGTCAGGGATAAAGTTTAAAGCCGAGTTAGCTTGTAAAAAAATATCCCAAGCTTTCAACATCTCACGGAGGACTGTTCAATCCATCATCCAAAAATGGAAAGTGTATGGCACAACTGCAAAACCTACCAAGACATGGCCGTCCACCTAAACTGACAGGCGGGGCAAGGAGAACATTAATCAGAGAAGCACCCAAGAGGCCCATGGTAACTCTGGAGGAGCTGCAGAGATCCACAGCTTAAGTGGGAAAATCTGTCCACAGGACAACTATTAGTCGTGCACTCCACAAATCTGGCCATTATGGAGGAGTGGCAAGAAGAAAGCCATTGTTAAAAGAAAGCCATAAGAAGTCCCATTTGCAGTTTGTGAGAAGCCATGTGGGGGACACAGCAAACATGTGGAAGAAGGTGCTCTGATCAGATGAGACAAAAATGTAACTTTTTTGCCTAAAAGCAAAACGCTATGTGTGGCGGAAAACTAACACTGCACACCATCCCCTGAGCACACCATGCTCACTGTGAAACATGTTGGTGGCAGCATCATGTTGTAGGGATGCTTTTCTTCAGCAGGGATAGGAAAGTTGGTCAGAATTGGTGGGAAGATGGATGGAGCCAAATACAGGGAAATCTTAGAAGAAAACCTGTTAAGAGTCTGCAAAAGACTTGAGACTGGGGTGGAGGTTCACCTTCCAGGAGAACAACGACCCTAAACATACAACCAGAACTACAATGGAATGGTTTCGATCAAACAAAGCATATTCATGTGTTAGAATGGCCCAGTCAAAGTCCAGACCTAAATCCAATTGAGAATCTGTGGCAAGACTTGAAAATTGCTGTTCACAGACGCTCTCCATACAATCTGACAGAGCTTGAGCTATTGTACAAAGAATGGGCAAAAATGTCACTCTCTAGATGTGCAAAGCTGGTAGAGACATCATCAAAAAGATACAGAAAACTAAAAGCAGCGTATGATGGAAATCGCATGAAAACGTATTAGTCTTTAGATAAGTAACATGATGAATTTATTGCAAGAGTCAAATATAAAAAGTTGCAGCAACAGTCAGTAGTAGTATAGATACTTGTAGATGGTTGCAGAAAAGTCATAAAAGCATATAGCTAAATAAGATACTGGTATAAATAATAAATGATACCACTGCTGAGTCCGGATGAGAGGGGGCTAACATCAACCAATCGGCTTCAGGCTGGACCGTGGAAAGGGCTGTCACAACTCTAAATAGATGGTATGAAAATCCCAGTATGACAGGGGGGAGGATGGTGTCTCAAATGTTGTAGCTGGCAGATGAAAGCGCTCAGCCTACAAACACACATACAGGAACGGTAAGGAGGATCCTCAGATGGGCACAGCAAGCCCTACCGTGAGACGTGGGATGACACTCCTATGAGGATGCTGTGTAGCTGAGCTGTGTAAAGTCTAGACAGCGACAATCACAAGGGGGAAGGAAGCCAAAAAAGCCGAGCAGGCAGACTAGGAGCCGGACGCACTGGGTGACGCCAGCTTTACCACGGAAACAAAGGGAAGGCAGAAACAACAGGAACTCATCAGTAATCAGCAGTGGAACATCAAGGGGTGTGAATACTTTTTCAAGGCACTGTATATCTGTAGTGTTTACTTATCTCTCTCCAGAGCCCTATGTCCTTTGTCTTTTCACTGTTCTGTTTCTCTCTTATCAAAACATACGAAAAGACAAAAATGTGTAAGAACGTGCAAATACCGTTAAAGTCTATGGGACATGAACGTGAATAATCAAAAGTGTTCATTTTAAAGGCTTATATGCAGGTTATTGTGAATTACTACACCACGCTATATGCTAAATAAATATACAGATGACGTAGCAATAATGATTGATATTACATATACATTGGTGACAGTCCCAATTTTGTGATATTTAGTGCCCGTGCACAAAAATAAATCCGGTGCTTCTTATGCCACGTACACACAACCGGACTTTGACAGTAAAGGTCCAATGGAACGAATCCATCGGACAATTCGATCACGTGTGGGCTCCATCGGACCTTTGCTGTCCAAAAATCTGATGGACTTTAGAAATAGAGCATGTTTCAAATTTATCAGCAGGAACTCCGCCGGACCCAGTTCCTATCAAGAAATCTGTTCGTGTGTATGCTAGTCTGATGGACAAAAATCGACAGTAGGGCAGCTATTGGCTACTGGCTATGAACTTCCTTATTCTAGTCCAGTCGTACGTCATCACATTCAAATCCATCAGACTTTGGTGTGATTGTTGACCAAGTCCGTTCATTCGGAAAGTCCGTCAGAACTCCACCGAAAGTCAGTCGGGAAGACCGTCGGAGCTAGTCCAGTCGTGTGACCGCGGCAGAAGTGCTCAAACAAGGTGTCCCCACATGGATGCGCACTCACCCCTCGGTATGGACCAGCTATCTCTAGTTTGGTCAAATAAATGTGTGGGGAGACCCCTGAAGATTATTTTGCAGACGGTTCCTGGAATGAATGTGCCTCATAAAGATAGATATGAAAAAAAAGTGCTTCATTGCGCAACACCGTTTAAAAATGTTATTTTAAAATCATAAGGCCTCTTTCACAGTAATGATCTGCCCCGTGAAGATCCGCTCACTCAGCGGGGATCGCTCTGTTGTCCCCGCTGAGCCGGCTGCGGACAGGGCGGTCTCCGCACACTGTGCAGGGACTGCCCTGTCAGATCTCCGCTCTCCTCTATGGGGATCGGACGAGCACGGACCGTCTGTCCGTGTTCGTCCGATCCTCTCTGCAGACGGATAGAAAAATAGGATTTTCCTCCGTCTGCAGAATCGGACTGTTGTGGAGGCGGACGAAATCGGGTGTCTGCGGATGCTCATCCGCAGACACCCGCTATCCCATAGGAATGCATGTATGTCCGTATTTCATCCGCAAACGGATGGATGAAATACGGACATATCGTCCGCATGTGTGAAAGGGGCCTAAGACACAAAAACAGTCAAACTCACATGTAAGGGTGCTTGTAGCCTGGCACCCAGTGTGAATTAGCAGGTGATTTATTAGGTAAATCGACCCATAGACAATAGTGGACTGCTGCCGCAGTTCTAACTCGAATTCCGTTTGGAAATGGTGGGCGGAAGTGGGTCGCGATGACGCTATTAAGCCTCGATGCGTTTCAGCCAAACAATAAGCCATCACCAGGAAGCTCCCTGATGATGGCCATTGATTGGCTGACATGCTTCAGTAAAAGAATCTTCAGGGGTCTCCCAACACGCTGAATTGACCAAACTAGAGATAGTTTGTCCGTACCGAGGGGTGAGTGCACATCCATGTGGGGACACCTTGTCTGAGCACTAAGGAGCACGGAATTTATTTTTGAGCATGAGCACAGGATTGGGACTGTTACCAATGTAATGTCAATCATTATTGCTACGTCATTTGTATATTGATTTATTTATTTATTTAGCATATAGCGCGGTGTAGTAAATCACATATTGTTTATTTGCACAGCAAATTTTTCACTGCAGCTGTATATTTAGATTTAACAGCTTTCCAACCAGCAGAATAGCACGGCTGGGTGAAACGACGTTATCTTATCGTCGCTTCGCCTTTTGGCCATTAGGAGGGCGCGCGTGACCGAAACACGTGCCCGACCCCGATGCGAGTGCCCGGCGGGTGCAATGACAGAGCGAGAACCGGGATCTGTGTGTGTAAACACACAGATCCAGTTTCTTTCAGGCGAGAGGAGACAGATCGTGTGTTCATACTATGTATGGACATCGATCTCTGTCTCCTGTCTCCTAGTAGTCAGTCCCCTGCCCCCACAGTTAAAACACACACTAGGGAACACAATTAACCCCTTGATCACCCTCTAGTGTTAACCCCTTCCCTGCCAGTGACATTTACACAGTAATCAGTGCATTTTTATAGCACTGATCGCTGTATACTTGTCAGTGGTTTCAAAGATGTGTCAAAAGTGTCTGATATGTCCGCCATAATGTCGTAGTCCCAATAAAAATAGTAAAAAAAAAAGATAATAAAAAGGCCATAAATCTATCACCTATTTTGTAGTTGCTATAGCTTTTGCGCAAACCAATCAATATACATTTATTGCGATTTTTTTTGATTTTTTTTTTATCAAAAGTATGTAGAAGAATACATATACATATGTGATATTGTATTTTGTTATATTTTTGTTATAAATTGTGAATAAATTCTTTTTTTATATATATATCTTTATGTCTATTACTAATTAGGCACCGCAATAATCCCCCTCTTTCCTAACCACCATTTTTTTCTAAAATATTTGGGGATGAGGTGCCATATCTGAAAAGGACCCCGTTGCCACATTTTTCCCATAAATTTGTAAACAACAAATCTCAAAAAGAGGCTCGGTCCTTAAGTGGTTAAATAAGTGTTTAACCACCACAGTACCACTTGCAAGCAACAGGTAGCAATAGATACACCAGAACTTCTACTAGGTACAGTATATAGCTAGGCCTATTATACTTGTAGTGAATTATTTATATTTACATTATTTCAGAGCAAAATGTGCACCAATATATTTTGTGAGCTTTGTGTGATTTGAGTATTGTGCTTCTACACATGCAAGCTGTGACACAATTTTTTTATTTTTTTTAAACAGTGTAAAAATAAAAAATAAAAGGTAAAATAAATAAGAAATTTTTTTTTTTTTTTTAAATGCACCCCGTCCCGATGAGCTCGCATGCAGAAGCGAACGCATACGTAGACATACCATTATATGTCAGCATATATACCTAGATTTAGGGAGTAAACTTGCCTTTAGATAAAAAAAATTCATGAAACTGAATGGGTCACTCGCATTTAAAAAATAAGAGGAAGATTAATAATAGGAAGATTTGGAGTTGCTGCCCTATTGCAAACAGCCAGGTGGCGCTATGTAAATAAAATAAAGTTCCCTTTAAAAAAAAGAAAAGTGTGTGAGATATGAGAGTAGACATGTGCAATTTGTTTTGTTCTGAATTAGTTTTTTAACAAATTTGGACAAATTCCTTAATTCGGAAATATCCAAGTCAACGAAAACACATTTTAACGATTTTTTCGAAATATTCGTAAATTCAAGATGTGAAAATCCGGAAATCTGAAATAATAACTAACTAATAATAACGCAACTATTAAAAACTATTAAATTATAGGTATTGGAATTTCCTTTCGAATTTATCCGAAGTTACAAATTATCCGAAATAAGGAATGCAGTATCTAAATGAATGGAATGGAACGATTTAATAACAATTAATAATAATAAATAATGATAATAAAAGCGTATTATTATTATTATTATTTATTATTAATTAGTTCTGACGGCATTCCTTATTTTGAATAACTCGTAACTTCAGATAACTTTGTATTTGTTATGTTCGCTAACAGACAAATTTGAAAAGAAATTCCAATACCTATAATTTAAGTTCGTTTTTATTAGTTAGTTAGTTATTTATTAGAATATTTGGATTTCTTTCTTATTTTCGGATTTTCGAATTTATGAATTTATGAATTGTGATCATAACGAATGACCTGAAAATCGAAAATAAAAATTAATTAAATAAAAACGAACACATTTTTCAGGAGTGCACATTTCTATATGAGAGCTGGCCCTGTTATTGTTGTACATTGCCACCTTAAGTAAATTTATACTTGGGAGAGATCTATACTATACTATATAAAAAAAAATATATAAAAAAAAAACACTTGGTCTTTTACTGCCGTCCCGTCCCTACTGATCACTACATCACTATAGGAAACTTTGGGAAACCACCCAATTTTGTTTTAAATTTTTTCTCCTAGCAGGGGTGTCAAACTCAATTACATCACAGGCATCAGCATTATGGTTGGCTTCAAAGGGCCAGTTGTATCTGTATGGCTATGTAGCACTTTCCCCATAGGGGCCGCATGATGATGCTTGTCCCCTGTTATTGGCAAGACCTTGTAAGCCTCTTGACCCCACTGATACTCTAGGTTCAAGCATACACTATATTGCCAAAAGTATTGGGACACCCTCTAAATCATTGGATTTAGGTTTTCCAGTCACCTCCATGGCCACAGGTGTATAATAAAATCAAGCACCTAGGCATGCATCTACAAACTTTTGTGAATGAATGGGTCACTCTCAGGAGCTCAGTGAATTCAAGTATGGTGTTGTCATAGGTCTACAATAAGTCCATCTGTGAAATGCCCATGCTACTAAATATTCCACGGTATAACAAAGTGGAAGCAATTTGGAACAACAACAGCCACAAAGTGGTAGGCCACATAAAATCACAGAGCAGGGTCAGCGCATGTTGAAGCCCACAATGCACAGAAGACGCCAACTGACTGCAGAGTCAATAGCTACCGACCTCCAAACTTCCTGTGGCCTTCAGATTATCACAACATTAGTGCATGGAGAGCTTCATGGAATGGGTTTCCCTGGCTGAGCAGCTGCATCCGAGCCTTAGATTACCAAGTGCAATGCAAAACCCTGGATGCAGTGGTGTAAAGCATGCCCCCACTGGAGTCTAGAGCAGGGAAGACGTGCTCTCTGGAGTGAAGAATCACACTTCTCTATCTGGCAATCCGATGGATGGGTCTGGGTTTGGCATTTGCCAGGAGAACAGTACTTGCCTGACTGCATTGTGCAGGGCAGCTGATAAGGGGGGACCACCAGTCCTCCTGTACCGGGCCCGGATCTGCCATCTCGGGGGGGGGGGGGGGCGGAGGTAGAGTGGGCAGGGACTCCCAAATCTTGTCCACCAATAAGCTCACTCCCCACTGTGCAGCTTGTTAGAAAACAAACGCCTCCAGCCCCTTGTTCAGTGGAAGCCAGGGGACAGTAAGCGGACTAGTTCTTCATTTTCGGGTTTAGGCAGATTAATCCGCCGCAGCGCACTACACAGTTGAAGCCCGGCCTCTTCAATATGAATACACCCCGGCCATCTGAGAGCACTGCGGCAGATTATACCGCCTAAACCCGAAAGTGAAGCAATAGTCCGCTTGTCTCCCGGCTCCCATTGAACACAGGGGGCCCGGCGAAGTTTTTTTCTAAATAGCTGCATAGCGGGGGATGAGCTTATTGGTGGACATGATTTAGGTGTCTCCACCTACTCCCGCCCCCCCCAGTTCCCTCTAGCCCTAGTTGCCCAACTCGGTAGTGCACAGGAGGAAGTGAGGACCAGATGTACCAGCAGTACTCCAGGAGAAACCACCTGCAGGAGAAGCATTGCACCCGGACCCCAGGTAAAAGAAGCTGTTCAGACCAGGTACTGGAGGGGGGGACTAATAGACAGTGCTGCATTTTAACTCTTAGGTAATACCAAGCACGTTTGGAGCAACTTACTGAGGGGCATTGCTGTAGATTATGGTACACTACTTTTGCCCTCTGATAGTTAACCACAGTGGATAATTTTTCAGGGGGTGTTTCACAGGTGGCAAGGAAGCATTATATTGACTTCTCACCATCTGATTTAATCCCTAAAAACCTGCACCACCTCGCTGTCAACTGTGTTCGTTGTACATGGTTGTGAGGCATCACCATTCAGTGGATGCCTTTGGCCACTGAAAGTGATGGGAGGATATTTTTGTATACCCTCATTTGCTGCCCCTGCCGTTACCCCCTCCTAACCACTGCATTCTGTACATTACATATCCCAGACCCCTGCATCACCTACTCTTGACCTCTGCACTCTGTATATTAAACACTCCCGACCCCTGCACCGTAAATACCCCTGACTCCTGCAAACTGACATTATATACTCCTGAAACTACACTGTGTAAGTTACATAGTCCTGACCCCTGCCCTCTTTACAGTAAATATTCCTAAAACCTGCATTTTGTAAATTATATACATACACCTGATACTTACTCTCACACTGTTAGTGCAGTTTTGCCACATCCTTATTTCTCCAAGGCACAGTCCACGCTGCCACCTTTTTCTCTGCTTGCTGCCTGCGGGCTAGGGGGAGCGGTGATCGGGCTCAGGCCCCAGGCCCTGTCAGGTAGGCTGTATGGGGTCCCTTGATTTCTAATAGCAGCTCTGGGATTTTGGCAAGTGCAAAGTTTGGTGGAGGGGGATTATGATGTGGGGTTGTTTTTCAGGGGTTGGACTTGGCCCCTTAGTTACGGTGGAGGGAACTCTTAAGGCATCAGCATACCAAGACATTTTTGAACAATTTACAATTACAATTTTGTGGTCCATAAAGTCATGGATGAGCGAGTTTGGGGTGGAGGAACTTGACTGGCCTGACCTCAATTGGATAGAACACCTTTGAGATTAATTACAGAGGGTACTGCAAGCCATGCCTTCTATTCCAACATCAGTGCCTGACCTCCAAATGCTCTTCTGGAAGAATGGTCAAACATTCCCATAGACACACTCCTAAACATTGTGGACAGCCTTCCCAGAAGATTTGAAGCTGTTATAGTTGCGAAGGGTGGGCCAACTCAATATTGGGGTGTCATTAACAGCTTGCCAACCGCCCACCATCATATGACGGCTGTCGTTCTGGGCGGACGTCATATAACGGCCCTTCGGAACGACTGCTCCCGCGCACCCATGGGGGCACGCATCGCAGTGATCGGTAAAAAGGGAGTCTCTTTATCATGTGATCAGCCGTGTCCAATCACGGCTGATCACGATGTAAACAGGAAGAGCCGTTGATCGGCTTTTCCTCACTCGGGGGGGTTTGTGCTGACTGGACCACCAGGTATGCCACCCTAGACCACCAGGGAAATGCCAATCCGTGCCCAGGCAGCTGCCAATCAGTGCCCATCCCCAATGCCTGCCAATGCCATCAGCGATACCTATCAATGCCATCTATCAGTGCCGCATATCAGTGCCCAGCAGTGCCGCCTATCAGTGCCCAGCAGTGCTGCCTATCAGTGCCACCCATAAGTACCCATCAGTGCAGCCTTTCAGTGCCCACCAGTGTTGCCTATCAGTGCCCACCAGTTCCACCCATGAGTGCCCATCAGTGACGCCTATCAATGCCCCCGGGAACCCCAAAGCCAAAGACTAATACTGCAGAGTCAATAGAATCTCAATTTAAAAGAGCCCAACGTCCTATTCATTCCTGATAAGACGTTCCATACCTTTTGCATCCTAATGATATCCAAATAGCATTGGTGTGCGCAGCCTATTGTATTAGGGTGTGCACTCCTGAGCACAAATGCACATGTGTGTATATCAGCAGAGCAGTGGAAGGTGTGAGTAGAGCAGAGATTGGTGCCAGTAGGGCAGTGGACTGTGTTAGAGGTTTTTTATTTTATTCTTTTTTTTAAAAAAAATATTTATTTATTTATTTATTTTACTATTTTTTAGGAGCCCCGTTGGGGGGGTTTTGGTGAAATATCAAGGGTCTAAACTGACCCCTGATGTCTCACAAACAAACATAGTTTCTATTCTTCAGTTAAGAAGGAACACAGAAGCAATCGGTACAGATCACTCACTGTGTTCATCTAGAAAAGGAAGGGGTAAATTAAATATTTACCAGCCCCTTCCCCCGGTCTCCATCCTGAAACATCCCCCCGGAGCCACTGGTGGGACAAGTGAAGAGGGAAGCTGGCATCACTGCAGGGAGGAGACGGGGGGCAGGAGGCGGGGGGGAATCAACACTGCATAGGGTGATTAGGGTGTGCCCAGGCACACCAATCACACCCTGTGCACACTCCTATGAATACAATAAAGTGCATGAAAAGTTTACACGGTAATATATAAATTAATAAATCAAAAATAATTAAAAAAACAAGGTTCCTGAAGGGATCAAGGCTCTGTATAAGTGCATCAGAGGATAATCCTGTACGCACGCCTATGCCAAATAGAATGAATTAAAATATGCATGCTACACAGCATCGGGCGCCATATCTTATATTTTAAGCCTTTTTCATTGTCATTTCTGCTTTTCTATTTGCAGTAGCAGAAATCTTGTACGTGTTTTTCCCCCCATCCATTTTAAACCACCCTAACAATACAAATGCTTTGATAAAATGGCAGAATGTTTCTCAAATTGTCTACCTCTATTGATCCCACACAATGGTTTCATGTTTGTGTTTAAGTGTCTGGAGAGCCGTATCTTCAGCGTTCCTGTGCACATTAAAATTACAGACACTTTCGAGTTGACAGCCTTGTGAGGTTTGTACACATTTGCTGAACTGTATGTTTTGCACTTGTTTTTTGAACATGGAAACAGCTGACACAGGAAAGCAGAGGCGATGATGAACAGCCTATATTTATGCAAAGCATTAAGCGAATGTTTTATATTAGACGGCGTTGCATCGCCATGTCTCCGCCAGAATTGCCTGTTGAGAAGTGGCTGCCGCTGAATCTCCCATTGATCCAAAATTCTCACCGGTAGTAAAATTACAACCGTCTGGATCTAATCAGAATGTATAATGCTCCACCTGCCATTCTTATGACTCTCTCGATAACCATTTGTCTGTAATGTAAACCATTCGAAATAAATGTGCAAATCAATAATACCTGTATGTTGTAGCAAGCTTTCTGCAAGACATGTTTATGAGGCTGGATATCACTCTCGATGCCCATCGATTTCACCTCCGCCCCGGAGACGCATGTAGCCGGCGTGACAAACTGCACCGTCGCCACGGGATTCCAGTTACGGGGGATCTCCTGGTCCGATCCCAGCTCAAGCTTGCAGGATAAACTGTGTGGTTGATCTGGACCTGTGGAAACAGGAAATAATGGGATCCAACAGAATAATTCTTCCTATGGTGATGCACATATGGTAAGAAAACAAGACCAACCTGGAATGATACCAACTATGTGAGCAATTGTTGGGGCTCATAGACACTGGCGCAAAATGTATTGTGTTAAGATCCGTAATGTGAACAGAGCTGTATGTTATGTTATTCATAATCTGGGGCTGCGCTCAGCTTGATAAACCAAATAGAAAAATCTGCATCCACAGTCCTGCATATGGACTGTATTTAATGCTGTATGCATGAAAAAGTTTATGCTAACTTTAGCCTGCCTCCTAGAAACTTAGGACATTAAGCAACCTAGGACACTAGGCGACAGGAGCCTCCTTCATCCTGGTAACCTAGGACACTACGCAACAGGAGCCTCCTATATTCTAGCAACCTAGGACACCAGACAACAGGAACCTCTTGCATCCCAGTAACCTAGGACACTATGCAACAAGAGCCTCCTGCATCCTAGGACAGTAGACAACAGAAGACTCCTCCATTGTAGAACAATAAGCGACAGGAGCCTCTTGCATCTTAGCAACCTAGGACACTAGGCGACAGGAGCCTCCTGCATCCTAGCAACCTAGGACACTAGGCGACAGGAGCCTCCTGCATCCTAGCAACCTAGGATACTAAGCGACAGGAACCTCCTGCATCCTAGGACAGTAGACAACAGGAGACTTCTCCATCCTTGAACTCTAGGCTACAGGAGCGTCCTGCATCAGATAACATGGAGATGTGAATTACAATAACAAGTAATATAACCAATAATTGTATCTTCATCCACCTGGTGTTTGTTAGCATTGTACTTTGTAGTGCAAGAAGGAGGGACAGTGAGTATATACAGTGGGTAAAATAATTATTGAGCACGTCACCATTGTTCTAGGTAAATATATTTCTAAAGGCGCTATTGACAGGAAACTTTCACCACATGTCAGTAACAACCCATGTAATCCATACATACAAAGGAACCAAAACAAATAGGTTCAGAAATTACGTTATGTGTAATAAAATGGAATGACACAGGGTAAAAGTATTGAACACATGAAGAAAGGGAGGTGCAAAAAGGCATGGAAAGCCAAGAGACCAGCAAAAATCTATCAATAATAAGAAAGCAATCTTGCCCCTTGTCAGTGCAAATTAATATCAACTGGTTCAGTCTCAACTGATTGCCTATAAAAAGGGGTCTCATTACCAAGGTGTCACTCAAGAAACATCCCATGATGGGTAAAAGCAAAGAGCTCTCTCAAGACCTTCCCAACCTTATTGTTGCAAAACATACTGACTGATGGCATTGGTTACAGATGGATTTCTGAACTTCTGAATGTTCCAGTGAACACTGTTGGGGCCATAATCCGGAAGTAGAAAGAACATAATTTAACCATAAACCGGCTACAACTAGGTATTCCTTGCAGAGGAGTGAAAAGAATTATCAGAAGGGTTGTCCAAGAGCCAAGGACCACTTGTGGAAAGCTTCAGAAAGACCTGGAATTAGCAGGTACAATTGATTTAAAGAAAACAATAAGTAATGCACTCAACCTGGTGGCCATGGCCGATGGCCTGTATGCTCGCACACTACGCAACACTCCATTGCTGAAGAGAAAGCATATTGAAGCTCGTTTGAAGTTTGCTGCACATCATTTAGACAAGCCTGTGAAATACGGAGAGAGTATAGTCTGGTCAGATGAGACCAAAATTGAACTCTTGGATGCCATAATACACACCATGCTTGGAGGTCAAATAGCACTGCACATCACACCAAAAACATCCCCATACCAACAGTGAGGTTTGGAGGTGGGAACATCATAGTGTGGGGCTGTTTTTCACCATACGGTACTGCCAAACTTCATATCATTGAAGGAAGTATGAATGTATAAATATACCAAGACATTCTTGATAAAAAATCTGCTGCCATCTACCAGGATGATGAAGATGAAAATGAGGGTGGACATTTCAGCAAGACAATGGGGGGTTATTTACAAAAGGCAAATCCACTTTGCACTGCAAGTGCTCTTGTAAGTGTAGTTGCTGTAGATCTGAGGGGAAGATCTGAAATGAGGGGAAGCTCTGCTGATTTAATCATCCAATCATGTGCGAGCTAAAATTATGTATTTTATTTTCCTTACGTGTCCCCTGTAGATTTACAGTGACTGCATTCGATTTTTAAAGTGAAAGCAAAAATTAACATTTCCTTCCAACATAGTGCCTGGGGGGTCCCCTTAGTCTATCTGTAAAGTGGCAGATCTGTACCATGTCTAGAATCTGCTGCAGCAATAATTGCATTTATAAAGCCCAAAAAAAAATTTAATTTTTCCTGCAAGCTGTTTTTATTTTGCTCAGCAACAGCTGGGGAGCCAGTGTGTATGATGAGGCCACAATGTAGCACACTGAGGACAAGATAAGAGATTTTTTTGGTTACATTCTGGTGTCACTTTGACTTTGTATAGAAGTAACGGGTGCGTAAAAATTGGTCTTTGGGTGGCGGTGAAGGTAATCTTGATGAAAGCAAGAATTGGCCTTGCTGTAAACGATTGCAATCATATGCACCTGTCAAACAGATGCAGAAACATTATTCTTTGGGTGTTAATTGTGCCCATGAAACCTATACCAAAAACATTCTTCCAGATGAAATGATTGAACACCCCCAAAGCTAGGCAGCCTCGAAGTCCTGCAGAGATTTCACATCCCAAAAAGACTTAATCATAACATGGGCATCAGAGGCTTCATAGCTGGTAATCCACGACTGATTCATTTTTATAAAAGTCAAACGGTCCACGGAGTCTGTGGACAGACGCGTTCTATGATCAGTAACTAAACCTCCTGCAGCACTGAATGCCTGTTCTGAAAGCACACTGGATGCAGGGCAGTCCAACAACTCAATTGCATACTGGGCAAGTTCTGGCCAGTGGTCCATTCTCATGACCTAGTAAGTCAGTGGATTGTCAGCTGGAAAGCTCTCCATCTCCGTTTTGGCCCTGAGGTAATTGCCCACCATGTGATGCAGACGCTTCCGATAGGATGTGGAAGCTGACAGCCCTGGGCGGTGAGGACTAAAAAAAATTCAAAATGCCTCACTTAGGTGGAATCCTTCTCCAACGCTCCTTTCTTGACCAGCAGAAGACTCAAAACTAAGTTTTTCCACGACACTGTAACCTACTGGAGTCAGGAAACCGTTCAATAAAATCCTCTTTAACGTGACCTCAAGAGATTTTATCTTCTCCACTCTCTGTGGGGACGGGATAAGTTCTTTCCCTTATAATGGTGGTCAAGGAGGGTTTCCAACCAGTAATCATCCTTCTCCTTTATGCCACATATTCTTGGGTCTTTTTGCAGGCTTTGAAGCATGAGGTTGCTCATGCGCCTCAAATTTGCCAAGGCTTGAGAAGCAGACTCCTCTGGGTCACTCAGGATGATAGCATCTGAAACTTCCTTCTCCCAGCCACTTACTACTCCCAAGACTCCTGGGATTGGAAAGCCATCGCTTACAGATTGACGCATGTCTTCCTCTTCTTCGAAGCCTATGAAAGTGCCAGAATACTCCTCCTCATCCTCCTCCCCTCTTTCCTCCTGTGTATTCTGTGACATAGGAATGATGGTGTCTGGATAAAGTGGGCCTTGAGAGGAAAGGAAGTCTTCCTCCTGCTGTTCTGCCTCCAGTGCCTTGTCCATAATGCCATGCAGATTCTGCTCCAGCAGGAACACAACAGGTATTGTGTCACTGATGCATGCACTGTCACTGCTCACCATCTTTGTGGCCTCCTCAAATGGTGACAATACAGTGCATGCATCCTTAATGATCAGCCATTGGCATGGGGAAAAAAAGCAGAGGCGGCCCGAGCCTGTCGTCATGCCGTGCTGGCACAGATACTCGTTGAGGGCCCTCTGCTGCATGTATAGCCGCTGCAGCATTCCCAAAGTTGAGTTCCACCTGGTGGGCATGTCAGAAATCAGGCGGTTTATAGGCAGGGGAAATTCCAGCTGAATTTCAGCCAACCGAGCACTGGCTATGTATGAACGCCTGAAATGGCTACAGACTCTTCTGGCCTGCTTTAATTCATCTTGCAACCCTGGGTACATACTTTGGAAACGCTGCACCACCAAATTCAGGACATGTGCCAGTCATGGCACATGTGTCAACTTTCCCTGTCTAAAGGGCAGACAGGAGGTTTGAGCCATTATCGGACACCACCATTCCTGGCTCCAGCTGGCGTGGTGTGAACTACCTCTTGGCCTGTCCCAGCAGAGCTGCAAGAATCTCTGCTCTGGAGTGGTTCCTGTCCCTTAAACACACCAGATGAAACACTGAGCCCTATCCTGCATCCTTTCAAGTTGCAAGCAATGTTATCCAGTGTGCTGTGAACATAATATTTTGTCCCTGCCCATGCTTGCTGGACCACGTGTCAGCTGTAAGGTGGATTTTACAGCTAACTGCCTTACCCAATGATGCCAGATCATTCCCTTCCACATGATGGTAGCGAGATGAAACGGCCTTACATGCAAAGTAGAAGCAACTTGGAACCTGCCATTGTGGTACAGCACATTGTGCGCATTCACGGAAGGGGGCAGAATCCACCAGGCTGAAAGGCAGAAGTTGGAGAACCAGCAGCTTTGACCAGCTTGAATTTAGATGCTGGGCATGTGGGTGGCAGAGACTGTATTTTTTTTTCCGCTTCAGCAGATGGGGCAGAGAAATTTGCCAGCTACAGTCTACAGCTGGTGGCGTACTGCTGGCAGATGTGCTGCTAGGACCTGGGACGCCCTGTGCTATACCATCATCCCTGTCAGTGGAGGCTGCTGAAAGGTAATGACTCAGTTTTGCAGGGGCAGACTGAAGTGGGTAAGGAGGAGGGACAGATTTGTGCCCCTTTTGTGTGGCTTTAAGATGCTCTTGCGAACAGGCTGAGTGGTTGGAAGTTAAATGCCTTGTTAAGCATGTGGCAATGATATGCATACGGTTGGTGTTTTTGCCACGTTTGATGTGCCTGACACAGTTTGCAGATAGCAACAGTGCGATCTGCTGCAGATGTGCTGAAAAAGGCCCAGACAGCTGAGCTTTGGGGAGTAGGCCAGGAGATAACAGCTGCAGAATGTGATGGAATAGGGAGGCTGCTCTCTACTCTTTCTTGATCTCGACCTCCTTGGGGTTGTGCCACCTCACCTTCAGTTTCCTCCTCTGCTCTATCTGGCACCCAAGTCGCATCAGTGACCTCATCATCATCATCTCCACTTATTTGTTTTGATGTCTTTGTATGTATGGATTTCATGGGTTGTTACTGACATGTGGTGTAAAATTAAACGTCAATAGCACCTTTACAAATACATTAGAAAAATAGCAACATGTTAAATACGTATTTTACCCGCTGTATATACTGTACAGTTTGTGCATGTATGTATGTATATATATATAATTATCATACAGTATCTCACAAAAGTGAGTACACCCTCACATTTTTATAAATATTTTATTCTATCTTTTCATGTGACAACACTGAATAAATTACACTTTGCTACAATGTAAAGTAGTGAATGTACAGCTTGTATAACAGTGTAAATTTGCTGTCCCCTCAAAATAACTCAACACACAGCCATTAATGTCTAAACCGCTGGCAACAAATGTGAGTACACCCCTAAGTGAAAATATCCAAATTGGGCCCAAAGTGTCAATATTTTGTGTGGCCACCATTATTTTCCAGCACTGCCTTAACCCTCTTGGGCATGGAGTTCACCAGAGCTTCACAGGTTGGCACTGGAGACCTCTTCCACTCCTCCATGTGTACACTACTCCAAGTGTACAAGCTGTACACTCACTACATTGTAGCAAAGTATCATTTCTCCGGTGTTGTCACATGGAAAGATATAAAAAAAAAATCCAAAAATGTGAGGGGTTTACTCACTTTTGTAAGATACTGTATATAAGCAATAAAGTTGTTCTTTCTTCAAGCATTGATACATGTAAATATACAGTCAGGCAGAACAAAGCAGTAATAACACATAAGTGAGCACTAAACACACACCATGTGGATCAGCTTGTAGACAGGTGCAGTTTGTTTTCTCCACTGCAGGTGGCGTTCAACCGTAGCGGCTCCTCAGCTGTAGAGGAAGTTACGAGGAACGGGGTTCCATTGAGGTCCTTGGGGAAGCAATCCATTTGGGTTCTGTCACCCTATGTGACTCTGGTGACCATCTTACGTCAGGCAGAGCCTATTTAAGGCCCTGGCTCCCAGGTTTGGTGCACTTTATGCGAGTTGGTAGTGTAGGGAACGGTATACTGTCTGCTAGGGACAGTACTAGCGTTGCCACCTTTTCTTCAAGCCAAACCCATACACTTTTGTGGAGCAAAGCAACTTTTTTTTTTTAAGGGCGAGCACTGTGGTGTAAAGGGGAACTCTGAAGTAAGGTTGTTTCTGCTCACCAAAGCTCTTATTTATTTTAGATTTCCCAGAATTCCCCCTAAAATCAATCAGGGCTCCCAAAGCCCCTCTTACATCAAAGTCCGTAGGATACCCCTTACATCTGAGTCCCCCTTACCTTAGTGTACTCACTCACTCAGAGGCAGGAGAGAGAAGGGAGGGAGGAGACTTCAGTCACAGATATTGGATGGTGAGCCCTCTCTCCTCTCCTGTCCATGTATGGGGTTGGGGCCTATACGAACACCTATGTACTTGGTGGTTGTGGTACTCAGTTACTTGGGGAACTGCAGTCCATTTTGAATAATGTGTCTGGGTTCCAGGCGGACTGAAACCTGGACACACGGTTTAAAACCAGGACTGTCCAGGTCAATCACAGACAGGTGGCTACCCTAGACAGTACTAGCAAAAGAAAGGTCCCTGACGAGAAGGGAAAGCACGGAGTCGCAACTCTCCTAAATGCCTTGCTGATTGAGACAGCCAGGCCGCATTTTGCCCTCTCAACAGACATTGTCAGTCCGGCTGATATCTGCTCTTGTCACATTGCTAGAAACCCTGAGTGCACCCGGTTGGGCATTCCTCCCACCTGGTTTGTGGTGGACTGTTTCCGCATTTTTGCAATACAAGTTTTATACTGCCCCTGACCGTGTGACCTATTGCCGCTGCACCACACCTACAAGTTTTTTTTACATAGATCAATAAATATGACCACCATATTTTTTTTCTAATGAAAATTTACTTACTAGAATTTTTATCTGGGAGTCTGTCAATCTTCCATACAACGGCCTTGTAGGCATACTCGTACTTAGCTGTGCCGATTGTCACTTGTATCACTGGCTCAGATTCTATTTCATATGTGGACCCTAGGCAAGCTCTGCGGTTCATCTTGGTCTTCAGGGACCTCTGTCTCTGAAGACTTGCCGTCCGTAGTGCTTTTACCCACGGTGCGGGAACTGGGAAATGGATGGTTATATTTTCACAAAAATGTATCTGCGGAGAAGCCAAGACACTAGCAGACATGTTCAGGAAAGCTTGGAGCTCCACATAGGCCCCCTGGACCACAACCAAGCTTTTCAAAGAAAAAGGAAGTTCTTCTACTATACAAGGAGTTTTAAACCGCATCAGCTCAAACCTACATCCGTCTACGGGGGTGAATTTAACTATCCTAGACTTACTAAATTCGTGCTTTTTAACGCATTTATGGAAATGATACTCAGCGATATCGATCAGTTTTTCATCATTGTCCTTTCCAAAATAATTTTCAGACACTCTTTGCAGCTCGGAATCGTTCATGGTCAAAAAACACTCAACACCACTGTTAATGAAACAAAGACAGTACACTTGAGACATCACTGCCTTGTCTTGTAGTTTTCCATCTTTGGTGACTTCTGCCCAAAAATTGTCCACTATTTCCACTGACATTTCCGGCTCTTCGTAAGTTCTCTTTTGCTTGAGTACTGGCGAGATCATCATCAACTCTTCCTCTATCGTTACAATAAAATCTGTTAAATCGCAGTAATCAGTGGTGCCTAATTTTAACATCTGCTCAATTTCGGCTTCGTGGACCACTTCGAGTTTTGGATGGTATTTCCTTTTCTCGGCATAAGTTATATTTTCTATCTTAACTGAGTGTATTTTCTCTGAAACTCCTAAGTTTTCCAGCTTGGGTTCTGAAAGCCTGCAGAATTGATGAAGCTGAAACTCTTTGAACGGTTTCTCAAGGCCCTTTTCATAATACATTTGCAGAATTCCACCAGACAGAACTTTCAGGTAAATAGGTCCCCACTGCCTGGAAGACATCATGTTCTTTTTTTCCGGAATCCTCAACATGAAAGGCCACCCATCTTTCTTCTGACTTCTAAAGATGCTTTGCGGAATAAATGAAGGCCTGTTTCTTTCAGCACAAGCAAGATGAGGCTTCAAATTGTCAGGTGGGTCAGTCTTTAAATGCTGAAGCCTTTCACACACGTAGCTGAAAGAACACTGGTTAAGGCTTCTCTGGTTATTAGATGTGTCTTTCTCTGTTGCGTTGTTTTCTTGTTTCGCAGGAATTTTATCTTTTATCTGAGAGTCTATTGCATTACCAGCGTCAACGGAACAAATGATATCTGTGATGTCATTGTTCCAAAACGGGCTTGAAAATGCACAGTCGTTTTGTGATTGCTGTAAATGAGGACTCCTTGAGCTACCTAAATAATTCATCGTTTTCAACTTCGGACTTGAATCAGGTAGACTTGAAAACACCGGTGATGGAATGTTTGATGTTTGATTTGCTGCCAGCAAAGTTGATGCCTCAGACGACGTAGAAGGTTGAACCGGCAAAACCTCTGGAATGGGGTACAAGTTAGAAGATCCTGCCTTAGGTGTGCATGGAGTGGCTGGACTGTCTTTGATGGGTGTGCACAGAGGGGAGTTAAAAGGGGGTCCAGGGCTTGTGAAATCAATGATGGGAGATGTTTGAGGAGTGTTGGAGTTGGAGGAAGACACGCTGGTCTGGTCGTGTGGCAGACTCAGTTTCAGCCCTCTTGATCTAGGAATGTAATGGTTGTCGTGTGGAAGCACCAACGACTTCTGGGGAGTTTGGAACAGATTGTCATCATCAAAGGTCACCCAACTTTCCGGATTAGTTGAGCACATTTTCTTTGTGTTGATAGTCTGAACGTCAGAATTGCCTAGGAAATACAAGAAAATAAAATTAAATCTTTGTAATAAAATGCAAAGTATAAATAAAGGCAAAACTTTTTAAAATGTATATAGAAGGGTGCGCTGTCTCTTTAACGACCGCCCCACATACATCTTAGCCCCTGTACACACGGTCGGAGATTCCGACAACCAAATCCGTCGGATTTTGTCCGTCAGATTGTGTCCGAAACTGTTGCATACACACGGTCGGACTAAGTTGTCGAAAAATCCGATTATTCAGAACGTGATGACGTAATTTAGTTACGACGGGACTATGTTCAGGCTAGTAGCCAATAGCTTTGATGTAGGAATTTGATCTGAGCATGCGTGGCACTTGGTCCGATCAAAATTCTCTACACATGATCGGAGTATGTCCGATCAAACCTGTTGGTCGGGAAATATTTCCAACAAGTTGGAAAATTGGGTCCGACGGATATTCTGACGGAATCAGTCCAATGCATACCACACAACACAGTCCGATAGGACACATTCCGACAGATTCTCCGACCGTGTGTACAAGGGCTAATACAGCTCAAATATCTGGTATGTGATCAGCGCTTCCGGGTAAGGCGTGCATGTGCCCGCCTGTCTGGCCGTGCTGTGATTTGTTCCAGCACAAGCAGATCAGTGGGCCATGAGTGATCGCCGGGACCCGCTGATTCATTCACAGAAGAGAGCTCTGTGTTGTAATCAACACAGAGCTCTGTACACTGACAGGTGATCTTGCTGTTTTTTTATTCCCTACAAAGCAGGGGAAAAAAAGATTGCTTAGTAAAAGCAGCACATATTACACATAGTTAGACACACAGTGAACCCCTTTGATCGCCCCAAGATGTTAACCCCTTCCCAGCCAGTGTCATTAGTACAGTGACAGTATATAGTATTAGCACTTATCACTGTATTAGTGTCACTGTTGATGTCAGTGTCAGTAATGCCACGTACACACGGTCGAATTGTCCTGCGGAATTGGTCCGGCAAACAATCCGCCGGACTTTATAACAAAGGACTTGGCCACACACAGACGCTCCAGTGATTTCTAACACGATGACGTACAGCACATACGACGGGACTAGAAAAAAAAAGTTCAATAGCCAGTAGCCAATAGCCTCCGTCTCGTACTTGCTTCAGAGCATGCATCGTTCTTAGTCCGCCGGACTAGCACACTGACGAACGGATTGTCCGCTGAAAGCCAAGTCCGGCGGACAATTTTTGAGTCA
Organism: Lithobates pipiens; assembly: GCF_037356315.1. NCBI lineage: Eukaryota > Metazoa > Chordata > Amphibia > Anura > Ranidae > Lithobates > Lithobates pipiens. The sequence goes on from NW_027507758.1 coordinate 39,794,232, forward strand.
AAACTACTTTCTAAGTCCGCCGGACTTTACGATGAAAAAGTCCGCTGGAGCCCACACACGATCGAATTGTCTGGCGTACTGTGGTCTGGCGGACCGAGTCCACCGGACAATTCGATCGTGTGTACGTGGCATTAGTGTAACCCCCAAGCCAGGGTCAGCTAGTGTCAGATTGTCCGACACACTATCACAGTCCAGCTATAATTCACTGATTACTAGTCAAAAAAAAAAAAAATTCCAGTATATAGTATATACCAAAGTTTGTAGACACTATAACTTTCATGCAAACAAAATAATATACACTTTTTGGGATTTTTTTTTTTTTTTTTACCAAAGACATGTAGCAGAATACATTTTGGCATAAATTTATAAAGAAATTAGATTTTTTTTTATTATTTATTAGATATGTTTTATAGCAGAAAGTAAAAAATATTGGGGTTTTTTTTGTTTGGTTTTTTTTTATTTTTTTATTTGTGGTCTTTTTTCATTTATCTAATAAAACATACTCAGTGGTGATCAAATAACAACAAAATAAAGCTCTATTTGTGTGAAAAAAAAAATGATACAAGTTTCATTTGCGTATAGTGTTGCATGACCGCGCAATTGTCAGTTAAATTAGCGCAGTGCCGAATAGCAAAAAATGGCCTGGTCATGAAGGGGGTAAAGCCTTTCCAGAGGGCAAGTGGTTAAAGTTGTAAAATACCAATAGAATGTTAATTATATAAAACACAATAAAAAAAAAGTGACTATGTCCCATTGGCACATGCAAGAATCCACTTCAACCACAATTGTAGTCTTTAGAGTACGTTGGATCACTAGTGCCAGCAAATCCTTCAAAACCTGCTCATGCTCTACCACCAATATACAGTAAACGCCATCTTCTTACCAGAATGTTGGACCCCCCCAATTACAGAGGTCCAAAACGCTTGAAATTAATGCCACAGCGGTCATGCCAGAAAACACTGATAGATATTTTTTTTACTCCAGGAGTACAGGTGCATTTAAAAAAATTAGAATGTTAGCAAAAAAGATTATTTATTTCAGTAATTCAATTTAAAAAGTGAACCTCATATATTATATAGATTCATTACTCTCCTAGATTGTAAGCTCTAACGAGCAGGGCCCTTTGATACCCCCTTTCTTGAATTGTATTGTATTTTTAATGTCTGCCCTAATGTTGTAAAGTGCTGCGTAAACTGTCAGCGCTATAGAAATCCTGTATAATAATAATAATAATACACACAGAGTGATATATTTCAAGCATTTCTTTCTTTGTTTTGATGATTATGGCTTACGGCTAGTGAAAACCCGAAATTCAGTGTCTCCGAAAATTAGAATTTTGTGAAAAAGTTCAATATTGTAGACTCATGGGGGTTTATTTACTAATTGTAAATTGACTATGGCCCCTTTCACACTGACGATCCATACAGGTCCACCTGTCAGTTTTTCAGGCGGACCTGAATGGATGCTCCATAGAGGTCTATGGAGCGTCGGATGTCAGTGGTGACAAGTCCGCTGACATCCGACCCGCTCCGATCCGAAAAAGTGTGACGGAGGAAAAAGCTATTTTTCCATCCGTCATCGGATCGGGTGACGACGGACACATTCTTTTTTTACATTTTGCTATAATAACTTCCTCAGTTTAGGCCGATACGTATTCTTCTACATATCTTTGCTAAAAAAAAATCGCAAGGGCACGTACAGGCAAAAATCACGTACCTGTACGTTGCCCTTTAAGAGGCAGCGGTGCGCTCACGCACCCGCGGGAAGCTCCGTGAGCTCGGTCGCCCGTGGACTCGATCGCCATGGGGATACCAGGGATCACCTCACGGAGAGGAAGAACGGGGAGATGCTAAAGTAAACAAGCATCTCCCTGTTCTGCCTAGCAACAGTGACACTGATCTCTGCTCCCTGTGATTGGAGCAGAGATCAGTGATGTGTAAAACACAGCCACGCCCCCCACAGTTAGCAACACGCCCCTAGGACACACTTAACCTCTACACGGCCACCTAGTGGTTAACCCCTTCACTGCCAGTGTCATTTACACAGGAATCAGTGCATTTGTATAGCAGTGATCGCTGTATAAATGACAATGGTCCCAAAAATGTGTCAAAAATGTCCGATGTGTCCGCCATAATGTCGCAGTCACGATAAAAATCGCTGATTGCCGCCATTAAAAAAAAAAAAAAAATATATATATATATATATATATATTTATATATATATATATATATATATATATATATATATTAATAAAAATGCCATAAAACTATCCCCTATTTAGTAAACGCTATAACTTTTGTGCGAACCAATCAATAATCGCTTATGTAGAAGAATACGTATCGGCCTAAACTGAGGGAAAAAAATATTTTTTTCATATATTTTTGGGGGTATTTATTATAGCAAAAAGTAAAGTAAAATATAAGTAAAAGTAAAAAATAAAAACTGCAGGGGTGATCAAATACCACCAAAAGAAAGCTCTATTTGTGGGGAAAAAAAAGGATGTCAATTTTGTTTGGGAGCCACGTCGCACGTCGCACGACCGCGCACGACCGACCAATTTGCTGGTCAAAGACCAGACCACTTTTTGCGATTCGGCACTGCGTCGCTTTAACTGACAATTGCGCGGTCGTGCGACGTGGCTCCCAAACAAAATTGACGTCCTTTTTTTCCCACAAATAGAGCTTTCTTTTGGTGGTATTTGATCACCCCTGCGGTTTTTATTTTTTGTGCTATAAACAAAAATAGAGCGACAATTTTGAAAAAAACGCATTATTTTTTACTTTTTGTTATAATAAATATCCCCCAAAAATATATAAAAAAACATTTTTTTCCCTCAATTTAGGCCGATACGTATTCTTCTACATATTTTTGGTTAAAAAAATCGCAATAAGCGATTATTGATTGGTTTGCGCAAAAGTTATAGCGTTTACAAAATAGGGATAGTTTTATAGCATTTTTATTAATAATTTTTAATTTTTTTTTTTTTACTAGTAATGGCGGCGATCTGCGATTTTTATTGTGACTGCGACATTGTGGGGGACCCATCGGACATTTTTGACACATTTTTGGGACCATTGTCATTTATACAGTAATCACTGCTATATAAATGCAGTGATTCCTGTGTAAATGACACTGGCAGTGAAAGGGTTAACCAGTGGGTGGCAGTGTAGGGGTTAAGTGTTCCTAGGGGTGTGTTACTAACTGTGGGGGGGTTGGGCTTTCATTTAGTGTACACTGATCTCTGCTCCAATCACATGGAGCAGAGATCAGCGTCACTAGTTGCTAGGCAGAATGAGAAAATGTTGTTTATACAGCATTTCCTCCATTCCGCCGCTCCGTGAGACGATCGCGGGGATGCCCGCGGCGATCGAGTCCGCGGGTCCCGCGACCGGACTCACGGGGGTCCCGACCAGCGCGGGAGCGCGCCGCCGGCGGCGCGCTCCCGATGGCACGGCGGCAACGAATATTGGACGTACATGTACGCCAATATGCCTGCCCGTGCCATGCTGTCGACGTACATCGTCGTGCGCTGGTCGGGAAGTGGTTAAAGCGACGCCAAATCACAAAAAGTGCTCTGGTCTTTGGCCAGTGAAATGCTCTCGGGCTAAACTCATTTGATTTTAGTACGACTAAAACCAAAACAATTGCAGATGACTAAAATACAACTAAAACTAAATTGTCATTTTAGTCAAAAGACTATGACAAAAACAAAATCAAAATTTAACGCCAAACATTGGTGTCAGGGAATGCAGGGAAGGTGTCAGTAGGACAGGGGAAGACGGGGCTATCAAGAAAGAAATCTCCTTCACTACAAGCAGTAATAGTTTTCTTCTGTTCTATTACTTTGTAGCAGAACTTTATGGTATTATTTTCTATATGTTCCATTTTTCCATCTTCTGTGAATAGGACGGCTCCAGGCGCTTTCTTCATTACACCTTATTACAATGTTGCAGCTCCGGCAGAATCATTCTAGAGGCTTCATACAATTTAGGTCAAAACATTACTTTGATTTTTATTGTTAATGAGGATTTTGCCTTTCTCAGAATAATCCCGTAGATGGGGGGAAAAAAAAAGACCCAGATGAAAACTTTATGCCAAAAATGATCCCACAGAAAAAGTGAAATGAGATCCGTAGATTTCAGTGCCGGTATATCAGCTCAGGATTCGTTTTTTTTTGGTGCCCAACTAATTATGTGTTAGGGCTTGTTTACTAGCTTTGGTCTCTGAAGAGAAATTTGCGTTCAGATCGCTCTTCAGAGAGTATAAGGAGGCATTGTAGTACCGCAACCCTTTGATCGTCGCACTAGGGGTATAATTCCTGCTGCGGCACCTCCAGTAGCAGTTTGGGGGGGGGCAGTAAACGCACAACTCAACAACAGGCTTTTACCACCCACAGAATGTAGCAAGAACAAGCCTTTAAAAGCGCATCTGAAAAGCGATTTGAACGTGGATCGCTTTTCAGAGGAGCAGCCGTCCTTGCCACTAATGTACACAAGTCCTTGAGGCTTGTAAAAGGGTGGGTGTAAAAGCAGGCAATTGAGCAGTGGCGGCTGGTCAGTGGTGGTGCGTCCATAAGAAAGCAACGGCATTGGCCCCTCTCTCCAGCCACCCCACTCTATCACCAATAGATAGATAGATTCATGCATTGTATGAATCCATCAATGGCCGCCGCTGCCACCCCCTGTTCAGGCGCCCGGCCCCTTTTCAGGCACCTGGCGCCTGAATTACAGCGGCGGGGGGGTGTTTTGGAAGCACCCGATTAGAACCATTGGCTCTAATAGGCATCAAAAAAGGTGCCCAGCATTACGCTCGCAGGTCACTCAGCTGTGTTAGAAAAGCGAATTAATATTTGCTTTCCTTACACTAAACTGCCTCTCTGCCAATCAGGTGCTCGGATCTGTTACCTGTCATCTGATTGGCTGAAATGACAGGCGATGTGATTGGGCGCCTATCAGGCGTCCAATCATAGCAGAAGACGGGAAGAGGGGACAGGAGAAGACATTGAGCAGCATTGAGGAGCTGTCCCACCGAGACAGGGTAAGTGCAGATGGTAGGCGGGGGGCACACTGGCAGCATTTGATATGGCACAATGGGAGCATTTGATGGGCACATTGGCATCATTTGATATGGCACAGTGGCTGTGTTTGATGGGCACAGTGGCTGCGTTTGATGGGCACAATGGCGGCAATTGATGGGCACAGTGGCTGCGTTTGAGGGCTCAGTGGCTGTATTTGATGGGCACGGTGGCTGTGTTTGATGGGCACAGTGGCAGCAATTGATGGGCACAGTGGCTGCGTTTGATGGGCACAGTGGCGACAATTGATGGGCACAGTGGCTGCGTTTGGGGGCTCTCAAGGAACTTACAATGTGAGGTCCCTAACTCACATTTATACACACACATACTAGGGCCAATTTGGACAGGTGCACATAAGTTGGGTTCACGCTGGTGAGATGCTGGAAACCATGCGATTCAGTGCTGGTTCCCGCATCACACCTGAATCGCACACTGGTTCACACTGCTCTCTGCGAACCGCCGGGGGTGTCAATGTAGAGTTGATGACCCCCCAGGTCGCTTCGCAAATCGCAGTGCAAGATGTCAATTAGTGCAGGAACCGGATGGCATAAGTGTGAACAACTCTGCACTATCTGTGCTTTTAAAAAAAAATAAAAAATACTTCAATAAAACCTGAATTTAAAAAAAATACTTTGGATGTTATGACGCCTCTATGTCTTTACCTTAATGTGCAACTCTGTACTATCTGTGATTCCAAAAAAAAAAAAAACCTTCACTAAAACCTGAAAAATAATACTTTGGATGTTATAACACCTCTATGTCTTTACCTAAATATACACCTCTGTACTATCTGTGCTTTAAAAAAAAAAAAAAAAAAAAAGAACCTTCAATAAAATCTGAATTAAAATAAAAAACAAATAAAAAAATACTTTGGATGTTATGATGCCTCAATGTACAACTCTGTACTATCTGTACTTCAACAAAAAAATAAAAATAAAAACCTTCAATAAAACCTGAATAAAAAAAAAAAAAATACTTTGGATGTTATGACACCTCTATGTCTTTACCTTAATGTGCAACTCTGTACTATCTGTAGTTTATCACATTGGTATTGGAGCTGGGAGACTCTAATAAATGCACCACCTCCTTTAAATATGACAAAACAATATACCCAGAGAGCACAGAATTGGAGTTTTAAGGTGCAGAAAAATCAATCAAAAGCAATATTTGCAAAAAATCTAGAAAATGTTATTACATAGCTAAAACAATTTGCTCAACCATATCAACCCAATGGTCAAGGTACAAAAGTGTGATTGCCTCTACATGTTTCACCACAAACGTGGCTTCTTCTGGATCTTTTGTGGAACCTTGTTATTTAATATTTACCACTAAAACAGAAAAAAAATTAAATCAGTTTGGCATCTTTAAGGATTATCTATCAGATAATCTAAATGTGATGTTCATAATGTAAATGTACCATTAGGTACCAGTATTGGGTCCCTGTATGGATGTATTATTAACTATTAAAGATGCCAAACTGATTTTATTTTCTTCTGTTTTAGTGGTAAATATTAAAGCGGAGGTCCACCCTAAAGTGGACCTTCCGCTCATTGGAATCCTCCCCCCCCTCCGGCGCCACAATTGGCACCTTTCGGGGGGAGGGGGGTGCAGGTACCTGTACAGTACAGGTATCTGCACCCACTTCCGGCGTAGATTCTGCAGAAGGTACGCCCCTTTCCGCAGAATCTACGCCCCTTTCCGAAAGTCCCCCGCTGCCTGCTGGGAAACACACGGATCCCAGAGACAGCGGGGACCATCCTTCTTGCGCAGCGCGACTCGCGCATGCCCAGTAGGGAACCGGGAAATGAAGCCGAAAGGCTCCACTTCCTGATTCCCATACCTAAGATGGCGGCGGCAGCACCCGAGAGACGATCGAGAGATCGGCTTCGGGTGCCAACATCGCGGGCGCGCTGGGCGGGTAAGTGTCATTATTTTAAAAGTCAGCAGCTGCAGTATTTGTAGCTGCTGGCTTTTAAAAAAAAAAAAACGGCGGAACTCCCGGCGGACTCCCGCTTTAAATAACAAGGTTCTACAAAAGCTCCAGAAGAAGCCACGTTTGTGGGGAAACATGTAGAGGCAATCACACTTTTGTACCTTGACCATTGGGTTTATATGGCCTGAATTTTACAAATTGTTTTATATTAGCATTTTCTATATGTTTTGCAAATATTGCTTTTGATTGATTTTTCTGCACCTTAAAACTCCAATTCTGTGCTCTCTGGGTATATTGTTTTGTCTGTACTATCTGTACTTAAAAAAAAAAAAAAAAAAAAGAACCTTCAATAAAATCTGAATTAGAATAAAAAAAATATATAAAAATACTTTTAAATGTTATGCCTTAATGTACAACTCTGAAATATATGTACCTCAAAATAAGTAAATAAATAAATAAACCTTCAGTAAAACCTGAATTAAAAAGAAAAAAACCCCCATAAAAGTACATATTTTTATTATTACAAAATTATGCTAAAATATACATTAAACTGATCACATTCATACTCAGGATGAGAATAACAACATGGTCCATGCCATTTAAGGCCCAGATATCATTTTCCCATAATTACATATCATGCTTATTCTATGTTAAGCGATATTATATATTCTAACCCTTATTGTTGTACTAAAAACATGGCTATGGCTGCATTTCACAACCATCATTTTCAAAAGGGACAATTTCTAACCCTGCAGGAAAGCGTGTTTAAATGTAGACCGGGGAAAAAAATTTTTTTTTCCAAAGCCCTGTTTATCAGTGGTGTTTAATGGAAAACGAGCAGACACAATAATGAAATGGCCCAGATATACAACCATCAGAAAGAGCCATATGCATAAATATTAATGCAGCTAATGCTACCCCATTAGTGACTAGAAAGTTGATTTTCCTTACAGTCATAATACATAATACCAAAGTGTTTCATTATTTTCACATACATAAAGGCATGTTGCGAGAGCGGAATAACAAGTGCTGAAAATAAATTTTTCAGTGCTTTCTTTTTTTTTTTTTTTTTTTTTTTTATTTGGACTTTTCCATCCAAAATATATGAAATATCTCCACAATCAATTATTTAGAGGCAAATCTCTTTAAATCACAAAGCGATAGGCTAGAAGCTGAGATGGCTGCACCTGGGTCCTGGTATGTAAATAGAAGCTTTTCATTGCCAAGTTTATTAAACCGTGAAGCAAATCTGTAGAACAGTAATACGGAGGATTCCAGGGCAGATACTTTTTTTTTTTTTTTTTTTTTCTCCTTTAGATACTGCATAATATATTTCTCCAAAATGAGCAGTAATGCAAGAACATAAAATAGGTCTTCTAGAAACAATATGCTGAAATAAAAAGTAATTTAAACAGCGGGTGGTGGATACTGTACTTTTGTATTATTAAAAACTTAAAGCTGAACTCCAGGCAGATATACAAAAAAAATATTATTATAAATGATTATGAATGTATTTAAAATATTAAAAAAAAAAATATTTGCTACAAGTTGTGTAGTATGTAAGTGTGTGGTGTAATTTTTAATTGCAACTGGTGCTAGCCTCTTGTAATCCTCTGCACAGCAGCACTCAGACTAGGAGCCGGAGGGTAAGCACTAGGCATAGCTCCCAACTGTCCCTGATTTCGTGGGACTATCCCTGATTTGGAGCAATGTCCCTCTGTCCTTCTCATTTGTCCCTCATTTTGGTCTGATCTATATAGTTGTATATAAAATGCACTATTCATCTTTCAAAACATTTTTTTTTCCAGTGCTAAATCATTCATCCAATTTCTAAATTGTTGCATTTGTAAATTAATAAAAAAAAAAAAAAAAAAAAAAGGCAATATAAAGTAATGGTAGTGGTAAAAAAGTACTTTGTGGGTTTAACAAATCAGGTTTTTTGTTTTTTTTGTTTTTTTTTATTTTATAACGTAAAAACTTTTTTTGCATTGATACCTGTCCCCTGGAGCAGTACCCGGGTCCCCAAACACTCTTTATGGTAATAACAAAAGAAATAAGCCAAAGCGCCAAAGATAAAAAATGAAGATGCATTTAATCACTTCAGCCCCAGAAGGATTTGCCCCCTTAATGACCAGGCCATTGTTTGTGATTCGGCACTGCGCCGCTTTAACTGACACTTGCGCATTCGTGCGTCGCTGTACCCAAACAAACTTGATGTCCTTTTTTTTCCATTTATTTTATAATTATACTATTGGGTTCAGATAGAACCTCTGTTTCTTTATTATTATTCACTATAGCAGGGAGCGCCACAGCTACCTTTACCACTTTCAGTCCTTTTTTTTTCCCACAAATAGAGATTTCTTTTGGTGGTATTTTTTTTTTACCTCTGCGTTTTTGTTTTTTACGATATAAACAAAAAAAGACCGACATTTTGAAAAAAAAAACTAAAAAATGTTTTTACTTTGTGCTATAATACATATCCAAAAAATAAATTAAAAAACACATTTATTCATCAGTTTAGGCCGATGTATATTCTTCTACATATTTTTGGTAAAAAAAATTTAAAATCGCAATAGGCATATATTGATTGGTTTGCATAAAAGTTATCCCGTCTACAAACTATGGGATAGATTTAGGGACTTTATTTTTATTGTTTTTACTGGTAATGCCAATGATCTGCGATTTTTAGCGGGACTGCGACATTTCGGCGGACAAATCTGACCCCAAATTACACTTTTTGGGGACCAGTGACATTATTACATTGATCAGTGCTATAAAAATGTAAAAATGTCACTGGCAGGGAAGGGGTTAACACTAGAGGGTGATCAAGGGGTTAACTGTGTTCCCTGACTGTGTGTTCTAACTGTACGGGGGATGGGCTTCCAGGGACATGACAGAGACCGCTGTTCCCGATCACTGGGAACGGAAGATCTCTGACATGTCATCTGGCAGAACGGGGAATTGCCTTGTTTACGTAGGCAGTTCCCCGTCTTGCCCCTGTGCACCACGATTGCGGGTCGCCAGCAGACATAGAGTACGCGGGCATGCCCCTGCAGCGGCACACACACACCCGATATCTTGTATGCAAAGACCGATGTACACCTACAGCGGTTTGCATCGGAGAGCTGGCCTGCCTCAGTATAATGACGGCGGGTGGTCGGCAAGTGGTTAAGGGGGCATGGCAGGGGGCGTGTCCTATGCCTACATACTTTTGCTAATAGGTGTCCCTCGTTCTCATCTCAGAAAGCTGGGAGGTGTGGCACTAGGAGCCTAGCTGAATGAGAACATGCTGGCAACAGGAATGAACAGAGAGAGTTTATCAGACTGTGGTTGTTCTTGTTGGAAGAACAACAGCATGGTTGCTTATAAGCTGACAATGCTGTATGCATTATACCAATCTGTGCAGCAGATGGCGCTGTAGTATTATAGTGTTATAGTATGTATTCTATGAGATAACAAAATGTATTGTCAGTCTATATTCAGTGCACTTGTTTGTTGTTCCTGTTTCCTGTTCCATGATAAAGACATGCTGTAAGATATGTTCTGCTATTTCTCCATAATAGCAAACAACCAGCTTCCAGCGCATTATATCAATACTCTGCCAAAAATTCCTTCATTGTCATGGAGGTCTGCAGAAGATCAACAGTACTGAGGTGTAACAAAAAATAACATAAGCAGAAAGCAAGGATTTTATTTAACCACTTCAGCTCCAGAAGATTTACCCCCCCCCCCCCACCCCAGCACTGCTTTAATTTAACTGACAATTGTGCGGTCATGTGATGCTGTACCCAAATAAAATTGATGTCCTTTTTTTTCTTTTGGTAGTATTTGATCACCTCTGCAGTTCTTATAAACAAAAAAGGCCGACGACTTTTGAAAAAAAAAAACGACTTTCTGTTATAAAACATATACAATACAAAAATGTAAAAAATGTAATGTCTTCTTCAATTTAGGCCAATATATATTCTTCTACATATAACTTTGGTTAAAAAATCCCAATAAGCGTATATTGATTGGTTTGCCCAAAAGTCATAGCGCCTACAAACTATAGGATATATTTATGGAATTGGGCATTTTTTTTTTTTTTTTTACTAGTAATGGCAGTGTTCAGTGACTTATAGCAGGACTGTGATATTGTGGTGGACAAATCAGACACTAATTGACACCTTTAAAACTTTTTGGGGACCAGTGACACTAATACAGTGGTCAGCGCTAACAAAAATATGCACTGTCACTGTACTAATGACACTGGCTGTGGAGGGGGTAACATCAGGGTTAACTGTGTGCCTTGACAGTGCTAGGTGCTTTTACTAGGGAAAGGCATTCACCCATGTTCCTGCTTTGCAGGAACACAGGAGCAATGCCTTCCCTAATGAAAGAACAGTGATCTGCCTTATTTACATAGGCAGATCACTATTCTGGCTCTCTGCCAAATGATTGGCGGGTGTCGGCAGACATTGAGTTTGCAGTACCCACAAATTAGCTCCCGCTGAGTATAATCACAGTGGGAGTAGGTCAGGATCACGTACTAGGTAGAGCCACCTTGCTGCCGTATATGTAAGTTATAAGGTTGGCAAGCCGTTAAAGGCAGAATGTTATTAAGGTATTTCCAGTGCTGGATCAATGTTTTTCATTGATTTTAAAACTGAAAATACTAAATCTAACCACTAGATGGCTCTATATATAATAAGAAATGTTCTGCTTAGGCAAATAGATCTTTCACTCACTTTGTTCACCATAGCAGATCATTGTATCAGGCCGGTGTCGGAACTATGATTGCTGTGACCGATCAAATTTGTACACAATGAATGGCTGTTTTTCATAGCCATTCATTTCGTACTGTTGTGTTGATCAAACAAACAGGGCCAATCACAGTTCTGTACCATGTGATAGCTTTGGCCAATCACAGCTTCACAATAGTACACAATGAATGGAAACCATTCATAAAAATTATTTCTTATAACCGTGATCATCACTGTTATAAGCAGACACTGTGTGTTAAAAAAAAAATCCTGATCACTTCCCCTGATCACTAACACTGTACTGCTCTGGACACAGTGTATAAAAAATAAATTGTAAATCTGTCCTCACAGGACAGAGTATATAGCTCAGCCTCACAGATCAGGGTATATAGGTCAGCATTACAGATAGGGTCCCTGTAATGCTGAGCTATATACCCTATCTAGGGTTGCCACTTTTTCTTCAAGCCAAACCCGAACACTTTAGCAAAAATATATATTTTATACACTATAAAAGTGGTCTCCAAACTGCGGCCCTTTACTTGCCTTTATCGGGCCCTTGAGTCATTATTCCTACCATTGGCACCAACAATGGGCAGTATTCCTTCCACTGACATCAACGATTGGGCCTCATTTCTTCTAATGACAACAAAAATTGGGAACATTTCCTCCCATGGACACCAACTGTTTCTCCACCTAATACCAAAGATCGGGCAGTGTTTACTCCCACTGGGCACAGTCCGGCCACCCTAAAGTCTGAAGGACAGTAAACTGGCCCTTTCTTTTGAATGTTTGGAGACCCCTGATCTATAGGATTGTAACAGGCCTGGGACACCTTTGGGCACTCCAAAGAGAATAGTAATGTGGCATGCATAGTGCCCCATCGTCCTCCTATCAGGCCCTGTTCTAAGTCACATTCCTGTCTGAATATTGTGTCCGGATTTCAGGTGGACTGAAACCCAAACACATGATTGAAAACCCGAACTGTCCAAGTGAATCCCGAACAGGTGGCAACCCTAACCTTATCTGTAATGCTGAGCTACAGTGCCTTGCAAAAGTATTCACCCCCTTAGCTTTTTACCTGTTTTATTACATTACAGCCTTTAGTTCAATGTTTTTTTAATCTGAATTATATGTGATGGATCAGAACACAATAGTCTAAGTTGGTGAAGTAAATTAGAAAAACATATACATAAAACTATTTTTCAGAAATGAAAAACTGACAATGGGACAATGTTGTTGAGAAGTACAAGTCAGGGTTAGGTTATAAAAAAATATCCAAATCTTTGATGATCCCTAGGAGCACCATCAAATCTATCATAACCAAATAGAAAGAACATGGCACAACATAAAACCTGCCAAGAGATGGCCACACACCAGAACTCACGGACTGGGCAAGGAGGGCATTAATCAGAGAGGCAGACTATTACTAAGGTAACCCTGGAGGAGCTGCAGAGTTCCACAGCAGAGACTGGAGTATCTGTACATAGGACGACAATAAGCCGTACTCTCCATAGAGTTGGGCTTTATGGCAGAGTGGCCAGAAGAAAGACATTACTTTCAGCAAAAAACAAAATGTCACGTTTTGAGGTTGCGAAAAGGAATGTGGGAGACTCCCAAAATCTATGGAGGAAGGTGCTCTGGTCTGATGAGACTAAAATTGAACTTTTTAGCCATCAAAGAAAACGCTATGTCTGGCGCAAACCCAACACACGACATCACCCAAAGAACACCATCTGTGAAACATGGTGATGGCAGCATCATGCTGTGGGGATGTTTTTCAGCAGTGGGGACTAGGAAACTGGTCAGGGTTGAGGGAAGGATGGATGGTGCTAAATACAGGGATATTCTTGAGCAAAACCTGTACCATTCTGTGTGTGATTTGAGGCTAGGACGGAGGTTCACCTTCCAGCAGGACAATGACCCCAAACACACTGCTAAAGCAACACTTGAGTGGTTTAAGGGGAAACATGTAAATGTGTTGGAATGGCCTAGTCAAAGCCCAGACCTCAATCTAATAGAAAATCTGTGGTCAGACTTAAAGATTGCTGTTCAGAAGCGCAAACCATCCAACTTGAAGGAGCTGGAGCAGTTTTTCAAGGAGGAATGAGCAAAAATCCCAGTAGTAAGATGTGGCAAGCTTATAGAGATTTATCCAAAGTAACTTGGAGCTGTGATAGCTGCAAAAGGTGGCTCTACAAAGCATTGACTTTAGGGTGGGTGAATAGTTATGCACATTGACTTTCTCTGTTATTTTGTCCTATTTATGGTTTGCTTCTCAATAAAAAAAAAAAAAAAATCTTCAAAGTTGTGGGCGTGTTCTGTAAATTAAATTATGCAAATCTTCAAACAATCCATGTTAATTCCAGGTTGTGAGGCAACAAAACACAAAAAATGCCAAGGGGGTGAATACTTTTGCAAGGCACTGTATATACCCTATCTGCTTCTTCCCAGTCCTTATCCGACAGATTGGGTATAAGAACCTGCCATTTATCCCGGACCTCTAGAGGCTTTTTATTAATGGAGGTATATAGTAGATGGGAATATACAGTGGGGATCAAGCCTCTAGGACCCTGTGACCTCAGTACACCAATCATCGGGTAGTCAGAAAATGTAGTACCAGAAACACCAAACTGGGTCTGCAGAACATGACGAAGCTGTAGATATCTATAAAAGGCAGTGCATGGAAGAGCACATTTGTTCTGCAAATCTGTAAATGAGGCCAACACATCATTAGAATATATTGATTGCAGAGTGGCGATATTCCTGTGCTCCCAGAAAACATAATCCACAAATTTCTGTAGATGAGGAAACGTGGGATTATGCCACAAGGGTAAAGCCAAAACATAGTGTCTCTGAATTCCTACAGCTGTTTAGCTTCCCTCCAAACAGTACGAGCTAGGGCATGGGCGTCCGCAGCATAGGGCAAGGGGGGGCAATTGCCCCCCCCCCCCCCGGGAATCGTAGGAAGGTGTTAAAGACAGTTACCCTGTGTTGCAATAGCCGCCACCGTGGCCGTTGTGGACTTTTTTTTTCTGGGGCTGCTCTCTTTTCTGACTTATCACAGATACAGACATCCGTCCCTCCCTCCCTCATCCCCGGCCCAATCATCACATTAGCTCTGCCGCTCGGGCCTCTGCTCGACATCTCGGCTGTTCCGTGATTGGCTGCCTGCCTGTGTATGTATGTCGCTATGCAGATCCGGCCGGCGCAGCGCCGGCTCCTCCTACAGGTGCGTGCCATCAGTCAGTGGCCGAGAATACGCTGCCAGTGCCTGGGCCTATCGCATCACAGGAGGAAATCCTGAAGAACCACAGGTAACAGCAGTGCCAGTTAGGAGGAGAATTTATATATATATATATATATATATATATATATATATATATATATATATATATATATATATATATATATATATATATATATATATATATATATTGCTTGGAAAGTTGGACAGCTGAGCTATTGCTGGAAGAGGTATTTGTGTGTTATATAATCTTTTTCACTTTGTATGGAAGTTACTCAGTCTCAGGCATACCATGCCCATATAAATATAGCCTAGAGAATGTACATCTTTGTATATTGCAATGTATTGCAATACATCTGTTGTGGCCATATTTTGATCTTGTATTGCAATATAGAAAGATGTACATTCTCTAGGCCAGTGATTCTCGACCAGGGTTCCATGGAACCCTAGGTTTCCTCCAAAGGTTGCTAGGAGTTCCTTCAGCATTGGGCAATTTCTGCCTCTCCGATAAGTTCCCACCGACACCATTGATCATTTAGCTATCTGTAAGGAGGTAATTCTTCCCAGTGACCACAAGTGTAAGGACCATTCTTCCCACTGACCATCACACTATTGTATCATGAGTTAGATTTCTAAAATTTAGCAGGGGTTCCCCGAGACCAGAGAACTATTTCAAGCTGCTTTAGGCTATATTTATATGGGCATGGCCTGGTACACCTGGCCTGAATAACTTCCAATACAAAGTGAAGCTGAAATATCTTAAGAGCTATTTCACACTGCTGCGTTATCGGTAAAGCGCCACTAGTTTTACCATGGTTTTAGCGGCACTATTTGGTCGCTAGTGGGGTGCTTTTAATCCCCACTAGCAGTTGAAGAAAGGGTTAAATGTGACTGTGTATCATCGCTGCTGAAGCCCCCCCTGAAAAAAGTTCTACAGACGCCCATGAGCTAGGGTCAAGATCAGCACTCGTCTCTTTTCCAGGAGATACAAGGGGGCTTCCAACGCTACAAGCAGATGATTTCCTTTTAACACATAAGCTAAATGCGATTCCACTACATTTGAGGTGACAGGTTCCAGCCAATCTATCAAGTGGCGTAGCTGTCCAGCCAAATAGTAGTGGTACATATTAGGTAGTGCCATCCCCACTTCCACTTTGGGCCTCTGTAGAAGCGAAAGTTTCAATTCCCTCCTATTTTTTGGCCATATAAATGCAATAAACTGTGCCCAAGGTTTTGAAAAACGACTTTGGCACAACAGTTGGTATATGAGAGATTACATATAAGCACTTAGGCAAGAGAATCATCTTGATCAGTTTTATTCTGCCCGCTACAGACAAAGGTAGTTTGGCCCAAATGTCAAGCTTATGCTTGAATATTAAAAGAAGAGGAACATCCAGGTTAGAGTTTAAGGCTTCCATAGGTGATAATGTATCTCCAGATATTTAAAGGAGGACACCATTTTAAGAGGGATCACCAAGTCTGTATGAGAGGATACTTGGGGATGCAAGGGCAGCAAAGCTGATTTCTGCCAACTGATTTGGAGACCAGAGTAGACTCCATGGGTATTAATGATCTGCATAGCAGCCTCTAGCGATGTTGATGCATCTTGCAAATATAAGATAAGGTCATCTGCATATAGTCCTATCACGTCGGACCTTTCTCCTAGGTGACCAAAAATGCAGCAAGCAAGATCTTTAACACCACAAGCGCAAGGGACCAGTGTGAAGACATACATAGAATTTAAAGGGATACATTTTTCTTGAGCTTTTCTTGCGCTAAAGATGCCGATAATGACCGACAATCGATTCCTCAGCCCGATAGAACACCTTTGGGATGAATTTGTGCGGAGATTGCGATCCAGGCCTTCTCATCCACAATCCCTGTTTTTAACACATACTGTTAAGCCTTGTACACACGGTCGGAGAATCCGTCGGAATGTGTCCTATCAGACCGTGTTGTCGGATAATCCGACTGTGTGTGGTATGCATCGGACTGATTCCGTCGGAATATCCGTCGGACCCAATTTTCCAACTTGTTGGAAATATTTTCCGACCAACTGGTTCGATCGGACATACTCCGATCATGTGTAGAGAATTTTGATCGGACAAAGTGCCACGCATGCTCAGATCAAATTCCTACATCAAAGCTATTGGCTACTAGCCTGAATGTAGTCCCATCGTAACGAAATTACATCATCACATTCTGAATGATCGGATTTTTCGACAACTTAGTCCGACCGTGTGTATGCAACAGTTTCGGACAAGATCCGACGGACAAAATCCGACAGACAAAATCCGACGGATTTGGTTGTCGAAATCTCGGACCGTGTGTACAGGGGCTAAGACAACTCAATTTGGTTGTCTGCGAGCTGGTGGTAAGTAGGCTTTGTTTTTTTCCTGGGCATTCCCCAGACTTTGTTGTTACTTGTCATCCACATCAGTGCGTGACCTCACAAATGCGCTTCTGGAAGAATGGTCAAACCTTACCATAGACACACTCCTAAACCTTGTGGACAGCCCTCCCAGAAGAGTTGAAGCTGTTATAGCTGCAAAGGGCGGGCCAACTCAATATTGAACCCTACAGGCTAAGACTGGGATGACATTAAAATTCATGTGTGTGTAAAGGCAGGTGTCACAATACTTGTGACAATATAGTGTAGGTCATGAAAAGCATCCAACGTGTTGCGGGGACAACAACAATCTCCCTTCATCAGAGCTACAAGAATAACCATAAAATCTAGTCATAACGATGAAGGGTTGTTTATGTTTTATGTTTATTCTTGAGCCCTGATGAAGGGAGGTGTGCTGTTGTCCCCGAAATGCGGTGTATTTTATTTTTTATTTTTTTTACAAGTAATTTACCAACAATTACAATGATCTTGGATTCTTTCAGCCGTTTTTGGTCTGGCGCTCCTTTCTGTAACTCAGTGGATTGAGCTGCCTATGACTTCATCAGCCTTTACCTGGGAATACGGTGATCATGCTAACATGCGGTTTTCCTTGATGGTGATTTATTTATATTTTTTTCTCATCAGATACTCACCTTGAATGTTATAGAATAGTCACATGTTTATTAGACTAGTTGCTCTGCATCTAGGGGACAGACACTTTACACGGTAAATCAGCAGTAAGGACTGGCCGTGATAGTACGCCGCGCCTTGTGATTATATCTTCACTGGCTCTCCTTCAAGTCACACTTTTCAAAGACAAAATCCTACATAAATACACATCATCCTAATTTTGAAGACAGTGTAGAGCATTAGAGAAAACACTTGTTGCCTTGGTAACCGCCGTTTGATTTGTAGCCGGAGTTACCCTCTCAGAAACAATATAATTCATGGAGAAAGCCTTAAGAGATAACTAGGGAAAAATGACATCAATATACTCTTCCTATTGGCCAATAAATATTCTTATAACAATGCAATAGCAGTAAAATCGTGTAAACCAGCGCATTATCTGTTTAATGCAAATGCAGGAAATTTGTGCTTAAAGCGGTATTAAACCCAAAACCAAAAATTGGATTTATTGCAGTTTACCACTCATTAGATGTGGTGGCTGCATTCCTTTTCTTAAAGTGTTAGTAAGCCCACAACAGTAAAATGAGTCTGTATATGCAGTAAAGCATGCTTGTTATACTCACTGTGGAACCTAAGGGGTTAATTCTCTGCATTGTGTAAAAAGGCTGTTTGATCCTGTCTTCTCCGATCCTCCCCTTCTTCCACTGTCCCCAATCAAACCTTCTGGTAACACAGAGTCTATGGAGTCAGTCTGCACATGCTCAGTTTAGTGTGTATTTTAGACTTTTTTTTTTCTTGGAGGGAGCATGTGGTCAGCACAGGGCCAATCAGCACTGTCCAGACAGAGGGTCAGGGGTCCTGCAGCCTCATGGGACAGTCAGAGGAGAATTAAAACTCCTCCTATGGGCTTTAATCAGACACTGATAGAAGTCACAAGACTGCTATATACTGCTGATGAGAAAAGGTATTTAGCAGTTTATATTTACTAAATAATAATTGCATTTCCATGTTCTGTGTACTGTGGGAGACCAGATATTGTGAATGCAGGGTCCTGGGTTTAGTAACACTAACCACTTAAAGTGGAGTTCCACCACAAAAAACAAAAATGCATTAATGTGCTTGAAAAAAATAATAATAATTTGGACATTTTTTTTTACTCACCTCTAAATGCTTGTTGCTAGGGGGTCCCTCGTAGTCTGCCTCCTTTGGTGCCTGGGCTCCTGACATCACTTCCCTCTGTGCAGGAAGGGAGATCGTCTCTTCCCCCTCCCTCTTGTCAATCATCTGAGACACGTGACCGGTCCCAGGAGATTGCGCGGCCAGTGATGGCGCACGGCTCGTGCATGCGTGGTGGGTGCCCGGCTGTGAAGCCACAGCCAGGTGCCCACAGTTAAAATGCTGGTGCCGCGGAGAAGAGGGGAAACGAGCGGGACTTCGATCACCCGCATCGCTGGACTCCAGGACAGGTAAGTGTCCAATTATTAAAAGTCAGCAGCTGCAGTATTTGTAGCTGCTGACTTATTTTATTTTTTTTTAAGTGGGAACTCTGCTTTAAGGACCAGAAAAATTTCCCCCCTTAAAGCAGAGTTCCACCCAAAAATGGAACTTCCGCTTTTCGGAATCCTCCCCTCCTCCGGTGTCATATTTGGCACCTTTCAGGGGGGAGCAGATACCTGTATAATCCAGGTATTTGCTCCCACTTCCCGGAAAAGATAGCTGCATTTATGGCATCTACAAACAATGGGATAGATTTAGGGACTTTTATATTTTTTATTGTTTTTACTGGTAATGGCGGCAATCTGCGATTTTTTTTGTGGGACTGCGACATTGCGGCAGACATATCTGACCCCAAATTACACTTTTTGGGGACCAGTGACATTATTGCATTGATCAGAGATATAAAAATGCACTGATCAATGTAAAAATGGCACTGGCAGGGAAGGGGTTAACACTAGGGGGCGATCAAGGGGTTAAGTGTGTTCCCTGGGTGTGTTCTAACTGTAGGGGGGGTGGGCTGCCTGGAACATGACAGAGATCGCTGGAAACAGTAGATCTCTGTCATGTCATCTGTCAGAATGGGGATCCACCTTGTTTACAAAGGCAGATCCCCATTCTGCCTCTGTACTAGGCAATCGCATGTCGCCGGCGGACAGCGAGTCTGCCTGACCTGCAGGCACGCTCCCACAGCGTTCAGTGGGCATGCCCCCGAGCCGACATACAATGATGGCGATTCGCGCAGGGGACCCAATCTGCTGCAGTACAGCTGCGGCGGCTGGTCCTTAAGTGTTTTTTTCCCTCTGTTCTCACCTGATCTGCCCAGTAACACACCTGTATTAGAGTGCCTATACTCTGGATGAAGGAGCACAGCAGGCACCTTTGGACATCAGCGTTGTTAATCTGAGGGGAGGGAGAGGAGTGTTAGATTTAGATACACTAACAAATTGATACCAAACTCAAGCTAATATTTTATAAATAATTACAGCAAATAGTTAAAAAAAAAATTTGTATAAACATTTTACATAAATAAATAAAAGCTGATCATTGCAAGCACCCCTGTCAGTGGTAAATGGTTTGTCACATCCTTATAATGGCTACATCTGCAGGGGAGCTTTTTCTGTTGAAAAACAACAGACCTACTGGCTGGATCACCAGATTAAAGCGGGAGTCCACCGGGACTCCGCGTTTTTTTTTTTTTTTTTTAAAGCCAGCAGCTACAAATACTGCAGCTGCTGACTTTTAAATAGTGACACTTACCTGTCCAGCGCGCCCGCGATGTCGGCACCCGAAGCCGATCGCTCGCTCGGCTGCCGGGTCCCGCCGCCATCTTGGGTATGGGAATCAGGAAATGGAGCCTTTCGGCTTAATTTCCCGGTTCCCTACTGCGCATGCGCGAGCCGCGCGGCGCAATCCGGACGGTCCCCGCTGCCTCTGGGAGCTGTGTGTTTCCCAGCAGGCAGCGGGGCACTTGCTGAAGGGGGCGGGCGCTTGCGGAACGTACGCCCCGTTCCGCAGAGAGCTAGCCCGGAAGTGGGTGCAGTTACCTGGATTATCCAGGTAACTGCACCCCCCTCCCCCCTGAAAGGTGCCGATTGTGGCGCCGGAGGGGGGGGGGGGATTCCGATGAGCGGAGGTCCATTTTAGGGTGGACCTCCGCTTTAAAATAGAAGAAAGAAAGCCTAAAAAAAGAAAACCAATGCAGCCATCACATCTAAGGATTGGTAAGCTGCAATATAATATTTTGGGTTTATTACCACTTTAGGGCTATGCTTAGAAGTGCAGTTGGGGTGGTAAAAATGCTTAGTTAAGCCCTCATAGGCTGCAATTAACAGTGGATAAGGGGGTCTACATGCCGCAGTCGCGATGCTTCCTGCACCCGTAACCCGCAACCATGTGCAATGTGTGTGGTTTCACCATGTTTGTCGGCAAGAATGGCGTTGAAAACCAAAATCACATTGATGCTTCACCACCTGTCAGTGACCTCATTTTTAATAAAGGACTCATCAAAAACCGTCTCATGTTTTTTTTTTACACTGCACTGCTTTTTTGTGGATCAATGAGTAGGGGTACAATGCACCCCACACTCATTCACATATGGGGGGTTGGGATCCGGGGGTCCCCTTTCTTAAAGGGGGGCTTCCAGATTCCGATAAGCCCCCTGCCCACAGACCCCCACAACCACCAGCCAAGGTTGCAAGGAAGAGGTCCTTGTCCTCATCAACATGGGGACAAGGTACTTTGGGGTGGGGGTGAGCCTCGCAAAGCACCCCCCCCCCAATGTTGAGAGCATGTGGCCTGGTATGGTTCAGAAGGGGTGGGGGTGCTCACTCATCCCCCCACCTTTCCTGACCTGCCGGGCTGCATGCTTGGATAAGGGTCTGGTATGGATTTTGGGTGGGGACCCCACGCCATTTTTTTGTATTTTGGTGAGGGGTTTCCCCTCAAAATCCATACCAGACCCAAAAGGCCTGGTATGAATTGAGGGGGACCCCACGCCATTTTTTTTATTTAATTTGTTGTGAGGTTTCATCCATACTAGAACCAAAGAAATTGTTTTGACTGGTCACAGGAAAAGTCACACTCATCTCAAAGTCGGATCAAAATCGGATCCCGTTCATTAAAGTCGCATGAAAGTCGGACGGAAGTCGCAGGGCAAAGTCGAATCAAAAGTCGAGGGACTTTCGTGTTGCACAAGTGTGAAATGGGCCTTAAAGTGCTTTTAAAGCCTTACAACCAACTTTGACCTACAGGTAAGCCTAGATTTAGGCTTACCTGTAGGTCCAAGAAATATCTCCTAAACCTATACGGTTTAGGAGATATTTACCCAAAGAAAGCCACCGCTGTCTACGGCGTGCAGGTGCACTGGGGCAGACCGCAGATCGCGGCGATATGCCACGAGTGTCGTCTCCCATGCGCATGTGCAGGAGTGACGTCATCTCGGCTCCGGCGAATCACAACGCCGGAGCCGCAAGACCCGGAAGTCGCTCCGGGATCCATGGCAGCGGCGAAGAGGAAGACGGAGGACCGCTTCGGGGGGCTTCGTTCTCAGGTAAGTTATTCATAATGAGCTAGTATGCTATGCATACTAGCTCATTATGTCTTTGCCTTACAGGGTGTGCTTTTAAAAAAAAAAAAAAAATAATTGCCTTTACTTCCTCTTTAAAGTATACCTGTCACAGCTCTATAGAACGGATAGCAAATGCACCACCATCATGGAATATTTTTATAATATATCTATACACTGTATATTAACATATTACAATATATTCTAGAAATATATCTATTGCACACAAAAGATGCTTAAAAAAAAAGATGCTTGGAAAAACATAACATCCATCTAGGATGAGACTCGTTCAATCAACCAGAGGCCAACTGTCCAAGTCATTCAGCAACCCATAACTGCTGCTTTAGACTTCTATGCCTTATTACATGTTTCGAGGGCGCACCCTCTTCCTCAGAGCACTTTTCCAAGCATATACGGTGTACTGTATTTTTTAACCAGCAATTTTTTCACACACATGCTAAAATCGGCATGTTTGGTTGTAAAATTACTCATAACCACTAGAACATCATAGATTTTCTGAACGCAGAGGCCCTATAGATTAAAACCACGATAGCTGCAATTTTTTATTTTTTTTTGCATAAAATTTGCACAACTGTTTATCAGAACCATAATGTAAGAATACAAAATAAAATGCTGAACTGTATTTTAGTCTACACAAACAATATCTAATTCTCATTTTTTTTTGCACAAAATAAAAAATAAGGTTGTGGCAAGTTGTGCCAAATTTGTCAAGCCTCGAAACTGCAAATAACAGTATTCTAAACTAACAGCCAACACTTTAAATGTCCTCACAACTTATCAGTTGAGTTGACCGTAAACTGAGGGACTTAGAATTATTGCTCTCACTCCAGCATGCACAGCAATATATAACATATGTGTGTTAATCGTTTACATACACACACCTGCATTCTACACGTGTGTCTGTGTTTGTATTAGTGTGCATGGGGCGACTTGGGTGCTTTTATTTTTATTTTTATTGTATTATATTTTAATTCCTTAAACACTTTTTTGCACTTAACAGGCACTTTTTATGGAGACAGCAAGGGTCTATTTAAGTAAAAACACACCCCTGGCAGTGCTATTAGCTTGTTTATTGGCAATTAAACGTAATAGGTGGACTCATTTGGACCAACGGGAGGCCTGGTTTGCAGAGGAGGCAAGTGCAAAGTTTTACTTTTACAGGAAAAGTGAAAAAAAAAAAAAACTGTAATTCCAAGTAATATGCTATACAAAAAAAATGGCAACCACCTTGATTTATAACTAGCCTTTGCAGTACGGTGTACATGGAAGGCCATTGCACAATACAAACAAAAATTTCCCAGCACGCTTATGCCGCGTACGCACGATCATAATTCCGGGCACAAAAAGACCCATGAGAGCTTTTCATCGGAAAATGCGACCGTGTGTATGCTCCATCGGAATTTAGCTGTCCGAATTTCCGCCAGCCAAAAATTGATAGCATGTTCTCAATTTTCCCGACGGAAAAACTTTCTATCGGTAATTCCAATCGTGTGTATGCAATTCCGACACGCCAAAAATCACGCATGCTCAGATTCAACTACGAGACAGAAGCTATTGGCTACTGACTATTGAACTTCCTTTTTCTAGTCATGTCGTACGTGTTGTACGTCACCGCGTTATAAATGATCGGAATTTGATGTGACCGTGTGTAGGCAAGACAGCTTGAGCCGAATTCCGTCGGAATTCCGTCGGGAAAACCATTCCGACGAGAATTCCCATCGTGTGCACGCGACATTACAGTGCACTCGGAAAGTATTCCCAGAGCTTCACTTTTTCCACATTTTGTTACAGCCTTATTCCAAAAATGGATTCAATTCACTATTTTCCTCAAAATTCTACAAACAATACCCCATAATGACAGCATGAAAGAAGTTTGTTTAAAATCTTTGTAAGTTTATTAAAAATAAAAAATTAAGAAAAACACATGCACATAAGAATTCACAGCATTTGCCATGAAACTCAAAACTGAGCTCAGGTGCATCGTGTTTCCACTTATCATCCTTGAGATGTTTCTACAACTTGATTGGAGTCCATCTGTGATAAATTCAGTTTATTGGACATGATTTGGAAAAGGCACACACCTGTCTATATAAGGTCCCACAGTTAACAGTGCATGTCAGAGCACAAACCAAGCCACAAACTCCAAGGAATTGCCTGTAGACCTCACAGACAGGATTGTATGGAGGCACAGATCTGGGGAAGGGTACAGGAAAATTCTTGCAGCATTGAAGGTCCCAATGAGCACAGTGGCCTCCATCATCCTTAAATCAAAGAAGTTTTGAACCACCAGTACTCTTCCTAGAGTGGGCTGCCCGGCCAAACTGAGCATTCGGGGGGAGAAGGGCCTTAGTCAGGGAGCTGACCAATCACTCTGACAGAGCTCCAGTGTTTCTCTGTGGAGAGAGCAGAACCTTCCAGAAGAGCAACCATCTCTGCAGCACTCAGACATGTATTGTAGAGTGGCCACTACTCAGTAAAAGGAGCCTGAAGGACCCTCAGACCATGAGAAACAAAATTCTCTAGTCTGATGAAACAAAGATTGAACTCTATGGCCTGAATGGCAAGTGTCATGTCTGGAGGAAACCAGGCACTTCTCATCACCTGGCCAATACCATCCCTACAGTGAAGCATGGTGGTGGCAGCATCATCCTGTGGGGATGTTTTTCAGTGGCAGGAACTGGGAGATTGTGGAAAAGATGAATTCAGCAATATACAGAGACATCCTTGATGAAAATCTTCTCCATAGTGCTCTGGACCTCAGGCTGCGGCGCAGGTTCATCTTCCAACAGGACAAAGACCCTAAGCACACAGCCAAGATAACAAAGGAGTGGCTACGGGGCAACGCTAAAGATCTAAAAATGGCTGTGGGCCGACACTCCCCATCCAACCAGGTGGAGCTTGAGAGGTTCTGCAAAGAAGAATGGGAGAAACTGCCCGAAAATAGGTGTGCCATGCTTGTAGCATCATACTCAAAAATAGCAAATGCTGTGAATGCTTATGTACATTTGAATTTTTTTTTTTTATAAATTTGCAAAGATTTCAAACAAATGTCTTTCAAGTTGTCATTTTGCATTTTGAGGTATTGTTTGTAGAATTTTGAGTAAAATAATTAATTGAATCCATTTTGGAATAAGGCTGTAACATAACAAAATGCGGAGAAAGTGAAACGCTGTGAATACTTTCTGGATGCGCTGTACCAGCTAGCCTGCAAAAAAATAAATAAAAAAAATTGACCCTGTCTAATAATTCATGCTAAAGACAGAGAGTTTTGTACACATATACTGTATATGTGGAAATTGCAGTGCCTGGTCAAGACTCCTCTGTATACTGCAGTCCCAACTCTACACTTGAGAGTCTCCAAGTTGAAGCATATATAGCAATGGATAAATTAAAGTGGTTGTTAATCCTTTGCAACACTTTAACCTACAGGTAAGCCTGTAGGTGCTTGAAATATCTCCCAGACCTGCACGGTCTAGATATTTGCAAATCGCCATACGGTGATTTCTTCTGCGCATGCATCGGAGTTAGAAAGGGCACGCGGTGCCGTTTCTAGCTCGGATCATGCTGTTAAAGGCGGCTCCCGCACGTATGAGTGGGAGTGACGTCACGCAACTCCGGCCAGTCACAGAGCCTGAGTTTGCAGCCCTGGAAGGAAGAGGGGTTAAGAATGGACGCTCGCTACTAGCGAGGAAGACGGGGACATTGCGGGCTTCTTCTGCAGGTAAGTGTCACATAATGGGCTACTATGCGATTCATAGTAGCCCATTATGCTTTACCTTTGCAGGGAAACAAAGAGGAAGTAACACCCATTAGGCTTTAATTCCTCTTTAAGGGCAGGTTTGCCTGTAGGTAACCCACTCCTCCTTAAACCTAGAGCTGGACAGAACCACCTCTTGAGGGAGTCTAGTCCACATTTCCACAGCTCTAACTGTGAATAAAACATTCTGTATTTGGAGATTAAAGTGTTACTAATAAAAAAGGCTGCTTGATCCTGTCTTCTCTGATCCTCCCCTTCTTCCACTGTCCCCAATCTATCTCCTGTTAAGACAGAGCCTATTGAGTCGCTCTGCACATGCTCAGTTTGGTGTGTATTGCTAGAGAGTTTTTTTTTTTTCTTGGGCGAGTGCATCTGATCGGCACAGGGCCAATCAGCACTGTCCAGACAGAGGGCCAGGGGTCCTGCAGCCTCATGGGACAGTCAGAGGAGAATGAAAACTCCTCCTACAAGCTTAAACCAGACACTGGTAGAAGTCACAAGACTGCTATATACTGTTGATGAGAAAAGGTATTTAGCAGTTTATATCTCTAAATTTGGGATTTCTAAAAGGCAACCAACATAACAACCATATAAATCTCTTTTCCTCCAGACTTAAAGAGTGCCCCCTTTTCCTTTGTGATGACCTTAAAGTGAACAATGCTACACCAAGTTCACTATATGGACCACTTATGTATTTATACATGGTGAACATATCCCCCCTTAATCTCCTCTTCTCAAGAGAATAAATTCAGTTCCTCTAATCTTTCCTCATAGCTGAGCTCCTCCATGCCTCTTATCAGTTTGGTTGCCCTTCTCTGCACTTTCTCCAGTTCCCCTATAACCTTTTTGTGAACTTGTACCCAAATCCAGGAAACAAGATATACAAAAAGATGGCATCCACCCCAATTTATTACTAGCCTTTGCAGTAAGGTGCACCTGGAAGGGCAACTCACATTACAAACAAAGTAAAATGTTTCAGCACAATACCAGCTAGCCTGCAAACAAACCAAACTGGCCCTGTCTAACAATTTACGTTAAAAAACAAGGGTTTCGTTGAACACATATGCAAATATAAGTGCAAGCCGCAGTGTATATTGTGATCCTAATGCCGCGTACACCCGACCGGACTTTTCAACAGACTAGGTCCGACGGTCTTCCCGACGGACTTTCGCTGAAGGCCCATCGGACTTTCTGAAGGAACGGACTTGACCACACATGACCGGACTAAGTCTGTTAGTTTTGAATGTGTTGACGTAAACGGGACTAAACAAGGAAGTTCAATAGCCAGTAGCCAATAGCTGCCCTTGGGTGATATTTGGTCCATCAGACTAGCACACAGACAAATGGTTTTCCCGATTTTTAGTCCGTCGGATAGATTTGAAACATTTTTTATTTCTAGGTCCGTCTGACTTTGGGGAAAAAAAAGTCCGCTAAGCCCACACACTATCAAATTGTCCGGATTCCGGTTCGCCGGACCAAGTCTGCCGGAAAGTCAGATTGTGTGTACGCGGCATAACTCTATATTTTTGAGAGTCTCCAAGTTGGAGCACATATAGCACTGGATAAGGGCCACATTCAAAGCCCAGCAAGAGCACAATGGCAACTGAAGGCATCCAATGTGTCCCTACGCCAAATCCAGCCAACAAGCTATACCCAAACCTGCCCTTAATTTATCCATTGCTATATATGTTCCAACTTAGGGATTTTCAAGTGTAGAGTTGGGACCGCAGTGTACAGAGGAGCCTTGACAAGGCAGTGCAGTATCCATGTGTATTTGCAAATGAACCCTCTGGTTTTAATGTGAAATGTTAGACAGAGCCAATTTGCTTTTGTTTTTTGCAGGCTAGCTGCTAAGTGTGAAGAGAAAGATTTTGATTGTGATATAATCCAGCTGTCTTTATCTTCAAATTCTTCTAATTATTTTGAAATGCAATTATGTCTGAAGATATCCTCTGCTTATGCAAAAACACAACCACGAGCATACTTATTACTGTATACCGGTATGCAGCTTGGCTGCATTGCAGTAATAATGAATGGAGAAGGTTCAATTTAAAACTCTTTAAAACACATATATTGTTTAAGATGCAGCGCCATTCATTTCAGTATATATACTTGCTGGAAACAACATCAAAGACAGATCAAGAAGGATTTTTTAATCACGCTCTGCAACAAACTCATCATAGTCTACTGTACTCCATGGGGTGCTACAGTTAACAGCAACTCTGTACAAATAGAAATTGATGAAAAGTCCACAAGTAGCTTGGTTACAGTCAACAGCCAAAGTCTCAGAGAGACATGAATCACCCTCAAATTACCTTGAAAAAAGGGTTCCTTTGTGGTACTCACACTTTTATGTGTTGGATTTGTCAGAATTTCCTCAAATTATTGTTGTTTTTATGAAAAAACTTAGAGATGTGAGACCTCCGGATGAACTGATGAGAAGACAGGAAACATGAGAGATGTATGCCTTCACAAGCAAAGCCGCCTGGGGTCTAGGAACCAATAAACCATTATAACATGTGAAGTAAATTACGTCAGGCTTGTGAATTACAAAGTCCTCTCCAGATGGTTTTCTTTAAGACCCCCTGGTCCTCTTTCCCATAGCTTCTAATTGTCCCTCATTTGGAGAGATTTTCCCTCTGTCTCTCTTTTCTCCTCAACTGGCCATGTTTTTGGTCTGATGCTCCCCTACTGAATTGATCCACATACAATATGTGCACAGGTAATCAGATGAGGAAATCAAAAGTTATCACTGTTTGCAAGTGTAGCCACCTTGCCTTAAGCAGGGGTGTCAATTAAGTATTTGCTAGGCAGTCTAAACTGGCTGATAGTTCAGCTTTCTTGGGTCTCTCCTTGGCTTGGCTACTGAGGAGTGCTCCTGGCAAAAATATGTGAGGCTGCACTAAAGAGAGCTATGAATATCTTCCTGGCTAACTACTGGGAGGTTTATTGCCAGTGGTACAGGCTGAAAGAGAGGTAAATATTCAGAAGTGACCTTAAGAAGTCAGCCCCCCAAGACCTGCATAGGGGAAGGATGTAATGGCTGTGGGATCCTCTTAGGCTTGCTGCCTGAGAAGGGTGACAATGTGCCTGGACAGAGGCCTAAGTTTGAGGGCTAGTATGCTGAGAAATGCGAATGAGCACCTTGGAGGAACTTCAGCCCAACTGGGGTACCTGAGAAGCTGTGTGAAGCTTGATCCACAATTGAAGTGTGGTGACTTCTACCCAAGGAGTCAATGGCTGAAACAACTTGTGTCTTGCGGTCAGGAGCCAATTTCACAGAATGCTGGGTTGGGTTGAAGGTCCTCTATCTGTGAAGAAGATAAGCGTTTCCTGTCTGTTACCTAAAGGCCATGGGTGTCTTTTGCCCTAGCCCTCTCTGCAAGGAGTGCTGAATCAGAGTCAATAAAACTCTATTTATTGCACTGAAAGGTGATTGGCACCCATCGGTTTATATTATTCCACTGTTGTCAAAGACTAGACCCTGAGGTGATATGCTAACCCACGCTGCTTATGAGGTACCTCATATGGTTATGAGAACTTTGAGACCCTTGTGTTCTAATGCACCACTTGATTATTTTAGTAAGAACTAAAGCTCAACTGCATTATTGTATTCAGTGTGCAGTTTGCTTTATAAGAAAAAACACTTTACACCTGAATAGACCATGAAATAAGGAAAATAAGAAATGGTTTTGTGCTTCCTGAATTTTCATAAGACTGTCGCAGTCATGGTTCAGGTGCAGAAGCCGATAGCTATAGAAGTGGAAAGGCACACACAGAAATGGGAAGGATAATGCACAAGCAGGTCCCCCTGGCATGTGATGCTGGCTCACTCGACACACAGAGTCTAGTCACTAGCTGGTCTTCACCAGAGCTCCTGATGGTAAAGATGGGTTTCACTGCACGTACAAGGTCACAGTCCTCAGAATCCCCACACCAGGAGGTGAGCCAGCTGGGGTCTGGAAGCAGGTAGGGATCAAGTAGAAGCCTCGTCAGTAAACAAGTCAAAGGTCGGTAACAAGTGGTTGCAGGCTGGGATCAAGTGAAAGTGTGGCCAATAGGCAAGCCAAAGGTGGGTACAAAGTGGTTGCAGGTTTTAATCAAGTGTAGTTGAGGAACAAGCCAAAGTTCGGTAATGAGTGGTAATGAAGATACAGGTGGCAGCAGGAGTGTAAGGAGAAAAATATTGACTGGAGAAGAACACAATAATCTGGCATACAGGAAGTGCAAAGGCATAGCCTAAATAGGAAATTTATGGGAGGAGCAAGGAGTTCAAGGTTCATCAGAGACAAGATAGTAAGTAAAGTTGTCTAAGGGATCAGGCAGGGAGCTGTCCAGCTTCTCAGACAGCACACTAAGAAGAACTACAGTCAGACACAACAGAGGTTTTGGTTTCAGATCTGGGTCCTGACTGAGACTTTCTGAGACATTAAGATCTCCCGCACCTCCTTTCCATGGCTTCCAACTGTCTCTCTTTTGGAGGGATTGTCTCTCTTTTCCAACCAAATCACTCTGTCCTTCATCCCTCCTTAACTGCCCTTCCTTTTTGATCTAACCTATAAAATACTGTTTAACTTCCAAAAGTGTTATTATACAATGAATCTTTCATCTAACCTCTAAATTATTGTATTTGTTGTTTTATGTTGAAAAGGAGTACATGTTGGTTTAACCCAGCCAATTTCAACAAGAGGTTGCTGGGAGTTTATTTAGCTGTGGAAAGTTACATAGTAGGTGAGGTTGAAAAAGACACAAGTCAATCAAGTCCAACCTATGTGAGTGATTATATGTCAGTATTACATTGTATATCCCTGTATGCTGTGGTTGTTCGGGTGCTTATCTAATAGTTTTTTGAAACGATTGATGCCCCCCGCTGAGACCACCGCCTGTGGAAGGGAATTCCACATCCTTGCCGCTCTTGCAGTAAAGAACACTCTACGTAGTTTAAGGTTAAACCTCTTTTCTTCTTTTCTTCTCATTTTAATGAGTGGCCACATGTCTTGTTTAACTCCCTTCCACCAAAAAGGTTTATCCCTATTGTGGGGTCACCAGTATGGTATTTGTAAACTGAAATCATATCCCCTCTCAAGCATCTCTTCTCCAGAGAGAAAAAGTTCAGTGCTCGCAACCTTTCTTCATAACTAATGTCCTCCAGACCCGTTATTAGCTGTTACTCTTCTTTGTACTCGCTCCATTTCCAGTACATCCTTCCTGAGGACTGGTGCCCAGAACTGGACAGCATACTCCAGGTGAGGCCGGACCAGAGTCTTGGGAGAATTATCACTTTATCCTTGGAGTAAATCCCTTTTTTAATGCATGCCAATATTCTGTTTGCTTTGTTAGCAGCAGCTTGGCATTTCATGCCATTGCTGAGCCTATCATCTACTAGGACCCCCAGGTCCTTTTCTATCCTAGATTCCTCCAGAGGTTCTCCCCCCAGTGTATAGATTGCATTAATATTGTTGCCACCCCAATGCATTATTTTACATTTTTCTACATTAAACCTCGTTTGCCATGTAGTTGCCCACCCCATTAATTTGATCAGATCTTCTTGCAAGGTTTCCACATACGGCGGAGAAGCTATTGCCCTGCTTAGCTTAGTATTGTCCGCAAATACAGAGATTGAACTGTTTACCCCATTCTCCGGGTCGTTTATGATCAAATTAAATAGGATTGTTTCCAGCACAGAACCCTGGGGGACCCCACAACCCAACCCTTACCATTCAGAGTATTCCCCATTTATCACCACCCTCTGAACTCACCCTTGTAGCCTGTGTCAAATGCTTTTGCAAAATCCAGATACGCCACGTCTATGGGCCTTCCTTTATCTAGAGGTTGCTAGGAGTTTCTTTAGCTGTGGATACTTACATAGTAGGTGAGGTTGAAAAAAAGACACAAGTCCTTCAAGACCAACAGCACCGGAGCAGCGAGACCCACGGAGACCCATCAAGAAGATGGATGCGCCGGACTACAGGGGACAGCGGTGACTTCGCTGGCTCCTGTGTCAGGTAAGTGACACATAATGGACTACTATGTGATGCATAGTAGCCCATTATGCTTTACCTTTGCAGGGAATCAAAGAGGAAGTAAACCCATCAGGGTTTACTTCCTCTTTAATAAGCTCTTAAAGCGAAGCCATGTCTCCTCTGGAGGATACAGTATCTGGAGCTGTGGGTGATTTGATGGTGCCTGCATAGCTCTAGGACCAAAGCTACTTGGCAGAGCCAGTTGCAAGACACCAGTGATCTTTTTAGCTGTCTGCAATGATGGCATTCTGACCACCACTGCAAAAGAGGCATTCTTCCCACTGACCCTCAGTAAACTGGTTATAGCAGAGGTATCCTGACATCTGAATTTTATGGGTTCCTCTGAGGTAAAAACTTGTTCCACTCTTTAATCTCAGAAAGTTGGGAAGTATGCCTTTCTACTACAGTTCTCTTGCTGAATTTAGCCACAAATGTACACAGGTGGGCAGAATAGTAAATTAAAAGTTATTACAGTTTCCATATGTTGAGGCTTGGTGCAACTCCTTCTTACCTTTCTGTCCTAGGCACTGGTGCTATTATGCCATTATAGTAATCACCAACCTAGGTATAG
The DNA here is from genome assembly GCF_037356315.1 of Lithobates pipiens. Lineage (NCBI taxonomy): Eukaryota > Metazoa > Chordata > Amphibia > Anura > Ranidae > Lithobates > Lithobates pipiens. The sequence goes on from NW_027507758.1 coordinate 39,827,174, forward strand.
ATGGAGATGGCCCCGTTAAGTACAGTAGGGACAAGGAAGGCGTTTACAAAAGAAGTTGTTAGCCTGGAAAGGTGACAGGAATCAATATCCCCTTTATTAGCTAAGAAAGGTAGAGATGGAGACCTTATTGTGGTGGACATGTTGGGGGTTTAACTTGTTCCCATAAAATTGAACTCCTCCTTTAATTTAGAGACTTTTTGACTTCTGCCAATATACAATATATCCACTTAAAGCGGGATTCCACCCTAAAGTGGAACCTCCGCTGATCGGATCCCTCCCGTGGGAGTCTACGCCATTTCCTGCCCTGCCGCGCTGTCTGCTGGGACACACATGGGTCCCAGTGATAGCGGGGAGATTTCCTATTGCGCAGCGCGGCTCGCGCATGCGCAGTAGCGAACCAGGAAGTGAAGGCGATTCGCTTCACTTCCTGATTCCCTCACCTAGAATGGCGGCGGCAGCAGCCGAGAGCCGAGCGATCGATCGGCCTCGGCTGCCGGCATCGCTGGAACCCGGGACAGGTGAGTGTCCATTTATTAAAAGTCAGCAGTTGTAGTATTTATAGCTGCTGGCTTTTAATATTTTTTTTTTTTTTTTTGTGGAATCCCTCTTTAACCACTTCCCACCCGGCCAATGCATATATACGGCCGGGTGGGAGCCGTCTACTCCTAATAGGACGTTCAGGAACGTCCTTCAGGAGTAGCGGGATCGCGCGCGCCCCAGCAGCGGCGCGATCCCGATGTGCTCGTGTCACCCGGACACGGCACATCTCAGATCGGCAGGAGGGCTCTGTGATTGGCCCTCCTGATCACATGACGGCCGTGTCCAATCACGGCCGTCATGTGATGTAAACAAACAGCCGGTTGCTAGGCAATCGGCTCTCCTCTCCTCACACGGAAGTCACCGCTGAGGAGAGGAGAGCAGAACGCTGCAGCCGGCTGATGATCAGTGAGTATGGGCTGCTTTTTACAGCTTTTTACTCACTGATCATCAGTGTAGTGTAAACACACAACACACCACACAGTACAAACACAGTCCCCCACATATGTCCCCAAAACACACATGTCCCCAAAACATACATGTCCCCAAATAATAAAAACACATGTCCCTAATAATAAAAACATGTCCCCCACATATGTCCCACTAAAATCACATGTCCCAATGATTATCTGCACACATATGTACGTGATCACCTGCACACATATGTACATGATCATTTGCGTACATATGTCCGTGATCACACAAACCAATTATTATACACTTAACGGAATTTTTTTTACCAAAAACATGTAGCAGAATACATTTTGGCTTAAATTTATGACAAAATTTGATTTTATTGGATTTCTTTTCAAATAGAAAAAAGAAAATATTGTTTTTTTTCCAAATTTCCGCTATTTTTGCGCTTATATCGCAAAAAAAAAAAAACGGAGTCGTGAATAAATAACACCAAAATAAAGCTCTATTTGTGCGAACAAAATGATAACAATTTCATTTGGGTACAGTGTAGCATGACCGCGCAATTGTCACTGAAAGCGATAGAGCGCTGAAAGCTGAAAATTGGGCTGGGAAGGAAGGGGGTGAAAGTGCCCTGTATTGTAGTGGTTAACAACCAGTGACATACCCATATGTCGCTGGACTTTCGGTGGTTATACTGGGATGCCTGCCTGCTGGTGGTCAGCTCTCTTGTAATAGCAATCAGAGCTGCTAACTAGACGCTTGATTGCTATAACAAGCAGTGGGAGGGGATGTTACCCCTACCGCCATCTTCAGCAGCTCTCGCGAGCTCTCTCATCCCACCGGGGATCAGCTTTGATTGCCTGTTCATGATAATAAACCAGAAGCAATGACATGACAACAGCACCATATTTGAAAAATTCTTGGTGTTTTGAATACTTTCAAGGGCAGAGGAGGGATTTGGGGTCTTATAGACCCCGGATCCCTCCATAAAGAGTACCTGTCACATGCCTATTGCTGTCATAAAGTATTCCTTGTTACAGTAATAAGTGATCAAAAATATTTTTTTAAGTGCCCAGTCCTGCTGTGCTAGTGCGCAAAGGCAAGCGGCACGGCGGCCCTGCATGCACGCAAACAGTGAAAGTTCCACACATGTGAGGTATCGCAGGGAACGTCAGATCATGAGCAGTAATTCTAGCACTAGACCTCCTCTGTAAATCTGAAGTGGTAACCTGTAATGGCTTTTAAAGTGTTTCCCATGGATAGTTTACATCATAAACGATCCAGTCCCTGATTATACTTGCTGACTTACAGGAGCAATCTGCTGCCCATGGACAGTATCTTTAACCTCAATTTGAAGCAACGTGTAAGAGTCACCAGCAATACAATATGGCTTTTTAAGCATACTTTTTCTCAAAGTCATAAAAGCATTCAAATGCACCATAATAAGTCATATACAGTAATACTGGCAATGACAGTAAATTAAATATTAATACTTTTCTATGTCCTAAATGACCCTGATTGCATCCAGCCCACCTGCTCTGCTACCTGACACATATAGAGACTCAGAGCCCTCTACAAAGGTACAACTTGTACTGTTTGTCCTTCACACATGGCTTTGTATTCAGCAAAATTCTGCAGGAAGGATCAGCTTTGGTAAAATAAATAGTACAGCTCCTCACAAAGCGCATTAGTATGCGCAGTATGCCTTTCTAATTGTAAGCCATCAGTGCAGTATAAGAATAAAGTCATAATAAGAAGAATAATTAAATCTAAATATAAAGACTTAAAATGTGCGCCAGATGTTGTGACTTTGAGAACTGTGAACACAACAACTAAGATTATGGCTCAGTGATTTTAAAGACATAGAGCGGAAATATTCTTTAGGGCTCATCCATACCATAGCGCATGCATTAGCATGCTTATAACACACACCTTGACATGTTTTTAAGTTGTGTTGCACTGCAATGCATTTTTAACAAGTGTTGCAGTTCCTTTTCTTACCCTTCTTACCCTTTCACTTTCATTTCTTTCTTTTTGGATTTCTATATTTTTACCCTATGCTGCAGTGCACTGCGATGCATTACAGCGTGTTGCAACGCCCTGTCCAAAAATCCTACATGTCCTATTTTTTTTTAACACACACCAATGCAGCAAATTGGTGTGAACTAACGGATAAAAAGGAAAATGGTGCACTGTTCAAAAAATTTAAATAAATGAACCCCTTGCTCCATATATATACACACAGTATTTCACCAAAGTGAGTACACCCCTCACATTTTTGTAAATATTTTATTATATCTTTTCATGTGACAACACTGAAGAAATGACACTTTGCTACAATGTAATGAAATGACACGTAGTGAGTGTACAGCTTGTACAACAGTGTAAATTTGCTGTCCCCTTTAGATAATTCAACATACAGCCATTAATGTCTAAACTGTTGGCAACAAAAGTAAGTATACCCCTAAGTGAAAATGTCCAAATTGGGCCCAATTTTCCCTCCCTGATGTCATGTCACTCGTTAGTGTTACAATGGCTCAGGTGTGAATGGGGAGCATTGCTGCAGAGGTTGAAGTGGTGGGGGGTCAGGCTGTCAGTGCTCAGACCATACGCCACCCACTGCATCAAATTGGTCTGCATGGCTGTCATCTCAGAAGGAAGCCTCTTCTAAAAATGATGCACAAGAAAGCCCGCAAACAGTTTGCTGATGACAAGCAGACTAAGGACATTGATTACTGGAACCATGTCCTGTGGTCTGATGAGACCAAGATAAACTTATTTGGTTTAGATGATGTCAAGTGTGTGTGGCGGCAACCAGGTGAGGAGTACAAAGACAAGTGTGTCTTGCCTACAGTCAAGCATGGTGGTGGGAGTGTCATGGTCTGGGACTGCATGAGTGCTGCCGGCACTGGAGAGATATAGTTCATTGAGGGAACCATGAATGCCAACATGTACTGTGACATACTGAAGCAGGGCATGATCCCCTCCTTTCGGAGACTGGGCCACAGAGTAGTATTACAACATAACAAATCCAAACACACCTCCAAGACGACCACTGCCTTGCTAAAGAAGCTGAGGGTAAAGGTGATAGACTGGCCAAGCATGTCTCCAGACCTAAACCCTATTGAGCATCTGTGGGGCATCCTTAAAGGCAAGGTGGAGGAGCGCAAGGTCTCTAACATCCACCAGCTCCGTGATGTCGTAATGGAGGAGTGGAAGAGGACTCCAGTGGTAACCTGTAAAGCTCTGGTGAACTCCATGCCCAAGAGGGTTAAGGCAGAGCTGGGAAATAATGGTGGCCACACAAAATATTTACACTTTGGGCCCAATTTGGATATTTTCACTTAGGGGTGTACTTACTTTTGTTGCCAGCGGTTTAGACATTAATAGCTGTGTGTTGAGTTATTTTGAGGGGACAGCAAATTTACACTGTTTACAAGCTGTACACTCACTACTTTACATTGTAGCAAAGTGACATTTCTTCAGTGTTGTCACATGAAAAGATGTAATAAAATATTTACAAAAATGTGAGGGGTGTACTCACTTTTGTGAGATACTGTATGTGACATCACATACATCACATAGAAGCATGTAGGCTGGATGCAAGGGGTGGATCAGCAAGATAAGTGTACCAGGACAGATAGATGTGTCTCATCTCTGCTTCCTTTCACCACTCTGCATATCATGCATATCATAGATGAGAAGAGGATACAGCAGTGGAGCAGATGAGCAGGAGGATACAGCGGTGGGGAAAATGAGCAGGAGGGTGGGACAGAAGAGCAGGGGGTACAGTGATGGGGCAGAGAAGAAGGGGGTTTAGTGGTGAGACAGAAAAACAGGGGGATAGAGCAGTGGGGCAGATTTGAAAGGAGGTGTATTGGTGGGACAGATGAGCAGGGGGTTACAGTGGTGGGGCAGGAGAGCAGGGGGAACAAAGGTGAGACAGATGTGCAGGAGGTACATTGGTGGAGCAGATGAGAAAACGGGTTACAGTGGTGGGGCAGATGAGCAGATGGGTTCAGTGTTAGGACAGATGAGAAAGTGATTCAGTAGTGAGACAGAAGAGCATGGGGATACGGCGGCGGAGCAGATGTGCAGGGAGTTACAGTGGTGGGGCAGATGAGAAAAGGAGTACATTGATTGGGCAGATAAGCAGGGGGGTTAGAGTGGTGGGGCAGATGGGCAGGAGGTAGAGTGGTGGTAGGATTGAGAAGGGGGTTCAGCAGTGGGACAGAAAAGCAGGGGGAGAACAGTGATGGGGCAGATGAGCAGGGGGTAACAGTGGTGGGAAAGATGAGCAGGGGGGTTCACTGTTGGGGCAGATGAGAAGGGGGTTCAGCGGTGGGACAGAAAAGCAAGGGGGTACAGCAGTGGGGCAGATGTGAAAGGAAGTGCATTGATGGGACAGATGAGCAGGGGGTTACAGTGGTTGGGCAGAAGAGCAGGGGGTACAGAGGTGAGGCAGATGTACAGGGGGGTACAGTGGTGGGGCAGATGAGAAAGTAGGTACATTGGTGGGACAGATGAGTAGGGGGGTGCAAAGGAGAAAGAAGGTACATTGGTGGAACGCATGAGCAGGGGGTTACAGTGGTGGGGCAGATGAGAAAGGGGGTTACAGTGGTGGGGAAGATGAGCAGATAGTGTAAGTTCCGTGTTAGGACAGTTGAGAAGATGGTTCAGCTGTGAAACAGAGGAGCATGGGGGTACGGTGTTGGAGCAAATGTGCAGGGAGGTACAGTGGTGGGGCAGATGAGCAGGGGGGTACAGTGGTGGGGCAGATGAGAAAAGGGGTACACAGGTAGGGCAGATGAGCAGGGAGTTACAGTGGTGGGGCAGATGAGAAACGGGGTACATTGGTGAGGCAGATGAGCAGGGGGTTGCAGTGGTGGGACAGAAGAGCAGGGTGGTACAGTGGTGGGGCAGGTGTACAAGGAGTTACAGTGGTGGGACAGATGAGCAGGGGGGTACAGAGGTGGAGCAGATGTGCAGGGTAGTACAGTGGTGGGGCAGATGTGCAGGGAGGCACAGCGGTGGTACAGATGAGCAAGGGGGGTACAGAGGTGGGACAGATTAGCAGGTGTATATGCGCTGATCTGAGGAGTGAAGGTGCATGAATTGTGGCTGATTTAAGGTGTGAGGGTGCAGGATGTTAATTTCTCACTACTATTCTAGTAGTTCAAAACATTTACTTTATAAAAAAATCCTTTTTGTGATTGAGAGTGTGAAGTTGACATTTTTTTGTTATAAAATCGGCACGATCAATTTCTTTGAAAACATTTTTCGGCACACTGTGCTCAAAAAGGTTGCCTACCCCTGTCCTATGTAATGGCGTAAATGGACTCTGGTCAAGTTTCTTTCCCGGAGGGAACTTATTCATCTGAGTATTCATCACCATATTGAAATCTTTTATCAGGACTGGTACTCTTGGCTTATCAACCATAAATTCCAACAAGTGTTTAATAACTTCTAGTTTAAAGGGGGTGGGACATACACATTCATAAGTATACAAAGCGTCTCCGCTAGCACACAATATAGGAATATATAACATCCCTCATCATCTATCCTCACTTTTCTACCGGAGAACCTCATTGATCTATGCATAAAAATACTTGCTCCGCTTGAATATGATGTAATAATGATCCCTTACATCTTAATCGTAGAACTGTTTATTTTATTAAGTGTGTCTCCTGTAGATGCTCCAACAGTTGAAGCAAACTTAAGCAGAGCTATTTTTTTTAGTGAATCACCTAATGCCCTAACATTCCATGAACAAATCGTCACTCCGCCATTCATTTTTGTTTGAAAATAAGAAAAATTATATAAATTAATACGTCTGTAAATTTGTGAATCACCCTATATAAGTGAGGACCATATTCCTTTACCTCATAACTGCATTATATCTAATATTTAAATGTTATCAAAAATTTTCTCAACGTACCCTCATATTTAGATTCCACTATACCTTTTCCATAAAAAAGTAACTGTGTCTGTTGTTTTCCCCCTACTACCCCCCTCCCTACCACCCCCTTTCCCCATTCCGAGACCCCCTCTCCTCCCAAACACCTCTGGGGCATTAGTCCTATGTTTTAGTATTTTAGAAAACAAATAAATTCCAAGACCATCTGTGTATTAAAGCTCATGCCTCATACCTACCAGAATCAACTACTACTATATAGACTGCTTATTTCTCTCCAGCCAAGAGGCAGCCGCAGCCGGTGCATCAAAAATATGAACCACCCTTTTTGTTACAACTCTCAGTCTTGCCGGATATAACACAGCATTCTGCACATTTAGCTGCCGCAACCGCCTCTTGATATCTATAAATTTCGCTCTCCTTCTCTGCACCTCTGCAGAAAAGTAAGGAAAAAATAAGACTCTCCCTCCTTCAACCAGTTGCAGACAGGCTCGCACCGATATACATCGGCACAATGGCAGCGGTGGGAAAATGGGCGTACCTGTACGTCCATTTTAAGAGCCGGGGATAGCAGGCGCGCGCGGGGACTCGATGTCCGCCGGTCTCCCAGCGATCGTGTCACGGAGCCTCAGAACGGGGAAGTGCCTATGTAAACAAGGCATTTCCCTATGCTGGCTTGTGTGCTATGACAGAGATCACAGCTCCCTGTCATCGAGAGCAGTGATCGCTGTCATGTGACTTGAAGACCATCCCCCCACAGTTAGAATCACTTCCTAGGACACACTTAACCCCTTCATCGCCCCCTAGTGGTTAACCCCTTCACTGCCAGTGTCATTTACACAGTAATCAATGTATTTTTATAGCATTGGTCGCTGTATAAATGACAACAGTCCCAAAATAGTGTACAATGTGTCCGCCATAATGTCGCAGTCCCGATAAAAATCGCAGATCGCCGCCATTACTAATAAAAAAAATAATAATAATAAAAATGCCATAAAACTATCTCCTATTTTGTAGACGCTATAACTTTTGCGCAAACCGATCAATATACGCTTATTGCATTTTTTTTTTTAACCAAAAATATGTAGAAGAATACATATCGGCCTAAACTGAGAAAAAATTTTTTTTTATATATATTTTTGGGGGATATTTATTATAGCGAAAAATAATGCTTTTTTTTCAAAAATTTACACTAATTTTTTGTTTATAGCGCAAAAAATAAAAACCACAGAGGTGATCAAATACCACCAAAAGAAATCTCTATTTTTGGGTACATCAATTTTGTTTGGGTGCAACGTCGCATGACCGTGCAAATTCTCAGTTAAAGCGACGCAGTGCCAAATCGCAAAAAGTCAGGAAGGGGATTAAATCTTCCGGGCTGAAGCAGTTAAACATTACATCTTTCAGTTCTCTTGCCTTTAGTAATATTGTTTCTCTATCCTTGAAAAAAAGGAGTTTTACTAATACAGGTATTGGCATCCCTCCCGAAGGGGGTGCTCTCAATGGGATTCTATAGGCCCTTTCAATTGCAAATAGAGGGGAACGTTCTTCTCCCCAAAGACCTCCCTAAACTATTTCTCCAAAAAGTCTTTCATACTATTCCCTTTACTTCTCTCTGGTAGACCAATTATACGAACATTGTTTCTCCTCATACGGTTTTCCAAGTCTTCCAATATATCATTTTGTTTCTCTACTGTCTCCTTTAGAAGTGCAATCTCCTGCTTCATAGGTGTCATTGCATCTTCGACTCCACTGACCCTACCCTCCAGCTCCATAGTGCGCTCCCACACTTTCTGTAAATCATGTCTGACAAATGTAATTTCTCTTTTAATAGATTTCAGCTGGTCCATCATTTCCAACAGAGCAGACTTACACCCATTAACTGCCAACAATACTTCTCTTAAAGGTCAGTCAGACTGGTTTGAGATGAACGAAAGGCAACAGTAACTCAAACAACCACTCGTTACATACAAGGTATGCAAAACACCATCTTTGAATGCACAACATGTCGATCCTTGAAGCAGATGGGCTATAGCAGCAGAAGGCCACACCAGGTGCCACTTCTGTCAGCTAAGAACAGGAAACTGAGGCTACAATTTGCACAGACTCACCAAAACTGGACAATAGAAGATTGTAAAAACATTGCCTGGTCTGATGAGTCTCGATTTCAGCTGCGACATTCAAATGGTAGGGTCAGAATTTGGCATAAACAACATGAAAACATGGATCCATCCTGCCTTGTATCAACAGTTCAGGCTGGTGGTGGTGGTGTAATGGTGTGGGGGATATTTTCTTGGCACATTTTGGGCCCCTTAGTACCAATTGAGCATCGTTTAAATGCCACAGCCTACCTGAGTATTGTTGCTGACCATGTCCATCCATTTTTGACTACAGTGTACCCATCTTCTGATTGCTCCTTCCAGCAGGATAATGCACCATGTCACAAACCTCAAATCATCTCACCGCTGGACAATGAGGTCCCTGTACTCCAATGGCCTCCACAGTCACCAGATCTCAATCCAATAGAGCACCTTTGGGATGTGGTGGGAGATTCGCTTCATGGATGTGAAGCCGACAAACCTGCAGCAACTGCGTGATGCTATCATGTCAATATGGACTAAGATCTCTGAGGAATGTTTCCAACACCTTGTTGAATCTATGTCACAAAGAAGTAAGGCAATTCTGAAGGCAAAAGGGGGTCCAACCCGGTACTAGCAAGGTGTACCTAATAAAGGGGCCGGTGAGTCTATATAGCAAGGGGTTTATTTATTTTTACTTTTTTTAACAGCGCACCATTTTCATTCATTATTTTTGTTGAGTGGTTTAAGTTCACCATTTATAGTGGTTGCGGCAGTTATTAGCTTTAATGACATGCAGCAGCACATAAGTAGTCTATCATTGGTGTGAACAGAAACTATAAAAATTATGGTTTGTACTTGTCCTTGTGTTGGAACTGCATTGGGCTTTGTTGCTGAAGGATAGTGGCTGGATCTTGTCTTTATCGGGCCAAGACCAGATCCTGCCTGCTGCTGATAAACATTAATTGAGACAAGAGGATACTGATAGATTAATGAGTGGAGGGGAAGATACAGCATTATTTAATAATAAACTTGCTCTATCACCGACACCATACTCACTGCAAGTCTAGCAGTACAGAGTCTTACGGAAAGTTCTTACAATAGAGGTTTTGGCAGAAAGGAAAGCTTGCTGTTGTCAATAAGTGATCCATCAAGGGATTAAATCATAGACGTGCCAAGTGATTGCTGTAAATACTCAGAATGCCAAATATCTGAATGAGGTTAAAAAACTGTTAACCTACATGATGTTTACAAAGAAAAGCACCATCCACCTATTGACAGATGGGCTCTGTTTAAAGGGAATCTATCAGGCAGCACAATGCCTGTGTGAGAAGGCTCTAACAGAAGCATTTAGCAACTCAGGTACCACATACATACCTCCCAACTTTTTGAGATGGGATCGAGGGGCACCTATTAGCAAAAGTACATAGGCATAGGACACACCCCTCCTGCCACGCCCCTTAATAGGACAATTATGCAAAAAAGAATTGTTAAAAAGTACTTTTTATTACTACTACTATTCCTTTATATTGCCTTTTGACATTTACAAATGCAGCAATTTAGAAATTGGATGAAAGGCTTAGCACTGGAAACACTTTTTGAAAGCTAAATAAAGCATTTTATATACAACTATATATATCAGATCAATATGAGGGACAAATGAGGAGGAAAGAGAGACAGAGGGACTTTGTTCCAAATCAGGGACAGTCCCTCGAAATCAGGGACAGTTGAGAGCTATGCACATAATAGTTCTAGGGTTTGAAGTCAAATGTGTTAAAGAGGAACTGCAGTCTGCTCACATAATTTGTAATAAAAGCAGCTTCCCTTCAACCACTTTGCATATTATTTTATATATACTCTGATTCCTACTTCTGTACTGAAATCTCCCTCCACTGAATCTGGCTGCAACCATTTTAACTGTGGGCAGCTGATGCGGCTGCTGCCTGTTCACTTCCTGGATTTACAAAGACACACAAAAGGCACACCTCCAGCTCGTCAGCCCTGCAGCCCTCATTTGCCTTCTTATGACTCATCCCGCCTCCCATCCTGGCCAATTCTCACGACAGTTAGAGAGAGAGCTGTGTATGATGTCATAAGCCTAGGCGTTTTACCAGACAAGAAACAGGAAGTGGGCTGTATAAGGTGTTTACTGGCAGAAAAAAAAAATGTTTTACTACCCAAAGTTAAAACAACAAGGGCAGAAGATTTAATAGATGTAAAGATGAAAACATGACTAAAGGTCCGCTTTAAGTAAATTACTACCTTGTATGCCACATTTAAATCGGGGAAATAGCTGTGTCCATCAGAGCTTCCACACAGAGGAATTTTGCTTCATGTTAATGTCCCTGTTTTAAGATACACAGGTCAAAAAATTTAACACTTATTAATCAGAATATAGCATCAAGTCAGTTAAACTCCTGGGATATTGATCTATTCAGTTAAGTAGCAGAGGGGGTTGTTAATGAGTTTCAGTTGCTTTGGTGTTAATGAAATAAACACAACAGGTGCACTAGATGGGCAACAATGAGACAACCTCCAAACCAGGAATGGTTTTACAGGTGGAAGCCACTGACATTTTTTTTTTTCCCTGCTCATCTTTTCTGACTGTTTTTCACTAGTTTTGCATTTGGCTAGTGTCAGGGTCACAACTGGTAGCATGAGGTGATACCTGGACCCTATAGGAGGTTGCACAGGCAGTCCAACTCCAGGATGGCACATCAATATGCGCCATGGCCAGAAGGTTTGCTGTGTGTCCGAGCACAGTCTCAAGAGCATGGAGGAGCCTCCAGGAGACAGGCAGTGACTCTAGGAAAGCTGGCTAGGACCATACAAGGTCCTTAACCCATCAGCGGGACCGGTATCTGCTCCTTTGTGCAGGGAGGAACAGGATGAGCACTGCCAGAGCCCTACAAAATTACCTCCAGCAGGCCACTGGTGTGAATGGCTCTCACCAAACAATCAGAAACAGACTTCATGAGGGTGGCCTGAGGGCTCAACGTCCTCTAGTGGGCCCCGTGCTCACTTCCGGGAACCATTGAGCTTGATTGGCATTTGCCATTGAACACCAGAATTGGTAGGTCTGCCACTGGTTCCCTGTGCTTTTCACAGATGAGAGCAGGTTCACTCTGAGTACATGTGACAGATGTGAAAGGGTCTGGAGAAGTAGTGGAGAATGTTATGCTGCTTGTAACATCATTCAGCATGACCAGTTTGGTGGTGGGTCAGTGACGGTCTGAGGAGGCATATTCATGGAGGGATGCACAGACCTATTCAAGCTAGACAATGGCACCCTGACCTTTCATTAGGTATCGGAATTAAATCCTTAGACCCATTGTCGGACCCTACTCTGGTGCAGTGGGTCCTAGGTTCCTCCTCGTGCATGACAATGTGTCTTCTTAGTGTCCAAAAATATGGTAATGGCACAAAGCATTCCAGAATATTTTTGACAAACACATTTATCTTTACAGTGTAGGCAATGCAGGAAAGGAAACACACAGTACTTACATAGCATTGTCCAAATAAATCAGGTGACCAATTGTCACCTTTTACTGCTTCCCAATCTATCTCAACTTCGGGGACCTCACTCTCCAATACTTTCCTCTGTAGGGGAAATCTGTTAACCTCCACTCTTTTTCCATCACATACTGCCCAGAAAAAAACTATGCTGCCCACCTCCTAAGGATGGGTCCACCCGTGCCCAAGAAAAGGGGCACCTAAATCCTGGTACAAGTCATAATTCTAGAAAAAGCCATTCAAGCCAGCAGTAAGAGTTCCTACCAGTCTGTGTGAAATTTCCAATTTCTTGTGCTTGCATTTTGTGCTTGCATTGATTGCTGATTCCCCCATAAGTTGACCCTACTGTGTGTCACTGTTTGGCTTAGTAGGGACCGACTGAGGTTGGGGATGATCTGAATGCTTTTGTTTTTCCATTATATAATAACATATGCATGTATATTAAATAAACACTTGTGTACACGTGATAGCACCAAAGAACATCTAAAATAATACTATAACATTAGAAGCCAATGCAACTGCCAGGCAACTTTGAACCCTACAGCAAAAGGGCTGAAAAAAGCAGATTTATGTATTTTTGCTTTAACAGTGTTGGGCAAATGATTTTAGATATGTACACTATATTTTCAAAAGTATTGGGATGTCTGCCTTTACACGCACATTGCCATAAATACATGGATGAGCGAGTGTGGGGTGGAGGAACTTGACTGGCCTGCAGAGTCATGACCTCAACCTGATAGAACACAGTGAGATGAATTAGATTGGAGACTGGGAGCCAGGCCTTCTCATCCACACCGTGCCTGACATCACAATTGTGCTTCTGGAAGAATGGTCAAACATTCCCATAGACACACTCCTAAACCTTGTGGACGGCCTTCCCAGAAGAGTTGAAGCTGCTATAGCTGCAAAGGGTGGGCCAACTCAATATTGAATATATATATATATATATATATATATATATATATATATATTAGTAAAACCTTGGTTTGCAAGCGTTTTGCAAGACAAGTCATTTTTAATAAATTTTGACTTGCTATACAAAGGATGTCTTGATAAGTAGCGTCAAGTCACAACTGAGTATAAAAGAGCAACTTAAATGGTTGGTGATTAAAACAGCAACATCTAAGTATGCAGACATCTGGGGTAAAGCTGTCTACATAGACCATCCTCCGCACCACCATCAACGTAATCTCTTCCATGTTGCGCTCCACAAGCAGTTCAAGCTTCACTTTCAGATCGCTCTACTGCAGGGTAGTCTTCCCGGTCACGATTGCAGACTGACAGCGGTGAGAGCCGGTGGTGTGGAGGATGGTCTATGTGGACAACTTTACCCCAGATGCCTGCATACTTAGATGTGCCTCTTTTAATCATCACCAATATGAGTTGCTAAATGTTGTACCTTCATTAAATGTAACCATATTACTACACTTAGAGGTGCCTCTCTTCTCATTTATACTCTGGAGCTCCTGCTGGATTTTTGCTTCTAATCCCCATTGTGGAGGCTTCCATTTGTGGATGGACATTTTATGGTTACACAACCTGATCACATCCCTATAATCTTTTTATATGGACTATAAACTGAAGGACTTATGTAGCACTAACCCCCAAAGGAGCTGCTGGTTTGATTGGGCTTACCGTCACCTTCTCCTCCTCGATCTGTGTCTAGGGGTTCCCATGGTAGATGGCCCAGTAAACTCAGAGACTGATGACAGATCCGCATAAAGGGATTTTTATTTGCAAAATGTAGACAACGAACAGTCTCTCAAAATGGGATCATAGGGTCAGGAAAGAAGTTCGGGTACTCTTAGTGTCAAAGTCAATAACGAAGGACTTGCTTACTTTGAGTAAATCCAGAGAATAGCCATTCACAACTGGATGTTCACTCAAGTTGGACAGTCCTTCTCTCACAAGGCCTAACAGCCAACAAGGTGCTTTACTCAGGAACAAGTCTCTGCCACAGACGTTGTTGTAGAACATACAGGAATACGTCTCTGCCACAGACGGTGTTGTAGACTTCAGGAAACTAACACTTATGGAACACTCGTGTGATACCTGGATCTTTCAGCCAGCTTGGCAATATCCACGAGACTGGATTTCCTTAAGTACTTCAGCCCTTCCAGGCTCTTGCTAAGAAACCAACCCGTATGTGGTCTTCTTCTGAAGAGTCCTCCCCTGGATAGCTATGAAGTTACTGGGCCTCTCCAACTACCGGAGACTGCACCGGACCACCTCGGAATCCTGCTTTAGTTTCCTTGCCTCAGGCTAGCCAGGCCCGAGACAACAAGTTGGGTGGATCCGCACCCCAGGCCATAGCCTTCCTGGGGGCTGGTCAGGAGGACCAGGACCATGGAGTCAGAACATCCTTCTGGACCGGAACCCCAAACCACGTGACATCCGCATCTTAAGTACCCTCTCCCAGAAAGCACAGCAAGAGTGACACTCCCACTGGGAGAGTAACTTAAAGCACCCAACTAGACTGTGGTTACATGCCTGCCAGAAGAGACAGTGCCCCTTGTGGCCAGGCTGAACATCCTATAGCCCAGTCAGACTGATGCTGAGGTCCAAATTTAGAACAATTGTACCTGAACCAAACTGCAGTTCAGGTGTAACCTTAACTTTCAAAGCTGCACTGGACTGTACTGAAACGCACTAGAACACATCAAAAACACACTGGACCTTAGTATAGGGAGAAAAAAAAAACAAAAACAGGAAAAAAGAAGAAAAAAAAAGAACCTGGAATGCATCCGGAAACGTATCAAAAATACAACTGCTCCCTCTATACCTACAATGGATAGAGTTCTTAGTTTTTGAAGGTCTGACGAGTTTTCAGAGAACAATATGGTTTAATATTAGAACACGGCTTTCTATCTAAGATATTCAAGGTTAATGTAAGCTTTGCAGAAATTCAGTTATGCTTACTTTGGAACAAAAATCAAATAAGAAATAGTTTTCCATTACAAATCTGAATTTAAAAAAAATAAAAAAACACAGATCCTGCATAATGTATAAGGTTACCAATTGCTGGTGCTGTGTGCACACCATAGTGGTATGGGCCCACCTATAACAACTCAATAATGACAAAGTCCTAAAAATCGAGTCATGAATTTGCTTTCATTTGACGGCTTCAGATACATTTAATTGCTATTTTTATGCTTTTTGGTGTATGAAATGCAGCCGTCTACTGCCAGCTAGTGGTTCTAAGTGCAATTATATTGTTACAACTGTTATATGGCTGCTTCTCATATATACAAAGAAACTGAAGGTAAAGTGTGCAGATTGCACTTTCCCTTATCAACCAGTCAGCAATCACCTTTTATTACTTTAAAGTGATGGTACACTCAGATGGGTTGCAGTTACTACCCCATAAGAACTTGCATACATCATACATACATCATACATACATACAGCGTGTTAGAATTTGACCATTTCTGAGTACGTAGAACCACACTATAAAATAAATATGTTTTCCATAGTCCAGCATGCGAGCTGGGCTGGCACCCATTTGGAAGGTGTGTGGGGGTGTTAGTCAGGCATGTACTGGCCATTGGGACTACAGGGAGTTTCCCGGTGGGCCGATGGCTCAGTGGGCCACTCTGATGCAAGGGGGCTGGTGATGGGACACTCTGATGTAAGGGGGCTGCTAATGAGGCACTCTGATATAAGGGGGTGCTGATGGGACACTCTGATGTAAGGGGGCTGCTAATGAGACTCTCTGATATAAGGGGGTGCTGATGGGACACTCTGATGTAAGGGGGCTGATGGGACACTCTGATGTAAGGGGGCTGATGGGACACTCTGATGTAAGGGGGCGCTGATGGGACACTCTGATGTAAGGGAGCACTGATGAGACACTCAGATGTAAGAGGGTGCTGATGGGACACTCTGATGTAAGGGGGTGCTGATGGGACACTCTGATGTAAGGGGGCTGCTCAGGGGACACTCTGATGTAAGGGGGTGCCGATGAGACACTCTGATGTAAGTGGGCGCTGATGAGACACTCTGATGTAAGGGGGCACTGATGAGACACTCTGATGTAAGGGGGTGCTGATGAGACACTCTGATGTAAGGGGGCTGCTCAGGGGACACTCTGATGTAAGGGGGTGCCGATGAGACACTCTGATGTAAGGGGGCTGCTCAGGGGACACTCTGATGTAAGGGGGTGCCGATGAGACACTCTGATGTAAGTGGGCGCTGATGAGACACTCTGATGTAAGGGGGCACTGATGAGACACTCTGATGTAAGGGGGTGCTGATGAGACACTCTGATGTAAGGGGGCTGCTCAGGGGACACTCTGATGTAAGGGGGTGCCGATGAGACACTCTGATGTAAGGGGGCTGGTGATGGGACACTCTGATGTAAGGGGGCTGGTGATGGGACACTCTGATGTAAGGGAGTGCTGATGGGACACTCTGATGTAAGGGGGCTGCTCAGGGGACACTCTGATGTAAGGGGGTGCCGATGAGACACTCTGATGTAAGGGGGCGCTGATGGGACACTCTGATGTAAGGGGGCTGGTGATGGGACACTCTGATGTAAGGGGGCTGCTGATGGGACACTCTGATGTAAGGGGGCTGCTGATGGGACACTCTGATGTAAGGGGGTGCTGATGAGACACTCTGATGTAAGGGGGCGCTGATGAGACACTCTGATGTAAGGGGTGCTGATGGGACACTCTGATGTAAGGGGGCTGCTCAGGGGACACTCTGATGTAAGGGGGTGCTGATGAGACACTCTGATGTAAGGGGGCGCTGATGAGACACTCTGATATAAGGGAGTGCTGTTGAGACACTCTGATGTAAGGGGCTGCTGATGGGACACTCAAAATGTAAGTGGGCCGGTCTGGATGAAGTCCAGGGCCAAATTTCTTTCCCAGTCCAGCCCTGGTGTTAGTAGAATAAGCCTACCTCGAGCAGCGTTCTTTTAGTTATACGTGGAACCAGACATTGTTTTTGTCACGTACCTAGTAGGCGAGCCCGGAATGCAGGGAGCGGCCCCTCGTATCCCCTGGCTAAAGAACCCCTGGAGGTGGTAACAGGGATTCAAAAGTTCAGAGGGCACAAGTGCCTGGCAGGTAGAGGCAGGTCCGAATAGACAGCAGAACACCGACAGCAAGTAGACAGGGCTGATGGCAATCGGCTGGTGTAGGCAGGCACAAGTGGGTAGACTGGCAGGCAGACGATCGTCAGCGGAGACAGCAGTCACAGAAAATCCGAACTGGATGGCAGGAACAGCGGAGTCGGGTACAGGCCGGGTCAGCAGCAAGCGGTCAACACAGTACAAGAGGATGAGGCAGAGACGTGGTCAGACAAGCAAGAAGTCGTAGGCAGGCAGCAACGGATCGAGGTCAAGGAGCAAGCCGGGTAACAGGAATCTAGGCAACAGGTACAGGTACTGAATAGCAGGATCTCCGAACACGCTGTAGACTGGACAGCAAGAAGGGAATGGAGCAAGGACCTTAAGAATCCTTTAGGGCGCCAAAACGGTCGCACGACGAGTCAGCGTGCCCCCGCGAGTGGCCGTGCGCACGTTCGTGACCCCGCGTGCACGCGTGCGCTCGTTCGTGCCGACGCGAGTGCGTCCGTTCGCTTTAACGCGCGTCAACGGGGAACGGCGGGTTCTCGACAACAGGCTTCTGCGGGTAATTCTCCTGTGTGCGACCGAGACGCCAGGACGATCGTGACAGTTTTCTTATCCCAGAGTAAGAGAAGTGCATGATTTGTGACCGAATTATCCTTCATATTTCTTTTTTCAGTCCCTGTGTTTAGGGATCTTATAAAAAGTAATACTGCCCATCATAGCAGCTTGGAACAAGCCATGCAGAGTTCACAAACCTCTTGAAACTGATAACAGGTGCTTCCGAATTCAGATGCTGTAATAAAAAAATGCTTGGGATAAACATAGGTCTATACGCTAAAAAAAAAAAAAAAAATCAAGGGGAGTTTAAATAGCACTGCCACTGACCGCCAATGCTTGGGGTTATTATCACAGTCACTGGCACCAACACTGTGGGGTTATTATCGCAGTCACTGGCACCAACACTGGAGGTTATTATCACAGTCACTGGCACCAACACTGGGGGTTATTATCACAGTCACTGGCACCAACACTGGGGGTTATTATCACAGTCACTGGCACCAACACTGGGGTTTATTATCACAGTCACTACCACCAACACTGGGGGCTATTATTACAGTTATCAATGCTGTTATTATGTTAATATCACAGTCATTGGCATCAATGCTTGGGGTTATTATCGCAGTCACTGGCACCAACGCTGGGAGTTATTTTCACAGTCACTGGCGCCAACACTAGGAGTTATTATCACAGTCACTGGCACCAATGCTGGGGGTTATTATCACAGTCACTGGCGCCAACTCTGGGAGTTATTATCACAGTCACTGGCACCAATACTGGGTGTTTTTATTACAGTCACTGGAACCAACGCTGGGAGTTATATCACAGTCACTAATGCTGGGGGTTATTATCGCAGTCACTGGCACCAATGCTGGGGGTTATTATCACAGTCACCAGTACCAATGCTGGGGGTTATTATCACATTCACTGGCACCAACGCTGGGAGTCATTATCACAGTCACTGGCGCCAACACTGGGAGTTATTATCACAGTCACTGGCGCCAACACTAAAAAAATCAAGGGGAGTGTAAATAGCACTGCCACTGACCGCCAATGCTTGCAGTTTTTATCACAGTCACTGGCACCAATGCTAGGGGTTATTATGACAGTCACTGGCACCAATGCTGGGAGTTATTATCACAGTCACTGGCACCAATGCTGGGGGTTATTATCACAGTCACCGGCACCAATGCTGGGGGCTATCATTATGGTCACTGACAGCAATGCTGAGGGTTATTATTGTGGCCACTGACACCAATGTTGGGGGTTAATGTTGTGATCATTGGTGCCATTGCTGGGGGATATCATTGAGGTCACTGGCACTAATGCTGGGGGTTATTATTGCAGTCACTCTCACCAGTGCTAAGGGTTATTATTGCGACAATTGGCACATGCTGGTGGTTATTATTGCGGTCCCTAAAACAGATACAGTAGGTTATTATTCCATTTACTGACACCAATGCTCAGCATAGGGTGCAGTTTGGCATCTGCTCCCTGGGCTCCAGAATACCTTGTTCCAGCACTGCAACCATACTAAAGAGTCAATTTCTTTTAATCAGATTTTTTTTTTCAACCTCTTCTCAAAGTTTTCTGTGCTGTAAAACCTCCAACTGAAAATTACAGAGGTAAGTGCTCGTAGCCTGCAAAGATTAAGCAAACATTTTTGCTGGTTCTGGTTTAGGATCATTTATAGAACATATGGATAACAATGATAGGGAGAAATTAGTGGGGCAATCAATTATACAACAAAAAGAGGAATACAGAATTGAGCTTCTGAACCCCAGTGTGCATTCAACCACATTAAGATTTGTGTGTTTGAGAAAACTTAGGCCGCGTACACACGGGCGGATTGTCTGTCCAACTTAGTCCGCTGAACAGTGTTTCAGCGGACAATCCGCTCGTGTGTGGGCTTCAGCGGACTTTTTCAGCGGACAATCTGACGAACAAAGTCTTACGGAATTTCCGTAAGACAGTCCATTCAAACTTGGTTTTGTCCGTCCAAACTTGGTTTCAGCGGACAGTCCGCTCGTGTGTAGGCAAGTTGGACGGACTAAGTATGGCGCATGATCAGAAAGGGTTTACACGGCCGAAGGTTGCATTGCAGTGTATAGGACGTCGTTTTTCTAGTCCCGTCGTACGTGCTGTACACGTCATCACGCACGCTTTCAGCGGACTGTCTGCTCATCGTGTGTGGTCAAGTCCGTTCATGCAAATTTTGAACGGACTGTCTGTCGGATTGTCTGCCGAACTTAGTTGGGCAGACAATCCGCCCGTGTGTACGCGGCCTTAGGCTACTTTCCCACTGCTCTGTTGCAAAAATGTGGTAAAAACGCATATGCCTTTGTGCTGTGTTTCCAGTGCGTTCGGCTCCTGTGAAAAAAAAGACATGTAACGCAAGAAACTGCACCAAAAACACAACCGCGGGTGCATTTTTTATGCGGTTTCCATTCACTTTAATAGGGAGGTGTGTTTTTTTACCGCACCAAACATGTGACAAAAATGCAGCTAGCAGGATTTTACAAAATGCAGCGGACCCACAACTGGTCAGTGTGAACAATTCCATAGGATTTTATGGTCATGCATTATTCTTCTGCTTTTCTTTTTACACAAAAGCGAAAGAAAAAAAGAATGTTCAGAGTGAAATAAGGATAAAGCCCCTTTCACACGTTGATACGTTTTTCCTGCATTTTTACTCTGCAAGAAAAACACAAGAAAAATATTTCCCTTTAAATCCTATGGGACTTTTCACTGCGCTGTGGAAGTGGTGCATTTTGAAAGGTCCTGCAGTGTTGAAAACCGCACCAAAAATGTAGCTTCCCATTGAAGTTAATGAAAATTGTGGTAAATGTGCAGCAAAATCACTGTGAAAATGCATAGCGATTTGTGTTTTCGGTGCGTTTTTGAGTTACATGTTCATTTTTAACAGGTGCAGGCAACCCAAAAATGCGTCAAAAACACACAGGAAATGCAAATGAAACACAGCAAAAACGCATATGCATTTTTACTGTGTTTGTGCAACAGAGCAGTATGAAAGGGCCCTAAAATGTAAAAATTGCACCCAACTCGCAGGCAGTTCACACTGCCCTATGCGAACCACTGGGAGTGTCAATACAAAGTTAATCACCCCCCCCAGATCAGTTCCCATATTGCAGTGCGAACTGTCAGTTCCAGGGCTTTTCAATTCCAGAAAAAAAGTAGAATATGCTGCATTTTTCCTGCACTGGACTGTACTGAAACGCACTAGAACACATCAAAAACACACTGGACCTTAGTATAGGGAAAAAAAAAAAAAACAGGAAAAAAGAAGAAAAAAAAAGAACCTGGAATGCATCCGGAAACGTATCAAAAATGCACCGGGACGCATCAAAAACGCGTTAAAAACGTGAATGCAGAAACACTTCCGGAGTGGACCTGGAGTACGTATTTGTGGTGTGAACTGGCCCTTGATGCAGAAAAAAAACCCACATTGGACTGCATCTGATGTGAACTAGCCGTAAAAACGCATACAAAAACATATCCCAGCCTGGGCTGGTTCACACCACAAAAACACACGCCAGATCCTTTCCGGATGCGTTTCAGCATGCGTGTTTTTTTAACACGTTTTTGATGCATTCCGGTGTGTTTTTGATACATTGCAGGTGCTTTTTTTCTTCTTTTTTCCCCTACACTAGGGTCCAGTGCGTTTTTGATGTGTTCCAGTGCATTTTACTGCGTTCCAGTACAGTCCGGTGCAGAAAAAATGCTGCATGTTCTACTTTTTTTCTGGAATTGGAATGCCCTGTAACTGACCTCTCCGGTGTGAACTATGCCATTGGAAATCATATAACCTACTATCCGTGCGTTTTTGATGCAGGACAAAAACGCACTGGACTGCATGTGGTGTGAACTGGCTCCCTGCAGACCTTCACCCAAAAGTAGCACTCAGCATCATTATCTCCCCTCTCTTAGTGTGTCTTAAAGACTCCACATATCTCCATAAAGAGGACCTATCATGCCCCATTCCTAGTACAAGGTATGTTTACATTCCTTGTAACAGGAATAAAAGTGATCAAAAGAAAAAAAATTGAAGGGAAAGTGTAAAAATATAATTTTTTAAATAAAATAAACAATAAATAAATTAAAGCGTCCCCGCGTGCTCGCACGCAGAAGCAAACGCATGCGTAGGCCATGTCCTCATATGTAAACAACGTTCAAACCACACATGTGAGGTTTCACCGCGAACATTACAGCCCAAGACCTTCTCTGTAACTTTAAACATGTAACCTGTAAAAAAAATGTGTTGTTTACGAGATAAAATAATTTTTTTTTTGCTAGCAAATTACTTAGAACCCCCAAACATGATATTTTTTTTTCTAACACCCTAGAGAATAAAATGGTGGTCGTTGTAATACTTTCTGTCACACCGTATTTGCGCAGCGGTCTTATAAGCGCACATTTTTTGGAAGAAATAATCTTTTTTTAATTAAAACATAAGACAACAGTAAAGTTAGCCCTTTTTTATATTGTGCAAGATGATGTTACGCCGAGTAAATTGATACCTAACATGTCATGCTTCAAAGTTGCGTCCACTCACGGAATGGCAACAAACTTAGCCTTAAAAATCTCCATAGGCAACATTTAAACCTTTTAATTTTTACAATGTTCTTTTTAAAAAACAAAAATTGTGCCCCTTTTATTCCTATTACAAGGAATGTAAAAATCCCATGTAATAGAAAAAAAGCATGACAGGACCTCTTAAATATGAGTTCTGGGGTCAAAAAGACCTCACATCTCATATTTACACTAAAATGCAATAAAAAAATAAATAAACTGTAATTTGGAAAAAAAAAAAATGTTGCTTTAAGAGCTATGGGCGGAAGTGACATCGCTTCTGCCCTGCAATGGTATGGAGATGGATGGGGGCCATCTTCCCCTCACTCGTTTCCATACCTAACACTGAAGAGGACCCGATCGCCTCCGCTACTGCCAGCGGCTCCTGTAAGCGCCAGAGGGCACCGGAGAACAGCGGGTCCCCTCTCCCGCCGCGAATCCGCTGCAGAGACCACTTTTATCTGAAGGCGGACCACCTGCTGAAAAAGAGGATACAGGGGTTATGGCAGCTAGCTGCTGCCATAACAACGATATTCCTGTTCAAAATACTTGTGCCTCTTCTAAAGATGATGCACAAGAAAGCCTGCAAACAGTTTGCTGAAGACAAGCAGACTAAGGACATGGATTACTGGAACCATGCCCTGTGGTCTGATGAGACCAAGATAAACTTATTAGGTTCAGATGGTGTCAAGTGTGTGTGGCGGCAACCAGGTGAGGAGTACAAAGACAAGTGTGTCTTGTCTACAGTCAAGCATGGTGGTGGGAGTGTCGTGGTCTGGGGCTGCATGAGTGCTGCCGGCACTGGGGAGCTACAGATCATTGAGGGAACCATGAATGCCAACATGTACTGTGACATAATGAAGCAGAGCATGATCCCCTCCCTTTGGAGACTGGACCAAGAGCAGTATTTCAACATGATAACCCCAAACATACCTCCAAGATGACCACTGCCTGCTAAAGTAGCTGAGGGTAAAGGTGATGGACTGGCCAAGCATGTCTCCAGACCTAAACCCTATTGAGCATCGATTGGGCATCCTTAAACGTAAGGTGGAGGAGCACAAGGTCTCTAACATCCACCAGCTCTTGTCATGAAGGACTGGAAGAGGACTCCAGAGGCAACCTGTGAAGCTCTGATGAACTCCATGCCCAAGAGGCAGCACTGGAAAATAATGGTGGAGACACAAAATATTGAGACTTAGGCCCCATTTGGACATTTTCACTTAGGGGTGTACTGAATTTTGTTGCAGAGGTTTAGACATTATTGGCTGTGCGTTGAGTTATTTTGAGGGGACAGCAAATTTACACTGTTGTGCACTCACTACATTGTAGCAAAGTGTAATTTCTTCAGTGTTGTCACATGAAAATATATAATAAAATATTTACAAAAATGTGAGGGGTGTACTCACTTTTGTGAGATACTGTAGACCAGAGCACTGTGGTAGACAATGTGCATAGATACCGGTCATAGGACCAAATGTATTCAGATTCCTTCTATTAAAGTGTGTTCAAAAACCACAACTCGCAGAAATTTCATGACATCTGGTCTGGCTGGATGTATTATTCTATGGAACTTGATAGCCCCTGACTGCTGTACCATTTAGCAGCTTCCGCTAGTGACTTTGGTTGGTACCATACTATTGCAGCTACTTGACGATACATACCCAGCACGGTATTTAGTTGCATATCACCTGACTATATATATATACCGTATTTTTCGCTCCATAAGACACACTTTTTCCCCCAAATAATGGGGGAAAGTGCCTGTGCGTCCTATGGAGCGAATATTATCCCCTCCCCCGTTGCCACTGCTTAACATACCAGGCCATTATCTGAGGGCACGGCCGCAGATGGGAGGCAGCTGGCACAGTGGGGTCAGAGCGGCAGTGATCATCTTTTTTGGACCCGGCCGGGTCACAGCAGCACGCATGATGATCATATAGCAAGGGAAGGGTGCCCGGCCCGGGAAGAAGAAGTCAGCCCAGGAGGCTTTGCAGCAGGGGAGCAGTCCTAGTGTGCGGAGGTATTGCGGCCATCTTAGTACACCCACACAGTAAGCCTAGAGTTAGAAGTCGGCAAGCGGACATCTTTATACACCCACCGGAGTCTTGCTTTTCACAGTTATTTTTAACAGTAAACTCAGCGGCTTTCTGACAGGACACCTGCAGCCATTAGTAAAACTATGGTATAGTGTACCCGCATTGGTTGCCCCCTCAATCACAGGTCCCAGCAAGCCACAACAGAGCCAGTCAGACCAGCAAGCCACAACAGGGCCAGGGACCAAGTGCCAGCCAAGCCACCCACTGCAGGGACCAGGTGCCAACCCATTTGGTTTAGAATATTTTTTTTCTAGTTTTCCTCCTCTAAAACCTAAGTGCATCTTATGGAGCGAAAAATACGGTATATAGACCTTCGATCTTTTGATTATTTTTCATACCTCCTCCATGGTCTTACTTCTCTATGGAGCAATTTTAACCCCGTGATCACAGTTGTTTTGTTTTTTTACTTCTCCCAAATATGGTTACTGCCATACCCTATATACTTCTGTTCATCTGTGTCCATTCCTCTACGCTATGTTATGCTACTGGGCATCAATCATTTTCTACTTTGTTATACATACTGTATTATGTTGCAACTCGATTGCCCTACTAGTACACACTGGTTTTTGCACAGAGACATTGCTCCTGCATGACTATTGGGTCCCCATACAGTAATTTGCTACACACTAATCCCAACAGGTGCTAGACTTGTGCACAACAGAAATTTTCATTTAGTTTCGGTTCGTTGTCATTCGTAAAATACATCATTTTGTTCTGTTATATTCGTTATGTTACGTTAATAAGTTTTCGGATAATTCGTTATTATTCGGAGAGTGTCGAATTAATTTGTTCGTATTCGTTGAAATTCGCTATTTATGTATGTATAGACATTCGTGATAATGAATAGTAGTTTGAAAAGTCG
This sequence comes from Lithobates pipiens, assembly GCF_037356315.1. Lineage (NCBI taxonomy): Eukaryota > Metazoa > Chordata > Amphibia > Anura > Ranidae > Lithobates > Lithobates pipiens. The sequence goes on from NW_027507758.1 coordinate 39,852,816, forward strand.
TTTGTTTATTGAATCTTTTAACACACACAATGACAACGTCTCTTCTCCTCGGCTCAAATACAATACAACACCCTTCTAACTCAGTACTCAGGAATGCACTTTGCCAGTAATCCAACCTCCGGCACAAAATGAATTAGCTAATTGGACTATAAGATTTATTTTGAGCTGCCCTTTTGTTTCATTAGATCTTTAAATAATTACCAAATTCATTTGAATTCAATCGAATTCATTTGTTATATTTCTTTCGTATTCGTTGTTATTCGTTATTTTTTTATTCGGACATTCGAATGTCCGAAAGATGCAAAATTCGGCCGAATTTCGATTCGTTACGAAACGAATTGCACAAGCCTAACAGGTGCTGAAGCGACCACCAGCTGGAACCGTGTCAAGTCAGAGCAAAAGAATGTCACTGGTATGCCTGATGAAGGGGTCCTGCGTGGCTCCAAAATGTTGCAATCTGCTGTAATGATGCTATCGCAGATTAAAAGTTCTGGACCAACTCTGAAGATTCTTGGTGTGCTGGTAACATTCTTTTTCTCATACGGTAATTTGCTAGCCTTTTCCTGCTGTTCATAGCTGTGGATTGCTGACAAATTGGCGATTAGATTTATGGACACAAATTTTCTGTTCTTTGTTTACTGTACTGTTTTTTCATTCCATTGTGCTGAAAATTATTACTTCAATAAAAAGAGATTATACAAAACAAACATAATTCTATCTCTATACATGCATACCCTGCTTTTCCTACTCACACTTTACGTACACTTGCGAGTACGGACACATTGGCGTCTATGGGAAATCTTGGTCAGCTTGACAAGTGACTGCTCCCGAACCATAAGTGACAGGGGCACCAAACTTGGGAAGCACCGAGGGGGTACCCAGGACTACAACATATCCGATTTTGAGGTCGGCCAGCTTGTCTAGGTAATCTACCATGTCTCAGTCCTGGGTCCCCAAGTTTGATGTCACTGACACTTATGGTTCGGGAGCAGTGCCATGTCAATTTAACCAAGATTTCCCATAGACGCCACTGTTAAATGTTAAAAATCAGGAGCAGTGCAATATCAAGCTGACCAAGATTTCCCAGAGAGCTAATGTATTTACATGCATTGAGAAGTGAAAAAAGGTATTGCTTCACTTGAAGTAGATTTTTATGTAGCACCCTCTACCATAGGTAGGTGCTAAAGGTATAGTGTTGTAGGTTCTGTCAGTACAGGTAAATTTAAGCAGGGCTATGCTGCAAGCTAGGCCTGTTTGTTTTTGATCTGGTGGCAGGGAATGGTCAGTGGGTGTGACCACCTAGAACTGGAGTGGCAGGCAGCTCATGTGAGGAACCCCGACCAATCCCCAACTGGAATTGGCAGGGGGCAGGCCTCCCATATAAGCTGAGGTAACAGGCCACTGGGAGGAGTTGTCGGCCAGGAGAACCCACTGGCACCAATGCTGGGGGTTATTATCACAGTCACTGGCACCAATGCTGGGGGCTATCATTATGGTCACTGACAGCAATGCTGAGGGTTATTATTGTGGCCACTAACACCAATGTTGGGGGTTAATGTTGTGATCATTGGTGCCATTGCTGGGGGATATCATTGAGGTCACTGACACTAATGCTGGGGGTTATTATTGCAGTCACTCTCACCAGTGCTAAGGGTTATTATAGCGACAATTGGCACATGCTGGTGGTTATTATTGCGGTCCCTAAAACAGATACAGTAGGTTATTATTCCATTTACTGACACCAATGCTCGGCATAGGGTGCAGTTTGGCATCTGCTCCCTGGGCTCCAGAATACCTTGTTCCAGCACTGCAACCATACTAAAGAGTCAATTTCTTTTAATCAGATTTTTTTTTTCAACCTCTTCTCAAAGTTTTCTGTGCTGTAAAACCTCCAACTGAAAATTACAGAGGTAAGTGCTCGTAGCCTGCAAAGATTAAGCAAACATTTTTGCTGGTTCTGCTTTAGGATCATTTATAGAACATATGGATAACAATGATAGGGAGAAATTAGTGGGGCAATCAATTATACAACAAAAAGAGGAATACAGAATTGAGCTTCTGAACCCCAGTGTGCATTCAACCACATTAAGATTTGTGTGTTTGAGAAAATTTAGGCTACTTTCACACTGCTCTGTTGCAAAAATGTGGTAAAAACGCATATGCCTTTGTGCTGTGTTTCCAGTGTGTTCGGCTCCTGTGAAAAAAAAGACATGTAACGCAAGAAACTGCACCAAAAAGTTTCCATTCACTTTAATAGGGAGGTGTGTTTTTTTGCCGCACCAAACATGTGCCAAAAATGCAGCTAGCAGGATTTTACAAAATGCAGCGGACCCACAACTGGTCAGAGTGAACAATTCCATAGGATTTTATGGTCATGCATTTTTCTTCTGCTTTTCTTTTTACACAAAAGCGAAAGAAAAAAATAATGTTCAGAGTGAAATAAGGATAAAGCCTCTTTCACACGTTGATACGTTTTTCCTTTTTACTCTGCAAGAAAAACACAAGAAAAATGTTTCCCTTTAAATCCTATGGGACTTTTCACACCACTGCGCTATGGGAGTGGTGCATTTTGAAAGGTCCTGCAGTGTTGAAAACCGCACCAAAAATGTAGCTTCCCATTGAAGTTAATGAAAATTGTGGTAAATGTGCAGCAAAATCACTGTGAAAATGCATAGCGATTTGTGTTTTCGGTGCGTTTTTGAGTTACATGTTCATTTTTAACAGGTGCAGGCAACCCAAAAATGAGTCAAAAACACACAGGAAATGCAAATGAAACACAGCAAAAACGCATATGCATTTTTACTGGGTTTTTGCAACAGAGCAGTATGAAAGGGCCCTAAAATGTAAAAATTGCACCCAACTCGCAGGCAGTTCACACTGCCCTATGCGAACCACTGGGAGTGTCAATACAAAGTTAATCACCCCCCCCCCCCCCCCAGATCAGTTCCCATATTGCAGTGCGAACTGTCAGTTCCAGGGCTTTTCAATTCCAGAAAAAAAGTAGAATATGCTGAATTTTTCCTGCACTGGACTGTACTGAAACGCACTAGAACACATCAAAAGCACACTGGACCTTAGTATAGGGAAAAAAAAAAAAAAACAGGAAAAAAGAAGAAAAAAAAAGAACCTGGAATGCATCCGGAAACGTATCAAAAATGCACCGGGACGCATCAAAAACGCGTTAAAAACGTGAATGCAGAAACACTTCCGGAGTGGACCTGGAGTACGTATTTGTGGTGTGAACTGGCCCTTGATGCAGAAAAAAACCCACATTGGACTGCATCTGATGTGAACTAGCCATAAAAACGCATACAAAAACATATCCCAGCCTGGGCTGGTTCACACCACAAAAACACACGCCAGATCCTTTCCGGATGCGTTTCAGCATGCGTGTTCTTTTAACACGTTTTTGATGCATTCCGGTGTGTTTTTGATACATTGCAGGTGCTTTTTTTCTTCTTTTTTCCCCTACACTAGGGTCCAGTGCGTTTTACTGCGTTCCAGTACAGTCCGGTGCAGAAAAAATGCTGCATGTTCTACTTTTTTTCTGGAATTGGAATGCCCTGTAACTGACCTCTCCGGTGTGAACTATGCCATTGGAAATCATATAACCTACTATCCGTGCGTTTTTGATGCAGGACAAAAACGCACTGGACTGCATGTGGTGTGAACTGGCTCCCTGCAGACCTTCACCCAAAAGTAGCACTCAGCATCATTATCTCCCCTCTCTTAGTGTGTCTTAAAGACTCCACATCTCTCCATAAAGAGGACCTATCATGCCCCATTCCTAGTACAAGGTATGTTTACATTCCTTGTAACAGGAATAAAAGTGATCAAAAGAAAAAAAATTGAAGGGAAAGTGTAAAAATATAATTTTTTAAATAAAATAAACAATAAATAAATTAAAGCGTCCCCGCGTGCTCGCACGCAGAAGCAAACGCATGCGTAGGTCATGTCCTCATATGTAAACAACGTTCAAACCACACATGTGAGGTTTCACCGCGAACATTACAGCCCAAGACCTTCTCTGTAACTTTAAACATGTAACCTGTAAAAAAAAATTGTTGTTTACGAGATAAAATAATTTTTTTTTTGCTAGCAAATTACTTAGAACCCCCAAACATGATATTTTTTTTTCTAACACCCTAGAGAATAAAATGGTGGTCGTTGTAATACTTTCTGTCACACCGTATTTGCGCAGCGGTCTTATAAGCGCACATTTTTTGGAAGAAATAAACTTTTTTTAATTAAAACATAAGACAACAGTAAAGTTAGCCCTTTTTTATATTGTGCAAGATGATGTTACGCCGAGTAAATTGATACCTAACATGTCATGCTTCAAAGTAGCGCCCACTCACGGAATGGCAACAAACTTTTAGCCTTAAAAATCTCCATAGGCAACATTTAAACCTTTTAATTTTTACAATGTTCTTTTAAAAAAAAAAAATTGTGCCCCTTTTATTCCTATTACAAGGAATGTAAAAATCCCATGTAATAGAAAAAAAGCATGACAGGACCTCTTAAATATGAGTTCTGGGGTCAAAAAGACCTCACATCTAATATTTACACTAAAATGCAATAAAAAATAAAAATAAACTGTAATTTGGAAAAAAAAAAAATGTTGCTTTGAGGCCGCGTACACACGCGGGGACTGTTCGCCCAACTTTGTCCGTCCAACAGTTTCGGCAAACAGTCCGCTCAAAATTAGCATGGACGGACATGCCCACACACGACGAACGAACAGTTTGCTGAAACCGTGCGCGATGACGTGAACGGCACGTACGACGGGACGAAAAATACGACGTCCTATACACTGCATTATAGCTTTCGGCGTGAAAATCCTTTCTGAGCATGCGCGCAACTTTGTTTGACGAACAAGCCTACACACGGGCGGACTGTTCGCTCAAACAAGGTTTCAGCGGACAGTTTTTCGGAATTTCCGAAAAACCTTGTCCGTCCAACTGTCCGCTGAAACTGTCCGCTGAAAGCCCACACACGAGCGGACTGTCCGCCCAAACACTGTTCAGCGGACAAAGTTGGGCGAACAGTCCGCGCGTGTGTACGCGGCCTAAGAGCTATGGGCGGAAGTGACATCGCTTCTGCCCTGCAATGGTATGGAGATGGATGGGGGCCATCTTCCCCTCACTCGTTTCCATACCTAACACTGAAGAGGACCCGATCGCCTCCGCTACTGCCAGCGGCTCCTGTAAGCGCCAGAGGGCACCGGAGAACAGCGGGTCCCCTCTCCCGCCGCGAATCTGCTGCAGAGACCACTTTTATCTGAAGGCGGACCACCTGCTGAAAAAGAGGATACAGGGGTTATGGCAGCTAGCTGCTGCCATAACAACGATATTCCTGTTCAAAATACTTGTGCCTCTTCTAAAGATGATGCACAAGAAAGCCTGCAAACAGTTTGCTGAAGACAAGCAGACTAAGGACATGGATTACTGGAACCATGCCCTGTGGTCTGATGAGACCAAGATAAACTTATTAGGTTCAGATGGTGTCAAGTGTGTGTGGCGGCAACCAGGTGAGGAGTACAAAGACAAGTGTGTCTTGTCTACAGTCAAGCATGGTGGTGGGAGTGTCGTGGTCTGGGGCTGCATGAGTGCTGCCGGCACTGGGGAGCTACAGATCATTGAGGGAACCATGAATGCCAACATGTACTGTGACATAATGAAGCAGAGCATGATCCCCTCCCTTTGGAGACTGGACCAAGAGCAGTATTTCAACATGATAACCCCAAACATACCTCCAAGATGACCACTGCCTGCTAAAGTAGCTGAGGGTAAAGGTGATGGACTGGCCAAGCATGTCTCCAGACCTAAACCCTATTAAGCATCGATTGGGCATCCTTAAACGTAAGGTGGAGGAGCACAAGGTCTCTAACATCCACCAGCTCTTGTCATGAAGGACTGGAAGAGGACTCCAGAGGCAACCTGTGAAGCTCTGATGAACTCCATGCCCAAGAGGCAGCACTGGAAAATAATGGTGGAGACACAAAATATTGAGACTTAGGCCCCATTTGGACATTTTCACTTAGGGGTGTACTGAATTTTGTTGCAGAGGTTTAGACATTATTGGCTGTGCGTTGAGTTATTTTGAGGGGACAGCAAATTTACACTGTTGTGCACTCACTACATTGTAGCAAAGTGTAATTTCTTCAGTGTTGTCACATGAAAATATATAATAAAATATTTACAAAAATGTGAGGGGTGTACTCACTTTTGTGAGATACTGTAGACCAGAGCACTGTGGTAGACAATGTGCATAGATACCGGTCATAGGACCAAATGTATTCAGATTCCTTCTATTAAAGTGTGTTCAAAAACCACAACTCGCAGAAATTTCATGACATCTGGTCTGGCTGGATGTATTATTCTATGGAACTTGATAGCCCCTGACTGCTGTACCATTTAGCAGCTTCCGCTAGTGACTTTGGTTGGTACCATACTATTGCAGCTACTTGACGATACATACCCAGCACGGTATTTAGTTGCATATCACCTGACTATATATATACCGTATTTTTCGCTCCATAAGACACACTTTTTCCCCCAAATAATGGGGGAAAGTGCCTGTGCGTCCTATGGAGCGAATATTGTCCCCTCCCCCGTTGCCACTGCTTAACATACCAGGCCATTATCTGAGGGCACGGCCGCAGATGGGAGGCAGCTGGCACAGTGGGGTCAGAGCGGCAGTGATCATCTTTTTTGGACCCGGCCGGGTCACAGCAGCACGCATGATGATCATATAGCAAGGGAAGGGTGCCCGGCCCGGGAAGAAGAAGTCAGCCCAGGAGGCTTTGCAGCAGGGGAGCAGTCCTAGTGTGCGGAGGTATTGCGGCCATCTTAGTACACCCACACAGTAAGCCTAGAGTTAGAAGTCGGCAAGCGGACATCTTTATACACCCACCGGAGTCTTGCTTTTCACAGTTATTTTTAACAGTAAACTCAGCGGCTTTCTGACAGGACACCTGCAGCCATTAGTAAAACTATGGTATAGTGTACCCGCATTGGTTGCCCCCTCAATCACAGGTCCCAGCAAGCCACAACAGAGCCAGTCAGATCAGCAAGCCACAACAGGGCCAGGGACCAGGTGCCAGCCAAGCCACCCACTGCAGGGACCAGGTGCCAACCCATTTGGTTTAGAATATTTTTTTTCTAGTTTTCCTCCTCTAAAACCTAAGTGCATCTTATGGAGCGAAAAATACGGTATATAGACCTTCGATCTTTTGATTATTTTTCATACCTCCTCCATGGTCTTACTTCTCTATGGAGCAATTTTAACCCCGTGATCACAGTTGTTTTGTTTTTTTACTTCTCCCAAATATGGTTACTGCCATACCCTATATACTTCTGTTCATCTGTGTCCATTCCTCTACGCTATGCTATGCTACTGGGCATCAATCATTTTCTACTTTGTTATACATACTGTATTATGTTGCAACTCGATTGCCCTACTAGTACCCACTGGTTTTTGCACAGAGACATTGCTCCTGCATGACTATTGGGTCCCCATACAGTAATTTGCTACACACTAATCCCAACAGGTGCTAGGCTTGTGCACAACAGAAAATTTAATTTAGTTTTGGTTCGTTGTCATTCGTAAAATACATCATTTTGTTCTGTTATATTCGTTATGTTACGTTAATAAGTTTTCGGATAATTCGTTATTATTCGGACAGTGTCGAATTCATTCGTTCGTATTTGTTGAAATTCGCTATTTATGTATGTATAGACATTCGTGATAATGAATCGTAGTTTGAAAAGTCGTTTGTTTATTGAATCTTTTAACACACACAATGACAACGTCTCTTCTCCTCGGCTCAAATACAATACAACACCCTTCTCACTCAGTACTCAGGAATGCACTTTGCCAGTAATCCAACCTCCGGCACAAAATGAATTAGCTAATTGGACTATAAGATTTATTTTGAGCTGCCCTTTTGTTTCATTAGATCTTTAAATAATTACCAAATTCATTCGAATTCAATCGAATTCATTTGTTATATTTCTTTCGTATTCGTTGTTATTCGTTATTTTTTTATTCGGACATTCGAATGTCCGAAAGATGCAAAATTCGGCCGAATTTGGATTCGTTACGAAACGAATTGCACAAGCCTAACAGGTGCTGAAGCGACCACCAGCTGGAACCGTGTCAAGTCAGAGCAAAAGAATGTCACTGGTATGCCTGATAAAGGGGTCCTGCGTGGCTCCAAAATGTTGCAATCTGCTGTAATGATGCTATCGCAGATTAAAAGTTCTGGACCAAATCTGAAGATTCTTGGTGTGCTGGTAACATTCTTTTTCTCATACGGTAATTTGCTAGCCTTTTCCTGCTGTTCATAGCTGTGGATTGCTGGCAAATTGGCGATTAGATTTATGGACACAAATTTTCTGTTCTTTGTTTACTGTACTGTTTTTTCATTCCATTGTGCTGAAAATTATTACTTCAATAAAAAGAGATTATACAAAACAAACATAATTCTATCTCTATACATGCATACCCTGCTTTTCCTACTCACACTTTACGTACACTTGCGAGTACGGACACATTGGCGTCTATGGGAAATCTTGGTCAGCTTGACAAGTGACTGCTCCCGAACCATAAGTGACAGGGGCACCAAACTTGGGAAGCACCGAGGGGGTACCCAGGACTACAACATATCCGATTTTGAGGTTGGCCAGCTTGTCTAGGTAATCTACCATGTCTCAGTCCTGGGTCCCCAAGTTTGATGTCCCTGACACTTATGGTTCGGGAGCAGTGCCATGTCAATTTAACCAAGATTTCCCATAGACGCCACTGTTAAATGTTAAAAATCAGGAGCAGTGCAATATCAAGCTGACCAAGATTTCCCAGAGAGCTAATGTATTTACATGCATTGAGAAGTGAAAAAAGGTATTGCTTCACTTGAAGTAGATTTTTATGTAGCACCCTCTACCATAGGTAGGTGCTAAAGGTATAGTGTTGTAGGTTCTGTCAGTACAGGTAAATTTAAGCAGGGCTATGCTGCAAGCTAGGCCTGTTTGTTTTTGATCTGGTGGCAGGGAATGGTCAGTGGGTGTGACCACCTAGAACTGGAGTGGCAGGCAGCTCATGTGAGGAACCCCGACCAATCCCCAACTGGAATTGGCAGGGAGCAGGCCTCCCATATAAGCTGAGGTAACAGGCCACTGGGAGGAGTTGTCGGCCAGGAGAAGTGGAGAACGGAGTACTAGACAGCAGCAGGAGGGCACCCCCAACTGGGGGGGGTGCACCGATCATGGGAGGAGGCCCGGGAGAGCTATGAGGGAGCTTCGTCCTTACATGATCATGGGTGAAGTCCTCATCTTTACACAGTCATTGATGAGAAGTTCCTGGAGCAGAGGGGCAGGAGAAGCTGTCAGAACATACGGTCCAGTTATGTTCTCCATCATGGACTCGTGACAGAAAACGGTCGGTGAGTGTACTACAATGGAGGGCTGGATGTGGAGACATGCCAGGAAGTCTGGGAGGGAACTTCATCCTTACATGGTCATGGATAAAGTCCTCATCTTTACACGGTCATTGATGAGGAGTCCTGTAACAGAGTAGAGACTGTGGGGAATAGTGTCAAATCAATGCGGCCCGAGGGCACAGGATTTGCAGGCTGGACTAGCTGGGAACAGTAGTCCACCGTTCAGCACATGCTATTAAACTAATAGGCCTCCAGGAGAGGTACTGCAGACCTCTGGCCTAGTAGCAGCATCAAATCAGAGTCAGCATTAGAGACTATTCAGAGTGGGTTCTTTCGCATATAGAAGAGGATGTGACAAGAAACATAATGTGCTACAGAATAAGTTTGTGCAGGAGGGAAGGATTCCTGGGAGCAATGGTCTGCAGGAGTTACGAGGAGGAGGAGCAATAATCTGTGTCAGGGAAGTCGTCCACGGAATACAGCTGACATTCTCAGGCACGCACCTGTGGGCAGGTGCCGACAAAGTACACACAGATCTCCCACAGGCGCATCAGTAGACGCGCGTGCGCGAACGCGTTCTTGTGCACGCGCCTGTCACCAGAACTGGCACCAAACGGCCTATTTAAACACAGGACTCAGTACTGTCTGGTTGCTGATTGGTCTACAGTGTTACCTGAAATCTTGTTACCCTGTGTTGTTCCTGAATACCATTCCGGCTTGCTACCTGACTTCACTCCTGCCTGCTGTAATACCTGATCTGCCTACCTGTTGCCGAGCCTGCCTGTGACCTGGCCACGCTCCTGTCTGCTGTTGTACCTGACCTACCCGTCTGCTGCCAAGACATGCCTGTGATCCGGCTACGCTCCGGCCCACTAGCAGCCAAGGTCAGGCTTTCCACCTGTGTGTTCTTGGCTACTACCTACACAGATTTCAGGACTTATTCCAGGCAATCTTACTCCACCATGTTCCAGCGCCAGCTGTCCCACTACCAGCGGCCCTTGAGCCGGAGTTGCACGGGAGGCCTTCCTCTACACGTAAGGCTCACCACCAGGTATGTGACAATGTGCATGGGGATGCAGGGAAGAGACTGTAGATGTTATACATGTGCATCATTTCTTCAAGGCTCAAATGAAGTTCTAATTTATAAATATGATGGCAAAGTAATTCAATCTATGGGCATCCCATATATCCTTCCCCTCAACCAAGTTATATCCCTCCAATAAACAAAAAAAACAAAAACAAAGCAAATGACTGTTCATTGTCTCAGAAGTGATATATGGTCTCGCAGCAGGGTGATATGGTGGATGTTAGTTACTAGTGGCAACTACACCGTTACATTTGTTTTACATACAAGCTCTGGTCCCATTGTGTACTTAAAAGTGGAGTATTCCTGTATACAACAAAGCAGAGCTTTTTTTTTTTTGTTAAACTGTTACCAAGAGCTGCCCAAAAATATAGACTTTAACTACCTTCCTTCCATGGGCCAACAACACTACTGAATTGAAATACTAAGCAGCGTTGTCTGTAGGGTTGCCACCTTTTCTTCAAGTCAAACCCGAACACTTTAGTGGCGCATGCCAATTTAGTAAAAACTATAGATATATTTTGCTAATAAATAACATTTATAATCATATGAAGTTAATAACAAGAGTCCCCCTTTACATCAGAGTCCACAGAGTTCCCCTTTTACATCTGAACTCGCAGAGTTCATATTCACTGTAAGGGGGGGGATCTGCAGACTCTGATGTAAGGGAGATCTCTGGGGACTCTAACATAAGGGATGCTCTGGGAACCCTGATTTAAGGGGGAACACTGAGAACTCTGATGCATGGTAAGAACTCTGATGTAAAGGGGGGGGGGCACTGTGGCCTCTGGTGTAAAGGGGAACTGTGATGTAAGGGGTGCTATAAGAACGCTGATTTGCCTTAGTGTACTCACTCAGAGGCCGGAGAGAGAAGGAGGGAGACTTCAGTCACAGACAGGGACGGATGGTGAGCTCACTCACCCTTTGGCAGTCAGCACCTCTCATCCAGATGTATCTGAGGCTGTTGATTTAAAATTTCTGGCCCCATCTTTCCTTTTCTGAGGCACAGCACCGGGGATTGGAGTGTGGGCAGACACGTGGGGGTGGGGGAAGAGGTGAAGATTGAGCCCTCTCTCCTCTCCTGTCTGTTTGGGGAGGGGGGGGGAATTGTTAGTGTCGGCTTTGGGCAGCATGAAAGAGAGTGTTACAGACACTCTCAGCTTAGAAGACTGCTGGGAGGCCATAGTCCAGTTTAAATAATGTGTCCGGGTCTCAGACAGTCTGAAACCCGGACACATGATTCCAAACCCGAACTGTCCGGGTGAATCCTGGACAGGTGACAACCCTAGTTGTCTGCTTTGGGTGTTGAATCCACAGATGGTCTACAAGACAAGGAACCAACATTACCTACATCGGCACAGTCCCCTCTGCTCATCTCTCTAACCCCAGTGTTCATGGGAATTGTAGGCCGATGGCTACCTGGGCATCAGGGTGGCACAAGAAGCACCCATGAAGATTATCTGCCCTAGGCAGGAGCAATGATCTGAAAACACTTTGCACACTGATGAGGAACATTGGAGGAAGGAAGAAATGGCATTTGCACTGGTATTTAAGGTAACATGCTACATATGAGAGTTGTTAAAGAGCGTTTACATCTACTTTAAGCCTGGAACACAAATCTCCAGACCACATATGATCCATGTTCTCATTTACTCATCTAATCACAAACATGTGTGGTATTTAGTTTAGCAACGCAACAGGAAATACCATTCTACAGCCGAAAATAAAATGAAGACAGAATCTGCTTTAGGAAATATTAGTTTTTCTTTAGAACATTTCATCCCTTTTTTATAAAAGGCTTTCTGGAATATAAACATGGAAACAGGATATTTCTGATCAATTTGGCACATGCTACTTTAAGATTATACAGCTGGAACATTCTTGATAGTTGTAAAAAAAAAAAATTATTATATGCACCATCTTTTGCTGAATATATATATATATATATTTTTTATGCCATGCAAGAATTTCAGAATTGGTTCTGAGTAATCAGCTTAACATATCCACAGTTAGATCACCTTCAGAACGAGAAGAGAGAAAATTGGAAGAAATAAGCTACATTTTGCTTAAATAGCTTTTCAATTGGCATTTTTCTGGCTTAAGAGCAATTGCAGGAAAAAAAATAGAAAAAAAGTCTACAATTTCAGGAATTCCAGCAATGAAAGGAAGTAAACTGTGGCTTATTTCAGGGATGTCATTACACAGACAGTTGGGGGTAGAATAGATTTAGTCCCTTTCTTATGTTTAGTTTAATTCCTTTTGAAACAAATTACATTGGTTGTTTGATCCAATTCAGTGGTGTGCAGTTTTAAATGTTAAAAATGGGCTAAAATGTAAAGCCCTAAAAAAAAAAAAAAAAAAAAAAAAAAAAAAAAAATAACCTTAATCCAATACACAGTTTATAGAAGCATGAAAGCTGATAGGAAAGATTATGTATTCTGGTATTAATAGAGCTTGGCTGTAATTTTTACATTATTGGTGATCCCATTGCCAGATTACCTAGACCTCCTGAAGAAAGAGTGGACCCCGGTGCACAATTCATCTCTGAATCCTGGGTTGAAGTCTGTACAATCATTTACAGTGGCAGGATAAGTACCACTATTCTTTGGCAAACCAGAAATATAAATTGCAAGCAGATCAACATGGGGTTGCAGGTGAAAGGAATGTCTTCACAACATAACGGAGAACCCAGTTTACACAGTTGAATAGAATAGATGTAGTCTCCTGTTTTGCTTACTTCCCTTTAGAATAAATTACATAGGACAAAGAACTTAAAGAGGAACTTCACTTGGAATGTTGGGTTGTCCATGTCCAGTCCATGGAGTCCAGCACTGTGTTCCCACAGCTGATTCTTCATTGGACTTCAACTCTCTAGTGCTGCCATCTTGAATTTGGGGGGCATCTGTGACTTCCTGTCTCACAGCTGCCAATGGGTGAGGAATGTGACACTGGCCCTGCAGTCTCCTGTGTTGTGTCCCAGAAGGTTGCAGGAGGAAAGTGTGTGTGTGTGGGGGGGGGGGGGGGGGGGGAATAGGCAAGCACATGTCATTATCACTTGGGCAAGGATTGCGGAAGTGGGAGTGAGTACATGTCAAAAAAAGGTACTTACTCCCTGAAAAAAAAGCTGCAAAAGTTTAAAGGCTAAGGGGAGGAAGATGAGCTGCACTCTCCTTTTTGGAAGGAGGTCCACTTTAAAGAAGAACTTAACTCTGGAATTTGTTCCAAAAAGAAGGACAAAGGGCATATACTGTAATTAGTCATCAATATTGCCTGTGATTTTCCTGTAGCAAATCTTTCCATAATTACTGACTTACCATGCCTTTTTCTGCACTGTCTCTGTGTAGAGGGGACCATCATGGTGCAGGCAAAGTTTTGCTTCCTCAATTTAGAGCCTTCAGAAAGATCCACAATAGTGACATCACCAAACCTCACTCCAAACCTCAAAAGACTAGCAGTCGGAGGCAGCGGTGACTTATGCCGCGTACACACGGGCGGACTGTATGGCGTACTTAGTTCGTTATACAATCCGACAGACAGTCCGTCGTACTTTCGACTGAACGGACTTGACCACACACGGATGCACAAACAGTCCGTCGAAAGCTTGCGCGATGACGTGTACAGCACGTACGACGGGACTAGAAATAGGAAGTCCAATACACAGCAAAGCACCCTTCCGCCGTGTAAATCCTTTCTGGGCATGCGCCATTCTTAGTCCGTCGAACTAGCATACTGACGAGCGGATTGTCCGCTGAAACCAAAGTACGACGGACAGAATTACTTAGTTCGCCAGACTGCACGCTGAAAAAGTCTGCTGAAGCCCACACACGAGCGGACTGTCCGCTGAAATGTGTTTCAACGGACTAAGTATGCCATACAGTCCGCCCGTGTGTACGCGGCATTAGATCTCACACTGCAGATATACAGCTTATAGACTTAGGGCAGAGTAGTGCCTAGGCACCCTCACATACTAGGAAGTGCACTGCTATTCTTCAGGAGGCATTTAAGGCAAACTTTTCTAAGGTACTGCTTGTGAACAATTACTATTTTTGAATGGCCCATATAACAAAGCAAATCTTCACTTTTTGACTTCAGGTCCAGTTTAATGCCCTACACTGGCTATACAAAAAAAAGGAAATGATATTGAAGTTCAGATAGAACTTTTAGCGCTTATGCCACGTACACACGATCGGATTATCCAGTGGACTTGGCCCGGCAGACAATCCGCCTGGGGGTGGGCTCAGGCGGACTTTTTGTTCCCAAAAGTCCGGCGGACTTAGAATGAAGTCTTGACTCAAAATTGTCCGCCAGACTCTGCAGTCCGGCAGACAATCTGCCTGTCTGTGTGCTAGTCCACCGGACTTTTGAAATGAACGGAGTTGCCCACACACGGAGTAAAGTCCATTCATTTTGAACGTGGCTCCAGGTAGACGGAACTAGCGAAGGAAGTCAATGTCGCCTCCTCCATCGGCGAGATTGACACCTCGCGAGCCCCGTCACCTGGTATGGAATTAAAGGGGAACCCCTACGCAGAAAAAATGGCGTGGGAGTCCCCCTAAAGTCCATAGCAGACCCTTATCCGATCACGCAGCCCGGCCAGTCAGGAAAGGAGGTGGAGGTGAGCGAGCCCCCCCCCCAAGCCATACCAGGCTGCATGTCCTCAACGTGGGGGGTGCTTTGGGGAAGGGGGGCCTTGCAGAACCGTAGAGCGGGACAAGACCCCTGAAGTTGGAAGAAGACCCCTGAAGTCGGAAGAAGACCCCCAGACGGCGGCAGCGGCGAAGGAGAGAGCCAGGCTCCTCCACTAGTAAAAGAGCTTGCAAAAGAGCAGAAGATAGGGGAGGAGTCCGGCGAGAAGACCCCCGAAGACGGAAGAAGACCCCTGAAGCTGTCTAATAAAGTACTTTAAAAACCTGTGTTGTTTTCTTTTTTTTTTATGTACACTTTTTCCCCCAGGTGAATGGGTAGGGGTACATCATACCTCATACTCATTCACATAGGGTAGAGGGCCAGAATCTGGGGGCTCCCGGATTCTGATAAGCCCCCCGCCCGCAGACCCCAACAACCAATGGCCAGGGTTGTCAGGAAGAGGCCCTTGTCCTCATCAACATGGGGACAAGGTGCTTTGGGGTACGGCTGGGGGAGGGGGCGCTCGCTCATCCCCACCCCCTTTCCTGACCTGGCAGGCTGCGTGTTCGGATAAGGGTCTGCTATGGACCTAGGGGGGACCCCACGCCGTTTTTTTGGCCTTTAAATCCATACCAGGTGATGGGGCTCGCGAGGTGTCAATCTCACCGATGGAGGTGGCAACATTGACTTCCTTCGCTAGTTCCGTCTACCTGGATCCACATTCAAAATGAACGGACTTTACTCCGTGTGTGGGCAAGTCCGTTCATTTCAAAAGTCCGGTTGTGTGTGGGCAGGTCTGCTCGTTCAGAAAAAATTACGGCGTACCTCCGCTGCAAAGTCCGGCGGGTTGTCCGCCGGACTAAGTCCGCCGGATAGTCTGATCGTGTGTACGCAGCATTAGACTGACTTTTCATGTTTTGTGGGTCCTCATTACCATATTACCTAGACCCCCTTTCAATGACAGGATAGACTTTATTGTCCTTCAGACTTTTGGGGGGCTGGACTGTGGCCAGCATCAGTGTAAACTTTCCTGCCCTCAGTGGGCATAAACATCACCACATTTAGTATTAAGGGAGGAGTATGTCCCATCGTTGGTATTAGTGGGAAAAACGGTGCCCCATTGTTGGTGTCAGTTGGCAGAATAGTGTCTCATACCTGTGAGGGACCCAAGGGCCAGATAAAGGCAAGCAAAGGGCTGCATTTGGCCCCAAGGCCACATATTGGAGACCACTGCTTTAGGGTGTTAATGCCCTTTATAAATCATTTTGAAACTTGGATTTTAGCCAGTCGTTTACAATGGCCGTATGGGTGCTTTTATTCTTTGCTAACCCAACAATGTCATTACTATCAGATGAACATACTACATAGAGCTTTAGGATGTGTAAATATCTCTCCAAGATGATATGGGCCCAATTTTACCCAGACCAACCATTCTCAACCAGGGTTTCAAGAAACCCTAGGGTTCCTCCAGAGGTTTCTGGGTGTTTCTTGAGCTGTGACTGATCTACCTACCATTTGATTGCACCTACATAGTTCTAGGGCCAATGCCACTAGAAAGAGCTAGCAGTAGGACACCAATGATCTGTTTAGCTGCCAGTAAGGGTGGCATTCGCTGCCACTGTAAGTTCTTCCCACTGACCACCAATGTAATGTGTATTCTCCCCACTGACCATTCATGTATTGAAGCCACAGTTCCCCTAGAATTGGAAATAGTTTCACATGTTTCTTGAGGGTAACATAGTTGAGAAAGGCTGATGTAGACGTTCTCATATCAGTTTGACAAGGGGATCATATTTTGGAATTCCTCTTTAAAGAGAAAAGTGCTTCTCTATATGCACTCATATTTGTAAAACAAAGCCCAACAAATCTGGCCTAGTGACTTGGAGCCAAAACCAAGTTCGAGTGTAACTGAGTTCCGCAGACTGAAGCTATTGTTGTCACTCTCCGGCTGTTCCTCAGTGGACTTTTACAGGCCTATTTATACATTAAAATTGTATGGGAAAGTGTGCAAATAATTTTCCTTGCAGCAAAATAAATGTGCTTGCTCAAAATGGCTGAATAGATGTAGTAAATTTATATAACAATGAACATACTTACTTGGTTCTATAGTTGATTGCCTTAGTTACTTGGTTCTACAGTTGATTACCCTAGTTACTTGGTTCTACAGTTGATTACCCTAGTTACTTGGTTCTACAGTTGATTACCCTAGTTACTTGGTTCTACAGTTGATTACCCTAGTTACTTGGTTCTATAGTTGATTACCCTAGTTACTTGGTTCTACAGTTGATTACCCTAGTTACTTGGTTCTATAGTTGATTACCCTAGTTACTTGGTTCTACAGTTGATTACCCTAGTTTTATAGTTTCATGAAACCCTTCTATACGAACACATCTTATTTCCAATTGTTACCATTCTAAATGAACCACTTTTATCTGTGCAATTTCTAAAAATGAGAAAAATGAAGAGCACAAAGTTTTGTCACGTAGACTTATTATCCCGTATGATCTAAATGTATCATATTCTTACACTTAAAGATAAATGTGAACTGGTATATTTATATCAAAGTAAAGGTAGCAAGAACAAGTCACATCTTTTCTTTTGTATTCTTTAGCAACTACAGAGACTTTGGAAAAGTAGCAGAACAGAATAGTTTTGGAGAAGGATTTATAATTTCTGAAGCCACCTGAGGCTAGAGTTCAGTGCTTGTTAGGATCCAGAAAAGCCTGGAGCCTGAATGCTGAAGACTCAACGGAGTCTGCACTGGCAAGCATGGAACTCTGCCAAACCTAACCCAACTAAAAACCAGAGCCTAGCAGCAATCACCGTAATTAAATGTAATAAATATGCTAATTTAGATGGCAGCCATCTGCAGATGGCTTTAGCTCCCAACAATGTCCTTTGAAAGGTGATGCTTGCTGTAATCATACAATGAGCTGGGGAACCCTACATATACTATCACTGAGGCACCTCTACCTAGCTACATATCGAGGCTCCTGGTATAAAGTGGATACAAATCAGTTCTAGGAGTCACTACTCTAAATGAAGACCAGTTTGATGACAGTTGTCAGCAAAAATAGTGTCCGCATTGGAAGATGTCTTTTTGCCTCCTGTTCAGGTGACAACTCAAAAATTTTGGTTTTCCTATCATATTCTGTACTTGAGAATATGTACCAGAATTTACCAGAATGTAGAGGATGAATCCTTCCAGTGGGAATACAAACAGCACCCTAAAAGACCCTTACTACTCTTTCTAAAAAGATAAAAAATATGGATTTTCAATATGCTTTAACCACTTGCCGACTGGCCACAGTACATATACTGCGGCAGGTCGGCTCTATTGCACAAAGCAATGTACCTGTACATCATTTCGTGCAATAGCCAGCAGGGGCACGCATGCGCGCTGATTCGCCAGAGGGGGAGCCAATCAGCAGGTCCAGCGGATGCAATGTCCGCAGAGCACCTGCGATCGCTCCCCAGATCAAGGCAAATCGCCGTTCTGACAGGGATGAACACAGTGATCTTGTGTTCCTGCTAAGCAGGAACACAAATCTCTGTGTTCATCCAGTCAGTCCATCCACCACACAGTTAGAAAACACCCCTTATGCCCCATACACGCGGTCAAAAATTCTGCCGGAAAATCCGATGGTGTGTGGGCTCTATCAGACTTTTTCTGTCGGAATCTCCAACGGAAAAAGTTTGAGAGCTGGATCTAAAATTGTCCGACAACAAAATCCGATCTGACTTTTTCCAATCGCGTGTAGAGAATTCCGACGCACAACGTGGCAAGCATGCTCAGTATAAAATTTAGAGATGAAAGCTATTGGCTACTGGCCGCTACGTAGTCCCGTCGTATGTTTTGTACGTCACCTTGTTCCGAATGATCGGATTTTATGACAACTTTGTGCGACCGTGTGTATGCAAGACAAGTTTCGGCCAAAATCCGTCGGAAAAAATCAGATGGATTTTGTGGTCGGAATGTCTGACCGTGTGTATGGGGCATTATTCACACATTTAACCCATTGCTCGCCCCTGATGTTAACCCCTTCCCTGCCAGTGTCATTAGTACAGTAACAGTGCATATTTTTAGCACCGATCACTGTAATAATGTCATTGGTTCCTAAAAAAAGTGTCAGTTAGGTGTCTGATTTGTCCTCCGCAATGTTGCAGTCCTGCTAAAAATCGTTGATCGCCGCCACTAAAATTACTAGTAAAATAAATACATAAATAAAAATTCCTTAAAAATATCCCATAGTTTGTAGACGCGATAACTTTTATGCAAACCAACAAGTATACGATTATTGGGATTTTTTTAACCATAAATATGCAGCAGAATACATATTGGCCTAAATTGATGAAGAAATTAGATCTTTTACAATTTTTTATTATATTTTTTTTCGCAGAATGTAAAAAAAAAATGTTTTTTTATTCAAAATTGTCAGACTTTTTTTTGTTTCTAGCACAAAAAAACAAAACACAGAGGTTAACAAATACCACCAAAAGAAAGCTCTATTTGTGGGGAAAAAAAGGACATCAATTTTATTTGGGTACAGCGTCGCACAACTGCGCAATTGTCAGTTAAAATAACAGTGCCATATCGCAAAAAATGACGTGGACATTAACGAGTAAAACCTTCCGGGGCTGAAGTGGTTTAAGCTGAACTCCAGAAAAAAAAATTGTCCTTGCATATTGTTCTGATGACAACTCAAAAATTTGGGATTTATTATCAGTTCTGTACCAGAGAAAATGGTCACCTGAACATACACGATGGGGGTTATTTACTAAAGGCAAATCCACTTTGCACTACAACTGAACTGCAAGTGCACTTGGAAGTAAAGTCGCTGTAGATCTGAGGGGGATATGCAAAGAAAATAAAAAAACAGCATTTTAGCTTGCACATGATTGGATGATAAAATAAGCCGAGCTTCCACTCATTTCAGAGCTTCCACTCAGATCTACAGCGACTTTACTTCCAAGTGCACTTGTAGTGCAAACTGGATTTTCCTTTAGTAAATAACCCCCTATATGTAGCACACTTCTAGGCTAAGGATACTAGGTAAATTTAGTATGGCTTGCTCTGTAGTCAGAGGAGCTGCATTCTGCTGCCCTGGTCTCCTCTAGCTCTACAGTCAAGGCATTTAAATGATTTGAGGCACAAAATTAACCATTTAGAGAGGAGGACCACATCCAAAGTCCGCAGTCTCCGCTCTAATTCATCCCAAAGGTGTTCTATCAGGTTGATGTGCAGGCCAGTCAAGTTCCTCCTCCCCAAACTCACTCATCCATGTCTTTATGGACCTTGCTTTGTGCAATCATTTGGTGGAGGGGGGATTATAATGCTTTTTTTTTGTTTTTCAGGGGTTGGGCTTGGCCCCTTAGTTCCAGTGAAGCGAACTCTTAAAGAGGAGCTGCACCTAAAAAAAAAATATTAAAAGCCAGCAGCTACTAATATTGCAGCTGCTGACTTTTAATAATATCACACTTACCTGTCCCAGGTTCCAGCGATGTCGGCGACAGATAACAAGCGATCGCTCGTCTCGCTGCAGCCACCGCCGCCATCCTCTGTCAGGGAATCGGGAAGTGAAGCATGAGGGCTTCACTGCCCGGTTCCCTACTGCGCATGCGCGAGTTGCGCTGCGCTTCTCTTATGGTCCCCCGCTGTGTCTCTGGGAACTGTGTGTTTCCCAGAACACAACGGGGGGGCGGAGCCATGCGGGGGTGGGCGGAGCCATGCGGCGGTCTGGCCGGAAGTGGGTGCAGATACCTGGATTATCCAGGTAACTGCACCCCCCTCCCCCCCGAAAGGTGGCGATTGTGGCACCGGAGGGGGGGAGGGATAATACTAGCGGAACTTCCCCTTTAGGGTGAAGAACCGCTTTAAGGCCTCAGCATACCAAGACATTTTGGACAATTTTATGCTCCCAATTTTGTGGGAACAGTTTGGGGATGGCCCCTTCCTCTTCCAAAAGTGCACAAAGCAAAGAAATGGATGAGTGAGTCTTGGGGTGGAGGAACTTGACTGGCCTGCACACAGTCCTGAGCTCAACCCGATAGAACACATTTGGGATTAATTTGAGCGGAGACTGCAAGCCAGGACTTCTTGTCCAACATCAGTGCCTGACCTCACAACTGCACTTCTGGAAGAATGTTCAAACATTCCCATAGACACACTCCTAATTCTTGTGGACGGCCTTCCCAGAAGAGTTGAAGTTGTTATAGCTGCAAAGGGAGGACCAACTCAATATTGAACCCTACAGACTTATGCCCCGCCCACACGTTCGCTAAATTCCGAGGGAAAAATTCCGATTGAATTATGTTGTCAGAAAATCTGATTATGTGTGGGCTCTATCGGAGTTTGAGAGCTGGATCTAAAATTTTCCGACAACAAAATCCGATCGGACTTTTTCCGATCACGTGTAGAGAATTCCGACGCACAAAGTGCCACGCATGCTGAGAAAAAATTTGGAGACGAAAGCTATTGGTTACTGGTCTCTACATAGTCCCGACGTACGTTTTGTATGTCAATTCGTTCTGAACGATCAGATTTTACGACAGCTTTGTGTGAAGGTGTGTATGCAACACAAGTTTTGGCCAAAATCCGTCGGAAAAATTCAGATGGATTTTGTGGTTGGAATGTCCTATTGTGTGTATGGGGCATAAGACTGGGATACCATTAAAGTTTATGTGTGTGTAAAGGTAGGTGGCCCAATAATTTTGGTAATATTGTGTATAAACTTTTAGCGGTTGGCAAGTGGTTAAAGCGGTGTTTCAGCTGTAAATAAAAAAATAATTAAAAGTCAGCAGCTAAAAAAAAAAGTAGCTGCTGACTTTTAATAAGGAGATTTACCTTTACAGGGCGGCCGCGATGTTGGCCGCCGAGGCCGACATGTCCCTCGGCTCACGGGGTCCCAGTGCCGCCATCCTCACTAAGGTAAACAGGCAGTGGAGCCTTGCGGCTTCACTGCCCGTTTCCTACTGCGCATGCGCGCGGCACTTTGTGAATGGAACGCGCTGTGTTAGGGAACACACAGTTCCCAGAACACAGCGCGCCCCATTACCCAGAAGACAACGCGAGGAGGGGAGAAGACCGGAGATCACCACGGAGTAGGAAGGAGGCAGATTAGGAAGACTGCCTAGCAACAGGGATTTCTGGTAAGGTACATTTTTTTTTTTTTCTATTATTTTTATTATTTTTTTAAGAATATTAATGCTTTTTTTTTTTTAGGGTGGCCCTCCACTTTAAGACCGGGGTGCAGCTCTGAATAGAAACCAATCTATGCTTCCAGACTTTTTTTTACATCAAACCAGATTCTGAGTGCTCCAGTTTTAGCCAATCACCCCCAATATTTGCTTATTCCAGAGTTCAGCTTTAATTATGGCTTAGCCAGGAAGTTATATTATCCGGTATCCAATTTCTTAATCTATTCAGAGAACTTTCTACTACCAATTTATTATTATTTTTTGTTATATAAATTTTAAATAAATGCACAAAAGCCTTGAAAATAATAACCGCAGCATCAGTTAATGCGACTCCCCGTAAATCTAGATCTGAGCCCACAACTGGAACAATTGTATTCAATGTTTCAGGGGGAATTAATAGGTTTGTGTGAGTTTCTGAGCCTAGAAGAGCGCATTCTGCTGTCAATGATAATAGTTTCTGAAGCTAAACTTCAGCCTTGAGCTATTACAAAACAGTGGCAGACATAAAGTATTGAACATTTTACCGGATTACGTATGTCTGGAGACTATTCAACTAATAGCACAGCATTTGAAAATAAAGAAGAGAAGTGATGAAGTTTTACTGGGAGCCTGACTACACAATGAGGGTAGGAAATTAGCTGGCTAGCGGCAAAAGCTGTTAAGCCCGCCGCAGCGACGTCACTAATGTACTAGATGCTTAGGAAATGCATTATGAACCGATAATGAGCACATGAGATATCTAAGACTGTATCTGGGCTTCAGGAACTGGAGTAAGACTGCGCTCTGTATTTCAAGAAAGTATTATGCGTCAGCCCATAGCGGAATTCATCTGTTTGCTAAGCTGCCTATACTAAGCTGAAATCAGTTTGGGTGTCACTGCAGGTTTAAGTCGTCATCGCTCATTTAAAGCCCAACTCTGGGCAACAAAAAACGTGTTTTTTTTTTTTATGCGCTGCACAGGTTAACCGCTTCAGCCGTGGAAGATTTTACCCCCATCCTGACCAGAGCACTTTTTGCGATTCGGCACTGCGTCACTTTAACCGACAATTGCGTGGTCGTGCGACGTTACACCCAAACAAAATGGACGTTTTTTTTTTCCCACAAATAGAGCTTTCTTTTGGTGGTATTTGATCACCTCTGCAATATTTATTTTTTGCGCTATGAACAAAAAAAGAGCGAAAATTTTGAAAAGAAAAGCATTATTTTTTACTTTTAAATGTCCCCAAAAATATATTAAAAAAAACATTTTTTTTTCCCAGTTTAGGCCGATATGTATTCTTCTACTTATTTTTGGTAAAAAAAAAAAAAAAAATTGATTGGTTTGCGCAAAAGTTATAGTGTTTACAAAATAGGGAATAGTTTATAGCATTTTTTTTTTTTTTTTTTTTTTTTATTAGTAATGGCAGCAATCTGCAAATTTTATCGTGACTGCGACATTATGGCGGACACATCAAACACTTTTGACACTATTTTGGGACCATTGTGATTTATACAGCGATCAGTGCTATGCATGCACTGATCGCTGTGTAAATGACACTGGCAGGGAAGGGGTTAAACACTAGAGGGTGATCAAGGGGTTAAGTGTGTCCTAAGGAGTGATTCTAACTGTGGGGGGGGGGGGTGGGCTACCTAGGACATGACAACGCTCACTACTCTCGATTACAGGGAGCAGTGATCTCTGTCATGTCACAAGGCAGAACGGGGAAATGCCTTGTTTACATAGGCATCTGCCCATTCTGTGGCTCTGCGACATGACAGCGGACATCAAGTCTGCAATCCCGCGGGCACAGTCATTAAAGGCCATTAAAGGGGACGTGCAGGTACGCCCATTTGCCCACCGCTGCCATTGTATCGATGTATATCCAATGCATTAAGGTGAAAAAACATCTGGCAGTGACTGGCCCCCCAGCCCCCCCCCCTCCCATTTTTACTTACCTGAGCCCTGGAATTTCACCCAGTGGAGATGCGCTCTTTCTCTTCCCAGGGTTCTCGGCTCTTGATTGGATAGACTGATAGCAGCACAGCCATTAGCTCCTGCTGCTGTCAATCAAATCCAATGACTCGGGTGCTGGGGGGCGGGGCCGAGCCCAGCATTCATGTCTATGGACGCAAATGCTGGACTCGGGAGCGCGCACGCAAGGTAACCCCCTCAGGAGAGTGCTTCTCCTAGGGGGTTATCTGATGCAGGGTGGAGCCGTGAGAGCCGCTGAGCGACCCCAGAAGAGGATGTTCGGGGCCAGTCTGTGCAAAACAAGCTGCACAGTGGAGGTATGCATGACATGTTTGTTAAAAAAATGCCTTTACAATCACTGTAACTGCCAGTGGTGGCCCGTCCATAGAGGCTGCACAGGCGCCGCCTCCCCAATCCTGACTATGGATTCCAATAGCAGGGATGTTTTTTTAAGCACCTGATTAGAGCCAAAGGCTCTAATAGGCTTCACAAAAGGGTGGGCTCGGAGTGCAGAGCATTGCGCTCCAAGTCCACCAAGTTGTGTGATGATAGCAAATCAATTTTTGCTATTTTCACACTAAAGTTCCTTCCAGTCAATCGGGAGGCAGGTAGTGAGGCCTGTTTACCGATTGGCTAAAGCATCAAGCAATCCTGTTGGATGCCTAGCACTTAGGCAGAAGAGAAGGGAGACATGCGGCAGAGGAAGCCGCTGGGGGAGTGGACACCGGAGGACACTACAACTTGCCACATAAATCATGTAAGCGCTGGACCGCCAGCCACCCAGGGGGGGTGGTAGTGCTGCAGCGCCGGCCACCAGGAGAGGGATGGTAGTAGTGCCGTGCCACAGGCCACCCAGGGGGTGGTTGTTTGCCGCCCCCAAGAGAAGAATTCCCCAGCCACCACTGGTAATTGCTCATTTTTGTCCAGGGCAGTGGTCTTCAAACTGCAGCCGGAGGGCCAATCTTTATTCTGCCCTTGAGGCACTATTCCTCCTAATGATATGATGTACTATTGACACCATTGACACCAACAGAGGGGCATAATTCCTGCCACTGACACCAATGATGGGGTATTATTCCTCCCACTAATATCAATGATGGAGCACTATTCCTCCCACTGACATCAACAATGGGGCACCATTTCTTCCATAGACACCAACAATGAGACACGACCCAGATAGCAAGCAATTGTGCTGCAAGTTTGAAAATGACTTGCTAAGCTATTGCTAGACTTGCCAGGCTTCGCAAGTTTGTTGCACCATTGCAGCAAGTCCGCATTGCATGTCTCCAGATCAACTTTCTTTGCAAACATTTTGCAAGTTTGCTGCAAGTTCTGATTCAGTTATGTTGTGCAATAGTCATCCCACCACAGGGGTCACTGTGGCTGAATTTTCATGTTGTAGACTTGCAGAGCTCTTGCTGTAGACTCACCACTGCAACTTTGCTCTAGACTTACCACGCAAATTTGCAACAAGTTGGAAAAGTGTCAACTAGAACTTGTGCTTCAAGTGCTCTGCAAGTGTTAAACTTGCCAGTGAAAATGTGCAGCAAGTTGACAGACTTACAATTCAACACTGTCACCAATTTGTGGCAAGTTATCCTTGCTATCTGGGTGTTTCTTCCACTGATATCAATAATGGTGTACTATCCCTCCCACTGATACCAATGAAAGGACACTATTCCTCCTCCTACTGACCACCAAGCCTGATTCCATGTTTATTTTCACTGTACTGGCCCTTAGCTTGAAAAGTTTGGAGACCACTGGTCTAGAGGATTGAAGAACAGAGATATACCTACCTATTCCTCTGATCTTCCCTACACAAGACTGGTCCATGTGGCTGCTGTCCCTCCCCACCCAGCAGTCTAGCGATCTTGTGTGGCGGTGGACTGTTCCTGACATCATCATGCCCATAGCTCTGCTCAGGACATGTGGACGTCAGGAACAGTCCACTGCTGGACGCAGGGGAGCACCATTTGACAGTGGAGTGGTGGATCAGGTGAGTATACAGCTATCTCCTTTCCCCTGGATAAAATGAGCAGTTGACCTGTGCAGTGCAGGCACAACCCCACTGCATGGGAATAAATTTTTGCCCGGAGTTGGGCTTTAAGTGCCTTATTAGGCCAGCATTTATTATATAACTGCATGCAAACAGCAGTGATTGATGCCCACCCATATGTGGCAATAAATGGCATTTCTTTATTGGTTTCGTTGACCCAGTGCTGTCTGGTTTTGCTCATCAAAATGTTTTAAGACAGGTGATAAGCTTACTGCCCTCTAAAAAGTGATCAGTGGGTAGTATAAAAGCAGCCGACAGGCATTCACTGCCACCTCCTGACTCCTGTTTTTTTATTTTTTTATTTCAATGTTTACATTGCGGGACTGCGCCGCAACTGCGAGCGAATTGTTTAATAATCATGATCCCACATTTGTGATGTGATGCAGAGCGGATGGCAAGGCATGCACTGGACCCTGAATAAATGATTTTATTATATATATATATATATATATATATATATATATATATATATATATATATATATAAAACAGCAAGAAACCAAGTCTCACAGTAACTCTGTAAACTTTAAACAAAGTGTCCTCGAGTGTACTCTGTAGTAATACCTGGTGCCTAGCATGAAATGTTAAGCCGGCTGACATTGGGGCCCTTCTGTGAAGTGATGCATATGAAGCTGCCCCTTTAAGAATGTGCAATGGATGGCTGATGAGCTGCTAAGTTAGGAGCAGTCTCTAATGCATTAACTGTGTCAGTGATGAGATACACACAGATGATTCAGCTCACCTCTCCTGGTCCTTGCTGGCTTTCCCTAGCTGTATGCACTCATGGCAATGGGTCCTGTCAAGTCCAACCCCAGCTCAGCAAGCAATCTCTCAGTGGCTCAGCCTCACTGGTGCTATGCTCAGACACCAGCAACAGGTCCTTTCTGGCAAAGGCACAGACACTCCAGTGGTGGGTCGGCACCCTCTGGTCCCCGTGCTGCAAGAAACTCCGGCGCTAGTCTTTACCACTCAGTTATTTTATTATGCCCCATTAAGAACTTCAGTTCTCAGAAATCCGTGATTGTCTTTTAATAGCCATGCCAGATAATTATTACATCATCAATACAGCGACCGTAAAAGTCCAGATGACTCTCCTTTACTTCTGATTGCATACATAATGGTTTTTATATATTTTTGTTTAATAAACTGACTTACAACACGATGTGGCTGCTTGGCAGCCCTCTACCCTTCTTATGTTTGCAAATTTGGGTTCCCCAAGCCTTATGTGAGGAGGTAGCCTAGTTTCAGTCTGTGCTAGTGTTTCTTGTCTAGTTGTTGCTACATCTCTGGGATTTTTTATACATTCAGATATATTGTTACCTTTTGCTTTTATTTTGTTTTTATTTTGATTAATTCAGATATATCGTTACCTTTTGCTTTGACTACAGAGCATTGTGGTATTCTTATGACAAATATCACTATTTGTATAATTTGAAACATTTTGTCTAACCCCCATTCAATCACTATCGGTTATTTTCCTCTGGGGTTTTTGAACCCTTGTTTGTGGATGTGTGCCACAGGCAATTCTCTCTGATCTTTTCTGTATAGAGGGGTTCTATTGACACTAATGCCACGTACACACGATCGGAATTCCGGCCAGAAAAAGACCGATGAGAGCTTTTCATCAGAAAATGCGACCGTGTGTATGTTCTATCGCAATTTAGCTGTCCAAATTTCCGCCAATCAAAAATTGATAGCATTTTCTCAATTTTCCCGACAGAAAAACTTTCTATCAGTAATTCCGATCGTGTGTATGCAATTCCGACACGCCAAAAATCACGCATGCTCAGCTTCACCTGCGAAACAGAAGCTATTGGCTACTGGCTATTGAACTTCCTTTTTCTAGTCCCGTTGTACGTGTTGTATGTCACCACGTTATAAACGATCGGAATTTGATGTGACTATGTGTAGGCAAGACAGCTTGAGCCGAATTCTGTCGCAATTCCGTCGGGAAAACCATCAGAGCTTTTTCCAACGAGAATTCCGATCCTGTGTACGCGGTATTAGGAGGTTATTTATTAAAGGCCAGTACAAATGCAAACTACAAGTGCAAAGTGCATGTGGAAGTGCAGTCACTGTAGATCTGAGGGGGACATGCAAGGGAAATCAAAAACAGCATTTTAGCTTGCACATGATTGGATAATAAAATCAGCAGAGCTTCCCCTCATTTCAGTGCAATTTCAAGTGAACTTTCCACTTGTAGTGCAAAGTGGATTGGCCTTTCATAAATAACCCCCTTAGTATTCCATCTCAATTGCATCAGTTGTGATTAAATTACATCACCAAGGGGGTTGCACATAAAGTGATTGTAAACGGTCACCTTGTAAAACAACCCCTTCAGTTTAAAACAGAAATTAAAGGCAAAACATTTTTGTATAGATATAAAAAAAATATATAATTTTTATAAGTGATCACATTCCCTCTGTTCCCGGCTGCATAAGAGCTGGGGGGAGGAGAAGCAGTAGCACACTGAGCTTCCCAGCGAATGGCTGTGCAGCGGGGGCATGTTAGGACAACTCTGATCACTGGAGGAGAATACACTGAGCTCCCAGCATAGCTAGAGAATGGACCACGGAGTGCACTCCTGCTCAGTGTGGTCAGTTTTTAATAGGAAAGCAGAAGGACTGGCAGGATCACCAGGGATTTCACATAAAGGAATCAATACAAAGAGAACAGGAGACTTTCTCATACAAGTACATGGTACAGCAGTCACATATCAGGAATATGAAGTGTTGGGTTAACAAATGCTTTAAAGTGTTACCAAACCCACAACAGTAAAATCAGTCTGTATATGCAGTAAAGCATGCTCGTTATACTCACTGTGGAAGGGGTTAATTGTCTGCATTGTGTAAAAAAAGACTGTCATCTCTGATCCTCCCCTTCTTCCGCTGTCTCC
The DNA here is from genome assembly GCF_037356315.1 of Lithobates pipiens. Lineage (NCBI taxonomy): Eukaryota > Metazoa > Chordata > Amphibia > Anura > Ranidae > Lithobates > Lithobates pipiens. The sequence continues at coordinate 39,882,064 of NW_027507758.1, forward strand.
AATCTATCTGCTGATAGAACAGAACCTTGGGGGCAAGCTGTTCATGCTCAGTGTGGTGTGTTGCTAGAGTTTTTGTTTTATGAGGGAGAGTGCATGTGATCGGCACAGGGCCAATAAGTACTGTCCAGACAGAGGGTCAAGGGTCTTGCAGCCTCATAAAACAATCAGGGGAGAATGAAAACTCTTCCTACAAGCTTTAACTAAACACTGATAGAAGGCACAAGACTGCTCAAACTGCTGATGAGAAAAGGTATTTAGCAGTTTATATTTACTAAATAATAATTGCAGTTCCATGTTCTGTGTACTGTGGGAGACCAGATATAGCGAATGCCGGGTCCTGGGTTTATTAACACTTTAACCGGTTCCCGACCGGCGCAGGCATGTATGTCGGCAGAATGGCATGGACAGGCAAATGGGCATACAGGTACGTCCCTTTAAATTTGCCGCCGTAGTGGTGCGCGTGTGCCAGCCGGGACCACCGTGAGTCGGGTCACAGGACACGATCATCGCGGGGATACCCACGATCGTCTCAAGGGAGGAAGAACGGGGAGATGCTGATGTAAACAAGCATCTCCCCGTTCTGCCTGGTGACACTGTCACTGATCTCTGCTCCCTGTGATCGGGAGCAGAGATCAGTGATGTTTCACATGTAGCCACGCCCCCACAGTTAGAAACACGCCCCTAGGACACACTTGACCCTTACCCTGCCCCTTAGTGGTTAACCCCTTCACTGCCAGGGTCATTTACAGGAGTCAGTGCATTTGTATAGCACTGATTGCTGTATATATGACAATGGTCCCAAAAATGTGTCAAAAATCTACCATAATGTCACAGTCATGTTAAAAATCGCAGATCGCCGCCATTACTAGTAAAAAAAAAAAAATTATTAATAAAAATGCCAGAAATCTATCCCCTATTTTGTAAACGCTATAACTTTTGCGCAAACCAATCAATAAACGCTTATTGCGTTTTTTTTTTTTTACCAAAAATATGTAGAAAAATACGTATCGGCCTAAACTGAGGGAAATTTTTTATTTTTTAAATATTTTTGGGGGATATTTATTATAGAAAAATGTAAATGTAACAAAATGTTAAAAAAATGTGTTATTTTCAAAATTGTCGCTCTTTTTTTGTTTATAGCGCAAAAACCGCAGGGGTGATCAAATACCACCAAAACAAAGCTATATTTGTGGGAAAAAAAGGACGTAAATTTTGTTTGGGAGCCACGTCGCATGACCGCAATTGTCAGTTAAAGTGACGCAGTGCCGAATCACAAAAAGTGCTCTGGTCAAGAAGGGGGTAAAAGGGGCTGAAGAGGTTAATATTCAGTTCAAATAGTGCTATAGAAGAGGCTGTTGACATCCTTCAGGAGGTATTCAGAGACTGTAGATGTGCTACAGGTGTGGTTGAAGACTAGAGACATGTTATAGGACTGTGATGGCGAACCTTGGCACCCCAGATGTTTTGGAACTACATTTCCCATGATGCTCACCTACACTGCAGAGTGCATGAGCATCATGGGAAATCTAGTTCCAAAACATCTGGGGTGCCAAGGTTCGCCATCACTGTTATAGGAGATAGTCAAGGACTGTTAGAATTAATCTCATTTGATCCCACTACTGGTTCATGGGGGCCAAGGAATGCACAACAAGTACCAAAGGGCTGTATGCCCCCCTCAAGCTCCTGGTTGGACAATAGGGCATATCCTACTCTGAGCCATGGTGATACCAGAAGTAGCAGAACTATTGCTTTTATTGTTGTACTAAAACTAATAGTACTTTACCATAAGAAATGTTACCCAGATCAGGACCAATACTTACTCAGCGTAACATTATCTTTTACAATATAAAAAAATTGGGCTAACTTTACTGTTGTCTTATTCATTAATTAAAAAATTTTATTTTTTACAAAAAAAGTGCGCTTGTAAGACCGATGTGCAAATACGGTGTGACACAAAGTATTGCAATGACCGTCATTTTATTCTCTAGGGTGTTAGAAAAAAAATGTATAATGTTTGGGGGTTCTAAGTAATTTTCCAGCAAAAAAACAAATCCCAAAAAGAGTCTCGATCCTTAAGTGGTTAACCTCTATTCTAAACGTACTGTATGTAGCAGAATGCACCTAGAGGGGAGGCATCTGCAGAGCTGCAAAGGCAAAGTGCCTGGGCCAATACAGTGCATGAGACCTCTTCCCCATGACATCACTGTTCTTCATTCATTACATGACCAAGCACAAGGAACGAGCAATGAAGGGTTCTTGAGACCTCTTCCCCATGACATCCCTGTTCTTCATTCATTACATTTCCAAGCACAAGGAACGAGCAATGAAGGGTTCTTGCACTCTACAATGGCACACGAGGCTAACTTGCTCATGTCTGCAGGATTAGCTGACTGCATGGCTCCGCACAGCCTGGTATTCTGCTGTATTAATAATGTAAGACAGAAAGCGGGAGGGGGATAGCAGTTGGTAAAAAGGACCACCTGGTCCCAAACTGGCACTGAGGGCCATTCATTTTTAACTATGCCACTGGTCATGGTGTGACCGCTTTCCATTTTAGGATAAAAATCAAAAAGTACGCCTTGTATTCCTAACAGAGCACAGTGAATAACTTGTTGTTGTTGTTAAATACAAAAGCTTGAAGGCAATTTGGGTTCATTGTAATGAGAACTAGAGAAGCAAAGGTACTGTGCAAGTACGATTTGCTTTACTAATCCATTTAGAGTTCATTTATAACACAGGAACACTGTCCAATTATTTTGCCACTGCTGCATACCGCTTCTCTCAAAATGGTGCCATGTTAATTAGCTATAAAATGACTTCAGCTCTATGAGGACATTTTGTGGAATCAGTAGGAGTGAGACAAGCAAAGTTTCCATGGTGTTTTGTAGCGTAATTAAAGTATCACTGCCTTTGTTTCCCCAGGTACAGCACAGAGAAAAGCAGAAAAATGCTTTCAGATCCCACACAAAGCAAACGCTTATTAGATCAGATTTTGTCCAAACCACGAAACTAATTCGATGTGTCTGCTCAGGTGGCCAAACAACTACTTATAAATAGACATAAGGGAATCTTCTTATACATTATAGAAATATTGGGAAATGTAGAGGTCCTTAGTGGTCATACGTGTAGGATCTACATCATTGAGTACTTTATAAGGAGATATTTGCCTGTTAACCCAAAAACCCAAAGAGTGAATTGTGTCAATACATGACGTTTGTAGAGTAGGGAGTGGCGAACGGTTTGGCCCGAGCATGAGTTTGGGCCCAACATAACCCCTTTACCCCATCCAAGTTTAATCCCTCAATAAAATAAAACCAAATCCGATGGACTGTTCATTGTCTGGAGAGTGACTGGAAGTAAATACCAAGCTGAGGCAGGGAGACAGGTGGACCTACTACACTCAGCCGCCCCACGAAGGTACCGCTACACTGTTATGGGACTGAAGCAGTGGTAAAAAATGGCATGGGGTAGTTGGAAACAATGACTAGGTAGGTTCCCCAGTGCACCATCTAAAATGTTTGGGCACCTGCATCACACTAGCCCCAACTGTAGTATTGGCTGAATGTTAATTGCATGTGGACCACCATGGTAAAGTCTCTAGAAAGTGTGCAGTGCTCCTATCCAGGCCTTGGGCCTGCGAAGACATCCAAGTGACTGTATTGGAACATGCTAGTGCTTCAAGAAAGCTATTGAATGAGAGGCCCACTGTAGCTTTGAGGAACTGGCTTAACAATCTGAACACTGGGGAGGGGGTCCTTCTACAGTGATGCCACCCAAAAAGGGAGTCCACAGCTGGATCCATAACTTGACGGTGTTGAGAAGCAGCACCATTATGCTCAGGAGCACAAAGGAAACTCAAGTAAAGTTTCTTAATCCAACTAAGGGGCTTATTTCAAGTTTAAATGGTGTAAACTAGGTACAATGAATAATAAGATGTCCAAAACATGGGTACAATTTTATAGTTGGTTCTACATCCTGAATGATAACCTCTATTTTCCGATTTTCTCTGAGAAGTTTCAGCTTACAGGACAAACTTTCTTTCCTACAATTCTTCTCACAGGGAGATTTATTACATCCTGTATGAACAGGAAACAAACTGTTTAATTAGAAAGATTCATATTGATTTCCTCTGCAAGATAGAATGATAGACACAAGCCAAGCTAAAGTATGCTGTAAATAGACAAGTTAACTTCTTTGCAGGCTATCTAATGCCGCGTACACACGGGCGGATTGTATGGCGTACTTAGTCCGTCGAAACACATTTCAGCGGACAATCCGCTCGTGTGTGGGCTTCAGCGGACTTTTTCAGCGTGTAGTCCGGAGTACTAAGTATTTCGGTTTTTTCGAAATTCTGTCCGTCGTACTTTGGTTTCAGCGGACAGTACGGTCGTCAGTATGCTAGTTCGACGGACTAAGAATGGCGCATGCCCAGAAAGGATTTACACGGCGGAAGGGTGCTTTGCTGTGTCTTGGACTTCCTATTCCTAGTCCCGTCGTACATGCTGTACACGTCATCGCGCAAGCTTTCGACGGACTGTTTGTGCATCCGTGTGTGTTCAAGTCCGTTCAGTGGAAAGTACGACGGACTGTCTGTCGGATTGTATGACGGACTAAGTACGCCATACAATCCGCTCGTGTGTACGCGGCATAAGCCTATAAGAAATACAAGAGATGGAGAGACTTAGTAGGCTAACTTCTTAGGAGAGCCAGCCAATCAGCAACCGTGTCTGAAACCTGGTTTTCTCCCACAGCAGAGATCATTTGATGAGTGCTTTGGCATTTTGTCACCTGGTTGGTTCCATAGGAAGCCTAGAGAACCCGTTTGTACAAGTAATAAAAGTATTTTTTATGTTTCTTTTTACTATTTATGAATTTAGGGTAGCAAGATGTGGTGGGGATATTATTTTAGGCCAGGTCCATTTTAAAGTGGACTGTAAAGGTGTCCAGGTGGAAGTACATGGATGTATGGTTTCGTTGCTAGTTTTTACCAGTTCCTTAATCTCACTCACCTGCTCAATGCAATGGAACCAGTCAGGGAGTCCTGGGGCCTTAGTTTATCTCCAGAGCCTAGGGATCAGTGTCTTGGCTTTAATCGGTAAATGGATAGTCAAGGATCCTTTGTATTTAGAGGAGGACATAACTGTATGGTGTAGGAGAAAAGCAGCAGGTCGAAGGGCAGGTAGTGGTCTGTTTTCTGTTTAAGCACGGAATGTACATCAGTCCAAAAGGGGCGTATCTGAGGGCAGGACCATCAAATCTGTAAAAGCGTCCCTTTTTCAGATTGGTATCTCCAGCAAACGCCTGACACGTCAGGGATGATGGTATGGAGACACATCAGTGTATGGTACCATAGCCTATGAAGTTTATAATTTGTTTCCTAGATGTTTATGTAACCTTTGAGGAGATTGGTGTTTATACAAGCCCAATCCTTGTTAGTTGAATTAGCCTCAAGGTCCCTCATCCAAGATTTCCATGTCACGAGTACCTTTATTTTGACAGGTACCCACTTCATCTTCCTCAACCGTACCTAGGTGAGGATGACGTCAGCTTGGCCTTCTCTTCCCCGGCCCACAGCCTCTTGTCATGTAACACATCCCAGGAGGCTGCAGAGCAGTCTTACGATCTTGTGCATGCACAGTGGGGAACTGACTGTGAGACAGCTGGTACCCACATCCAAAATGGTGGTTCTGGGGATCCGAAGCTGGTTGAAGAATCAGCTCCAGGAAAGGCAGCGATAGACTCCATGGGTTGGTAAGTACCTGTTCGGTAAAAGTCAACAGTTACAGTTTTTGGAGCTGCTAACTTTTAATTTTTAAGAACAGGAGTAAAGCTCCTCTTTAACCTTTAAAGAAAAAAAACGGACAAAATTTGTAGAAAGGTACAAATGTCTGTTTTGAAACAAATGTATTTAATCTGGAAATCCTTAGAAGATCAATCCACCCAAAACTAAAAGTTAAACCAGTGTTTCTCAACTCCAGTCCTCAAGGCGCCCTAACAGGTCATATTTGCAGGCTTTCCATTATTTTGAACAGGTGGTTTGATCAGTTTCAATGCCTTAGTAATTCCCACAGCCAAAATCCTGAAAACATGACCTGTTGGGGCGCCTTGAGGTCCGGAGTTGAGAAACACTGAGTTAAACTATTGGCAATTTACTATATCTCATGGGGTCAGGGCCGTCTTAATAGCATCATGGACCCCTGGGCAAAGTAATGCACTGGGGCCCATACCATCTTGCCCCAAATTATGCACCTTCTCTCAAGAATTAAAGTATAAAAATTTCATAGAGTAAACATATATTTATTAGTACTTTAAATACAATCACCTGAATCAAAGATCAGCAGTGTGTGTAGCTCTCCATGGCAAAATGTCAGGTTGGGCCTAACAGTGAGAATGGCTTGGGGGGGGGGGGGATTAAACAGACCCAGAGCCTAGTCCCTGTATACACTCTACACATATGCCAAAGCCCTTGTACCCACAAAATACTTCTAATTACTGTGCTATAAGTGACAGTCTTGAAAACACGCATAAACCTCAGGACAAGGGATCATTTTATAAAATTAAAACTTTCATTAAGATATGCTTTTCTGCTCACAAAAAGATATAATTTTGCCTTTCTCAGCCTACCTTAAAGTAGAACTTTATTAAAACCAGCAACGTTTTAGATAATGAACATTTTGGTCAGGGCTGTGTAATGTACAGTATATGTATATCTAGTGCAGGAGTCAGGAGTAAAGTTGCCCATAGAGTAATCTTTTAAATAAAATTAGATTAAAAAAAAGAAAAGTGATCCGAGCCCACAAGAGCACCCCCTAGTTCTGGCTATGATGGGACCCCCTGCAACTGGAATCCCTGGGGTGCCCATGTATTAAGATGGCCCTGCACGGGGTCAAATTCCAACGGTCAGGTTTTCAAGTTTTCATACTGTTGCCATCCTTGTTTGATTTTTTTTTTTATTAATGAAGAATGCAGCAGGAGGTGCTGGAAGAAGCAATCATAGCTGGGAACTCATAGAACTCCCAACAGAAAGGAACAGATTGATGAACTATGGCAGGGAGATGTCTCTGTTAGAGTTTCCAAAACATATTAGAAGCCAGAAGCTGACTCGGTCCACCAGACGCAACCTATATCTAAAAATATCACTTTCGGGTGGACTGACCCTTTAATAACACAATGCAAACAGCAACTAACAGTCTCTCTCCGTCAGCACATTCTTTCTCTGGAAGGGAGAACAAAAACTATTGTGGGAACATTTCAATAATTTGGTGTATGATGAATTCTGAGCCAAGTTACGCAAGAAGATCAGACCAGTTCCAAAAGTCATCCATTGGCCCACTATCTTGCTATAATTTATTAAGTTTGCTTTTTTTAATATGAAAAAATCGTCAAGTGACACGACTAGTAAAGAATTGGCTGAAATTCTGCACATTGGAAATGTTTCCTAAAATAGCAAAGCAGCTAAACAGCGCTGAGAAATGAGGGCAGGGATAGTCATTTGCATTCCACTTACAAGAGACACGGAAGGGAAGTTGTTTAGGCAGTGTACTGCAGAACACTATGTTCAGCGCCGTATTTCTAAGACACAGAACAAGTTCTTGAACTTCCAAAGCAGCAGTTCTCTTATCGTATGAATTTTCTCAACGTTTCACTTCTTCTAAGCCCAAAGAAGACACGTTTTTATCTATATAGACCGGGGTTCTCAAAACTTTTTAAACAAAGGGTCGGTGTACTGTCCATCAGACCTGTGGTCAGTGGGGAGGAATAGTGCCCCATTGCTGGTGTCAGTTGGAGGACTTGTACTCCGTTGTTAATTTTTTTTTTTTATTGAATTTTTTCCATTTATATAACGAAAAAGTAAGAAGATACACTATATTACCAAAAGCATTGTGACGCCTGCCTTTACACAGGCATGAACTTTAATGGCATCCCAGTCTTAGTCCGTAGGGTTCAATATTGGGTTGGCCCACCCTTTGTAGCTATAACAGCTTCAACTCTTCTGGGAAGGCCGTCCACAAGGTTTAGGAGATGTGTCTATGGGAATGTTTGACCATTCTTCCAGAAGCACATTTGTGAGGTCAGGCACTGATGTGGACCAGAAGGCTTGGCTTGCAGTCTCCACTCTAATTCATCCCAAAGGTGTTCTATCAGGTTGAGGTCAGGCCAGTCAAGTTCCTCCACCCCAAACTCGCTCATCCATATCTTTATGGACCTTGCTTTGTGCACTGATCCAAATCATTTGGTGAATGGTGTGGGGTTGTTTTTCAGGGGTCGGGCTTGGCCCTTTAGTTCCAGTGAAGGGAACTCTTAAAGCGTTAGCATACCAAGACATTTTGGACAATTTCATGCTCCCAACTTTGTGGGAACAGTCTGGGGGTTGCTCGTTCCTGTTCCAACATGACTGCGCACCAGTACACAAAAAAGGTAAATAAAGACATGGATGAGCAAGTTTGGGATGGAGGGCCTTGACTGGCCTGCACAAAGTCCTGACCTCAACTCAATTGAACAGCTTTGGAAAGAATTTGAGTGAAGACTGCGGGCCAGGCCTTCTTGTCCAACATAAGTGCCTGACCTCACAAATGCGCTTCTGGAAGAATGGTCAAACATTCCCATAGACACTCCTAAACCTTGTGGATAGCCTTCCCAGAAGAGTTGAAACTGTTGGGCTAACTCAATATTGAACCCTACGGAATAAGACTGGGATGCCATTAAAGTTTATGTATGTGTAAAGGTAGGTGTCCCAATACCTTTGTACAGTATATAATATAGGGTAAGCTATTACAGGAACCTGGCCTGTGGAACTGCACCAAATCCTCTGACATTAGACCAGTTGGTGGGCCATCTTAGAATTGGTCATAAGGTAGAATGGCCCTAGCCTAAATTTACAGCATAGCCTACAGAAGAAGGCCCAGAATGGCCCCCAGAACTCAAGTAAGGTGTGGTTTCAGTTTAATCAGGGGCAATTTCATGTAAACTTTAGGGATGGCTTGAAATTCCCTCTAGTTTTTTTATGTTTTCCAGTGTGCCCTCCTCCAGCAATGACAGGTCCATTCACTACCCTGCCACTTAAGATCCCTTTCACCCTGGAGTGTTTTTCAGGTGCTATAGCTTTAAAAATAGCGCCTGCAAAACACCCTAAAACAGCTGCTCCATTCACTCCAGTGTGAAAGCCTGAGGGCTTTTAGAACTTTCACACTGAGCCTCCACTGGCATCAGCGGTAAAGCGGTGCTATTTTTAGCACCGCTTTACTGACGTTTTAGCATCGCTATTCGGCCGCCAGCGGGGGGGTGCTTTTAACCCCCCCCCACTAGCAGCCGAAAAGGGGTTAAATCCGCCTGCAAAACGCCGCCGGGGGAGCAGCGGTGGAGGATCAGTGAGTTCCAAAGAACCTGCTGGCAGGACTTTTTCTGCCGCCCTGCCATCGCACCGCCCCAGTGTGAAAGCCCTTGGACTTTCACACTGGAGAGAATGGAGCAGCTGTATTAGGGCATTTTGCAGGCGCTATTTTTAATGCTATAGAGCCTGCAAAACGCTCCAGTGTGAAAGCAGATTTAACCACTTTTCGGCCGCTAGCGGAGGGTTAAAAAAGCCCCCCTAGCGGCCCGAAATAGCCCCACTAAAACAACGTTAAAGCGCCGCTAAAAATACCGCTGGAGCCGGTGGCGACTCAGTGTGAAAGGGGTGTCACCATCTTCTCCTGGTCTTCCTCCAGGTCTGGAATTTTCTGTCATTAGTTATTGGTTGGCCATGGATGATGCTGCATACAGCAATTACACCATCCAGGCTCTTGCTCCCATTGTTGGCTACTAGGGATGAGCTCCGGCGTGTTCGCATACACCACATGCAGAGCCCACCAGGAAGTCGGCGCAGCGCTAATCACAGGCAGTGAGACATTGCCCGATCTCTGCAGCCACGCATCGGGGCAATGTCTCACTGCCTGTGATTGGCACAGCGCTGTGCCGACTTCCTGGCGGGCTCTGCACGTGGCGCATGCAAAGACGCCGGAGCTCATCCTTATTGGCTACATGGAACGGACTGAAATTGCACATGTGCTGCAGAAAATGTACAAAAAAATTGTTAACAGGAAAGGAGAGCACGTTTGTGGCCGAAGATACATAAAGAGTCTCTTCTGCCACAAAAAGCTACCTGATAGCAATTATAAGTTGAGTTTGACTTTAATAAAATAAGGCAATACTAAAAAGTTGATTTCTAATTGGCTGTCATTGGGTGTCTCAACATTGCAACGTTGCACATTGCTCTGTGGTAAACAAACGCTACCATGTTAACTCAACAGATACATACATCCCCCATTCATTTCTAAAGAACGCTAATGTTATTACAGATCCAAGATTTCATTAATTACCAGACAATCAATAAAGTGATTACTGGGATAAACCAACCAGCACCAATACTGTATAATGTCTGCCCATAGAGCAAACCTGTGCTTTTGCTTCAATGCACCTTTCCTTAGTTCCCCTCCCCCTCACCAGAAAATACCCAGAATCCAGACGCTTGGCTCTCACTCATCTACCTCTCATGTGACCAACGCAGAGCTTTCTTCCTTTGCTTCTCGTGACTGAAGTGTGAAGGAAAGCTGTGTATATACAGTTGTGCTCATTAGTTTACATACCCTGGCAGAATTTATGATTTCTTGGCCATTTTTCAGAGAATATAAATGATAGCACAAAAACTTTTCTTTCACTCGTGGTTAGTGTTTGGCTGAAGCCATTTATTATCAATCATCTGTGTTTACTCTTTTTAAATCATAATGACAACAGAAACAACCCAAATGACCCTGATCAAAAGTTACATACCCTTGTGATTTTGGCCTGATAACATGCACACAAGTTGACACAAAGAGGTTTGAATGGCTATTAAAGGTAACCATCCTCACTAGGGATGAGCTTCGAGTTCGAGACGAACTCATGTTCGACTCGAACATTGCCTGTTCGCCTGTTCAGCGAACAGTGAACAATTTGGGCTGTTCGCAGCAAATTCGAAAAGCCGGTGTTTTGCCGTATAGTGTCCGGCCATGAAATAGTGTCCGCCCCGTACTGCGCATGTGCAGTACGGAGCAGACGAAGCTTCGGAAAATTTCCGAAGCTGAATGGCGCCTGCGCCGTGAGTGGAGGTGGTAGCCCCACCATCCAAGCGGACATAGGGTTGTGAGTATTAAAGGGCCCCTCGCGGGCGAGCTTCGCTCGCCACGCTTCGGGCTCGGCCTCGCTGCGCTCGCCTCTTTTTTATTCCAACTCTATGTCCACTTGGATAGTGGGGATAGAACCTGGACTCACGGCGCAGGTGCCGTTCATCCTCGGCAATTTTCGGAATCTGTGTTGCTGTGTACTACGCATGCGCAGTACACAGCGGACACTATCCGATGGAGGACATTATTAGACAAGACACCGGAACACCCTATACAAGTCTATGGGAGAAATCTAAAGTGCTCACTTTAAAGGGTAATATGCAAGTTACTGTCCTAAAAAGTGTTTGGGGACCTGGGTCCTGCCCCAGGGGACATGGATCAATGCAAAAAAAAGTTTTAAAAACTGCCTTTTTTTCAGGAGCAGTGATTTTAATAATGATTAAAGTGAAACAATAAAAGTGTAATATTCCTTTAAATTTCTTAGCTGGGGGGTATCTATAGTATGCCTGTGAAGGGGCGCATGTTTCCCGTGCTTAGAACTGTCCCTGCACAAAGTGTCATTTGTGCAGGAAAAAAAGTCTTTTAAAATCACTTGCGGCTAAATTGTCGGCTCCCCGTAATACAGAGAACATTCAATGAGTGTTCTCTGTATTAGCCGACAATTCATTCATTCATTAATTTAAAAAAAAAAAAAAAAAGCGTGGGGGTTCCCCTAAATTCAATTACCAGACCCTTCAGGTCTGACATGGATATTAAGGGGAACCCCGTGTCAAATTTTAAAAAAAATTGACGTGGGGGTCCCCCTAAATATCCATACCAGACCCTTCAGGTTTGGTATGGATATTAAGGGGAACCCCGCATCAAATTTTAAAAAAAATTGACGTCCCTTGACACCTGTCTGGCATCCAATCCAACAAGAATCGCTGAAAACAGACATGGCGATATGTTCACCATCCGTCCAGTGGGTCAGCTGGGATTACAATCAGATGGAAATGGACATGCAGTCCATTTCCATCCAACCGCCCAATAGAGGAGAGCGAGCTCCATCCTTGTTCGCTCTGCATAGCGGAGCAGACAGGATCTGTCATCCGCCTGCTCAGTGGAGATCAGCAGAGAGATCTCCCGCTGAGCAGGCAAACTCCGCTCAGACAGATCCGCCCCCTTTGTAAGGGGCCTAAGAAATACATGTAAGCAAACATTTTAAAAGGTATTAACACGTGGACAGTTTTAGTAGGGCAGTGGACGCATCAGTAGGGTACAGGTTGGTGTCAGTAGGATAGTAGTTGGTGTCAGTCAGTAAAGCAGTGGACGTTGTCAGTAGGGCAGAGGACGATGTCCGTAGTCTTTTATTTATTTTTACTATTTATTTATTTTTTAGAATATTGTTTTTTATTATTTTTTTCTATTTTTTTTTAGGGGTCCTGGTGGGGGCTTTGGTGACATACAGGTATCGGGGGTCTAAACAGATCACTGATGTCTCACTTTTGAGGCAGAGAAATGGACTGAGGACAGAGATTCCCCAGTCCCCTTCTCTGCAGTCTCAGCTGCACTGGACAATGAATAAATGGGAAGTATTCTGACAGCGGAATTTTTCTTTTTTTTTCTGTTCAACCCGATGGTTATACGATAAAAAAATACTAATGTACGGGCTGCCTTATGCCGCGTACACACAATCAGATTATCCAGCGGACTTAGTCTGGCAGACAAACTGCCGTAAAGTCCGCCGGACTGTCCGAACGAGCGGACCTGCCCACACATGGGACTTTTTTGGTGTACTTTTGAAATGAACGGACTTGCCCACACACACGGAGGAAAGTCCGTTCATTTTGAGCGCGGCTCCAGGTAGCCGGGACCAGCGAAGGAAGCGTCGCTGGCACCATCACCTGGTATGGACTTAAAGGGGAAGCCCTACGCCGAAAAAACAGCGTGGGGGTCCCCCCCAGGTTCATATCAGACCCTTATCCGAGCACGCAACCCAGCCGGTCAGGAAAGGGGGTGGGGACGAGCGAGTGACCCCCCCCCCGAGCCGTACCAGGCCGCGTGCCCTCAACATGGGGGGGTTCTTTGGGGAATGGGGGGATGCTTCCTTCGCTGGTCCCGGCTCAAAATGAACTGACTTTTCTCCGTGTGGGAAAAGTCTGTTCATTTGAAAAGTACAGCGGACTAGCACACACACGGCCATATATTTTGGTACAAAACTACTTTCTTAGTCCGCCGGACTTTTGGGTAAAAAAAGTCCGCCGGAGCCCACACACGGGGGGGGATTGTCTTTTCCACCGGATTGTTTGATCGTGAGTACGCGGCATAACCGGCCAGATCACTGGGTGAGAATAAAAAAAAAAAAAAAAAAAAAAGCAAACTAAGGAAACTAAAAAAAAAAAGCAAACCAAGCAAACTAATGCAGCCATCACATCTAAAAAACTAATAAGCTGCAATATAACAAAATTTGTGTTCTGGGGTTTAATACCATTTTAAATTGGTTATATCTCCGCCTGTGTTTTATTTCTTACTACACTTGGAAAGAATCTTTGCTATGCACAGTATAAAAAAAAATAAACACAGAATAACAGTAAAACCACAACTAATACAAGGGAATCCTTGTAGCCTAAGCAAAAACAACAACTCCTTAATTCGTTGCAAAAAAAAAGAAAAGAATTTGCAAACATCAGATCTGGGCAAGAACTTTAGATATATATATATAAAATAAAAAAATAAAAAAGAAGGAGGAAAGAAAATAATAAAACGGCATGACTTAAACAAACAAATAAATAAAATAAGCAAATAAATATATAAATAAAAATATCATATAAATAAAATAAAAATTCATATAAATAAAATAAACATATATATATATAATAAATATATTAAATAAAAAAATGTATCTATCTATATGTATATATATATGTATGTATATATATTCTATGCCTAGATTTATCCACCTTTCTTTGGAATTATGTTTTTATGCATGAATGCAAAGAAAATAAAACTTTAGGCATTTAACAAATCTGAACATTATGAGCATCTGTTATAAACAAGGCTCTGAGAAGAAGAAAAAAAGTGGTTGAGAACTTACACAAGCATTTAATCTGCATGCACTCCAGTCTTCCAGTAAAAATGTTCAGCCCTGTGGATACTGAAGTTCTCCAGCTGTGACCGTGAATCACACAACAGCAGAGCTTCATAAAATGGCAGGAGGAACATGAGTTTTATCAGAAAGCTAAATCAGCCATAAAGGCTGTACCAGTGGGAAGGTCATCTCAGGGCTTTGGGCTATAAAGTACTGCCAAGCTTTGTGTGGAGCTTCGCATAACCCAATATGCATGGATTAATACATCCCCCTCGTTTGTGAGCCATCAATGCTCCCAGTAGACGCACACTTCATTAAATCTCTCCGCTCTCTAGTCCTTCATATTTATAGTGTTTTCAGTAGCGCACAATACGATACCCACAGAATTGAGATAACTCCTACTTCGGGTTGTTCACGGCCTGAATTATTTTAGATTTTTTAGATGAAGATACATAGTCTGGTTGGAAAAAGACAAAGTCCATCTAGTTCAACCAATAAAAAGGGGAAAACAAAACAATTTTATTTTTTTTACGGTCCTATATATACAATCCTATACCCATAGTTGATCCAGAGGAAAAAATACCCCAGCAAAGCATTATCCAATTTGCACCAGCAGGGGGAAAAAAAATCATTCCTGATCCCCCATGAGGCAATCGGATATTCCCTAGATAAAGTTTACTTATAAATGTCAGTATCCAGTTATATTATGTACATTTAGGAAAGAATCCAGGCCTTTTACTGAGCTGATGTCAGGGCTGGGCTCTTTTCTGCACTCAGGCTGCTAAGCTGTCAGATAATTGTCAGCACTCATTGATTCCTCTGCGGCTCGCCTGGTTATCATTATCTGCCTGTCAGTCCTGCCCCTTCTGGCTATTAAAACTGCCTTGTTCATTCCTTTCCTGCCTTCGCCTGGTCAACATATCTGGAGTTTCTCTGCTGTGTTCCTGTGAAAGACTTTGCCCGGCTGACATCCCTTCTGGTTCCTGATCCTGTTCTTCTGCCTCCGACTACGCTGATCTCTGGTTTCCAGATTACTGGCTTGTCTGACTAATCGCTTTGGCTTCTGATCCATGGCTTATGTTTTCACTACTTTTACTGATCTGTACCATTTTTACCATTAAATTAAAAGGTGTGATTTTTACTGCATTTCTGTCTCAGTCTGATTCACGGTTCCTGACAGCTGGTCAGAATCACCTCTGGAGGGAGTCTATTCCACATTTTCACAGCTCTTACTGTGAAGAAGCCTTTCCGTATTTGGAGATTAACTCTCTTTTCCTCTAGATGTAAAGAGTGTCCTCTTGTCCTCTGTGATAACCTGAAAGTGGATAACTCAACACCAAGTTCATTATACGGACCACTTATGTATTTATACATGTTGATCATATCCCCCCTTAATCTCCTCTTCTCAAGAGAGAATACAATCAGTTACTCTAATCCAGTCTTTCTCAAACCTTTCAACACAAAGGAACCCTTGAAATAACTTTCCAGTCTCGGGGAACCCCTGCTAAAAAATTACTATATCTACAACTCATGGTACATTAGTGTGGTGGTCAGTGGGAAGAATGTTCCTTGCACTTGTGGTCATTGGGAGGAATTCCCCCCCTTATAGATAGCTAAAAAGATCAACGTATCACTGGAAACTTATTTGAGAGGCAGAAATTGTCATTGCTCAAGGAACCCCTAGCAACCCCTGGAGGAATCCTGGTTGAGAAGCCTTGCTCTAATCTATCTTCACACAGTGGCTGCGTTTAATAGGCACAGTGGCTGCCATTGATGGGCACAGTGGCTGTGTTTGATGGGCACAGTGGCTGTGTTTGATGGGCACAGTGGCTGCAATTGATGGGCACAGTGGCTGCAATTGATGGACACAGTTGCTGCGTTTGATGGTACAGTCGCTGCGTTTAATGGGCACAGTGGCTCCAATTGAAGTTTTTTTTTCCAGAATTTTTCAGTTTGTTTGCACCACCCCTGTTGAAGACCACTCGTGTCGAAACGAGTAGGCCTGCTTATTTGAGATTCCCGCATTGCTTTTTAAAAAAATTTATGCCATTACTTTGTTGGACTATTGTACCCTTTTTTATGTCTCCTTGATTGTGAGAAAATATCCCAATAAAGCATTATTGGTTGATCTGCACTTTTTTCCTATTTTTATTATATTCCATCACCCGTGATTACTGACGAGTTGGATTTCAATGTCCTGGACGAGTCTAAAGACCATCTCCGGCCACGAGTCCACAGTCCTATGGTGTATCCTCTTGATCAGGATATTGTTGCCATACCAACGGGAGAAACACATGCATATTTGACTCACTGCCATATGGTATGTGCGTCCACCACTGTCGGTAAGAGTACCTCATTGAGTGTTTACAGTACCAGTGTTCCCCTTGTTACAAGCAACATATCCCTTTGTAGTTACCATCTCTGCGACATTATTGCTGATTCTTATCTGCATTTAAGCTTTCCAGTCAGATTCTCATCAACCAGTGTCACACTGGCCACTGGACTCCATTTTGTACACTGTACACTATTGTTGTTCTTAGACTTATATTTATTATTGCACATGTTATGCCTCAGCGCTACACATATATTTGTTATTTTTCGTATGACTTTGTTTGAGTGTTAGCTGCTACAGAAAGTTATTTTCGTTATTATTTTTTCTTCGAGTTTAGTGCAGTGTTATCCCCCTTTTTTTCCCCGTTTTATTGACCTGAGCCCTGGAACTTGACCCGGCGGGCACGCGCTGTCTCTCTGCCTCGGCTCTTGATTGGATAGATTGAAAGAAACGCAGCCATTGGCTCCCGCTGCTATCAATCAAATCTAATGATGCGGGCGCCGGGGGGCGGGGCCGAGTCATACATGCGGGACAGCGCTTCTCCTAGGGAGTTATCTGATGTGGGGAGGAGCCGCAAGAGCCACTGGGGGACCCCAGAAGAGGAGGCTCGGGGTCACACTGTGCAAAACGAGCTGCACTGTGGAGGTAAGTATGATATGTTTGTTAATTAAAAAAAAAAACCCTTATGCCGCGTACACACGGTCAGATTTTCCGATGGAAAATGTTTGATGGGAGCTTTTTGGCGGAAATTCTGACCGTATGTAGGCTCCATCAGACATTTTCCATCGGAATTTCCGACACACAAAATTTGAGATCTGGATCTCAAATTTTCCCACAACAAAATCCGTTGTTGGAAATTCGGATTGTGTGTACACAATTCCGACACATAAAATTCTACGCATGCACGGAATCAAGCAGAAGAGCTGCACTGGCTATTGAACTTCAATTTTCTCGGCTCGTCATACGTCACCGCGTTCTTGACGTTTGGAATTTCCAACAACATTGTGTGAACGTGTGTATGCAAGAAAAGCTTGAGCCAACATCTGTCGGAAAAAATCCCATGGATTTTGTTGTTGGAATGTCCGATCGTGTGTACGCGGCATTACAGTCACAGGACTGTAGTGTTCAAACTAGTGGCTTTTCAGCAGGCAGCCAATTGCTTTGTATTCACCTTCAGAGTATCCTTTTTGTCCATGGGAAATGTTCAGGACTGTTTGATGCCATGGGAAACAAAGTTGTTAAGACACGGAATGCTGGGCCAGTGTGACATTCCATAGACACAAGCTGCCAACCGCTGGAAATGATGGCAGGAAACAAAATCTGAGTTTTTCTTTCCTATGTGTTGGACACTAAAACTCCTGTAACAAGTATAAACCAAGCCAAGTAGCTGTCAAATTCAACATTCATTTATGTCAGTACCAAACAAGGAATAAATGACTCTGTCATATGAAAATGACATGGCTGACAACCATTTCATGGTAATCGCATGCCTCATTTGCTATTTTACAAGAATAAGTCTGTACATTTATAACATGGCACTCATGTGAAGGAAGAGAAGGCTCAGCTTTCAGTTAGGCCTCAAGCATATGACCGTACACTGCTGGCAGCAAGATCCTGTGCAAAAAGTGTCTTCAGTACTGTACCTCAACTCATACGAACATACATGCACTTGTGTCTGTACTAGTTGAGATTTGCACTGTAAGGTCATTCTGCAGTGCCATCACTGCCTACACATTGCTGGTGATCACCACCCCCTAGGGTTGCCACATCATCCCTTTAATCCAGGACACATGTAGCGCCGGCTCCTGAAGAACACGCGCTATGTTTTTTTTGAAAGTTAAGGTTACACCTGAACTGCAGTTTGGTTTGGGTACAATTGTTCTAAATTTGGACCTCAGCACCAGTCTGACTGGACTATGGGATGTTCAGCCTGGCCACAAGGGGCACTGTCTCTTCTGGCAGGCATGGAACCACACTTTGGTTGGGTGCTTTAAGGTTATTCTCTCTCACTCTTGCTGTGCTTTCTGGGAGAGGGTACTTAAGATGCGGCTGTCACGTGGTTCGGGGTTCCAGACCAGAAGTATGTTCTGACTCCATGGTCCTGGTCCTCTTGACCAGCCCCCAGGAAGGCTATGGCCTGGGGTGCAGATCCACCCGACTTATTGTCTCGGGGCTGGCTAGCCCGAGGCAAGGAAACGAAAGAAGGATTCTGAGGTGGTCCGGTGCCATCATTGGAGAGGCCCAGTAACTTCGTAGCTATCCAGGGGAGTACTCTTCAGAAGAAGGCCATGTAAGGGTTGGTTTCTTAGCAAGAGCCTGGTGGGGCTGAAGTACCTAAGTGAATCCAGTCTTGTGGGTATCGCCAAGCTGGCTGAAAGATCCAGGTATCACACGAGTGTTCCACAAGTTTTAGTTTCCTGTATGTTCTACAACAACGTCTGTGGCAGAGACTTGTTCCTGAGTAAAGCACCTTGTTGGCTGCTAGGCCTTGTGAGAGAGGGACTGTCCAACTTGAGTGAACATCCAGTTGTGAATGGCTATTCTCTGGATTTAGTCAAAGTAAGAAAGTCCTTTGTTATTGACTTTGACACTAAGCCCTTGTACACACGGTCGGACATTCCGACAACAAAATCCATCAGATTTTGTCCGACAGATTTTGTCCGAAACTGTTGCATACACACAGTCAGACAAAGTTGTCAGAAAATCCGATCGTACTTAACGTGATGACGTTATTTCGTTAGGACGGGACTATGTTCAGGCTAGTAGCCAATAGCTTTGGTCTAGGAATTTGATCTGAGCATGTGTGGCACTTTGTCCGATCGGAATTCTCTACACATGATCGGACAAAGTCCCATCGGATCATGTTGTCGGAAAATTTTATAGCCCAGCTGGAAAACTTGGTCCGTTGTATATTCTGACGGAAACAGTCCGATGGAGCCCACACACCGTCAGATTATCCGACAACATGGTCCTATCGGACATTTTCCATTGGAATGTCCGACCGTGTGTACAAGGGCTAAGAGTACCTGAACTTCCTTCCTAACCCTCTGATCCTATTTTAAGAGACTGTTCGTTGTCTACGTTTTTGCAAATAAAAAATCTTTATGCGGATCTGTCGTCAGTCTCTAAAGTTACTGGGCCATCTACCATGGGACATGGGACAAGGTAACAGTAAGTCCAATTAAACCAGCAGCTCCTTCGGGAGTTAGTGCTACACACATATGAATTACATGGGTTCTGAGGCTGATTAAATGCAGATAAGGCACCAAGTGAGTTTAATTACCACCTTAATCAGCCAGAGAACCTGTGTAATTAATGTGTGTCCTGGATTAAAGGGATGATGTGGCAACCCTACCACCCCCTGATGCCCCGTCTACACTTGGGCGTAGCAGAAACATGAGCAGAAAGCGTTTCTGCCCCCGTTTCTACTAATGCACTACGCATTTGCGCTGCCATTATTTTCATTAAATGCGAGCAGCAGTAATGTGTTTTGTCGTGCGTTTTCCCACTCAACAAAACATGTGAAAAATGCACAAAAAATGCTTGGCTCGTGCCCTTAATTTGGCACATGAGTTTCCTTAATGCGTTTTTGAAACAAAGGGGGACTATTTAAATGAATGGTGCCTCTCCAAAAACATGCTAGAAACAGCAAAAAAGCAAGAACGCCACACGGTTGCTTGTGAGCCACTTAAAGAGGAACTGCAGTCTGCTCACATAATTTGTAATAAAAACATCATTGTTTGCCATTCTGAAGCTTCCCTCCAACTACTTTGCATATTATTTTATATATACCGTGATTCTGTACTTGCCAAATATGCTACAGAAATCTCCCTCCACTGAGACTGGTCACAATCATTTTAACTGTGGGTAGCTGAAGCTGCTGCCTGTTCACTTCCTGGATTTACACAGACACACAGAGGCACACCTCCAGCTCTGCAGCTCTCAATGGCCCTCTTATAACTCACCCCCTCCCTTCCTGGCAAACTCTCAGGAGAGTGAGAGACCTGTGTATGATGTCATAAGCCTAGGCTAATGACCAAACAAGAAACAGGAAGTGGGCTGTATAAGGTATTTACTGGCAGAAAAAAAAAATGTTTTACTATCCAAAGTTAAAACAACAAGAGCAGAAGATTTAATAGATGCAAAGTTGCAAAAATGACTGAAGTTCCACTTTATTCCCCCTTCCCTCTTCCAAACTGCTAGACTGCTTCCGCATCTCCTCATCTCTTCAGTACAGAGTCTGGAGCTGCAGCCTGCTATTCAGGGGAACAGAGAGAGTGGAAACTGTCAGCTTGTGTTGTAAATGATTGCAGCTGGAGAAAAGGTCTTTCATTCACTAAAACACAAGCTGACAAGAGCACAAGCCAGGCACTACACTTGGCTGTCTTGGAGAAGTGTAGTAGCTGTGGTGTGTAGATCCCTACACGTGCTTGGCTCATGCCCAAAATTTGGTACATGAGTTTCTTTAGCGCGTTTTTGGAGCAAAGGGAAGCCTATTCAATTGAATTGTGCCACTCCAAAAACATGCTAAAAAAATGCACAAATAAGCCCCAAATACGCAACACAATAGCATCGCTTAGGAATGAATGGGGCCTGAATGAGTCAGGCGCAGAATAACCTTGGCCTTTGGTCATTCAGAATTGACTGAATCCTTTTTTTAAGCAAAGCTCCTCATAACCTCCATTCTATTCCACAAAATGGCCAGCTGAACATCGCCACCTACAGTGGGGAAGGACAAACTGCACATGCCTACACACGCAGTTGCTGTGTGAACTGAGTTGAATAGATGAGTTTAAGTTGTTGCCGATCAGCTGTCGTTGTTATACAGCATCAGGTTGGTACAGCTGCGCAAACCGCCATGGCTGTGCGCCAGACTCTTTAAGAGCTGTGGGCGGGGCACGTGACCCTGGAACCGATGCGCGTGGCCAGCGTCGGCGATGTTCGCCGGCCACCTGCGATCTCTCCACAGAGAGCCAGAACGGGGTTCTGTCAGTGTAAACAAACAGATCCCCCTTCTGACATAGTTATATAGTAGGTCAGGTTGAAAAAAGACACAAGTCCATCAAGTCCAACCTATGTGTGTGATTATATGTCAGTATTACATTGTATATCCCTGTATGTTGTGGTCGTTCAGGTGTTTATCTAATAGTTTCTTGAAACTATCAATGCCCCTCGCTGAGACCACCGTCTGTGGAAGGGAATTCCACATCCTTGCCACTCTTACAGTAAAGAACCCTCTACATAGTTTAAGGTTAAACCTCTTTTCTTCTAATTTTAATGAGTGGCAACAAGTCTTGTTAAACTCCCTTTTGCGAAAAAGTTTTATCCCTATTGTGGGGTCACCAGTACGGTATTTGTATATTGAAATCATATCCCCTCTCAAGCATCTCTTCTCCAGAAAGAATAAGTTTGGTGCTCGCAACCTTTCCTCATAACTAATATGCTCCAGACCCTTTATTAGCTTTGTTGCCCTTCTTTGTACTCGCTCCATTTCCAGGACATCGTTCCTGAGGACTGGTGCCCAGAACTGCACAGCATACTCCAGGTGCGGCCGGACCAGAGTCTTGTAGAGTGGGAGAATTATCGTTTTATCTCTGGAGTTGATCCCCTTTTTAGTGCCAATATTCTGTTTGCTTTGTTAGCAGAAGCTTGGCATTGCATGCCATTGCTGAGCCTATCATCTACTAGGACCCCCAGGTCCTTTTCCATCCTAGATCCCCCCAGAGGTTCTCCCCCCAGTGTATAGATTGCATTCCTATTTTTGTCACCCAAATGCATTATTTTACATTTTTCTACATTGAACCTCATTTGCAGGGGTCAAGTCCTGGGGAAAAAAGTGTGTGAACTCCCACCCAAGATCCACTCCCCCACCAAAAAAAATAAATTTACACTCATATGCACGAACACTTCAAAAGTGATATTTTTCATCTAATTTTCGTATTGTGTGTATGAAGCTTAAGGGCCGGTTCACACTGCAGGCGAGGCGAGGCGACTCCGACTTGCCTCGCCGCGACCTGCCGCGGCCTCAGCGGCGACTTGCAAATGACTTCTGTATAGAAGTCAATGCAAGTCGCCCCGAGGTCGCCCAAAAGTAGTACAGGAACCTTTTTTCTGAGTCGGAGCGACTCGAGTCGCTCCTCTCAGAACGGTTCCATTGTACAGAACGGGGGCGACTTGCGAGAGTGAGGCGAGGCGAGTCGTGTCGCCTCGCATCGCCCGCTGTGTGAACCGGCTCTAACTGTTAGTACATTAAAAAAAAACAATCCTCAATAAACATAAATACGGTAATTCTCTGAATAATCAGCATTCATTCTATTGTGCTTCCATGCAAATGTGAACATCATGTTCTGATCTTTATTGGGGAATGTTATTTTGTATATAGAGTGTTTATGTGGTGAGTTTACACTTTTCATTGAACAGAGTTTGGATAACACGGGGTTAAACGGTAAGGTCATCAATGAACTGCACATTATCTGGACAGAATGCTTGGGGAGATAGTGATGTGTTCCTACTTAGGAGATATATGTTATCTTGGGGGGGCTGCAAACTCTGCAGGGCTCCAACACACACTCGCTGCTATTCCAACCCTTCACATATTTCCACATAAACTTCCCTCCTGGCATTAAACTTTGCCAGGTATTGTGCTCAGCTTACCACCCCAAACTGATGTTCCTCCCTCAGCTCACCTCTCTCCCTGCATGTCCTGTGAACAGAATAGCTGTGCTCCTCCTCTGGGTTCTCTCATCATATGGCACTGAAGATAGAGGAGGGGGGGATTCAGCGGGACACGCAGAGCAAGTATGCAGGAGACTGGTGGGGGGGGGAGGGGGGAGAAGAGGAGACAGAAAATCAGGAGGGGACGGCAGGGAGGAGCGCATCATGAGAGGTCTGACTAAATACAATCTCTTAGCAGCAGGGACCTGATCTACCCGTCAGCTAGCTGTGATTGACAGGTAGATCGAAGAGTAAGCTGTCATGGGGCCCCCTACTGGCATTGCCTGAATGGTCAGTCCACCCCTGGTGTGCGGCACTTACTATTGGGAGCTGTGTTGGCGGCTGCTGGTGTAGCTGTTCCTGTTGTGGAAAAAGTACAGGAACTCCGTTCCCATGCGTTCCCACAGGACTTGAGCCCTGCTCATTTGCCATGTAGTTGCCCACCTCATTAATTTGTTCAGATATTTTTTCAAGGTTTCCACATCCTGCGGAGAAGTTATTGCCCTGCTTAGCTTAGTATTGTCCGCAAATACAGAGATTGAACTGTTTACCCCATCCTCCAGGTGGTTTATGAACAAATTAAATAGGATTGGTCCCAGCACAGAACCCCTTCCCTGCCAGTGACATTTATACAGTATTCAGTGCATTTTTATAGCACTGATCGCTGTATAAATGTCTATGGTTCCAAAAAAGTGTCAAAAGTGTCCTATCTGTCCCCCGCAATGTTGCAGTCCCACAAAAAATCTCAGATCAACGCCTTTACTAGTAAAAAAATTAAAATAACAATACAAATGCTATAAATCTATAGCCTATTTTGAAGGAGCTATAACTTTTGTGCAAATCAATCAATATATATGCTTATTGCGATTTTTTACCAAAAATATGTACAAAAATAAATATTGACCTAAAGCGATGAAGAAATTATTTATTTATTTATTTTTTGGGGGGAGGATATTTATTATAGCAAAAAATTTAAAATAAAATAAATAAAAATAATATATTAATATTTAAAATAATATATTTTATTTAAAATAATAATAAAATAATATACTACAAGTGCAAACTACAAGTGCAAAGTGCATTTGAAATAGCACTGAAAGTGCACTTGGAAGTGCAGTCACTGTAGATCCGAGGGGGACATACAAGGAAAATAAAAAACAGTATTTTAGCTTGCACATGATTGGATAATAAAATCAGCAGAGCTTCCCCTAAGGCCTCATGCACACGGACGTTTTTACAGCCACTTTTTTGAGCTTTTTTTGCAGCTTAAAAACGGCTGTCCATGTTAGTCTATGGCTTCATGCCCACCTAGGCGTTTTTGAGCTGCAAATGGCATAGGCGTTTTTAAGCTGTACAAAAAACCCAGGACCAGTGCGTTCCGTGGCGTGGAGCTAGAGCTGTAAAAACGCGAATCGCGCATAAACTCGCAAAAACGCGCATAAACGCGCATAAACGCGCAACATATTTTCTTTGTTTTCTGAGTGCTATAGCCAAGAGATGTGTTTCTTAAAAAACGCTGCTTAACGCTAACGCTAAAAAACATGCAAAAACGCGCAAAAACGCCAATGCAAAACATGGTAAAAATCACGTTTTTAACAACGATTTTTCCAGGCATCGGAGCTAGCTTTGCAGCCAGTTTTTTAAAACGTCCGTGTGCATGAGCACTCATTTCAGATCTACCCCCTCAGATTTAGCCTTTCAATTATTATTATTATTATTATTATTATTATACAGGATTTATATAGTGCCAACAGTTTGCGCAGCGCTTTACAATATGAGGGCAGACAGTACACTTACAATACAAATCAATACAGGAGGGATCAGAGGGCCCTGCTTGTTAAAGCTTACAATCTTGCACTTGTAGTGCAAAGTGGATTTGCCTTTCGTAAATAACCCCCATTGTTTCTGTGTTTTTTTTTCAAAATTGACGGTCTTTTTTTGTTTATAGCGCAAAAAAAAAAAAAAAACGTAGAGGTGATCAAATAGCACCAAAATAAATCTCTATTTGTGGGGAAAAAAGGATGTCAATTTTGTTTGTGTACAGAGTTGCACGACCGCCAAATTGCAGTGCCCCATCGCAAAAAATGGCCTGGTCATTAAGGGGGTAAATCCTTCCGGGGGGCTGAAGTGCTAAGCGGCGCTTGTCAACCTCTGAAGCCCAAGTTAAAAATCCCATGGCCACGAAATCAAAGTGTGAAAAAATGGGGCTTTAATGGTGGATACAGACAGCAGTAAAAACAGGATAGTAAAATGTTTTGGCCAGAGTTCTACTTTAACTCTTAACTGTCGTTTTTTGAACGGTCACATTTGTACAACATGCATAGCAAACAAAGAAGAAGCGCGCGCTTTGCATGGGCAACTCGTTGTGATCCGGTCAGATCGCGGCATGAATATTTTACAAACAAGATGCAGACACAATAGAACACAACAGCCTATACAGATCTGCTGCGCACCGTGACTGTCACATGACCTTTGGAGTGAATAACGGGAGTGGCGCTTACACAGCAGAATTCTCTTTTTACATTTGTCCAGGGACCTTTGTGTGATGGATTCCAATTAACATATCCAATACAATACAACTCTGCAAAAACAAGCCAACATAAAACATCTCAGCCAGAAGCCGCATTATTAAAGTCGTCTGTTACAATTAAAAAAGATCTATTATTTCTCTTTTTATTTCGCACAGTTTTTTTTTTTTTTTTTGTACAGATCTCTTGGGCTAAAGGCAATTATCTATTGCATGGCAAATGTACAAATAAACAAATCAATAATGCAGCAAAGATAATCTGAGCACAGCCTGGTAAGGCCTCATTCACACTGGCGGTGATACACAGGACTTTATTCTAAAGGAGTATAAACGCATGTAATAATTTTAATAATATACAGTGGGGGGTATTAATTAAAAAAAATAAAAATAAAATGTTTGCATAGCTGTTCATCCAGAAAAAATGCTGGTGCATTTGTTTAGTGTGAATGGGCAAAATTAAATGTTCTTCTATTTCCTCAACAGGACAAATGTTATTAATTCATAAAAAATAAAGCAGTGTGGGAACATAATACATTATTGCCACCTAAGATGCTTAAAGAGTAACTGTATTTTCATTGAAAAAAAAAAAAGAATAAAGGAATTAAAAAAATAATATTGTAACATATACAATTGCTACACAAGCAATATTGTAATTTTATTATTAGTAGTAGTATTATTAATAATAAAAATAAATTACCTTTCCTTTTCAATCTGCAGCCTCTGCAATTTTTTATAAATTTCAATATAATATAGTAACCTGCAGGTGTTCTCTGCACCCATTGGTCTACAGAACACCCCAGAAATGTAATTAGCTGTTGTGTGATTGGCTCGCTGATTTTCTCAGAAATCTGCACTAAGATACAAGTCACATTTTAGGCATCCTCTGCAACAGGAATTTCAATTTTGGCAAGAAACTCACTAAGGCCGGGTTCACACTGGTACAACAAACACTCCAAAGCCTCATACACACGATAGGACTTTGTACAAACTTTCCCTTGGATTTTTGTACAAAGGGCGTCGGCCCTGAACTTGTATTGCATACACACAGCAGGACTTTTTCAGCCAACTTTCACCAAATCACTTGGTTTTTCTGCTCTTTACCGCCACCTTTGGTCAACTTCTGTATTGTTGTCTGATCTCTTGCATTGGTTCTGAGCATGCCTGTTTGTACTTTGTACAAAAGTCCTATGGTTTTCTGTACACATGATCAGACTTTGCTCCATCGGACTTTTGTTGCCAGAAAGTTTGTCCATTCGCACAGCCAACAAAAGGCAGATATAAACCAAAAAAGTTTGTCCGATGGAGCGTACACACGGTCGGATGTTGCTCCAAAACAGCTAATTTGCATGTTTGTTGTCAAAAAGTCTGATCGTGTGTATGGGCCTCAACATTGGCAGCTCATGTCGCACGACGTGTGAAAATCAATGTTTCCCTATAAGTGCCGTCTTAGCTAGTCCGACACAAGTCGATCCGACTTTGAAAATGCTCCCTGTACTACTTTGGTCCGACTTTGATCCTACTTCAGCCCATTGACTATCATTGAAGTCGGATCAAAGTCGGATCCTTGTCCTAACCATCCGACTTTGGCATCCGACATTGTGTTATTTTCTGTCCCCTGCTGTAGCCCCTCCCATGGACAGGTTGTACTATCTGAAAAGTCGGATCAAAGTAGTATCCTGTTCATGAAAGTCGGGTGGATGTAGGACTGATGTCGCAGAGCAAAGTAGGATGAAAGTTGTACTGCTGTCCTGTAGTATAGTGTGAACCCAGCCTAAGGGTTTAAAACTTATAAAGGGATGCAGACCCTGCAGCTTTTCTCATGAGAACACAGAGTGTTCACCAGCTGATTATCATGAACCAGACCCTCCCCAGTTTGCAAACCACATGGCGAAACAAACATCTGTTTCTTTACTCAACAAAAAGGTAGGAATCCGCCACACAAATTTGTTAAAATCATTGCCGTGTATATTGATCAACCAGAGGGGATAGTTTCTTTCTCAGCAAAAAATCTGCACTGTCACTGTACTAATGACACTGGCTGGAGAGGGGTTAACATCAGGGGGCGATCAAGGGGTTAAATGTGTGCCTAGCCTGTGCTTACTCTCTCTATGGGTAGGTGCTTTTACCAGGGGAAGTCACGAATCGGTGTTCCTGCTTTACAGGGATATGTGATCCATGGCTTCTGTACTGACAAAACAGCAATCTGCCTTGTTTACATACATAGCAAACAACCTGTGGGTCCTGGCCAACATCGAATGGATCCCCTGATCAGCTGAATCTACTTAGCGTGAGCGAGCTGCCGGAGGCGCGCACTCGTGTCCAATACCCAGGAAGTGCAGGATCACGTATATATACGTGATCCTGCGATCACATATATTTATATATATATATATATATATATATATATATATATATATATATATATATATATATATATATATATATATATATACACACACACACATGATACTGCGCGGCTGCCCTGCAGCAGTAGATGTGCTATAGGGCAATCGGCAAGCGGTTAATCGCAAAATTGTGCGTTTTTGGTTCCATAGACTTCAATGGAGAAGCTGCAGAAAGGCATGTAGTGCGTTTTTTGCCGTGATTTACGTCTTTTAACTTGCCCAACAAAAAAACTGGACAAAAAACGCGGGACAAACGCAAAACGCACCAAAAAAAGTGAGGAAAATGCATGTGCAAAAACGCAAAGTACGACTGTAAAAAGCACTGTAGAATCGGATCAAAAGCCAACTGGTAAGGCGTGCACCAGGCCTTAGTGCCCATCCATAATTATGGAAATGAAAATGACCAGCTGCTCAGACCCGACCAAAAATGACCAACTGTGTGATGAATCGGTCTGCCTGCTGGCTACATAAAGATTTCCCTGTGGATCATTATTATGCAGCCCAACAGTGGACACACCCAGTCACAAAATATACAAATCAATCAGTGTGCAGAGTCCTGCCAACTTCAGTGCGAGTACCTTTCACGCTCATGTGCCGCTGATGTTTTGTACATTTACTGGCGATATTTGCCCAAACTGTGGCCCTCTTTTAATTCCTGCTGCAATTAATTTAGACAAATATACAAATGAGTATAGAAAACTGTTGGTGTTGCCCATAGCAACCATTGAAATCCTTACTTTCATTTTCTAATAGGCTTTAGAAAAATGACTGAACTGAAATGTGTTTGCTGGAGGGCTCAGCAGAGTGTGTTCTGTCCCACCGCCAGCATAAATCAGCTCAATCGTTTCCAGCTGTTGTGTCACCTTCACACCCAGCACTCCAGATGATGTCCCCCCCTCCCTACCCAGCCACAACCTGCGCCAGGCCGGGGCTTTGTTCTTTGTTCTGGAAGGAGAGAGGAGCTGAGAACATATGTCTCTAATGTATGAGAAGAAAAGCATCTGCATTGCTTACAGCAACCAATCACTTCCCTCTATTTACATTGCAAATAAACCTCTCAGACAGGAGAAAAGGCTTCTGGGTATACGCCATATGACACAACAGACCTGTAAAGGAACACTTCGCCGTACTGTGCTTTGTAAAGGGACACTAAACGATATCCTTATTCTCCAAAAATAATCCATAAACATCCAATGCCTAATGGCCCTATGGTTTTTTACTGAATCTTTCTGCCTCCTTGTAAAAGCCCCAAAGCATTCCATTGCTAGGACCCAGGTGGCAGAACCGCCTAGCTACTGTTGCTTTGACGCAGGCTGCTTGGTCTATTCATTGGGAAGCTGCTTGGTCCTCCTATTAGGAAGCTGCTTGGTCCTCCCATTGGGAAGCAGCTTGGGCCTTCCATTGAAAAGCTGCTTGGTTCTTCCATTAGAAAGCCACCTGATTTTTCCATTGGGGAGCTGCTTGGTCCTTTCATTGGAAAGCTTTGTGATCTTTCCATTGGAAAGCCACCTGGTCCTTCCATTGAGGAGCTGCTTGGTCCTTCAATTGGAAAGCCACTTGGTCCTTCCATGGGCAGCTGCTTGGTCCTTCCATTGGAAAGCCACCTGGTTCTTCCATTGAGAAGCATCTTGGTACTTCCTTTGGAAAGCCGACTGGTCTTTCCATTTGAAAGCTGCTTGGTCCTTCCATTGGAAAGCCACCTGGTCCTTCCATTGGGAAGCCGCTTGGTCCTCCCATTGGGGATCCATTGGTCCTCCCATTGGGAAGCCGTTTGCTTGGCCCTTCCTTTGGAAAGCTGCTTGGTCCTTCCTTTGAGAAGCTGCTTGGTCCTTTCTTTGGGAAGCCACTTGATCCTTACATTGGGAAGCTGCTTGGTCCTTCCACTCCGGTGGCCTTTTCAAAGAAGCCACCTAGTGTCCTTCCATTGCTAGGATACAGGCAGCTTCTCAAAGAAACAAGCTAGTATGCTTTGCAGTTAGGATAAAGGCGGCTGTTGCAACCCTCTGTTGCTAGAACACAGACGGCTTTTGAGTCCCTCTGTTTCTAGGATACAGCCCGCTTCTAAAGGAATCTTCCTAGCATTCATCTGTTGCTAGGATGCCCTGGGCTTCTCATGGAAGCTGCCTAGCATCCAGGGGCGGACTGACCATTGGGCCACTCGGGCACTGCCCGAGGGCCCCATGCCACTAGGGGGCCCCCTCAGTGTTGCCAGCCTCAGTAAACCAGGCACAGTATGTAAAAATTTGTGGGTTTTTTTTTTACATCTGTCTCTGAAATGTCCCTTACTGACATCCCTTTGGTATAAAAATCCTGAGATTATAGCTGCCCCACCTCTCCAGTACCTTCTCAGCCAATAGAAACATGTCTGTGTATACTGTGTGATTGTATACTGTGTGTGTGTGTTTGTGTCTACTGTGTGGCCCCATAATCTCTGATTGCCTGAGGGCCCCATAATCTCCTATTGCCCGGGGGCCCCATGAGTTGTC
Source organism: Lithobates pipiens (assembly GCF_037356315.1). Classification (NCBI taxonomy): domain Eukaryota; kingdom Metazoa; phylum Chordata; class Amphibia; order Anura; family Ranidae; genus Lithobates; species Lithobates pipiens. The sequence continues at coordinate 39,912,736 of NW_027507758.1, forward strand.
AGTCCGCCCCTGCTAGCATCCATCATTGCTATAACACAGGCAGCTTCTTCCCCTAGTTTTTACTATTGCCAGGACTAAGGTGGCTTCTTAAAGTGGTTGTAAACCCTTACAAACCACTTTGACCTACAGGTAAGCCTAGATTAAGGCTTACCTGTAGGTCCAAGTAATATCTCCTAAACCTATACGGAGATATTTAGAAAAAAGACAGCCACCGTAGACAGCGGCGCGCAGGCGCACTGGGCAGGCCACAGGTCGCGGCGATATGCTGCTTGTGTCGGCTCCTGTGCGCATGCACGGGAGTGACGTCATCGCGGCTCCAGCGAATCAGAGCAGCAAGACCCAGAAGTCACTCCGGGATACATGGCAGTGGCGAACATGAAGACGGAGGACCGCTTCGGGGGCTTCGTTCTCAGGTAAGTTATTCATAATGAGCTAGTATGCTATGCATACTAGCTCATTATGCCTTTGCCTTGCAGGTTGCATTTTTTTTTTTTTTTAACTGCCTTTACTTCCTCTTTAAGAAAGCCACCTAGCATTCTCCATTGCTGGGACACAGCTAGCGTCATAGGAAAGCCGCCTAGCATCCTTCTGTGGCTAGGACATAAGCAGCTCTTGTAATCTATGTGCATTAGCACAAACTTTAACAAAGCCTATATGGAGGGCATCCGATGTAGATTTTTTTTTTTTATGGCATGCACCATGGACCCAAAGGAAACAATCCATCTGCATTCAGAACCGTAAATTGAGAGTACATTTAGACATGCACCTATACCTGCTGCTCCTCTGAAAAACAATCCATGTTTGAATCGCTTTTTAGAGGCGATTGACACTGAGGAGAAGGTGCCTGGTTTAACCCCATTTTTGCTGAACAAATGCATGTCAACTGCGATTTGTGGGGCATTGGTGCCACTTTCCTGTTCGCTTGAATGGGTTGCATTTGGTTGCCTTGCCACCCACCAATCATGATATGTTAAATGGTTTTTTGGCACAGCTGTCAAGTGAAGCATTGTGACAGCGAAGTGAACGCCATCATTCCCTGCCATTGCAGCTTAAGGAGTTGAGGTTGGAGGGGGGTGATAAAAACTTCCATTTTTAATGCATGCCTAAACTTAGCCCAAATGATATTTTTCACAGCCCTGCTGGCGAGCCCTAAATGAGCACAATAGGCTTATTAATGGATGCTTACAGTGTAATTATTTTGACATTTGCAAGAGAGCCGGCTAAGAGGAAAAAAGACCGGAAATCTGGGGAGAATATAGTTGCCGGTTCCTGGTACAATGACTTGTCCTGTATTATAAGAACTTGTTGAGGGACGGCATAACGCAGTACAGGCATCCTGACGAGAACGCAGCAATAATCGCAGCAATGACTATCAACACATCCCTATGAAGAAAATGACTTCCTGTTATAAAAATACATCATCGCTCCCACCGGCAATCCCCAGACAGAAGCATTTCTGTGCAAGACTGACAGCGAGGACCATAATAATGCTATTTTGTCCTTCAAATGACATCCTTGATAGACGATTACTTCTACGAGATGTTAGATGAAGATGTATCATTCAGAAGTAAATGTCACAATTAGATTGTGTTACTGTATCCCATACCTGATTTGTATCCGGGATTATGAACGAATGTTACAAGTGCAAAAATAAAATATAAGACTAATGCCTTGTACACACGGTCGGACATTCCGACCACAAAATCCGTCAGATTTTTTCCAATGGATTTTGTCCCAAACTTGTGTTGCATACACACGGTCGGAGAAAGTTGTTGGAAAATCCGACTGTTTGGAATGTGGTGACGTTCGTTGCGTACGACGGGACTACGTAGAGGCTAGTAGCCAATAGCTTTGGTCTTGTAATTTGATCTGAGCCTGCGCGGCACTTTGTCTGTCGGAATTCTCTACAAATGAACGGAAAAAGTCAGATCTGATTTTTTTTTGTTGACCCCACCCCCTTACGATGTCATAGTCCCCATGTGACATCAACCCATGTGACCAACCCATGTGACATAAAGCCATGTGACACCGCCCCTTGTCCCTATATAAGTGGCCGCGCAGTGCTTCCCTGGCATTCCGGCCGGAGAGATCGTCGAGGCAACATCTCCTGGAGAAGAAGAAGAAGAAGAAGAACGGAAGGCGGCGGCGGCGGCGACAGAAGACCGGGCCACCGCCTGTAAAAGAGCTATAAGAAGGCGCGGTGGCCCGGCAGAAGAACCGAAGAGGGGGACAAGACCCCCGAAGTTGGGAGAAGAGGCCGGCGGCGAGGAAGAAAGCCGGACTCCTCCGCTAGCAAAAGAGCTACAAGAAGATAGCGGAGGAGTCCGGCGAGAAGACCCCCGAAGACGGAAGACCCCCGGAGCTGTGCAATAAAGTATTTTATCTCGTGTGTTGTGTTTTTTTTTGTACTTTTATTTTACAGGTGAATGGGTAGGGGTACATTGTACCCCATACTCATTCACATAGGGTGGGGGGCCGGTATCCGGGGGCCCCCTTATTAAAGGGGGCTCCCGGATTCCGATAAGCCCCCCGCCCGCAGACCCCGACAACCAACGGCCAGGGTTGTCGGGAAGAGGCCCTTGTCCTCATCAACATGGGGACAAGGTGCTTTGGGGTGGGGGGGCCGTGCGGCCCCCCCTTCCCCAAGGCACCCCCCCATGTTGAGGGCACGCGGCCTGGTATGGTTTAGGAGGGGGGCGCTCGCTCGCCGTGGACTTGGGGGGGACCCCCACACCGATTTTTTTCGGCATTGGGATTCCCCTTTAAGTCCATACCAGGTGGCGGGGCCAGCGACGTCTCCTTCGCGGGCCCCGCCTACCTGGATACCCGCTCGAAATGAGCGGACTTTTCTCCGGGCGGGAAAAGTCCGCTCATTTCAAAAGTACGGCGGACTGGCATACACACGGGCGGATTGTCCGCCGAAATGCGAGTATGACGGACAGTATTTCGAAAAATCCGAAATTCTTAGTACGCCGGACTGCACGCTGAAAAAGTCCGCTGAAGCCCACACACGAGCGGACTGTCCGCTGAAATGTGTTTCGGCGGACTAAGTAGGCCATACAGTCCGCCCGTTTGTACGCGGCATAAGGTGTCCTTTTATGAAGCAGTGAAATCTATTCACTGCTTCATTCTCCGGCATTCACAGAGGAGATCTTTCTCCTCTGTATGCCAGTTTATAAAGTGGAGTAGATCGCTTCACCCTTGGAGAAGTGAAGCGATCTACAAACACTTCTAACACTGGAGAACGGCCCCTAATACTGGAATCTCGTCAGACTTTACTAGTACTAGAAATTCACCGATACACAGAGATGTCAATTTATTAAGCAGTGATAAATGATCACAGCTCAATACACTGACACATGGTGTGATTAATGTTAGTAAAATAAAGCGTCCCCCTACATAATATATACATGTATACACACACAGACATTATATATACATGTATATACACACACATTATATATATATATATATATATACATATACAAATTATATATATATATGTATATATATGTATACACATAAATATGACAGGGGGACATGGTTACAGTGTTGGGGGGTCTGAACGAGGCATAAGGAAGTTAATTATCTTCCTCTTTCCTCCTCAGATCCCCCCACATTCTCTCTTCACTCCCCGGTTCTCCATCTCTGAGCTGGTGAATCGGGGAGTGTGAATTCAGTGAAGCGCTGAGATCCCAGCTTCATAAACTGTCCGTTGCTGTGTCATTCTATGAGGATTCTCAGTGTGCGGAGATAATCGGCGGGAGAACAAGTTCAAACACTTCTCCCCCGATTATCTCTGGTTTATAAACTGTTTATGGGCTGTGATCAGCGGCGATCCTTCTGGATCTCCACTGATCACTGCTTCATAAACGGACACCTAAACCTTTTTCTGACATTTGTTGGTTTCAAGTTAAAATCATCTTTTTTTGCTAGAAAATTACTGAGAACCCCCAAACATTATAATATATTTTCTAAGTAGACACCCTAGAGAATAAAATGGTGGTTGTTGCAATATTTTATGTCACACTGTATTTGCGCAGCGGTCTTTCAAATGCAATTTTTTTGGAAAAAATTACTTTAATGAATAAAAAAAAAAAACGAACTTTCACTATAATGTGAACGATTTTACATCATGAGAATTGTGATCTTTTTATTTTAAGCAAAAAAAATTGTGATTCTCATTTTTTCCCGGAATCGTGCAGCTCTAATATATATATATATATATATATATATATATATATATATATATATATATATATATATATATATATTGTTTTCATATTTTTTAGTCATTTTTTCTCTTTGTTACCATTTTTTCTTTTTTTGCATAGTGTACTGTGGGGAGTTGATCGGGATTTATTTTATTTTTTTCTTACTCTTGTGATTGTTTACTGTTGTGATTAGCTGTGATTGGCACAGATGGGCTGTGATTGGCCCTGTCTGTACCATGTGATGACTGTGACCAATCACAGAGCTCATCACAGTAGTACACAGTCAAAGCCTTTCATTGTGAACAACTGTAATGTAATCTGCTGTGATTGGCCACATCGATCACATGGTACCGGCAGCAGGACGGTACGGTGATCTGCTATCGGCCACGTCCAGTGGATACGACAGGTGACAGATTGCGACAGTGCTCTTGCCCGACCTTCATTTTACAACAGGCTGGGTAATGAGGAGGATAAAAACCTTCTGGAGGTCAAAAGGGTTAAGATTCCCACCCAGGCAAAGAGTCTCACTCAACCAAAATCAAAATATCCATTTTAGGTGGACAGGTCCTTTCATATTTTTGTTGGTTGTTGTGTTTCATCTTATTTAGATTTTTTTTTTTCAAACTAAAACTTGCAGAGAAACAAACCTGAAAATGTATTCCTATCTACCTCCCACCTTCCTGGATCTCCATTGCCTAATCTACCTCCCACCGCTTAGTGCCCCTGATCAGTGAATTGATTCATCTACCTCCCACCTCCTACTGTACATCCACCATCCACCGTACAGCACATTAGTCACCATCCATCTGTGTATAGTGCAGAGCGCACATCCACCACCCACCACTCACTTTATATCCCATTATAGTACATACAGGTCAGCCGGCCACCTACTGATACTTACTGACAGTTTACTAGAAAGCTGCATACAACCGTTCTTGTTTTATCAGAAGAAACGAGAAAGTGTGTTACCAGTCTGAAAAATGACATTAGAGCTTAACCACTTTCAGACCGGACCATTTTGCTGGCTTAAGACCAGACCACTTTTTGTGATTCGGCACTGCGTCACTTTAACTGACAATTGCGCGGTCGTGCGACGTGGCTCCCAAACAAAATTGACGTCCTTTTTTCCCCACAAATAGAGCTTTCTTTTGGTGGTATTTGATCACCCGTGTGGTTTTTATTTTTTGCGCTATAAATAAAAATAGAGCAACAATTTTGAAAAAAAACGAATAATTTTTTACTTTTTGTTGTAATAAATATCCCCCAAAAATATATATATAAAAAAAAAATTTCCCTCAGTTTAGGCCGATACATATTCTACATATTTTTGGTAAAAAAAAATTGCAATAAGCGATTATTGATTGGTTTGCGCAAAAGTTATAGCGTTTACAAAATAGGGGATCTCTCTCTTCCCCTAGTCAGTCCCATTCCCCCCCCCCCACAGTTAGAACACACCTAGGGAACACACTTAACCCCTTAATCGCCCCCTAGTGCTCCCTGCCAGTGACATTTATACAGTAATCAGTGCATTTTTAAAGCACTGATAGCTGTATAGTTGTCAATGGGGTTTATTTATAAGCTGGAAAATGCAAAATCAGGCTCACTTCTGCATAGAAACCAATGAGCTTCCAGGTTTTATTACCAAAGCTTAATTGAACAAGCTGAGGTTAGAAGCTCATTGGTTTCTATGCAGAAGTGAGCCTGATTTTTTACTTTTCAGCTTTAGTAAATAAACCCCATTGTGTACTTAAAAGTGGGGTATGCCTGTATATCTTGATGAGTCACTTTGATATTTTTATATTTGTGTATATAATAGTTATTGTATTTTATTAACCACTTGCACGCATCGCGGCAATTGGTGGTGCTTGACACTACACCAATCTCGGTAAAGAGCCTCCGACGGACGTGTCCAATCACGGCTGATAATGTTGTAAACAGGAAGAGCCATCGATCGACGTTTCATCACTCGAGTCTGACAGACGCGAGTAGAGGAGAGCCGATCTGCGGCTCACCTGATAGGTGGGTCTGTGCTGATTGTTTATCAGTGCAACCCCCCTCGAATCCCGCTCAGGACCACCATCATGCCACCCAGGACCACCAGGATGGCCATCCACACTGGACCAGCAGGTATGCCCCCCCAGACCACCAGGGAAATGCAAATCTGTGCCAAGGCAGCTGCCAATCAATGCCCACTCACAATGCCTACCACTGCCAGTGCCACCAGGGATGCCTATCAGTGCTGCATATCAGTACCGTGTGTCAGTGCCCATCAGTGCCATGTATCAATGCCCATCAGTGCCCAGCAATGCCACCTATCAATGCCCAGCAGTGCTGCCTATCAGTGCTACCCATAAATACCCATCTTTGCAGCCTTTCAGTGCCCACTAGTGCCACCCACGAGTGCCCATCAGTGCCGTCTATCAATGCCCATCAGTGCTGCATATCAGTGCTTCCCATCAGTGCTTCCTACCAGTGCCCATCAGTGCCCATAGTCGGTGCCTGTCAGTGCCCGCTAATTGGTGCCAAATCATCGGTGCCGCTTTATCAGTGCTCGTCAGTGAAGGAGAAAACGTACTTATTTACAAAATTTTGTAACAGAAACAAAAGCAAAACTTTTATTTTTTTTCAAAACTTTCGGGTCTTTTATTATTTGTTTAGCAAAAAATAAAAACGGCAGAGGTGATCAAATACCACCAAAAGAAAGCTCTATTTGTGGGAACCAAATGATAAAAATTGTGTTTGGGTACAGTGTAGCATGACCGCGCAATTGTCATTTAAACAGCGACAGCGCTGAAAGCTGAAAATTGGCCTGGGCAGGAAGGGGGGTAAGTGCCCTGTATTGAAGTGGTTATTAATATTTTGATCACTTTGAGCCCAAGAACAAAAAAAAAAACACTGGCCCTTAGCTCAGGCATACAGGCCAGAGGGCATGCTTAGCTCAGAGTTCCCCTCCTGAAGACTCCTGGGATGTATGCAGGGCAGGACTTACCATTGGGCTTGACTGGGCTCAAGCCCATGGGCCCCGCCCAATAGGGGGCCCTGCAGAGATACATAGCCAAGTGTGCTCGGCTCCGCTCACAGTCCCGCCCTATGATGGACATAACACAGGGACTGGGCGTGACTGTGAGCCGAGCCGAGTATTCTCGGCTCCGCTCGGGACTGCGAGAGGACCCGCGAGCCTCCAAGATAAACAGGACTCTGTATCTCGGTGGTGCCATTTTTAAACTTCAGGACTACAATGACAAGGCTGCAAATGACAAGGCTACACTGACAAGGCTGCAGATGGATGGGCAAGGCTGCAGATGTTAATTTTTTTTTCCCTTAAACTTCCCTAAAAGTTTTTTTCCTTTAAAATTCCCTCCTAAACTTGGGGCGTGTTATACACTGATAAATACGGTAATGTATAGACGGTAGGGCCCGAAAGTGACTCAAGCCCAGGGGTCCCCACCACCCTAAGTCCTGCCCTGGATGTATGACATCATTAGCCTAGGCCTGGAAACCAGGAAGTAACTAAAGAAATGTAAAAAGTTTAACATAAGTAAATATAATATACCTTCTATTTACTAATGTAAGCAGCATAAGGATTAAAAATAATGGTGATTGAGAAAGTGAAATTCCGTTATAATTTCTGGGCCAAAAATGACGAATATATTTCCAGATAGCCGCGATTTTGCATCATATGCCTTTGCAAAACCAGACATTACCGTGTAGAAGTAGCAGTGACATCATCACAGTGCTGTATATAGTCTGTACAGCGAGCAGAGCTGTGGGAGGGGCCCGGCAGCTCACAGTTGTGAGCTTGATATCTCCTTTAAGCCCTCGTTCCCACCAATGGGATTTGTCATGCCGTTTGACAGTTCCAAGTTGCATGACAAGTCGCACCCTATTTGCGGCGATGGAACCGCTCGAATCGGTGCGACTCAAGACGCAGTGGCTTTGAAAAATATTCCTACGCTACTTTTCTGCGATTTCATTGCAAATTGCATTGACTGCATTGAAGTCACAAGCCGCCATGAAATCAAACATCCAAATCACACCAATCTGTGGCTTTGAAGTAGCGTGATTTCAAGGCTGCATTGGTGTGAAGAAGGGCTTTCCAATAAAAGTGATCGGGTGGCTTTAGAGCCGCTTAATCAATTTTACGGGGGCCCTTAAAAAACAATGATGGCTGCAGAAAACGGCTTCCCCCGGGGAAAGCAGAAGGAACCCGAGGAACATCAGTTCCCTGTTCTCCCCTGCGACTAATGTCCCCGGGAGCGGGAGTGTATTACATCACTTCTGGGGTCGCAGTTGTCATTCCTTGGCTGGTGTAGCTGAGGATGGCGCTATTCAAACATGATCTGTGTTTTTTAATAGTTGCATTGGAGGGCAGGGGAGACATTGGGGGCCTGATAAACTCCAATCTTTCCATAAAGAGAACCTGTCACCTGTTAATGCTATTGGCATAACGGGGGATGGGAGCTCAGTAGTGTGGGGGTTTAACCAGGCACAGCGTTACTGAGCTGCTCTGAGGCCAGAGTGACACTTCGGCCACAGTGTGAACCCCCCCACCTTAGGCAGCTGCCTCAACCGGCCTCATGGGGGGCATGGCCCAAGGTGCGACCAAACTTAACGCCCAACTCTTAGAAACATAAAAGTTCTCCATTGCAGTGCAAGGGTTAAATGCTTGATTATGTCCAGAGGAAAGAAAAGCGCTTTTGCTTACCCGATCCTCCACTTCACCAGCCAATGGCACTCCCCTTTGCTCCAGCAGTGGACTGTCCCTCGGTGTCCCCACGTCCAATGCAGGATTATGGTCCCTCAAGCTGTCTTGATGATGACAGAGGCGGAGGCATCCAACTACTAGAGTGTAGGGGAGCAGAGGCTGCAGGGGAGAAGAGGGGACCGGTTCTGCAGCACACAGTAGCCTGCAGGAGCGGAGAATCAGGAAAGTAAAACTTTACCCATCACCGAGACCTAAAACAACATTTAACCCTTGCAGTGTAAGGACAACCCCAGCTGGAAAGGAAGACTATTGCTTTTCCTGGAGCTGGACTTTGCCTTTGGTCATGGTTTTCCTATAAATTCGACTGCCTATATTTGTGACTCAGCTGATTGTTTTGACATGTGGATTTCACAAAGACCCCTTTAACAGTGGGGCGCTTTGTAGGCGCTACAGCGCTAAAAATAGCACCTGCAAAGCACCTGAAAGAGCCGCTCCATTCACTCCAGTGTAAAAGCCCCTCGGAAAGGCTCGGGAACTGAGTATTTCCGGGTGTTTCCTAATATTTCCGAACGGCTCCGAACCGTTCCGAGGGTCCCCGCTGCCCCCGCACCTCTGGCCAAGTGTGGTACTGCACACCACATTAGCTTAAATTCTGCTTGTTTTGTGAGACAACACTCGTAAACCTCCCACAGCTGTCTCCAGGCTATGAACAGCACAGTGATGTCACTGCTACTTTTACGAAGTAATATCTGGGTTTGCATGGAGGATTTGTTGCACACAAAGTGGATTTATATCTTTCACTTTTTGTAAATCTCTTATTATTATTGTTTTTATACAGGATTTAAAAAGTGCCAACAGTTTGCGCAGCTCTTTAAATATGAGGGCAGACAGTACAGTTACAATACAATTCAATACAGGAGGAATCAGAGGGCCCCGCTCATTAGACCTCTTATAGATCTATGCAGTAATGCAGTATTAACCTCTTGTCGACCACCCCACGTACATTTACTGTGGAGCGGTGGCTCCTCTGCATAAAACAATGTACAGGTACATGATTTTTCGCTTCCGGGTCTGCAGCGTCCGGAGCCGACAAGCCAATCAGTGGGTTCGGTGGACCGGATGTCCTACTGGGACCCACCGACCCTTCCCAACAGAGGCAGAACGTCGGTCTGCCTATGTAAACAAGGCAGATCGCCGTTCTGTTCATAGGGGGGACAGAGATCCTGTGTTTCTGCTAAGCAGGAACACGGATCTCTGCCTTCCCACAATTAAAGCACCTCCCACACAGTTCCTATCACACTCCCTAAGAACATATTTAACCCTTTGATTGCCCCTGGTGTTAACCTCTTCCCTGCCAGTGTCATTAGTACAGTGACAGTGCATATTTTTAGCACTGATCACTGTATTGGTGTCACTGGTCCCCAAAAGTGTGAGTTAGTGTTAGGCCGCGTACACACGCGCGGACTGTTCGCCCAACCTTGTCCGCTGAACAGTGTTTGGGCGGACAGTCCGCTCGTGTGTGGGGCTTCAGCGGACAGTTTCAGCGGACAGTTGGCCGAACAAGGTCTTACGGAAATTCCGAAAAACTGTCCGCTGAAACAAGGTTTCAGCGGACTGTTCGCTCATGTGTAGGCTTGTTCGGCCAACTAAGTCTCGCGCATGCTCAGAAAGGATTTCCACGTCGGAAGGTTGCATTGCAGTGTATAGGACGTCGTATTTTTCGTCCCGTCGTACGTGCCGTTCACGTCATCGCGCACGGTTTCAGCAAACTGTTCGTCCGTCGTGTGTGGCCATGTCCGTCCATGCTAAGTTTGAGCGGACTGTTCGCTCAAACTGTTGGACGGACAAAGTTGGGCCAACAGTCCGCGCGTGTGTACGCGGCCTTAGATTTTTCTGCAGCAATGTCACAGTCCCACTATATGTTGCTGATCACCACCATTACTAGTAAAAAAATGTATAAAAATTCCATAAATCTATCCCGTAGTTTGTAGATGCGATAACTTTTGTGCAAACCAATCAATATACACTTATTGGGATTTTTTTTTACAAAAAATATGTAGCAGAATACATACAAATCTGATGAGGTAATTAGATTTTTTTTTTTTTATTGGATAAATAAAAATTTTTATAGAAGAAAGCAAAAAATATTGTTTTTTTTCTTTTCAAAATTTCTTTTCAAAATGGTCGCTCTATTTTTGTTTATAGCGCAAAAAAATAAAAACGGCAGAGGTGATCAAATACCCCCAAAAGAAAGTTCTATTTGTGGGAAAAAAGGACGTCAATTTTATTTGGGTATAGCGTCACACGACTGCGCAATTGTCAGTTAAAATAACAAAGTGCCGTATCGCAAAAAATGGCCTGGTCATAAAAGGGGGTAAATCTTCCAGAGGGCAAGTGGTTACCTTTTTTTTACCTTTTTTGCAGCAGCTTCCTGTAATTAAGACCGGTCACTGCTGCTCTTTCTCCTTGTGTAGGGTGACTGATCTTGTGTCCGCCCCCTCCTGTAGTTTTCTGCAGGCAGACTGCTGTGGGCGGGGCCTGCTGGGTCCCTCCCACAGCTCTGCTCTCTGCACAGTCTATGTACAGCACAGTGATATTGTCACTGATACTTTTACAAGGTAATATCTGGGTTTGCAGGGGGATCTGGTGCACACAAAGTGGATATTTCTCCTTTGCGAAGTATGCTCCTCAGCACCACCAGTGGCCATAGTGAGCTATTTTCTGCATTCACACATTCAAATTGAATCACATACAGCCGGGGAACATTGATTTTGCCCCATTCACACAGAACAAATTTCCATGTAGCTTCAATGGGCGAACACTATGCTCATTTTTTTTTTTTGTAATGAATAAATACACCCTGAGCTGTGCTTTGTGTATATCTTTTATAGATCTGTGCAATGACCCGGTATTAAAGCGGAGGTCCACCCTAAAATGGACCTCCGCTCATCGGAATCCCCCCCCCCTCCGGCGCCACAATCGGCACCTTTCAGGGGGGAGGGGGGTGCAGTTACCTGGATAATCCAGGTAACTGCACCCACTTCCGGGCTAGCTCTCTGCGGAAAGGGGCGTACGTTACGCCCCTTTCCGCAAGCGCCCGCCCCCTTCAGCAAGTGCCCCGCTGCCTGCTGGGAAACACACAGCTCCCAGAGGCAGCGGGGACCGTCCGGATTGCGCCGCGCGGCTCGCGCATGCGCAGTAGGGAACCGGGAAATGAAGCCGAAAGGCTCCATTTCCTGATTCCCATACCCAAGATGGCGGCGGCAGGACCTGACAGACGAGCGAGCGATCGGCTTCGGGTGCCGACATCGCGGGCGCGCTGGACAGGTAAGTGTCACTATTTAAAAGTCAGCAGCTGCAGTATTTGTAGCTGCTGGCTTTTAAAAAAAAAAAAAAACGCGGAGTCCCGGTGGACTCCCGCTTTTATCTTTACCTCTGTGCAGGAGCTTCCTGTAATAAAGACCTGTCACTGCTGCTCTCTCTCCTTGTGCAGGGTGACTGGTCTTGTCTCCGCCCCCTCCGGTGGTTTTCTGCAGGCAGTCTGTAGTGGGTGGGATCTGCTAGGCCCCTACCACAGCTCTGCACAGGCTAAGTACAGCACAGTGATGATGTCACTGCTACTTTTACAAGGTAATATCTGTGTTTGCAGGGAAATTTGATGCACACGAAGTGGATTTTTATCTTTTGTGGGGATTGAGAAATATATTTAATAAAAGTTTTTGTGTTTTTTTTTTTTGTGTGTTTGGAATTCAGCTGCAAAAACAAGCAGCCAATGTGAGCATCTCCTGCCATGTAGACAACCTGGAAGATCCCGAAGAGCTCACTATTGCACCAAGAACTTTTCTAGCATGTATCAAGTGATAGGCAACAGATTATTATAACTCAGGCCTATGTAAGAGGCTGAAATCCATCAATAATTCCAGGTATTGATTTATTTTACTGGATGAATTCAGGGCTTTTTTTCAGTGGGAACGCTGGGAATGCAGCAAGGGGTTTAGGGTCTATTGACGCTAGCTTAGCTGCTGAGGGATCTATTGTTGCGGGAGGGGATCTATTTTTGCTGGTGAGGGATCTACTGTTGCCAAGGTTGGGTCTTGTTGCTGGGGTTTAGTTGTTGCTGGGAGGGATCTAGTAATGATGGCTGCAGGGAAATCAGTTTTTGCTGCTGGGTGTCTATTGTTGCTGGCGGTTGGAGAGTCTATTGGTGCTGGCTGCAGGGAGATCGGTTATTGCTGCTGGGGATCTTTTGTTGCTGGGGAGGGGGTGTTTTGTTGTAGGTGGTCCATTATTGCTGGGGGGATCTGTTGCTATTGGCTGCATGGGATCTATTTAACTGCTTTCCTTGTCATCATTAGCAATCTCCATACAAATTACTTAGTACCACAATTGTTACTTGGTTCTATATTCCCTAAAAGGGGCGGTACTGGGAGGTGGGTGGGGGGTGGAACTAAAGAATGGTGCAGGAGGTGGGTAGGGGGAGGAACTAAGGAATGGAGCAGGAGGTGGGTAGGGGGTGGAACTAAGGAATGGTGCAGGTGGTGAGTAGGGGGTGGAACTAAGGAATGGTGCAGGTGGTGAGTAGGGGGTGGAACTAAGGAATGGTGCAGGAGGTGGGTAGGGGATGGAACTAAGGAATGGTGCAGGAGGTGAGTAGGGGGTGGAACTAAGGAATGGTGCAGGAGGTGGGTAGTGGTGGAACTAAGGAATGGTGCAGGAGGTGAGTAGGGGGTGGAACTAAGGAATGGTACAGGAGGTGGGTAGGGGGTGGAATCAAGGAATGGTGCAGTAGGTGGGTAGGGGGTGAAACTAAAGAATGGTGCAGGAGGTGGGTAGGGGGTGAAACTAAAGAATAGTGCAGGAGGTAGGTAGGGGGTGGAACTAAGGAATGGTGCAGGAGGTGTAACTAAGGAATGGCTCAGGAGGTCGGAATGGGGTGTAACTAAGGAATGGTGCAGGAGGTTGAACTAAGGAATGGTGCAGCAGGTGGGTAGGGGATGGAACTAAGGAATGGTGCAGGAGGTGGAACTAAGGAATGGTACAGGAGGTGGGTAGGGGGTGGAACCAAGGAATGGTGCAGTAGGTGGGTAGGGGGTGAAACTAAAGAATGGTGCAGGAGATGGGTAGGGGGTGGAACTAAGGAATGGTGCAGGAGGTGGGTAGGGGGTGAAACTAAGGAATGGTGGAGGAGGTGGAACTAAGGACTGGTACAGGAGGTGGGTAGAGGATGGAACTAAGGACTGGTACAGGAGGTGGGTATGGGGTGGAACTCAGGAATGGTGCAGGAGGTGGGTAGGGGGAGGAACTAAGGAATGGTGCAGGAGGTGGGTAGGGGGTGGAACTAAGGAATGATGCAGGAGGTGGGTAGGGGGTGGAACTAAGGAATGGTGCCGGAGGTGGGTAGGGGGTGGAACTAAGGAATGGTACAGGAGGTGGGTAGGGGGTGGAACTAAGGAATGGTGCAGGAGGTGGGTAGGGGGTGGAACTAAGGAATGGTACAGGAGGTGGGTAGGGGGTGGATCTAAGGAATGGTGCAGGAGGTGGGTAGGGGGTGGAGCTAAGGAATGGTGCAGGAGGTGGGTAGGGGGTGGAACTAAGGAATGGTACAGGAGGTGGGTAGGGGGTGGAGCTAAGGAATGGTGCAGGAGGTGGAACTAAGGAATGGCCCAGGAGGTCGGAATGGGGTGTAACTAAGGAATGGTGCAGGAGGTTGAACTAAGGAATGGTGCAGCAGGTGGGTAGGGGATGGAACTAAGGAATGATGCAGGAGGTGTAACTAAGGAATGGTACAGGAGGTGGGTAGGGGGTGTAACTAAGGAATGGTGCAGGACTTGGAACTAAGGAATGGTACAGGAGGTGGGTAGGGGGTGGAACTAAGGAATGGTACAGGAGGTGGGTAGGGGGTGGAACTAAGGACTGGTACAGAAGGTGGGTAGGGGGTGGAACTAAGGAATGGTGCAGGAAGTGGGTAGGGGGTGGAACTAAGGAATGGTGCAGGAGGTGGAACTAAGGACTGGTACAGGAGGTGGGTAGAGGATGGAACTAAGGACTGGTACAGGAGGTGGGTATGGGGTGGAACTCAGGAATGGTGCAGGAGGTGGGTAGGGGGTGGAACTAAGGAGTGATGCAGGAGGTGGGTAGGGGGTGGAACTAAGGAATGGTGCCGGAGGTGGGTAGGGGGTGGAACTAAGGAATGGTACAGGAGGTGGGTAGGGGGTGGAGCTAAGGAATGGTGCAGGAGGTGGGTAGGGGGTGGAACTAAGGAATGGTACAGGAGGTGGGTAGGGGGTGGATCTAAGGAATGGTGCAGGAGGTGGGTAGGGGGTGGAGCTAAGGAATGGTGCAGGAGGTGGGTAGGGGGTGGAACTAAGGAATGGTACAGGAGATGGGTAGGGGGTGGAGCTAAGGAATGGTGCAGGAGGTGGGTAGAGGGTGGAACTAAGGAATGGTACAGGAGGTGGGTAGGGGGTGGAGCTAAGGAATGGTGCAGGAGGTGGGTAGAGGGTGGAACTAAGGAATGGTACAGGAGGTGGGTAGGGGGTGGAGCTAAGGAATGGTGCAGGAGGTGGGTAGAGGGTGGAGATAAGGAATGGTGCAGGAGGTGGGTAGAGGGTGGAGATAAGGAATGGTACAGGAGGTGGGTAGGGGGTGGAGATAAGGAATGGTACAGGAGGTGGGTAGGGGGTGGAGCTAAGGAATGGTACAGGAGGTGGGTAGGTGGTGGAGATAAGGAATGGTACAGGAGGTGGGTAGGGGGTGGAGATAAGGAATGGTGCAGGAGGTGGGTAGAGGGTGGAACTAAGGAATGGTACAGGAGGTGGGTAGGGGGTGGAGCTAAGGAATTGTGCAGGAGGTGGGTAGAGGGTGGAGATAAGGAATGGTACAGGAGGTGGGTAGGGGGTGGAGATAAGGAATGGTACAGGAGGTGGGTAGGGGGTGGAGCTAAGGAATGGTACAGGAGGTGGGTAGGTGGTGGAGATAAGGAATGGTACAGGAGGTGGGTAGGGGGTGGAGATAAGGAATGGTGCAGGAGGTGGGTAGAGGGTGGAGATAAGGAATGGTACAGGAGGTGGGTAGGTGGTGGAGATAAGGAATGGTACAGGAGGTGGGTAGGGGGTGGAGCTAAGGAATGGTACAGGAGGTGGGTAGGTGGTGGAGATAAGGAATGGTACAGGAGGTGGGTAGGGGGTGGAGATAAGGAATGGTGCAGGAGGTGGGTAGAGGGTGGAGATAAGGAATGGTACAGGAGGTGGGTAGGTGGTGGAGATAAGGAATGGTGCAGGAGGTGGGTAGAGGGTGGAGATAAGGAATGGTGCAGGAGGTGGGTAGAGGGTGGAGATAAGGAATGGTACAGGAGGTGGGTAGGGGGTGGAGATAAGGAATGGTACAGGAGGTGGGTAGGGGGTGGAGCTAAGGAATGGTACAGGAGGTGGGTAGGTGGTGGAGATAAGGAATGGTACAGGAGGTGGGTAGGTGGTGGAGATAAGGAATGGTACAGGAGGTGGGTAGGGGGTGGAGATAAGGAATGGTGCAGGAGGTGGGTAGAGGGTGGAGATAAGGAATGGTACAGGAGGTGGGTAGGGGGTGGAGATAAGGAATGGTACAGGAGGTGGGTAGGTGGTGGAGATAAGGAATGGTACAGGAGGTGGGTAGGTGGTGGAGATAAGGAATGGTACAGGAGGTGGGTAGGGGGTGGAGATAAGAGGTGACTCGGAAAGGGGGAGTTCCTGCACCTATTGTCTGAGAAAAAAAGTCCTGTATGGATTTAATAAAATCGTATATGTTTTATTTTTGAGACATCGTGGTGCCGGATATTTTTCTCTTCGATAGGCAACAGTTGCCTTTGCCATGGAACGCATTATGCGGCACCTACCCATCAAATGAACAGCAAGCCCATCATCACACCCATCATCCAAGGACGGGGCAGATGTTTTACTCCCTCCCGGTCATTTCTGGTGACACATCAGGTCTATAGTCAGCCTAAGTTAGAGTTACTAAACTTTCCCGGCAGTAGTTACTTATCGCATTGGTCTGAAGCGTGGCATCAACTCACTTGTTTGCAGTATTGGGATGATGGGGGTCCAGGCCGGTATGGATCAGGGTCCTCGTATCCCGGTAGAGGGTCTCCTTCCCATCGGCAGGGACTGAATGCTGCTCTCTTCTATGTGGAGGGAGGCAGAGGAAGTCCAGCTCTACATAAACAAGACAGCCGGGGAGAGGGGAAGGGAAGAAAAAAAAAAAAAAGAAAACTTTCAGGCTGAGCCGGTGAACTCTGCAGGAAGCAGAGACTTTCCAACATTCGTCTGATGTCAGCCCTGATGTGAGTGAAGCTGGCCCAGGCTGTAATATAAGCTGCTCCACTAGGCTGGCCGCCTGCCAGCTCATCATCATCATCATCATCATCATCATCATCATGGCTTCTCTCAGACACGACGCAGCTCTGCCGGCTACAACACAGGCGACCGCACGGTGAACTGCGAATCAGCCTTCTGACTTACCGAGAGTCCCAGTTTCTTGCTAAAGCTTTATGGATCAGGACTGCTGGGACTGTAAAGAAGGGAACACCCCGAACTCTTCTCCTGAAAATGGAGCTGTTATTGTAAATAAAAAAAAGTATCAGGGACAGTACTCAATTGTTTTGTTGCAAGCGCTCTATTACGGCTACAGTCACCTTAAGCCTGATTTATTTGTAGCAGAAAGCTTGGCGTTTCAGACTTTTACTAACTTAACCCCTTTGTGCCTAAGAGTAAAACAAATATTAATGAGTAAGCACAAACTTTGACATGTGTTAGTAAAACTGTACATATCATCACAACTACTTTGTGCATCCAGGTGGATTATACCATACCTCCCAATATATTGAGATGGGAGTGAGGGACACCTACTAGCAAATGTATGTCGGCATAGGATACGCCTCCTGCCACACCCCCTTAAAGGAGAATTAACCCCCAAAAAAAGGTTAATTAAATCCACAAGGCCTTTTTTCACCACTACTATTCCTTTATATTGGCTTTTAAAATGTACAAATGCAGCAATTTAGAATTTGGATGAAAGGTTTAGCACTGGGAAACACTTTTTGAAAGATAAAAAGTGCATTTTATATACATCTATATCAGGGATATGCAATTAGCGGACCTCCAGCTGTTGCAAAACTACAAGTCCCATCATGCCTCTGGACATCATGCTTGTGGCTTTCATGCTTGGACTTGTAGTTCTGCAACAGCTGGAGGTCCGCTAATTGCATATTCCTGATCTATATAGATCAGACCAAAATGAGGGACAAATGAGGAGGAATGAGGGACAGAGGGACATTGCTCCAAATCAGGGACAGTTGGGAGGTATGATTATACCACTTTTTTTTTTTTTTCAGGACAAATTGGGTGGTAATTGGAAATGGAAATGGATATCTCCCTGATTTATTTTTTTATCAAAGGAAAAATGGCCCAAAATAGTAAAACAAAAAACATTTGTTTTAAATGTAGCTGTATATTTATTGTTACTACCAAAACTTACCACCAAAGAGCAACCCAAAATAAATTCTCCTGCTCCTGACGATTGCGGTGATACCACATATGTGTTTGTCAGTTGTTGTTGTAGTACAGCCCAGAAACAATAGTGCACAATTCGATTTTTTTTTTTTTATCCTACCTAAACCACACTAACTGATACTAATTTAAAAAAAAAATCCTACCCATAATATCCTGACCTTGACATTTGACCTTGACTTTTGACCCTGACCGTGAACCAAACACTAATCCTGGCACTGACCTAAATCAAACGATCTAGGTATTTTTTTTGTATTTTTTCTATTATTATTATTATTATTATTATTATCATTTTAAATTTTACATTGTTTTTTTTTCTCTCTGCAAGGAGAGGGAGAGATACGATGCATCTCTCTCCTCCATTCAGAGAAAGAAAAGACAGGGGGCGGGCTTCACAGTGTCTGATCACTATGACAGTCAAGCAGAGGCCATCACAGGGATCATGTGACCCGTTCTGGGAGTGTGCGGTGCGGCGCGCTCCCAGCACAAAGATATGCAAATATGCCACCCTACAAATAAAAGGCAAGGGGTTGAAGGGTAAATCAATTTCTGTGAAAAAAAAAAGCAAATACCTTTTATTTTTTTTTTAAAGTAGCATATACAATTGCTACACACATCATATTGTCATTTAATATTTTTAAAAGTTACTTTTCGATTTAAATCTGCAACTGCTGTAAATTTCTGTAAAATTCAATGCAACATGGCAACTTTTCGGTGTACAGAACACCCCCAGAAATATTATTTCCTGCTTGTGTGATTGGCTCACTGATTTTCCCAGTCTGCACTAAGATTTAAACTCAAATTCTAGAATTAAATGGGAATTCCAGTTTTGTTGGGATACTGGGTGGCACAGTGGTGTAGTGGGTAGCGCTCTTGTTTAGCAGTAAAAAGGGTCACTGGTTTGAATGCCAACCATGGCACTACCTGCCTGGAGTTTGCATGTTCTCCCTGTGCCTGCGTGGGTTTCCTCCAGGTACTCCGGTTTCCTCCCACACTCCAAAGACATGCTGGGAGGTTAATTGGCTTCTGTCTATATTGGCCCCAGTATATGAATGTGTTAGGGACCTTAGACTGTAAGCTCCTTCAGGGTAGGGACTGATGACAATGTATATGTAAAGTGTTGCGTAAGTTGGCGGTGGTATATAAGTACCTTAAATTAAGGTTAAAAAAAAGTACAGTATGATACCCCAAAATAATTAATGTTCCCGCTGTACCATGAAAAAGTCTCCTGTTCTCTATGTATTGCTTCCTTTGTGCTAAATCCCTGGTGATCCTGCCAGTTCCCCTCATTTCCTATTTTAAACTGACCATGCTAGGCAAAGAAACACATCCATCCCAGCATGGTCAGTTTTCTGTGTGTGCTAGGCGAACAGCCTGACTGTTGTCCAATGATTAGAATTGTGCTGACCCCTCCCCCACGTAGCTATTCACTGGGAAGATCATTGTACTGCTCTTTCTTCACCCCCACTTCTCCAAGCCCCTTATGCACTTAAAGAGGCGATCCACCCAAAAGTGGAACTTACACTTTATGCACTCCTCACCCCCTGACATGCCACATTTAGCATGTCATTTTTTTTGGGCAGGGGGAGTGTGTACCCTCTTTTTAGTGTGACTTCCTGTCCCACTTCCTCCTTCCTGTTCTCGGCCACCGAGGCAACTCCTCCTCTCGCCCTAGGCGGCCTCTCCCTGCCAGCGATCTTGCGGGACACAACTCAGGTCCCAGAAGGTTGGCTGGCCAATAGCAGAGCGCATCGCGACTCGCGCATGCGCAGTGTGTGCCTGGATGTGAAGCCGTAAGCTGTCATGGCCGGGTGCCCACAGTATCAATGGAGGCGCTGAGGAGAGGAGGGGGAGAGGAGTGAGGCTCCGGACGGCTGCGCTACTGGACCGCGAGACAGGTAAGTGTCGGTTTATTAAAAGTCAGCATCTATGCTTTTTGTAGCTGCTGACTTTTAATAAACTAAAAACGGGTGGAACTCCGCTTTAAGAACAGAGATTATGTGATCACTAAGAAAAAATGTATTTATAATGTGTGTATGTATTATATATATATATATATATATATATATATATATACGCACGCACGCACGCACGCACGCACGCACGCACGCACGCACGCACGCACGCACGCACGCACTATAATGCCAAAAGTATTGGGACGCCAGCCTTTAAAGTGATTGTAAACCCTTTACAACTACTTTAAACTACAGGCAAGCCTATAATTAGGCTTACCTGTAGCTGCACTGGATATCTACTAAACCTGCACTGTTTAGGAGATATCCCTGTATTTTCATGTGCCGACGTCATGTGGCACATGTACACTTAAAGAGGAAGTAAACCCTGATGGGTTTACTTCCTCTTTTTTTCCCTGCAAAGGTAAAGCATAATGGACTACTATGCATCGCATAGTAGCTCATTATGTGTCACTTACCTGACACAGGAGCCAGCGAAGTCGCCGCTGATCCCTGTAGTCCGCCGCGTCCATCTTGCTGGTGGCGTCTCGCAGCTCCGACCAATGATAGCGGCGCAACCGATGACGTCACTCCCGCGCATGCGCACGGGAGTCGCGCCTCGCAGCTCCGTTGCTGTCATACGGCGAAGCCGCGATGACGTCACTCCCGCGCATGCGCACGGGAGTCGACAAATTTGCCAAATCCATTCTTGGATTTGCCGCATTTAGTGCGCCTGCGCGCCGCTGTCTACGGCGCATGCGCCGTAGACAGCGGTGCCCATTTTCGGGCAAATATCTCCTAAACCATATAGGTTTAGGAGATATTGCTTGGACCTACAGGTAAGCCTTAATCTAGGCTTACCTATAGGTCCAAGTTGTTTGGAAGGGTTTACTTCCCTTTTAAGCTAACTGAAGCAATGGCATGTATGTGTCGCTTCAGTTGTACTGTGCTTTTCCTGGCGGCTCCCGCTCATCACAATCACAGCGCCTGAGCCGTGATACCCAGAAGTAACCTCCGGGATAGATTTTGCCGGCCGGAGGGGGAGATGAGGACGGCTGCGGTGTCTTTGTTTCTTGGGTAATTAATTCATAATGAGCTAGTATGCTATGCATATTAGCTCATTATGCCTTTATCTTGCAGGGGTTTTTTTTTTTTTTTTTTCAGGAGGGTTTAAAATCACTTTAAATTCTTCCAGAACTGCATTTGTGAGGTCAGTCAATGATGTTGGATGAGAAGGCCTGGCTTGTAGTCTCCACACTAATTCATCCCAAATGTGTTCTATCGGGTTGAGGTCAGGACTCTGTGCAGGCCAGTCAAGTTCTTCCACCCCAAACTCACTCATCCATGTCTTTATGGACCTTGCTTTGTGCACTGGTGCGCAGTCATGTTGGAACAGGAAGGGGCCATCCCCAAACTGTTCCCACAAAGTTGGGAGCATGAAATTGTCCAAAATGTCTTGGTATGCTGACACTTTAAGACTTCCCTTCACTGGAACTAAGGGGCCAAGCCAAACTCCTGAAAAACAACCCCACACTATAATTCCCCCTCCACCAAACTTTATACTTGGCACGATGCAGTCAGGCAAGTACCGTTCTCCTGGCAAAACCACCAAACCCAGACACATCCATCAGATTGCCAGACGGTGAAGCGAGATTCGTCACTCCAGAGAACACGTCTCCGCTGCTCTAGAGTCCAGTGGTGGCGCGCTTTACACCACTGCATCCGACGCTTTGCATTGCACTTGGTGATGTAAAGCTTGGATGAAGCTGTTTAGCCAGGGAAACCCATTCCATGAATTGTTGTTGTGCTAATCTAAAGGCCACATGAGGTTTGGAGGTCTGTAGCTATTGACTCTGCAGACAGTTGGCGACTTCTGTGCACTGTGAGCTTCAGCATGACCCCGCTCTGTGATTTTACGTGGCCTACCACTTTGTGGCTGAGTTCCTTCCACTTTGTTATAATACCACTAACAGTTGATCGTGGAATATTCAGTAGCAAGGAAATTTCACGAGTTTGGACTTATTGCACAGGTGACAACCTATCACAGTACCACACTTCAATTCACGGAGCTCCTAAGAGCCACCCATTCTTTCACAAATGTTTGTAGAAGCCGTCTGCATGCCTAGGTGCTTGATTGTATACACCTGGGGCCAGGCCGGATTGGCCATAGGGCAAACCAGGCAATTGCCCGGTGGGCCGGGGCCGCTTGGGCCGCCAGGCTGCAAGTCTATGCAGGGCACAAGGCTCTTTGAACCCGCGCTGCTCATGCAGCCTCTCCGTGGCTGCCAGTTAAACTCAGCCCACTGGCGCCGGGGGCACGTAAACATAGAGGGGGTGGAGCTAGATGAGAAGCCTTTGGCCTCTCCGCGGCTGCCCGTATAGGTAAGCCATCAGTACCAGGGGGGCGTGACTGCGAAGGGGGAGGAGCCAGAGCAGACACCTGCTGCTGAGTCCTGACAACTTGAAGCCGGATAACAGAAAACGTGAAT
The DNA here is from genome assembly GCF_037356315.1 of Lithobates pipiens. Classification (NCBI taxonomy): domain Eukaryota; kingdom Metazoa; phylum Chordata; class Amphibia; order Anura; family Ranidae; genus Lithobates; species Lithobates pipiens. Next base: position 39,935,638 of record NW_027507758.1, read on the forward strand.
GCAGCCCTGTTGCTCTGCGCTCACCTCCTGTAACCTTGATAGGAGGAGCGGTGGGGGCGGCTGCATATAGAACAATAATTTTCTTCATCTTCCTTCTGAAGTATCAGAATGCCTGCGAGAGGTAGAGGAGAAGCAGGAGACTGCAGGAGGAAGATGGAGAGAATGATTGTTCTATAAGCAGCCGCCCCCACAGCTCCACCTATCCTGCTTATTTCTGCTGCCCCCCGGGCTCCCCACACCACCCATACTCTATGCCTGCTCGTGCTCTCTCTGCCACCCCCCGTGCGCTCCACCTCCCATATGCTCTCTGCCACCCCCCATGCTCTCTCCCACCCCGTGGTCTCTGACACCCCCCCCGCCCAGTGTGCTCCACCTCCTCCATGCTCTCTGCCACCCCCTATGCTCTGGGCTCACCCCCCTGTGCTGTTCATATCCCCCCACGCTCTCCACATCCCCTCGTGCTCTCCACCAGCCTCCCTGTGTCCTCCACCTCCCCCCATGCTCTCCACCAGCCCCCCTGTTCTCTCCACCTCCCCCAATGCTCTCCACCTCCCCCCATGCTTTCCACCAGCCCCCCTGTGCTCTCCACCCCCCATGCTATCTACCAGCCCCCCATGTCCTCCACCTCTCCCCACCGCCCCCCGTGCTCTCCACCTGCCCCCGTGCTCTCCACCTTTCCCCATGCTCTCCATCAGCCTCCTTGTGCTCTCCACCCACCCCCCTGTGTCCTCCACCTCCCCCCATGCTCTCCACCGCCCTTCCCGTGCTCTCCACCACCCCCATGCTCTCCACCAGCCCCCCTGTGTTCTCCACCACTCCCATGCTCTCCACCAGCCCCCCTGTGCTCTCCACCACCCCCATGCTCTCCGCCACCCTCCCTGTGCTCTCCGCCACCCTCCCTGTGCTCTTCACCTCCCCCATGCTCTCCACCAGCCCCCCTGTGCTCTCCACCTCCCCCCATGCTCTCCACCAGCCCCTGTGTCCTCCACCTCCCCCCATGCTCTCCGTCGCCCTCCCTGTGCTCTCCACCAGCCCCCTTGTGCTCACCGGTCCCCCTGTGCTCTCCACTAGCCCCCCTGTGCTCTCCACCTCCCCCCATGCTCTACACCAGCCCCCCTGTGTTCTCCGCCTTCCCTGTGCCCTCCACTGCCCTCCCTGTGCTCTCCACCTCCCCCCATGCTCTCCACCAGCCCCCCTGTGTTCTCCACCTCCCCCCCATGCTCTCCATCTCCCCCCTGTGCTCTCCACCAGCCCCCCTGTGCTCTCCATCTCCCCCCATGCTCTCTGCTGCCCTCCCTGTGCTTTCCATCTCCCCCCATGCTCTCCACCACCCTCCCTGTGCTCACCGCCTCCCCCATGCTCTCCGCCGCCCTCCCTGTGCTCTCCATCTCCCCCCATTCTCTCCACCACCCTCTCTGTGCTCTCCATCTCCCCCATGGCCTCCACCAGCCCCCCTGTGCCCTCCACCGCTCTCCCTGTGCTCTCCACCTCCCCCCATGCTCTCTGCTGCCCCCCTGTGCCCTCCACCTCCCCCATTCTCTCCGCTGCTCTTCTCTTCCTCCCTGTGCTCTCGCCCCACCCCATGTTGTCAATGTTCTTCCCTATGCTCTCTATCCCCCCATGCTCTTTCCTGGTCCCACTTCGCCCCCCCCCCTCCCACGTCTGCTGGGTTCCCCGCTCCCCTCTCTCAGGGGATCTGTCAGGGTGGAGAGTAGGGAACATGTCATGGGCTGCTCAATCCAAAATGCCCGGGCCTATTTTTTGTCCCAGTCCGGGCCTGCCTGTGGCCATGGAGGTGATTGGAACACCTGAATCCAATGATTTGGAGGGGTGTCCCAATACTTTTGGTAATATAATGTAGATAGATAGATAGCTATCCTAATTCTATCTATCTATCTAGCCATATGTATACATATAAATCTCCATATTTATTATACAGATTGTTAGCATTACTTATGCGCTGTGTGGGAAAAGGACACATATTCATGATGAAAGTGTAAAATATGGATTTTATTCCCTGACACGCAGCTCTGAGATTTGTTGACACAGCTGGAAGGGCCACACAATGTTTGCTCCATAAAATGAATTACTAATGTGGTCATCAATATTGTTATAGCAGATTTTCAGATGTATTTTTCTGTATTTTGTATTACTGGCGGACTAATGTGTGACTCCAGGGTGATTGCATGCAAATATCACTGATAAATGAACAGTACGTGACGCAGAAAGAATAAACATAGGTTAGTAATAAGTAACACGAGTGTCTAACACGATAAATGGATAGGTCCGGCCTGAATGTGTAGATAATATAGTGATGGTGGTCATGGCAATGATCAGTTATGTTGCTCTTGCATTCAAGCTTACACCGGGATTCACCAACCTGTAGGCAGATGCAGTCTATTTTCTCCACTGTAGGTGGCGCTTGACCACAGCAGAATTGCAGTTGGAGGGGAAGTCAAGAAGAACATGGTTCCCCTATGATTTCTTGGGTCACTGGGGAAGCGATCTGGTTGTGTGCTGCCACCCTATGTGACTGCCATCTTGGGTCAAGCAGATCATATTTAAGGCCCTGGATCCTAGGCCTGCTATGCATTTCACATGTCGGTAGTGTAGGAACAGGGCCCTCTTCTGACGGGGACAGTGATTTGCATTAGAGAGAGGTTCCAGATGAGTAAGGGAAGAATAGGGACGTGCCATCCTTCCTGAAAAACCTTCACATTTGGGCCTGGCCACATTCCACCCCGCAAGAGAGACACTGTTGGCACATCTGAGACCTGTATACTACACACTGCTGTTATATATAATGAGTGCTCCCGATTGGGTGCCTTTCCATTGGGTTTGTTGTGAACTACTGGATTCTACATTAATAAGTTCTATTCTCTACAACTGGACTCTGTGTTTACTGTCACCACACCACACCTCCCCAAAAAACAGTGGTATGTGAACCCAGGGAGTAGGTCTGCCACACTGGGGTTTCTTCTAACATATACAGCTCCAGAACCAACAGTAGTCTGTTCCATAACTTTTTCAGGACTTATGGCAACTCAACCAAGTTTTGTTTTCCAGAAGACGTTCCCATCATGAGGTTAGGAGAAGTAAAAGTCCAAATATTGACAGCCTTTTACCTCTTTTACTGGAATACATTGCATAATTAATCGCTTTCAATCTTCCCAAATGGTGATGGCACAATCCTTCAGTTGCAAACAGATAACAGCAGAGTTACCTATAGGGGTTTGCCCGATTCCAACATTCTAGCCATACTAAAGGGATGAGAGTGGTCCCATAAGTCCTGCACTTTTCCTACCTTACTTCTCCCTAAGGGGAAGCACAGAGAAGCTAGATCCTGGTCCTTGCACTGCTTCCCATAAACAACCAAAGATCAGATGGGCTCCTGCCACACAGATACAGATCCCCTTTTCCCCAGGAAGCCCCACACTGGCAGAGCTGGCACTTTCTAGCAATCTATGGTACACCCTATTAACTTCTCTGGGGACTTCTAGCAGCTACCATGGCATATCACTTAAAATGCCTACTCTTCACTTCAAGGGTTTCAACCTCAATTATGGTGATATTTAGTGGCCAGTTTTGGGAATTACACCAAGCACCTACGTGCCCCAATCCAACACTTGGATCAGGATCAGGGGGCACTTCCAGCATACAGGGGGTACTTTTAAGAGGCTCAGAGGCTACTTCCAAATACACAGGGGGTACTTCTACCAAGCTCGTATGGTACTTCTAGCATGTACAGGGGTTACCTTTAAAAGGCTGAGGGGGTACTTCCAACATACACAGGGCAGGGGTACTTCTACCAGGCTCAGAGGGTATTTTCAACATACACAGGGGGTAATTCTACCACACTCAGGAGAACTTCTACTTGATTTAGTATTTACTTCTACCAGGTTCAGGGTCTTGTTTTACTTGTTACTGTAAATTCATGTGTATTAAAAAACAATTTTTAGCCACATCCAGGTACAGTTGCCTCCCATTTGTTCACATTAGCCCTCATCTTTTACAAGATCTGATTGGATTTCTGGCAGAAGCTGCATAACACAAATGAAGATTTTGGCCCAAGCATTTCCTCCTACAGTGCCTTGAAAAAGTATTCATACCCCTTGAAATCTCCCACATTTTGTCATGTTACAACCAAAAACGTAAATGTATTTTATTGGGATTTTATGTGATAGATCAACACAAAGTGGCACATAATTGTGGTTTTCACATTTTTTTTTACAAATAAATATATGAAAAGTGTGGCATGCATTTGTATTCAGGGCCCCTGAGTCAATACTTTGTAGAACCACCTTTCACTGCAATTACAGCTGCAAGTCTTTTTGGGGATGTCTCTATTAGCGTTGCACATCTAGAGAGTGACATTTTTGCCCATTCTTCTTTGCAAAATAGCTCAAGCTCTGTCAGATTGGATGGAGAGTATTTGTGAACAGCAATTTTCAAGTCTTGCCACAGATTCTCTATTGGATTTAGGTCTGGACTTTGACTGGGCCATTCTAATGCCATATACACACAGAATTTTGGTCAGAAAAAGCTCTGATTTCGTGCAAGCTGTATTGCATACACACGGTCACACCAAATTCCGACCATCAAGAATGCGGTGACGTACAACACGTATGACGTGACTAGAAAAAGGAAGTTCAATAGTCAGTTCAATAGCCAGTAGCCAATAGCTTCCGTCTCGTAGTTGAATCCGAGCATGTGTGAGTTTTTGCACGTCGGAATTGCATACAGAAAAATTGTGAACCTGCTCTCAATCTTTTGCTGGCGGAAATTCGGCCAGCAAAATTCCAATGGAGCATACACACGGTCGCATTTTCCGAAGAAAAGCTCTCATCGGACTTTTGCTGGCCAAAATTCCGACTGTGTGTACACAGCATTACACATGAATATGCTTTGATCTAAAACATTCCATTGTAGTTCTGGCTGTATGTTTAAGGTTGTTGTCCGGCTGGAAGGTGAACCTGCGCCCCGGTCTCAAGTCTTTTGCAGACTCCAACAGGTTTTGGCCTGTATTTGGCTCCATTCATCTTCCCATCAACTCTGACCAGCTTCCTTGTCTCTGCTGAAGAAGAGCATCCCCACAACATGATGCTGCCACCACCATGTTTCACAGTGGGGATTGTGTGTTCAGGGTAATGTGCAGAGTTAGTTTCCCCCCACACATAGCGTTTTCCTTTTAGGCCAAACAGTTCAATTTTGGCCTCCTTCGACCAGAGCACCTTCTTGGCTGTCCTTCCACTTCACAATTATGGCCACTTTGTGGTGGTCTATCACATAAGATCCCAATAAAATACATGTTTTTGGTTGTAACATGACAAAGTGTGGAAAGTTTCAAGGGGTATGAATCCTTTTTCAAGGCACTGTATATACTGCACTTAGTTGCGACCTCTGCTGCTTCCTATATATATATATATATATATATATATATATATATATATATATATATATATATACTGTATATTGCAGAGATTATTTCAGTCTCATTGAGGAGCTGACACTGTTACCTTTTGGACGTATAGATTTTGTAGTATGATCCTACAACCCTACAGCACATTCACAATTATGTTGTAGGTTAGGTTTATCCCTACCTGTGCCATTCTTGATGATTCTTTAGCCGCGTACACACGGGCGGATTGTATGGCCTACTTAGTCCGTCATACAATTCGACGGACAGTCCGTCATACTTTCGAATGAACGGACTTGACCACACACGGATGCACAAACAGTCCGTCGAAAGCTTGCACGATGACGTGTACAGCACGTACGAGGGGACTAGAAATAGGAAGTCCAATACACAGCAATGCACCCTTCCGCCGTGTAAATCCTTTCTGAGCATGCGCCATTCTTAGTCCGTCGAACTAGCCTACTCACGAGCGGATTGTCCGCTGAAACCAAAGTATGACGGACAGAATTTTGAAAAATCCGAAATACTTAGTACGCCAGACTGCACGCTGAAAAAGTCAGCTGAAGCCCACACACGAGCGGACTGTCCGCTGAAATGTGTTTCGACGGACTAAGTAGACCATACAGTCCGCCCGTGTGTACGCGGCATTTGTGTTATATAGACTTGGTCAACAAACCTTTGAAGACAAGCAATGATTTGCTAAATAGAACAGTTAGCAACAGCAACTAGATTTCTGTTGACCAAAATCAGATAAGTGAATGATTAATTCTGATTGGAAGTTTAAGGATGCAGATCCTGCATGTTACTTTATTGATAATTCTGACTCTGCAAGGAAAGCTCAGTGGCCTAATGATCTGTCACTGTCTATAACTCACAGTCATTATGTCTTTATCTCAAACGTCCTAGCACTGGGAAGAATCAGAGCTACGTAAATGAATGTAAGATGATGGAGGTCGCCGCTGATACGAGGACAAAGATATTAAGCGCTCCTCTTTTCCTCTCTCAGCACAAATCATATTACCTGCTCTCAATCAAGCACATTACTTCCCTGACCTATGTAAAGGAAATAACAAGCGATAGCTTAGCGACAATACATGAATCATAATCATTCAGTTTGTCAGCCGACCTGACATCCATCATAACTATGCAACAGTATTGGGCTGCGATGTCTCCTGAGCTTTGTCAAGGAGAGTCAAGATTTTTAGTCATCAGCCAGCGAGTTCTGTAATAACATATATTTACTTAAATACTTACTGTGTGTATTGCCCATAGGCACCAATCCGAGACAAGCAGCATGGTGACTCCGTTTTTAGGACAGCGGTCTTGAATTACTTAGATCCTGTTTTCACCAGTTGTTTTTAGTTAAACATTTTATAGATACCCAACTATAAGTGTAGGTTTCTTACTGGTCCTGCTCTCCAAAAACATATTGGTAGGTTATTCAGTTTCCATGGTCTGTGTATGAAATTTAAGTTTCCTTTAGTGGTGTGAATGAGTATACACGTGTAGGCGGGTGCAGTGTATTTTTCTACACTGTAGGTGGCGCTCGTCCATAGTGACATGGCAGTTGGAGAGGAAGTCAAGAGGACCATGGTTTTTCTATGATTTATTGAGTCACCGGGGAAGTTATCTGATTGGATGCAGCCATCTCATGTGACTTTGGCAACCATCTTAGGTCAGGCAGAGCCTATGTAAGGCCCTAGCTCCCAGGTTTGGCGCACATTTCGAATGTGGGTAGTGTAGGGACCTGTGTTGGCCTGTCCATTAGGGGTGCCCGGGCACTGTCCCATCTATCCAAGGCTGCCACATCCTAATTAATGCTCTATGATCCTATTCATGCGTCTGGTCCCTTTCAGTCCGGCCCCAATGCCTGATGTGCCCGCCATTGCTCGATGTGCCCGTCGCCTAGATGGGGTAAGTGCCGGTGGACAGGCAGATAGCGAGGGGGGGGGGGTGTTTGAGGTGCTACAGGGTGTTGGTTGTTTGCCACCCCCCCAAACAAAAAAACACCAGGCGCCACTGGTAGTGGCAGGTCACCCGTCTGACAAGAATAGTGACTAGCGGACGGGAGAGCTTCCAGGTGAGTAGGGAAAGGATAGGGACATGCCATCCTTCCTGGACACCTCTCTATTTGGGTATGGACCAGCCAGGCCGTATTTTGCCCCTCAAAACAGATGCTGTCGGTACGACTAGACCTGCTCTGCTACACACTGCTGCTGCATTCTGTGAGTGCTCCAGGTTTTGGGCACCTTCCCACTGGGCTTGTTGTAAACTGCGGAACATTTACTTTAATACAAGTTCTGTTCTCGGGAACTGGACTCTGAGTATTTACTGCCACCGCACTACACTGCACCTCCCCACACACGGATCATCAATATTAATATGCCCACTGACAGGTAAAATGAGTAACGTTGATTATCTTAAGTCACATAATGGGGAAAGGGGAAAGGGGAAAGTTTGGGACTTTAAATGGTCCTTTACTGTCCTTGCAGCACTGGCTTGCCATCCCAGGACAGAGTAAGATATTACAGCGGTGATGCCTGTGCCAGATGGGCGCTATAAGCAATACTGATTGACAATTGTGGCCATCCTTTTTTATCTTTGTTATCTGAATAATGACTGTCCATTCTAGGCTTTGAATAAATTCTTTCATGTTTTAACATACACTATATTGTCTAGTATTAGTAAAGTATTGGAACGCACATGAACTTTGATGGCATAGTATGTAGGGTTGAATATTGAGTTGGCCCACCCTTTGCAGCTATAACAGCTTCAACTCTTCTGGGAAGGCTGTCCACAAGGTTTAGGAGTGTGTCTATGGGAATGTTTGACCATTCTTCCAGAAGCCCTGTCTTTATGGACCTTGCTTTGTGCACTGGTGCTCCGTCATGTTGGAACAGGAAGGGGCCATCCCCAAACTCTTCCCACAAAGTGGGGAGCATGAAATTGTCAGGTCAGGTCAGGTCCTAATGTTGGACAAGAAGGCCTGGCTCGCAGCCTCCGCTCTAATTCATCCCAGAGCTATCAGGTTTAGGTCAAGACTCTGTGCAGGCCAGTCAAGTTCCCCCACCCAAACTCGCTCATCCATGTCATTATGGACCTTGCTTTGTGCACTGGTCCAAATCATTTGGTGGAGGGGGATTATAGTGTGGGGTTGTTTTTCAGGGGTTGGGCTTGGCCCCTTAGTTCCAGTGAAGGGAACTCTTAAGGTGTCAGCATACCAAGACATTTTGGACAATTTCATGCTCCCAACATTGTGGGAACAGTTTGGGGATGGCCCCTTCCTGTTCCAACATGTCTGCACACCAGTGCACAAAGCAAGGTCCATAAAGACATGGCTGATTGAGTCTGGGTTTAAGGAACTTGACTGGTCTGCACATAGTCCTGACCTCAACTTGATAGAACAGGGGATGAATTAGAGCAGGGACTGTGAGCCAGGCCTTCTCGTCCAACATGAGTACCTGACCTCACAAATGCACTTCTGGAAAAACGGTCAAACATTCCCATAGACACACTCCTAAACCTTGTGGACGGCCTTCCCTGAAGATATGAAGCTGTTATAGCTGCAAAGGGTGTGTACCAGCTCAATATTGAACCCTAAGACTAGGATGCTATTAAAGTTCATGTGCGTGTAAAAGCAGGTGTCTCAATACTTTTGACAATATAGTGTATACTGTGGTACGGTTATACAGCACTGGAAGTTTTGGACTTAGTGCGGTGACAACACATTATACAATAGTACTCCTGAGTGACTGTTTTCTGGAATTTTTTGGGGATGTTAGGTAAGGAGCTTATAAGCGCAGGGGGATTACCACAATCTCCCCGAGATATGAAGACAATGTTTGGAACTGGTAACTGAAAGCCACACAGAAATGTTCAGAGTCCAAAATTAAGTTTCATTCCAAAACTGTATTGGGTACAAAAAGGAGGGATTATGCACATGTGGGGTCAGACCGTAAGAACTTGGGCAGTGATTTGATTTCTGAAAACTGTACAGAACATTGACACAGACACAATCAGCAGCTGGTTTAAGCCCTGATGAAGGTGTGGTATCTGACCCTCGAAACGTGTTGTTCTTTTGTACAAGCTGTCCAACAAAAGTGTCAGTTAGAGGGTTGAGACAAACCATTTAATACGGACAGGAAAAACAGTTTCTGTAACTGCTTAAAAAAATAGTATCCGGCTTTAATTTGTAAGTGACTTATGTAAAGACCATCTAAATCTACTGGTCCAACTAACACCACCTTCTCCAGACAATACTGCTGTGCAAGGATGACTCCATTGCTCCCTCATAGATAGAGGAGCCGCCCTAAGACAAGAAGTGTGTTACTAACCTGATCACCAGGTGAAAATAAAGAAAAAACCCTAAAAATTTTGAATGCATACACCACATTTTAGGATTTCTAACAGTGGCGGCTGGTGCTGGAGGATTTTAGGGGGGTACGGGGGTGCCCCTCCAGGTCTGCACTCACTGTACAGGTGGAGCCCTCCAGTGGTCACGGCTCCCCTGGTGCCGCGGCTTCTGTGTTGGCATGGTCTTCTTTCTGGGTTTTGGGTCTTTGGCCTCCTGTCCTGATTGGCCGGGTGTCAGGGCTGGGCTCAGCCCTTTCTTCTCTGAGCTGGCCGCTCAGCTGTCGGCTAATTACCAGCTCCTCTCTCTCCACAGTGACTCAGCTGTTGATGATATCCTGCTCGTCAGTGCTGCCTACTTAAGCCGTCCAGTCCAGATGATCTCTGCCTTCTCCTTGGTCACATCTCTAGAGACCTTCTCCTGTGTTCCTGTTAAAGACTTGCTTGGCTGACATTCCTTCTGGCTTCAGATCCTGCTTGCTGTTCTACTACGCTCTTTTGACTTGTCTGACTATCCTGTCCAGTTCCTGAACTCTGGATATGTTTTGACTACATTTACTCTGTTTAGTTTTTTTTTATTATTATTAAACAAGTGTGATTTAACTGTACTCCGGTCTCTGTCTGATTCATGGTTTCTGACACCGGGATGGGAAGCCGGAAGCCGATGGGTCAGTACCTCACACCGTGGACTGTCGCTCCTCTCTGCCCATACTCTGCATGGCAGCAGCTCCTTCTCTGTACAGCTCCACTCTCTCCCGGTGGCCGCGAAACTCTTCAGCAGCTCCAGAGCCCGCTGCCTTAGCATCGCAATCCTCCTCTTCCTAGGCCAATGGGCTCACTTGTCCTTTTGACCATTCGGGACACAGGTCCCAGGACCCACTTCCTGATTGGCCAGGAGGAGAATCAGTGTGATAATAGCGAATATTCATTTGCTATTGTCACACAACTGGGTGGGCTTAGGGCACAGTGCTCTGCGCCCCGAGCCCACCCTTTTTTTAAGCCTAATCGAGCTCTAATCATGTGGTTAAAAAAAAAATCTCCATTGGAAACGATGCATTCGGTGCCCTGCAGGTAGATTAGGGGGCTGGATGCATGTATGGGGGGGGGGGGGGGGGCGGCGCCCGGGCGCCCCTAATGGATGGGCGGCCACTGGTGGGAGGGTTCGAAGTGCAGTGCTCTTCGCCCCAATGACCACATGAAACAGATCAATTGGGGCCTTGGGCTCTGGTCACAGTGCATGGCCACACACATGAAGCAATTGATTTTTGGATGAATGATGGTAGAGGGCGGATTGTGTGGGCTGGGGGCAGGGGCAGTGCCACTGTGCCCCTTGTGGACTGGCTTCCCCTGATTGCTATACTACAATGTATTTTTGTGTTTAATACGGCTTTAAGGAGTGGTGAACCCTCTTGATAAAAGTGTTCATAGAACATTGCTTAACAGTAGCATTATTATGCAGCTGTGTCCAGTGCTATTACACATATGTTGGAACAGCGGACTTGTTCCAATCGTATTACTAACTCTTCTTCCAAATATTTTTGGTAGCTGTTCTTGGTGTTGGCAAATGAACTGAAGGGAGGAGAGTCAGTCCAGGTTTTTAGGAAACAGCCACATGTGGGAATTGTCTAGCTGACTGCACATTCCAATTGTCCTTTCCAGGCTTGGAGCAAGATGGAACAAAAGGCTCCATAGAACAGAGCACTGTAACATATGTTACCATCCCAAACCCAAAGGGGGAAAAAAATGTTAAAGTGGCTCTAAAACCTTAAAGAGGAAGTAAACCCTGATGGGTTTACTTCCTCTTTGTTTCCCTGCAAAGGTAAAGCATAATGGGCTACTATGCATCATATAGTAGCCCCATTATGTGTCACTTACCTGACATAGGAGCCAGCGATGTCACCGCTGTCCCCTCTTCCACAGAGCATCCATCTTCTTTCCGGGTATCGTGGCTCCGGCGCTGCGATTGTCCGGAGCCGTGATGATGCCACTCCTGCGCATGTGCATGGGAGCCGCCACTAACGGCATAACGCTGTTAGCAGCGGCATGCTCAGTGCACCTCTGTCTACGGTGCATGCACCGTAGACAGCAGTGCCTGTCTTTTTGCAAATATCTCCTAAACCGTGTAGGTTTAGAAGATATTTCTTGGACCTACAGGTAAGCCTTAATCTAGGCTTGCCTGTAGGTCAAAGTGGTCTGTAAGGGTTTACAACTACTTTAAGGTTTTTTACCTTCATGCATTCTATGCATGAAGGTAAACAGGCCATGTTTTGGGAATTTCTCTTAGATAAAATAGCTGTCCAAAATACCAAGCCATTGACTGATTTAAAGCATATGTGCAAGATAAAGGAAAACCTGCAAACACGGTCCGTTGGGGGTACAGGACAGGGTTGAGAAACTCTTGCTTAAGGAACTGGTTGAGAAAGGTTGCTCTATTCTCTATTCCGAAGAGGGGGACAAGACCCCCGAAGTCAGAAAAAGACCCCCGGGCGGCGACGAAGAAGAAAGCTGGGCTCCTCCGCTAGTAAAAGAGCTATCAGAAGATAGCGGAGGAGTTCGGCGAGAAGACCCCCCCAAGACAGAAGAAGACCCCCGGAGCTGTGCAATAAATTATTTTAAACCCTTGTGTGGTGTTTTTTTTTTTTCATCAGGTGAATGGGTAGGGGAACATTGTACCCCATACTCATTCACATAGGGTGGGGGGCCGGTATCTGGGGGCCCCCTTATTAAAGGGGGCTCCCGGATTCCAATAAGCTACCCTGCCCGCAGACCCCGACAACCAACGGCCAGGGTTGTCGGGAAGAAGCCCTTGTCCTCATCAACATGGGGACAAGGTGCTTTGGGGTGGGGGGGCCGTAGGGCCCCCTTTCCCCAAAGCACCCCCCATGTTGAGAGCACATGGCCTGGTACGGCTCAGGAGGGGGGGTGCTCGCTTGTCCCAACCCCCTTTCCTAACCGGCCGGGCTGCGTGCTCGGATAAGGGTCTTATATGGACCTTTGGGGGGACCCCATGCCGTTTTTTGGGCGTAGGGCTTCCCCTTTAAGTCCATACCAGGTGACGGGGCCAGTGACATGTCAATATCGCCGCCGAAGGCGGTGACATTGACCTCCTGCGCTAGTCCTGGCTACCTGGAGCCGCGTTCAAAATAAACGGACTTTCCTCCGTGTGTTGGCAAGTCCGTTCATTTCAAAAGTATGGCGGACTCCCGCCATAGTCCGGCGGACCTAGTCCGCCGGAAATGACCGGTTGTGTGTGGGCAGGTCCGCTCGTTCGGAAAGTCCGGCAGACCTCTGCTTCAAAGTCCGGCGGTTTGTCCGCCGGGCTAAGTCCGCCGGACAGTCTGATTGTGTGTACGCGGCATTCGTGTCAAAGTCAAATATTGAAGAACTTGCTTACTTTGACTACATCCAGAGAATAGCCATTCGCAACTGGATGTTCACTCAAGTTGGATACTCCCTCTCTCACAAGGCCTAGCAGCCAATGAGGTGCTTAACTCAGGAACAAGTCTCTGCCACAGACGTTGTTGTAGAACATACAAGATAAGTCTCTGCCACAGACGTTGTTGTAGAACACGTAGGAAAACTAAACTTGAAGAATACTCGTGCGATACCTGGATCTTTCAGCCAGCTTGGCGATATCTACGAGACTGGATTCTCTTGGGTACTTCAGCCCTTCCAGGCTCTTACTAAGAAACCAACCCGTACGTGTTCTTCTTCTGAAGAGTCCTCCCTTCGAATGCTTGAAGTCACTGGGTCTCTCCCAAACTGGAGACAGCACCCAACCACCTCAGAATCCTCCTTTAGTTTCCTTGCCTTGGGCTAGCCATACCCGAGACATCAAGATCGAGTGGATCCGCACCCCAGGCCATAGCCTTCCTGGGGGCTGATCAGGAGGACCAGGACCATGAAGTCAGTACATCCTTCTGGACCGGAACACCGAACCACGTGACGTCCGCATCTTAAATACCCTCTCCCAGAAAGCACAGCAAGAGCGCCACTCCCACTGGGTGGGCTCCGAGAGAGAGTAACTTTAGCACCCAACCAGACCATAGTTCCATGCCTGCCAGAAGAGACAGTGCCCACTGTGGTCAGGCGGAACATCTCATAGTTCAGTCAGACTGATACTGAAGTCCAAATTTAGACAATTGTACCCAAACCAAACTGCAGTTTAGGTATAACCTTAACTTTGAAAAACGCATAGCGCGTGCTCTTCAGGAGCTGGCGCTACATATAAATACACATTTCCAGTAAGGCCCCATTCACATATTGCTCGTTCCCGCTACGCGATTTTTAAAGCACGACCGTCACGCGATTCTGTGTGTCGCACAGGTCCAGCCCATTCACTTGAATGGGCTGCCCCATGCACCATGCACATACACGCACACCCACCCCCCCCCCCACCCCCGAAAAGAAGCTTCTGCTTCACGCAATTTTTAAAGGTGCAGTTTGCCGTGCAACAATCACGACAGAATCGCACCGCATTTGGGGTGTCATTGAAGGCTAGTGCCCCCCCCCCCCCCGAAGCGCATCACGTAATTTGCACCGATTGCCACGTGTTTTGGAATTCTAAATTGTGACATGTGACAAGGGGCCTAAGGGGAATAGAGGGACGTTGCTGTAGGTGACGACATTTATGTTGGGAGCAGCCCCAGGATGTCATTGGTCCAGGGGACTGTTGGTGCATCACCAGCCCAAGTGGTGTCAGGAAGTTCCACAGCAGTTCCAAACTTTATCCAAAAGGTTTTTGTTGGTATTTCATTTTACACTTTACATGGACATGCTTAAAAAAAAAAAGTCCAGCTAGATTTACTTCCAATCCTGCCCAGGAAGAATGATTTGTAATGAAATGACTGCTGGGAGTGAGAGACGTGTCATGCCCACCCCCCACCCGTCCCGTCTTGCTGGATCCCCAATGGGAGTGAATATCAGAATATCGTAATATCGGTTATCTCCAAACTGCACCTTCTATTTCTGAAGATTAAATACCCAACAAATCCTCCTCGCTGGTATTTAGCAGAGAACTGCAGGCGAGACTCACAACTCGTCATAAATATGTAAAGTCCAATGCTGTTTACTTCTGCTGGCTTTTTGTTCTTGCATGCAATACAAGGAAAAGAATCTTCCATGAAATTTTGGCCCAGGAAAACGGAAGCAGCACTCTAATCATAGAGATTTATATAGAAAAGGTGATGTGTTGCAAATGTTTTACCGGATTTGCAAATTTTGTCCAACAGCGTCACAAAGTGCAGGCAGAGGGTGACACACCACCATTCACCAACACGGAGGAGGTCTTCCCAGGCTGCTATGTAAAATATGTAGAGGGGGAGGGGCATAGGAGCTGGGCCAACACCGACAATAATTAGGCCTCCTCAAAAGAGGCGACTGCTATGATGTGCAAAAAAGGAGAGGATGAGGTGGTGTCGGGGGAATCCTGTTTTCATATGCCCTGAACACGCGGCCGGACTTTCCGACGGAAAATGTGCGATCGGATCTTGGTGTCGGAAAATCCGATCGTGTGTGGGCTCCATTGGACTTTTTCCGTCGGAATTTCCAACACACATAGTTTGAGAGCTGGATCTAAAGTTTTCCGACAACAAAATCCGATCGTTTAAATTCCGATCGTGTGTAGACAATTCCGACAAAGTGCCACGCATGCTCAGAATAAATTACGAGGCGAAAGCTATTGGCTACTGTCCTCTTTATAGTCCCGTCATATGTGTTCTATGTCACCGCGTTCTGAACGATCAGATTTTCCAACAACTTTGTGCGACCGTGTGTATGCAAGACAAGTATGGGCCAAAATCCGTCAGAAAAAATCTGACGGATTTTGTCATCAGACTGTCCGACCGTGTGTACGGGGCATTAGACTGGGGAATTTCCCAAGCAGGTTTAACCCTTTCATGACTAAGCCTATTTTTGACATTTGGTGTTAAAATCCATATTTTTTGCTAGAAAATTACTTGGAACCCCCAAACATTATATATATATATATTTTTTAGCAGAGACTGAAAACGGTGATTGTTGCAATATTTTATGTCACACAGTATTTGCGCAGGGGTGTTTTAAACGCCACTTTTTGAGAAAAGGGACACTTTCATGAATTTAAAAAAAAAACGAAACAGTAAAATTAGCCCAATTGTTTTGCATGTCACACTTTATAATTACACGTACTCGTGCAATGACAACAAACTACGGTACCTAAAAATCTCAATAGGTGACGCTTTAAACAAAAATTCCGGTTACCAGGTTAGAGTTACAGAGGAGGTCTAGTGCTAGAATCATAGAATTATTGCTCTCGCTCTGACGATGTAAACATCCCTTGTGACAGTAATAGGTGGTGACAGGTACTCTTTATGGAGGGATCGGGGGTCTAAAAGACCTCTAATCCCTCCTTTGCACTTCAAAGTATTCAGATCGCCGTTTTCAGCGATTCTGAATACTGTATATATTTTTAAATCCGGCGCCATTGGCAGCCGAGTAAACGGGAAGTGACGTCATGATGTTGCTTCCCTGTTTACAATTAGGAGACTGGAATGAAGCGCTTACGGCTTCATTCCAGTCCTTCCCTAGCCGCTGGAAGCGGCGGATCGGGCATCGGTGCTTCCGATTGAACAGGAGCCCTCGGTAAGAGCGGCGGGAGGCCGCACCGGTTGTTATGGCTGGAAAGCCAATCGCCCACTCTGAAAAACGGTACCGGGAGGATGCCTGCAGGTGCGGGCATCATCCCGTTATAACCCCCGGAAGCCAAGTACGCACATCTGCATACGCTCGGCGGCAAGGGGTTAAAGTGATTGTAAACAATCACCTTGTAAGACAACCCATTCAGTTCAAAATAGAAATAAGAGGCAAAACATTTTACGCGTTTTGACCCTTCTAATTGTAGTCTTCTTCAAGGGGCCATTTTATTCTATGCAGAAAAGAAATAATTATTTTACATTTTAATAATCATTAGATTTATTTGCCCATGTATTTAATAGACATTTATTTAGTTACTCCCGAAATTAGTTTTTATTTTGTTTCGTTAAAAAATGCATTTGTCTGAAAATCCGAAATAATTAAGGTCGAATGTGCCATTGAAGGCTTATGGTGTCTGTCGAATGTTCTAAGAAGATTAGACGGAGCAGCTAAACTGTACGACGCCACAATCGTACATTTCTGGTCGAATGTTCCCCCTACAAGCTATAGTAGAATTCTAATGTTGTATGACACTAGTAATATTTATATTTATTAATTATTATTACTAGTCCAGCAACATTAAAATTCTTCTATAGCCTATGGGGGAGCATTTGACCATAAATGTCCGCTCGCGGCGACTGCTTCGTCGAATCCTCATGTCGAATCTTTCCTCTCTATGCCGAATAATCTTGGACTAATAGAGTTAAAGCGGGAGTCCGCCGGGAGTCCGCCGTTTTTTTTTTTTAAAGCCAGCAGCTACAAATACTGCAGCTGCTGACTTTTAAAATAATGACACTTACCCGCCCAGCGCGCCTGCGATGTCGGCACTCGAAGCCGATCTCTCGATCGTCTCTCGGGTTCTGCCGCCGCCATCTTGGGTATGGGAATCAGGAAGTGGAGCCTTGCGGCTTCATTTCCTGGTTCCCTACTGCGCATAAGGACGGTCCCCGCTGTCTCTGGGATCCATGTGTTTCCCAGCAGGCAGCGGGGGACCTTCGGAAAGGGGCGTAGATTCTGCGGAAAGGGGCGTACCTTCTGCAGAATCTACGCCGGAAGTGGGTGCAGATACCTGTACTGTTCAGGTACCTGCACCCCCCTCCCCCCTGAAAGGTGCCAATTGTGGCGCCGGGGGGGGGGGGGCTCCAATGAGCGGAAGGTCCACTTTAGGGTGGACCTCCGCTTTAAGGTTAGGCACATTCGACCACAGGTTTGATGGACACAGATCGCTACTGTCAGCGTCATGTCGAATCTCCTATCTATATCGAACTGTTGTGGCAACGAAAACGAAAATAAAGCATTTGGTTATGTCGGATCTTTTGGTTTCGGATTCTGCACGTTCATTATCGTTTGTTAAAACGATAACGAAAATACCCGAAATTCGGATAAAAATGCATTAGGACGAAAACGAATGCACATGTCTAGTATTTAATCACACAAAGAAATGTATATTTACCAATCAAGATGATGGAAGAGAGAAAAACTTGTCCTATAGCCAGAGATTTCTTTTAAAAGCAGCTCATTCCAACAATCCCAAAACACATATGTGTGTCGTCTTCACCTCCCGTGACATGGACCCTGCCCTCAAGGAACGTACAAGAGACCATTTCTTTGGACCCCCGGAGAAGGAGATGAGGAGGGGAGCGAACAGGCACCATTATAAATACCCTTTTTCTCTTTTTTTAGTAAGTTTTTTAATAAGTGATCACATTCCCTCTGTTCCCCTCTGCGCAAAAGTTATAGTGTCTACAAAATAGGGGATAGTTCTATGGCATTTTTATAATTTTTTTTTTTTTTACTAGTAATGGTGGCGATTAGCGAATTTTATCATGACTGCGACATTATAGCGGACACATCGGACACTTTTGGCGCTATTTTGGGACCATCGTCATTTATACAGCGATCAGTGCGATTAAAAATGCACTAATTACTGTGTAAATGTGACTGGCAGTGAAGGGGTTAGCCAGGAGGGGGTGCTGTAGGGGTTAGGTGTGTCCTAGGGAGTGATTCTAACTGTGGGGGGCTGTGTGTGACATAACACTGATCACCGCTCCCGATTACAGGGAGCGGTGATCAGTGACAGTGTCACTAGGCAGAACGGGGAGATGCTCGTTTACTCATTTAGCATTTCCCCGTTCTTCCTCTCCATAAGACGATCGTGGGTATCCCCAGGTGCCTGCTATCCAAGCCTCGGGCGATCACATGCAATAACGTGATTTCGGACAGTGGAGCCAAGGTGCCACAGTAAAACTGTGATGACTGGTCCGCAAGCTCCTGTCCCTTTTCAAAAATGCAATGGCTGAAAAATACATACATGTGAACGTGTCCCATAGGAAACCATGTTAAATGGACTGTAGTGCGCTTCTGCAAAATGCACTAAAAAACACACAGGTGTGATTCACGCCTTAAAGAGGAAGTAAAGCCTCTTAAGAAAAAAAAAAAGACACCCTGCAAGGCAAAGCCTTAATGAGCTAGTATGCATAGCATACTAGCTCATTATGAATTACCTACCTGAGTTCGAAGCCCCCACATCGGTCCTCGGTCGCCACCTCCGTTGCCGCCATGATACCCAGAGTGACTTCCGGATATCGCGGCTCCGGCGCTGTGACTGGCCATAGCTGCGAAAACGTCACTCCCACGCATGCGTGCTGGTGCCGCCACTAACAGCATGATCACCGTTAGAAACGACACACTCAGTGCACCTGCGTCCGATGTCTACGGTGCATGCGCCTTAGACATCGGTGCCGCTATTCTTGCAAATATCTCCTAAACCTTTTAGGTTTGGGAGATATTTCTTGCACCAACAGGAAAGCCTTAATCTAGGCTTACCTGTAGGTTAAAGTAGTTGTAATGGGTTTACAAGCACTT
This sequence comes from Lithobates pipiens, assembly GCF_037356315.1. Taxonomy (NCBI): domain Eukaryota; kingdom Metazoa; phylum Chordata; class Amphibia; order Anura; family Ranidae; genus Lithobates; species Lithobates pipiens. Next base: position 39,954,941 of record NW_027507758.1, read on the forward strand.
TAAGGCTGCAAAAGTCCATAGCAGAGTCCATAGCTTTACACTGGACTGGAATAGTCCACTACCAAACTGTAGGGGAGGAGAGGAGAGCGGCACCTGCTGGTGTCACAGAGGATCAGGTAAGTACCAGTGCTTTTTGCACTCCTTAGCCCTCGTTCAGATGGAATGCGACTTTGAAACCGCACGTTTTCATCTAAAATCGCATGATTTCAAAGCCGCAGCGCAACTTCAGGTGCGACTTGGAAGACATCTATGCGGGTTCATGTACCGATGTCTATGCAAGTCGCACCCAATAACTACCCAAATTAAATACTATTATATTATTAATTTGATGCGGCACAACAAAGTTGGCGTCACTCCGATTTGAATGCTGCCATTGCTGACAATAGGGTGCGACTTGACATGTGATTTGACCAGTCAAATCGTATGACAAGTCGCTCCGGTGTGAACGGGGGCTTAGACCTAAACTAGCATTTAACCCTTGCAGTGTTGGAGCAGCCTGACTACAAGGGAACATTTTTCCTTCCCCCGGGAGCTAAAGGCACTTTTTTGTAGTGTCATATAGAGTGGAGAAGGGGTTAGAACACCTGTCAGATTTTTATTACTGTCTGTGTCCCCGCTAGGAAGATTCACCCTCTTTGTAAGTCCTGTTTACAATTATCATTGAAAGTGAAAGAAAAGAAAATCCCAAAATGTTGTCACTAGAACAGGAATAGAGGGGAAACCTTCCAATGGGGACATTGGTTCTAATAGCAACCAGTGTTGGTCATCTTTCTCCCAAAAAGTAATTGCGTTAGTATCTCGGTTACTACATTGGAAAAGTAATTAGTTACTCAGAAAAGTAACTGTGACAGGGGTGGCAGCGGTGGTACTTGGGGGGGGGGGGGGTGGCAGTGGTGGTGGTGTACTTGGAGGGGGGGGGGGGGGTGGCAGGCAGTGGTGGTACTTGGGGGGGTGGCAGCGCTGGTGGGGCCATCCTCTCCCACCACCACCCCTGCCTCTTACTGATCCCATCCCCCACCACCACTGATCTCATTCCTACCGTATCCCCCCCATCACCTCTGTTGTAGAAGTGAGGGTGGGTGGGTAGGGATCAGTAAGAAGCAGACGTGGTGGAGGACTTGGTATGGATCGATTGCACTGCAATTCAAATCGTCAGACAGTAACTTACTTGAATGCCTCCAGGGATGCCTTTCCTCATGGGGAGAAAGAGAGACCCTCCCCTTCACCCGATTGGTGTCAGCTGTTCAGCTGACTTCATTTTTCAGTGTTCCCCCTGCCTCCCCACATTCTCTCTCTCTGGATAGGTGGGGTGGGATGGGGTGGTCCAGACAGTCTTTCTGAGTCTCAGCCTCTTCTCAGCTCAGCGGGCGAAAGCCCCCCTCCCCGCGGTGGAACGAACGGCCAGGCGGCGGGGGCCTCCCGGGCGGTAAGTGTAATTGTGGTAATGCCGCCCAAGTAATGGGAACTGAGTTACCATGAGGGGAAGAGTAATCAGTTTGATTACTCGTTACCCTCTAAAGTAACTGTGTTCCGTAACTGTTTATTTTAACTCAGTTACTTACATAACTGATAGCAACCAGGGATTCCCTCACTGTGGAGGGATTTTTGCTTACTTCTTGTTTTCAGTGAGAGGTCTTAGAGCCCCAAAACCTGGAATTTTGGGGCTCAACTTCTCACTCTAAACACACCGGTATCCTGAGGGGGCAGAGAGTAGGATCATGGAGTGTGACCTTTCTCTGTGCAAGGACAGTCATATTCCCTGCAGGCTTTTACTCCAGGTTGTCTGATTCCCCACTAGGGGGCGCTCAGCAACCTCACAAATGCCAGTACACCATTGTGTGTGACCTTCTTTTCCTATTATCTACTGAACCTGACTACACTCTCCCGCGTCTTCTGTCACTTTTTTTATTTCCTTATCTTTGGAGGCTTTTTAAAATGAAATCTGGGGAAATATTTATTTTTTTATTTGCAAATGGTAAACTATTTTATAACCATATTTTCTTCAAATAATTTATGCAGTGTATGTGGTATGTGTTTATGGAATGATTGTATGATATATACCTTATTTCTCACATTTTATCCACGAGATAAATGAAAGATACTTCTTAGAATTTTTGGGGATATGACTACCAAATGTTAAAACGATAAGATAGAGGAAAAAAAACTTTTCAATGCATATTTTGTATTTCATTCTTAACAAAGTGCAGAGTTCAGGAGTGTGTTGTGTACAAAGTGCAGAGTTCAGGAGTGCGTTATATGTACAGAGTTCAGGGGTGGGCTATGTACAGAGTGAAGAGTTCAGGGGTGTGCTATGTACAGAATGCAGAGTTCAAGGGGGGCACTATGTACAGAGTGCAGAGTTCAGGAGTGAGCTGTGTACAGAGTGCAGAGTTCAGGGGTGCTTTATGTACAGAATGCAGAGTTCAGGGGTGTGCTGTGTACAGAGTGCAGAGTTTAGGGGTGCGCTGTGTACAGAGTACAACGTTTAAGGGTGCTCTGGACAGTGTCAGAAGAGCAGTGGACAGTGTCAGTAGTTTATTTTTTATTTATACATTTTTTACAAATATATTTCTTTTTTATTTTTTACAATTTAATTTCTTCTTCTTATTTTTTTTTGTACATTTTTTTCACAATTCTTTTTTTTGGGGGAGGAGTTTGGCAGTGGTTCGTATCAGTAGGGCAGTGGACGGTGTCAGTAGAGAAGTGGGCGGTGTCAGTTGTTTTTAATTGTTTTTTTTTTTTTGTACAATTTTATTTTATAATTATTTTTACTATTTATATTTTTTGTTATTTTTTTTTTTACAATGCTCTTTTTTTTGGAGGGGGTGGATGGTGTCAGTGTTTGTTTTATTTTTTAAATTTAATTTTTAAATATTTATTTTTTACAATTCTTTTTTTTTATTAAACCCTGTTGGGGGGCTTTGGTGAGATATCAGGGGTCTAAACAGACAAATGACATCTCTACTTCAAGGCAGGGAAAGGGACTGAAAGCACAGATTCCCCAGTCCCTTTCTCAGCAGTCTCAGCTGCAGTGAAGCTGAATAGACAGGAGACAGAGGCTCCTCTCCATTCAAAAACTGAAGTATTGTAAACACATTTTACGATCCTCAGTTTTGAATGGACAGTCAGCGATCACTGACTCTGCTCATTTAGAAAAGGAAGGAGCTGGTAAATGACATATATACTGGCTCCTTCCTTCGCTCTCCATCCTGACACATCCAGAACGAAGGGGGAACCGGAGGAGCAAAAAGGGCCCGGAGGAGGACATAGGGGGCCAGGAAATTAGGGACATATAATGGGAAATCGGAGATGATCGATGCAGCGGTGGGGGAGTTACAAGCACCAATCTCCCTGTGTGTCATTCAATGAAGCAGCTGCGGGAGGGAGAGGAGGAGAAGTGGCTGTTAGCTGCTTCAGTGAAAGCCGCACAGGGAGATCGGTGCTTGTAACTCCCCCACCGCCATACCGATCAGTGCGGGGGACAAAACCGGGGACAGACTTGGTTCGGGGACTGTCCCTGGAACCCGGTGATGTCTGGTCACCCTACTTTAAATCCTGCCCTCTCCTTCCGTATTTGGCATATAATTGTGGGGGCGAGGGGGAGCGTGTATCTAGTTTTAACAGATACCCGTTCCCACTTCTGCTTAGATTGCCTAGGAAGTTCTCCTCTTCCCTGCAGTCTTTGGGGACACATCACAGGTCCAAGGAGACCACAGGACCATTCACAAAGCACAGCGCCTCTCACACATGCACAAGTGGGAAGTCGGCTGCCCGCAGTTAGGATGCCGGCGCCTGGACCCAAAGCCTATTGAGAAATCAGCTCGGCTGAGGACAGGAAATGGTCTAGAACCCATGGACAGGTAAATGTCCTGTTATTAACAGTCAGCAGCATGTTACGCCAAGTAAATGGATACCAAACATGCCATGCTTTAGCACAAAACAGTAATTACTGTATTTTATTACATTTTTTTTTTACACTGCACCTTTATTTTTAATCAACTTTATTGCTATCACAAGGGTTGAACAACATCCCTTGGGATAGCTTGGGCTGTGACGGGTCCTCAGGTCCATGCACAGAACACAGCGTTACTCCCCACAATTAGGATTTTGGTGCCTGGGCCCAAAGCCGATAGAAGAGTTGGCTCGGGTGAGGACAGTGCTGGAACCCATGGTCAGGTAAATGTCCTTTTATTAAAAGTCAGCAGCTACAGGATTCGTAGCTGATGACTTTTATTTATTTTATTTTTTATCCTGAGTGGACAATCGCTTTCATTTGTCTGTGCTTTCAGCTGAAAAAAATGTTTTTTTTCACCTTAAAATATATATATAATATATATATATATATATATATATATATATATATATATATATATATAAAAAGTTCTACAAAAAAAATGATATTTGAAGAGAAGCTGCTAAAACTGAGGCAGCCTTTCCTACAGATCTACAGAATTCATTAGGAGGGAGTATTGATAAATCCGGGTCACGTGACGCCTTTCTGCGGTTTGGGCGGCGAGCTGCATTTCAATCAGATGAAGGGACCAAACATTCCGGCGTTCATTAATTTTCCAATTCTGCACCTTTCACAGATCTGTTTTCCCATCCCTCCCGCTTAACAAACAACGCCGCTCAGAGAATGATCTCCCTTTAAATGAACTGCACACCAATTATATCCATGATTCATGAGTCCGGAGAGGCGGCAGATAAGACTTGTTAGTGGGCGCCTCGCTGTAATAGAGCGCCAGGCGTTCTATTGTCTTATTATGCCACCTTCTGGAGTCTGGACAATGAAAGGGACATCAAAGAGAAACAGGCAAAAGGAGAAAAGCGATATAATATGCACTATATTACCAAAAGTATTGGGACGCCTGCCTTTACACGCGCATGAACTTTGAAGGCATCCCAGTCTTATGCCCTGTACACACGGTCGGAAATTCCGATGGAAAAGTCCGATCAGATTATGTTGTCGGAAAATCCGATCGTGTGTGGGCTCTATCGGACTTTTCTGGAAGTTCTATCGGAATTTTCCGACCAAAAAATCCGATCGTACTTTTTCCGATCGTGTGTAGAGAATTCCGACGGACAAAGTGCCACGCATGCTCAGATCAAATTAGGAGACCAAAGCTATTGGCTACTGGCCGCTACGTAGTCCTGTCGTATGCAACGATCGTCATCAGGTTCCGAATGATCGGATTTTCCGACAACTTTGTCCGACCGTGTGTATGCAACACCAGTTTTGGACAAAATCCGTCAGAAAAAAATCAGACGGATTTTGGGGACAGAATGTCCGACCGTGTGTACAAGGCATAAGTCTGTAGGGTTCAATATTGAGTTGGCCCACCCTTTGCAGCTATAACAGCTTCAAATCTTCTGGGAAGGCTGTCCACAAGGTTTAGGAGTGTGTCTATGGGAATGTTTGACCATTCTTCCAGAAGCGCATTTGTGAGGTCAGGCACTGATGTTGGATGAGAAGGCCTTCATCGCAGTCTAAACTCTAATTCATCCCAAAGGTGTTCTATCGGGTTGAGGTCAGGACTCGGTGTAGGCCAGTCAATTTCCTCCACCCCAAACTTGCTCATCCATGGTGGGGAGTTGTTTTTTAGGGATTGGGCTTGGGCCCTTAGTTCCAGTGAAGGGAACTCTTAAGGCTTCAGCACACCAAGATATTTTGGAAAATTTCATGCTCCCAACTTTGTGGGAACAGTTTGGGGATGGTCCCTTCCTGTTCCAACATGACTGTGCACCAGTGCACATAGCAAGGTCCATAAAGACATGGATGAGCGAGTTTGGGGTGAAAGAACTTGACAGGTCCTGACCCCCAACACCTCTGGGATGAATTGGAGCGGAGACGCGAGCCAGGCCTTGTTGTCCACATCAGTGCCTGACCCCACAAATGCTCTTCTGGAAGAATGGTCAAACATTCCCATAGAGACCTTGTGGACAGCCTTCCCAGAATAGTTGAAGCTGTTAGAGCTGAAAAAAAAAGAAAAGGGTGGGCTAACTCAATATTGAACCCTACAGACTAAGACTGGGATGCCATTAACGTTCATGTGCATGTAAAGGCAGGTGTCCCAATACGTTTGGTAATATAGTGTAAATATAATAAAGGTTCTGTGTTCTCACAGTAAATTCACACACCTGCGAAAAACGGCAGATGGCTTTTGATTATTCGATTATAAGGAACACGTGTGCTGAACTAAACTCATTGATTTAACGGCTCTCCAAAGCAGGCCATGAAGGACAGCTGTCATAGTTGCTTGTGCTCTTAACCAAACTAAACTATCAAGCCATTAGTTAGCTGGTGTCATAACTGATCACATGTGCAGCATCATGTCACTTGCAGATCAAACACAGGTAGCTTCCTTGGCTGTAAAGGATAGGTGGTTTTATTTCCGCTGTAACCCCCATTCACACCTGAGCAATTTAACCACTTCCAGTCTGGGCCATTTCTGACATACATGTAAAAAAAAAATCTGCTTTTTATTGCTAGAAAATTATCTAGAACCATTATACACATTATCTCACAAAAGTCAGTACACCCCTCATATTTTTGTAAATATTTTATTCTATCTTTTCATGTGACAACACTGAAGAAATGACACTTTGCTACAATGTAAAGTAGTGAGTGTACAGCTTGTAAAACAGTGTACATTTGCTGACCTCTTAATATAACTCAATACACAGCCATCAACGTGTAAACCGCTGGCAACAAAAGTGAGTACACCCCTAAGTGAAAATGTCCAAATTGGGTCCCTATTAGCCATTTTCCCTCCCCGGTGTCATGTACCTCATTAGTGTTACAAGGTCTCAGATATGAATGTGGAGCAGGTGTGTTAAATTTGGTGTTATCTCTCACTCTCTCATACTGGTCACTGGAAGTTCAATATGGCACCTCATGGCAAAGAACTCTCTGAGGATCTGAAAAAAAAAAGAATTGTTGCGCTACATAAAGATGGCCTAGGCTATAAGAACATTGCCAAGACCCTGAAACTGAGTACACCCCTCACATTATTGTAAATATTTTATTATATCTTTTCATGTGACAACACTGAAGAAATGACACTTTACTACAATTAGCCATTAATGTCTAAACGAATGGCAACAAAAGTGAGTACACCCTTAAGAGGGCTTTCACACTGGGGTGGTGGATGTGTCGATGGTAAAGCGGCGCTATTTTTAGTGGTGCTTTACTGTTAATTTTGCTGGGCGCTTTTATCCCTCTAACGGCCAAGAAAGGGTTAAAACCAGCACAAAGCGATGCTGCAGCATCGCTATGCCGGCGGTATAGCAGCGCAGCCCCATTGATTTCAATGGGCAGAAGCAGTGAAGGAGCTGTGTATACACCGCTCCCAAGATGCTGCTTGCAGGAGTTTTAACGTCCTGCAAGCGCACCGCTCCAGTGTGAAAGCCCTCGGGTTTTCACACTGGAGAGACAGGAGTGGCGCTTTTACAGGCGCTATTTTTAGCACTGTAGCGCCTCAGTGTGAAAGGGGCCTAACTGAAAACGTCCAAATTGGGTCCAAAGTGTAAAAATTTTGTGTGGCCACCATTATTTTCCAGCACTGCCTTAACCCTCTTGGTCATGGAGTTCACCAGAGCTTCACAGGTTACCACTGGAGTCCTCTTCCACTTTTCTATGACGACATCACGGAGCTGGTGGATATTAGAGACCTTGCGCTCCTCCATATTCCATTTGAAGATGCCTTACAGATGCTCAATAGGTCTGGAGACATGCTTGGCCAGTCCATCACCGTTAACCTCAGCTTTTTTATCAAGGCAGTGGAGGTGCGTCTTGGAGGTGTGTTTGGGGTCATTATCATGTTGGAATACTGCCCTGCGGCCAATCTCCGAAGAGAGGGGATCATACTCGGCTTCAGTATGTCACAGTACATGTTGGTATTCATGGTTCCCTCAATGATATGTAGCTCTCCAGTGCCGGCAGCACTCATGCAGCCCCAGACCATGACACTCCAACCACCATGCTTGACTGTAGGCAAGACACACTTGTCTTTGTACTTCTCACCTGGTTGCCACCACACAAGCTTGACACCATCATTTATTTGGTCTCATCAGATCACAGGACATGGTTCCAGTAATCAATGTCCTTAGTCTGCTTGTCTTCAGCAAACTGTGGGCTTTCTTGTGCATCATCTTTAGAAGAGGCTTCCTTCTGGAAAGACAGCCATACAGATCAATTTGATGCAGTGTGCGGCGTATGGTCTGAGCACTGACAGGCTGACCTCCCACCCCTTCAACCTCTGCAGCAATGCTGGCAGCACTCATACATCGGTTTCTCAAAGACAACCTTAGCCTAGGCCATCTTTATGTAGAGATAGTTCTTTTTTTCAGATCCTCAGAGAGTTCTTTGCCATGAGGTGCCATGTTGAACTTCCAGTGACCAGTATGAGAGTGAGAGCTAGAACACCAAATTTAACACACCCGCTCCCCATTCACACCTGAGACCTTGTAACACTAACGAGTCATGTGACACCAGGGAGGGAAACCGGCTAATTGGGCCCAATTTGGACATTTTCACTTAAGGGTGTACTCACTTTTGTTGCCAGCGGTTTAGACATTAATGGCTGTGTGTTGAGTTATTTTGAGGGGACAGCAAATTTACACTGCTATACAAACTGTACACTCACTACTTTACATTGTAGCAAAGTGTTATTTCTTCACATGAAAAGCTAGAATAAAATATTTACAAAAATGGGAGGGGTGTACTCACTTTTGTGAGATACTGTATATGATTCTGCACAGAATGGCAGTAAATCTGCTGTAGGGTGAACATAAACAAGAGAACATAAACAATATAATACCCAAGTTTTTTGGTAAAATATAACAGATGATGTTTTACGCTGAGTAAATAGATACCAAACATTTCATGCTTTCAAATTGTATATGCCTGTGGAACGGTGTCAAACTACAGTATTTATTTTACATCCATTTTTTTTTTTTTTTACATTGTACCTTTATTTATTTATTTTTAATCAACTTTATTGCTATCACAAAGGGTGAACAACATGCCCTTGTGATAGTGTGGGCTGTGACAAGTCCTCTTTATGGAGAAAACCTCCATAAAACCTATTAGACTCCAAGATCTCTCCACTGGCCTCCGAAGGATCTGATAAAACCTCTGATCAGATGCTTGTACAAGCCAGCAATGGCTCGTTTACATGGGACTGTAACCAGAAGGGACTAAATCCTCGTCACTTACAGTTTTTCGCACATCACACAGTGGAAGGAAAACATCAGTTCCTCTCAATGTGTCCCAAGAAGTGGATGCCATTGGTCACTTGCTATCCAATCAGGTGGTCCCTAGCAAAACATAGTAGTTGGTAGAGCTAAAGTAGATTGTACCGACTGCAACATGTCTGGTTTCCACGTTGCACTGGCCCTCTGTGGATCACTTTTCAGAGGGCATTTTGCAGGTGGCGAAGGGGCGTTTTCACTTCTGACAAATTTTCCTGACACCAAGTGAAAGAAGGTGACAGCAAGGGGCTTCAGCACACAGCCTGTGATTGAGAGCCTTAGCTCTAGTTCTATGCGGGGGGGGGGGGGGGGTGTGTCCTTTCCCTCCAATCAGCACTGCGGAATGTAACTTCAGTTCCCGCTCCCTGCTTTCCAAAAGCTCAGACAAATCTAAATAAATCATTGGACTTTGAAAGACTGTTGAGAAGACTGCAGATAAACAGATACAACGTATGTAGGAGGCTTTGTTTCATTGCTGTGTATCACCTGAGGCCATTCACTTCAATGGGTATACGTGAGGCCCGTGTGTCAAACACAAAGTCCGTGGGTCAAATCCCACCTACCAGGTCATTTCATGTGGCAACTCTCCTGCAGCTGCAACACTCGGTTCTGCCCCCACCTTGTCTCAGCAGCAGAGAGGACGACAGAATTCCTCTGCCAGATCCTGCACTTCTCCGTGCAGCCATAGAGAAGCTCGCCTCTGACCCCCTCCATCTCAGCAACCAGCAGCAGAGAGGAGGCGTGAACTCCTTCTACAGATCCTGTGCCTCTATGTGCAGCGGCAGTACCCCCCTTCATCTCCACCTCCCCTGGTCTCAGCATTCAGCAGACTCTGGCAGCCAACACCAGTCCTACTCTGGTCCTCCTGCAGACCCCACACCTTCTGCTTCCCATCTCCTCCCCAGCAGCAGCACAAGGTAAGGGGGTGCACAGTGATGTAAGGGAGGGTGAGGGGCTCTTGACATCTGATGTAAAGGAGGGGGGGGGAGGGGGTGCTATAGACATCTAATCTTAATGATACAACTGGCAGGTTTGAGGGCAACCATATTGCTAGTGCGTCCCGCAATCAAATGGAGTTTGACAAGTCTGATGTAAGGGTCTAGAACCACTTTTAGCCTCCCGTTCACACAGGTCCAAAAGGCATAAGTCGCACTTTTTTGTCGGCAACGGAACTGTGCAAATCAGTGCGACGCTGACTTTGTGGTTCCTGCACTATTTTTGGGGATTTCAGGTAACTTGCATAGACATCTGTGCATGAAGTCGCACTGATGTTGTCAGCCAAGTTGAACACGGACATGCGGCTTTGAAATTTGTGCGATTTCAAGTGAAGTCTCACGATTCCAAAGTCGGATTCGATGTGAACGGGGGGGCCAAAGGTGCATCTGAGTGCCAAGGACCTTGTTGCTCCCCTCCCCCCAAAAAAATGTATATATATATATATATATATATATATATATATATATATATATATATAAATAAATATTATAAAATAAATATGATAAAATATATATATAATATATATATATATATATATATATATATATATATATATATATATATATATATATATATATATATATATATATATATATATAAATCAATCAACAGGTTGCATGTTGGTTTCATAATAACCTAATAGATAATGGCCGAATATTTATAAATTCTATAGTCTTAAAATCAAGAGTAGTCAATTCAATTTTTTAACAATTTATTGATAAACTCAATTTCTTTAATTTTTTTTTTTTTGTCATATTATTTTATAGACATTAAGGTTTAAACCACTGGAGGCATTTTTGTTCATTTGCAAGTAAACAGACCTTGAATGGAATTAAAATCCCTTTAAGCCTCTGTAAAATGAGGTCACAAAAGAAGGACACAACGTAATATAAATTGTACAAAAAATATACAGTTACAGACATTAAATGTGTTTTTTTTTTTTTTTTTTATAAACGAAAAATACAAAAACCTTTAAAGCCAGAGTGTAATGAATTAAAAATTTGGTTTAAAAAAAAAAAAGTGCAATGTAAAAAGTTGTCAAAAAGGAATCGAGAGGTAAAATAATGGAGTGGTGATATTATTAGACATTTCCTATCAGGTCATGTATGCTTTAAAACTGAACTCCAGGCAGATATATAAAAAAAAAAAAAAGACAAATATGAAAATAGGGATGTATAAAATAAACAAACACTCCTCATGCTTGAGAGCACAGGCCTGAGAAATATTCTGACTGATCAATCTGGAAAAAGTGGAAGATGATGACACATGGGCCATCCGTCATAACCAACGAGTAAATTGGTCTTCCTCAAAGGAAGTTGTAATCAGGTTTATTCTTTTGACTCTAATCATATCCATATTCTAATCCAAGGAGTGCAAGACAATCTCCTTGGGATGAACCAGAACAAGACCACACTTTATGGCAGTTATGGGGTTTGGCCACTAGATGGTGCCATCAATTTAGTTGCTTTTTACTTGCATCTAGCACCCTCCTCCTGCAGGTGCACCATAACCCATCAGTAATGGTTTTTGGGCAGTGTTCCTCAATGAACGACAGAGAAATGTATGTTTATATCCTAGTGAAAGTACCAAAATGCATCTTGATATCGACCTCCTGTAATACCCTGTAAGAGTGGGAGAGGGAAAGCCAGCAATAGCAGCCAGACTCTGCTGCAGTGCATGAGTGAGCCATGTCATGCTGGTCCTTCAGTGGGCTGGTTGAGTGTTCTTGACCGAGCAATGCTGTTACTGTTGCAATGGTAGTCATGGATCTGGCTGTAATGTCTGGCAGAGGTGCGGAGATCTCAAGACTGGCTGCACAAAATTTACAAAGCCTCATTCCCGTAAATATATTTCAAACTGTATATTCAGATGCTTGCCAGGAGTTCAGCTTTAAGATTTAAAAAAAGGACATGTAAACCCTTTAACAGACTTCATCACATTTTAAAGAGCTAAAACCACCCATCACATTTTGGTATATAAACCATCCCATATCTGTAGAGGACCAATGATACTTCTCACTTTACTTCGGACGTAAGCTGCTGAGGTCCACGATGTTCCAGGTGACCAGCTATTGAAGGTTGTGAAGGGGCAGACGTTGAGGTCTTTCAATACACCAAGAAGTTAAAGGTGCAATGTACATTTTTATTTTTTTTACTCTCAGTTGACAATGTTTAATTTTGTATATGGCCAAAAGTGGGCACTTGCCTACCACACCTATAAGAGCATGTTGGACATAGCATTCCAAAACCATGAGCACTAATACGAAGTTGTAAAAACACACAGCAGTGGGCACCATCTAAGTGCAGCATTAATAGTGTATGATAAAATAAATTAATCGGCATCCCACACAAAGTAAGTTTGTGAAAGCACATAGAGCTTAAGAAATTAGGACATTCAGGTAGAAGAGGCATCCAGTCCAGGGATTGTGCAGCACTTTGAGGCATGAGTGCCTTAAAACACATAGCCATGGCATCTAACATCATCCACTGGGTTCCTCTGGAGTCTCCTCCTGACCAGGAAGTGCTCTGAGGTTACATAGTTAGTAAGGTTGAATAAAGACACCAGTCCATCCAGTTCAACCTGAGTGAGTGTCTACAATTGTCCCTATCCCTGTACATTGCACACTCACATCAGTCCCTACCCTCAAGGAGCCCACAAGCAAAGGTCCCCATTCATATACTAGGGCCAATTTTGGACAGAAGCCAATTAACCTACCTGTCTTTGGAGTGTGGGAGGAAACTGGAGTTCCAAGAGGAAACCCACGCAGGCACAGGGAGAACATGCAAACTCCAGGCAGGTAGTGTTGTGGTTGGGATTCGAACCAGTGACCCTTTTTACTGCTAGGCGAGTGCGCTAACCACTACACCACTGTGCCTCCCGGTTCTTATGCGTACCCAACCGGCCGCAGTGCTGCTAAATCCCCTGGACCGGATGCCTCTGCTATAGGCTTCCCTGGATGTCCCGATTTCTACGTGACTTCACAAAGTAAATTCATGTAAGAGGTCAATTTGTTGTTCAACATACCAGAAGTATTTAATGTTGCACTTAGCTGGTGCCCTCTGCTTTGTGTGTTTTCATGTCTCGATTTGGATATTTCTTTCGTCTCTGGAGGAGCTGTATCTTGTGAAAGGAAGCTTACCAATGACAACCCTCGACATACCCGATAAAAGACTGGTTTATTGGACATGTGGTTGTGCATTCCAGTATTTTATCTTAGCTATAAATGAGGTTACCTGTATACACTAATTGCGCCAAAATGTATTTTTATATCAAATCAACGTTGGGCTGCCTTTGCATCTACAACAGGTTCCACTTTTCTTCTAAAGCTTTTTAAATGGTTTTGGAATATGTTTTTGGTCATTTGCGCCCATTCAGCCAAAATAACCTTTGTGAGGTCAGGTAATGATGCTGGATTAGAAGTCCTGGCTCATAATCCATGTTCCAGTGCAACCCAAAGGTGTCCAGTAGAGCTGAGGTCAGGGCTTTATGCAGGCCACTTAGGTTCCTTCACATCAAGCTAGTCAAACCGTGTCTTTATAGAGCTAGCTTTGTGGACAGGGGCACAGTCAGGATGGAACTGAAAAGGGCCTTCACCAAAGTGAAGTTGCAAAGTTGAAAGTGCACAACTTATATATCTTTACGGTAGCAATAACGGCATCACCGTTTCCGTCATTCTAAACTCAATATGGTGGGGGTCTCCATGTTGTTTTGGCCATAAATTGAATGTGATGTTCAAGTGTCTACATACATTTGCTCATATGGTGCTTCTCAATTGCTGATCATCTCCATATACGTGTGGAAAGGTTACCACCGGTTTAGGTTTTCTGGTCCTTGAAAGGGGCTTGTTGTAAGATGTACTACTGCTTGTTTTCCTGAAAATCCTTAGCCCCACCACTTCTGAAGATCTCGGTCAATGATCAAACTCATAATTTCCTGAGGGGTTGCTATACCAGATCTCACCGGTGGCTTTACAGGAAAGCTGCCCAAATAGGGTCAGAAGTAGCACTAGATTTCTAACGAATTCTGGAGAACTAACTGAATTCGGGAGAACCTATACACATATACTTAAGTAATAAATGCAAATAAAATGCTGAAGGAGGTGAGTAGGGAAAGTTAATGCTGTACCTGCTTCTTCCTATGATGAAGGCATTAGTGCAATTTGAAACGTTTCTTAAATTCAGCCGTAGGCATATACATGGCAGCACGGTAGCAGGCTTTAATGTCGAGCTGCAAAACATTTACGTATAGACAGAACCCATTGTATGTGTTGGGAGCGGGCTCATTCATTGCCTCCTAAACTCAGTGATTGCGCTGTCAGCAACAATGTAAAAACACTTCAACAAAATGGTGGCCAGCTGCACACAGACACTGACTTTTTTTGCATAATTGTAATGAGATGGGTAAAATATGGCTTCAGCTCCTGTGCTCCACCTGTAAAGAAGTCATCAGACGCGTTTCACCCTTTTCAGGGCTTAATCATAGAGACCTCTACAATTAAGCCCCAAAAATGGCAAAACACGTTAGTAACATTCTCTACAGCTGGAGAACAGGAGCTGAAGCCATCTTTTATTCATCTTACATGTATGCAACAGGGAGTCAGTGTCTGTGTGCAGATGCACCATTTTGATGAAGTCTACTGGAGCTTGAAAATTCAATTCGGTCTGTCTGGCCCCAGTCTTTTCACATGCTGGTTAAACCGCCACAAGTTTGGAGGGGCATTCTAGTGGTACTATTTTCATTGTTTTGAGCTCCCGGCCACTGTTTATAAATCGGGAGCTGGTGGGGCAAGCTCCTGATCATGTGACCACTGACAGCCAATCACAGTGCTGAGCACATATTCCTTTCCCACACCATACTGTTATCGATCGTGTGGTTAAAAGGGTTCTGCAACAACTCCCAACTGATCATGGTTAAGCTATATCACCGGCATACCAACGAGCTCGTTTCAAAACGCAAAGCTCTTTATTCTTGTATGATCACGTAGAAAAGCAAAGTTTTGGGATCATTTCTCAGGCACGTGACTATGCACGCTCCCGAAACATGGCTTCTCTAGGTTATCACACAAGAAAAAAAACAATGCTTCTTGGTATGTTGGCGACACCCATTATCCAACCAGAGTAGTCATATGACCGGTAAGCCCAAGTAATGCCTCCAGCAGCTGGCTCCTGCTGGATTGAAAATAATTAAAATGGTGATTCACCTTCTAGGCAGTCAACATATTTAAATTTAACAATTTAATTTAACCTTTTCTGGAATGTTTGTTGCTTTTCTCTGGATACCAGGTTTGAAGATTGCTTGTGGAAACAGCCCAAGTCTGACTGCATCCAATTACAAGGACATTTACAACACCATGCCAGTGATAGAGGGATGAGTGATCAGTACGGGAAAAAATATATGTGGGTGGTTTGCTACCTCAATGAACAAGCTCTGCACTAGCTGTGTGGGAGAGTGAGATTGCTATCCGGGCTGTTAAAGGCACACAGATGACTGCATTTAAAGTAGAATTATAGATTTCAGTTGACTTTAAATAGGTGATTTGGGCCAAGCTGGCCCAAATGAACAAAACTATATAACCAAAAGTATTTGGCCGCCTGCCTTTTACACACACACGAACTTTAATGGCATCTCAGTCTTGGTCCATAGGGTTCAGTATTGAGTTGGCCCACCCTTTGCCGCTATACCAGCTTCAACTCTTCTGGGAAGGCTGTCCACAAGGTTCAGGAGTGTCTATGGGAATGTTTGACCAGAAGTGCATTTGTGAGGTCAGGCACTGATGTGGACGAGAAGATCTGGCTCACAGTCTGCACTCTAATTCATCCCAAAGGTGTTCTATTGGGTTGCGGTCAGGCTAGTCAAGTTCCTCCACCCCAAAACTCGCTCAGCCGTGTCTTTATGTACCTTGCTCTGTGCACTGGTGTGCGGTCATGTTTGAAAAGGAAGGGGCCATCCCCAAACTGTTCCCACAAAGTTGGGAGCATGAAATTGTCCAAAATGTCTTGGTATGCTGACACCTTAATAGTTCTCTTCACTGGAACTAGTGAACCCACACCATAATCCCCCCTTCACCAAATTTTTTGGACCAGTGCACAAAGCAAGGTCAATAAAGACATGGATGAGCGAGTTTGGGGTGGAGGAAGTTGACTGGCCTGAGCTGAACCCGATAGAATAACTTTGGGATTAATTAGAGTGGAGACTGTGAGCCAGGGCTTCTCGCTCGGTGACTGACCACACAAATGCACTTCTGGAAGAATGGTCAAACATTCCCATAGACACACTCCTAAACTTTGTGGACAGCCTTCCCAGAAGAGTTGAAGCTGTTATAGCTTCAAAGGGTGGGCCAACTCAATATTGAACCCTACAGACTAAGACGCCATTAAAGTTTGTGCATGCGCAATGGCAGGTGTCCCAATACTTTCGGTAATATAGGGGGATATTTACTAAAACTGCACACAGAATTTGGTGCAGCTGCGCATAGTAACCAATCAGCTTCCAGGTTTTGTTGTCAAAGTAAATTGAACAAGCAGAAGTTAGAAGCGATTGGCTACTATGCACATCTGCACCAGATTCTGAGTGCTCTGGTTTTAGTAAATCTACCCCCATAGTGTATTTCCATTACACATGGATGCGACGGCTGAGTGCGCTGCAATGTACTATAGCAGCATTGGCTACAAACAGTAAGAGACACTGTGTTCTGGCAGCAGTATGAAAAACTCACCTCAATTTGGTGAAAAGGTGAACATATACTTTAAGGCTGCCAAAGCCAGCTTGAATTTCCCATGATTCTTGCTGAATTGGCCAAAATCCCAGCTGTAGGTGGGCTTAGTGGCACCACTCGGGTTTTTTCAAGGTGGAAGAATGTTGGAGATTGGCGAGTGCATGGATCAGATGTAACGACTGTTCAGGATTTCTGAAAAGCCTTTGTTACCGGCTATCAAAATACAATAATCTGGAGCGGAAATTCCTCCATCCGCACCATTTAGGATGGATTGGGGGGAATGTATTAGAATTGTTCTTAAGGCTCAATTCACACTTGTAGGACTCCAAATTGGTGAGACTTTGGAGTGCAACTAGGATGGGACTTTGGCTTTGACCAATGATAATGGACAACTGTTGCCTGTATAACATTCAGGTACGACTTTCATGCGACTTTTGAGGGTTTACACTGCAGTCTACGACAGTCAAGTTGCATGAAAGTTGGACCAATAGTAGTGCAGGAATCTACTTTAAGTTGGACATATCTAAACTGTTGTTATAGAAAAACATGAGGGGCGACTTGCCATGCGAATTTAGTGTCCATAGTGACAAGGCAAAGTGTGAACATGCCGAAAATGTAACGCTCCCATTGGTTGTGCTCTCAACCAATCTGTCAAACCATCCAATGGCTGGTGTCATAGCTGATCACATGTGCAGCATCATGCCAGTTGTAGATTAAACAGAGGCCAAGATGGCAGCTTCCTTGGCTGAAAGGGGGGTTTACTTACACTATAAGGATAGTAAAGGATGGCAGAACAATTTTAGAAGGCCATAAGACAGCCTTTGTCTGTAATAGATCTTCTGAACAGAAAGGGGAAATTAATGTAATAAAATCCTTCCATGTAGTGGACTGGGTAATTTTTTAAGTGCACAAAGATGGAGCTTCACTTTAAGGCCCACTCGAGTCCCATCTGGTCATAACATTTGTCTTTTTCTACTGTGAGTACCACAAAACCTCCCTTCAAGTGACACCAACCACCACTCAAAATCCTTCCCTACCCCCCTTCTTTACTGCATACTGTTTTCTACAATTGTATGTCCGGGTCTGCGTCTTTGTGTTGAATCACATACAGGCTTCTCTCCGGCAACCTAATGGCAAGATACTAGATCTCCACTCCAACTCCTAGTAGTGCCCGGCGTGTGCCACCATTAGAACGCCAGAGGGTTGTGTCACATTCCCCCCCTCCCCCTCACAATGCATTTCAAATAAATAATTTGGGGGTCCCGTTGCAGGTAAATGGCACTTGTGGGAGAGGGCAAAGACACAAATGTGAAAAACGCCACACAGATGTCATATAAAGACCTCATTCACATGGGCATACTTAAAAGTGGTTGTAAACCTTGGACACAAAATCTGAACAAATCATATCCCGCTATAGCAGGGGTCTCCAAACTTTCTAAGCAAAGGGCCAATTTACCATCCTCTAGGCCAGGCATATGGACCTCCAGCTGTTGCAAAACTACAAGTCCCATGAGGCATAGCAAGAGTCTGACAGCCACAAGAATGACACCCAGAGGCTGAGGCATGATGGGACTTGTAGTTTTGCAACAGCTGGAGGTCAGCTAATTGCATATCCCTGCTTTAGGCTTTAGGGGAGGGGTCTTAAAACTACGGCCCTCCAGTTGTTCAGGAACTAGCATTCCCATCATGCCTAGTCATGTCTGTGAATGTCAGAGTTTTACAATGCTTCATGGGATGTGTAGTTTCGCAACAGCTGGAGGGCCGTAGTTTGAGGATCCCTGCTTTAGGGGGTCGGACTGTGGCTAGTTTGTCTATAAAATGCCCTTGCATCAATTCCCCATTACTGGTTAGAATGAGAGAAATAGAGCCCCATTGATGGGGTCAGTAGGGAGATTCCCCATCACTGGTATCTGTTGGTGGAACAGTACCCCAAGAGCCAGATAAAGGCAAGCCAAGGGCCATATCCAGCCCCTGGGCTGCAGTTTGGAGACCACTCCTCTATAGTGTGTACTTGTCTCAATCCAGAGCACCAAGTGTCATTTCTGTCCCTTCTGACAAGTTCTCCTGACACCAAGAGAAAAATAGCGATGAAGAGGGAGCTCCAGCACACGGCCTGTGATTTACGGCCTCAGCTCTGTTCCTGTATTGCTCAGCTCTCAGACTTCTCCTCACTGATCTCTGCAAAGTATAATTTTTAGCTCTCTGCCCTTTTTTTTTTTTTTTTTAAAAAGCTCAGATAAGCTGTATAAATTCTGGACTTTGAATGGATGTAGAGAGGAAAATACCACAAATAAACTGGTACAACTTATGTAGGCGGATTTGTTTCATCGCTTCACTGTGTATATGTAAACCACTTTGAAGCACTGGGTTTTGGGTACGCCAAGAGAGAAAAGGTGACAGAGGAGAGAGCTCCAGCTGAATGACAGCCTCAGCTCTGTTCCTGTTTGCAGTGTGAAGGGGAGGTGTGTCCCTTCCCTCCAATCAGCTCTCCTCACTGATGCATCTTCAGCTCTCCACCCCCTGCTTTTCAGAGCTGAGAGATCCAGTGTAAAGTCTGCACTTTGAATGGATGTAGGGGAAAGATTGCTCTAGATAGACAGGTACAACCTATGTAGGATGATTTGTTTAATCTCTGTATCACCTGAGGCCAGTCACTTCACTGGGACTCACATATGTGAGGGTTTACAACCACTTTAACCCCTTGACACCAGCCGTACGCATATTTGCGGCTCTGTTAAAACTTACCATGCTGAGAGCACACCCCCTGCATGGTAGCCGGTGGGGATCGGCAATCTCCCGATGCATACTTGTGATTGAACGCTTTCCAATCATGTGACCACCAATCCCAGTGGTCACATGACCCAAATGCCCACCTCCACCTCCCGGGTTTAAGAACTCTTAAAGGGCCGGGAGGCAGTCAGAGCAAAGAGGTTAGGCATACACCCGTGGTTTGCCTGCACAGAGGTTCTATGCACCTGCATGCAGGTAGTCCCATTCATGTCATTTAGGACAGCTGCTGCTCCCACTTTGACATCCACATGGATGTGGATGTGTGTCCACGGACTCGCACCGCTTGCTTTTGGGGACACACATCTGCACCCACACAGATATCAAATAGGGAGCAGCCACTGTGTCCATGCAGCCGCTGCATCCCAAGTGACATGCATAGGACTGCCTGCATGCAGATACTCCGAACACCTGTGCAGGCAAAGCACGGCCCTCACGCGGGTGTATGCCCAAGTATGCCCGTGTGAACGAGGCCTAAAGCCAGCCATTCCATCAAGAGATATCCACCCTAAACTGAAATATTACTTCTGGCCGGAGTGGTTCTTTAAAGGTTCAACGTGTTTTCAGTTTGGTGACTGTTTGCGGAGAGAAGGATCCGGGTTCATGCGTCACAAAGGAGAAGGACATCATCACAGATCTACAGTGTATATAGCAGCAGTGTTCTCTTCCCGACCAGACGATCAACTATCGATTTTTGTTCTTCTTGGAATTTCCCTGAAGGTGCAGAGAAAAAATTTACAACATGCGCTGCAGATCATCGCAATCATTGAATAAAATGCTCTTTATTTCATGAAATCGAGCTTCAGCATTGGAAGAGAGGAGAAGGAATCAGACAGCTGCTCAGAGAATTCCAACAGATCAGAACTCTGCAGAGCCGCAACACCGAATGGAATTACTAACTTTTTTTGTTCCCCCTTTTTTTTTTTACGGCATCAATGAGGTTTGTGGGAACCACTTCAATACCGGCCACTTTCCCCTACTTCCTGACCAGGCTAATGTTCAGCTTTTATTGCGGTCACACTTTGAATGATAATTGTGCAGTCATGCAACAATGAATCCATACAACATTTTTATCATTTTTTTTTTGCGACAGATAGAGCTTTCTTTTGGTGGTATTTAATCACCATTGGGTTTTTATTTTTTATTAGACAACTGAAAAAATATAGAAAATTTTAAAGAAAATAAAGTTTTAGTTTAACATTTTGGAAATTAGTACATTTTTCTCCTACACTAATGTGTGCAGGGGAGGCTGCGCTGATGGGCCCTGGGGAGGCTGCGCTGATGGGCCCTGGGGAGGCTGCGCTGATGGGCCCTGGGGAGGCTGCGCTGATGGGCCCTGGGGAGGCTGCGCTGATGGGCCCTGGGGAGGCTGCGCTGATGGGCCCTGGGGAGGCTGCGCTGATGGGCCCTGGGGAGGCTGCGCTGATGGGCCCTGGGGAGGCTGCGCTGATGGGCCCTGGGGAGGCTGCGCTGATGGGCCCTGGGGAGGCTGCGCTGATGGGCCCTGGGGAGGCTGCGCTGATGGGCCCTGGGGAGGCTGCGCTGATGGGCGCTGGGGAGGCTGCGCAGATGGGCGCTGGGGAGGCTGCGCAGATGGGCGCTGGGGAGGCTGCGCAGATGGCCAATGTTGTAATGTTTTCAGGAAGATATGTACGGCACCCTGCTAATCTCTGCCACCAACTGTGATCTGCTTGCATTGCATAGAGAAGAAATGATGATGTTACTGGGTCTAAAATAAGGTATGTAATGGAAACAGGAAGGTTTTATATAACATTTTTTTATTAGACTGTTGATGTGGGGAGAGAGGAACCAGGAAAAGGCAAAATACCAGCAGATTAAATCTTCAGATTTAAAAAGCACTGCAAGTTGAATGTGCCTAGGAACGCCCTCTCCTCCAGACCAACATCCACCCATCAAGACATTTTGATATTTGCACAACTCCTCCCAGGAGCCAGCCCTTGCTAGCAGCGTTGTCGGATGTCAGACTTCACAGCTAGCCCTGGACAGCAACCCAAAAAATGGGATTAAGTATTACATATATTTTGTCCCTGGGGAACAGAACACAGTATTAAAAATCAAAGCGAGATTTCTTCTTCAACCACTTCAGCCCTGGAAGAATTTAACCCCTTAATGACCAGGCAATTTTCTGCAATACGGCACTGCGTTGTTTTAACTGACAATAGTGCGGTCATGCGATGCTGTTCCCACAAATTGAGCTTTC
Organism: Lithobates pipiens; assembly: GCF_037356315.1. Lineage (NCBI taxonomy): Eukaryota > Metazoa > Chordata > Amphibia > Anura > Ranidae > Lithobates > Lithobates pipiens. The sequence continues at coordinate 39,976,912 of NW_027507758.1, forward strand.
TTTTGGTGGTATTTGATCACCTCTGCGTTTTTTATTTTTTGCGCTATAAACAAAAAAAGCCGCCCTCTGAAGACTTAATCACGAAACAAGTCAGGGCGTGACCACGCGACCTACCAGCTCCACACAGCCAGCGTCATCCTGGGGACGCATCACGGCGGGCAGTTCTGGGTCGGAACGCGGATCGGTGGTGAGCTTGATGCTAATCTGTGATAAGTTGATTGTTTTATTCTTGTAAGCTGCATTTGTATCAGGGGGGATTGTTTATTTCAATAAAAGGTATAACACTATGGAAAGCACCCCCTTGTATTTTTGCATGTATTTAACCACCTCAAAGACCTGGGCCTAATATGGAGAGCTGAAGTGCCCATTAAGAGAGCAGCAGATGCAAGTCATAAAGGATCATACAGGCCCTGTTAAAATAACACCTCTGGTAAGCAGATTTTCTTCCTCTTCTTTGCTTTTTTGTACAGTAGTAGACTGAACTACTCACAGGAGGAAAGGATTCATTTCATGTCTTACTGCATTCCCCTAAATATATAGACGGACAGTTCTAGTAGGAGTTGGATCCCGTTTTATTTTGTTTTTAATAAGCAAGCTATAAGGGATTCTGACTATTGCACTATATGAAATATTATATTGGTGGATATTCTGTTTTCATTAGAAGCGCTGTTAAATGCTTGAATATTTAATATATATATATATATATATATATATATATATATATATATATATATATATATATATATATATATATATATATATATATATATATATATATATACACACACACACACACACACATATATATATACACACACACATACACATTATATATATATATATATATATATATATATATATATATATATACATATATATATATACATATACACAAAAAAAAACCCTGACAATTTTGAAAAAAGAAAAAAAAATTTTTCTTACTTTCTGCTATAAAACATATCCCAAAAAAATTTAAAAAATCTAATTTCTTCATTGGTTTAGGCCAATATGTATTCTGCTACATATTTTTGGTAAAAAAAAATCCCAATTAGCGTATATTGATTGGTTTTTGCAAAAGTTATTAAGTCTACAAACTATGGGATAGATTTAGGGACTTTTTTTTTTTTTTTATTAGTAACAGCGACAACCAGTGATTTTTAGCGGGGCTGCGACATTGCAGCGGACAAATTGGACACGAAGTGACACTTTTTGGGGACCAGTAACACCAATACAGTGATTAGTGCTAAAAAAAAATAATGCACAGTATAGATGACACTCGGCAGAGAAGGGGCGATGAAAGGGTTAAATGTGTGGGCTTTTTAAGGTGATCAGCTGTCAGCCAATGACAGCTAATCACGTGATGTAAACAGAAGATCGGTAACAGTTTTTTTTTTTCTCCTCACGCTGACAGCGTGAGGAGGAAAAAAAAAGCCAATCACCGGCTTCAGTGCAAGGGACATCGGTCCTGAAGAGGACGAGGCGAAGCCGCCTCATCTGTGCCCACCAATACAGCCTTCCAGTGCCACATGCCAGTGCCCACACAGTGTCAGCAAACAGTGCCACCTATTAATGCCCATGAGTGCCACCTATCAATACCCACGAGTGGTGCCAATCAATGCCTCATCAGTGCCACCTAGCAGTGCTGCCTATCAGTGTCACCTACCAGCGCCAATCAGTGCCCATCACTGCCACATTAGTGCCCTTCAGTGCCACCCCAGCAGTGCCCACCAGTGCCGCCTATTAATTCCCATAAGTGCTGCCTTATCAGTGCACATTAATTCAGCCTCACCAGTGTACATCAATGAAGGAGAAAATTTACCTGTTTGCAAAATTTATTAACAAAATATGAAAACGGTTTTGTATTTTTTTTAAAAACATTTCCGTCTTTTTAAATTTTAACAAAAAATAAAAAACCCAGAGGTGATCAAAAGAAAGCTCTATTTGTGGGGAAAAAATTATAAAAATGTAATTTGGGTACAGTGTTGTATGACAGCGCAATTGTCATTCAAAGAGTGACAGCACTAAAAGCTGAAAATTGGACAGGAAAGGGGGGGGGGGGGGTTTAGGTGCCCGGTAAGCAAATGGTTAAAATATAAAATCTTTTTTTTATTTACCTACTCTGTGCAATGCTATGGCACAGAAAGGTCCCTTACCGCCTCTTCTGGCAGTCCTCTGCTGGCACTGTCCGTTCAGCCCTCATCTGGGTGTCTCCTTAGCAAGCCGGGCTGTGTGCAACCATAGACAGACACACAGGGCTGGTAAGTCACGCCCCTGCTCCCTCCTCACAAGTGTTTAAATGACATTCTATACATAAGGCTAAAAAACCTTCCCTGTGCAGCAGCGACCCCAGGCCCCGCTCAATACAGTGATGTGTATGAGAGCAGCAGCGGGTCTCCCTTTCATTGGCCCACACAGCAGCGGGAGCCATTGGCTCCTGCTGCTGTCAATCATAGTCAGTGAGCCAATGAGGAAAGAGCAGGTTCAGGGCCCCCCCAAATACTTAACTAAGCCCCATCGTGATCCAGCAATGTACACGAGAGCCTCGGCTGCGGGGACTCTCCCTCCTCACTGGTTGAGACAGCAGAATAAGCCATTGGCTCCCACTGCTCTCAATCACAGCCAGAGAACCAATGAGAAGAGAGGGGAGGCGGGGCCGAGGGACCAGCTTTGTCAGTGAATGGGCAACATCTTAGGAGCAAGCTGACTTGGTTGCCGCCACAGCAATCGGCTTGCCCTGGTGCAATCGGCGGGGGGGGCAAAACCACTGCACAGAACAGGTAAGTATAACAAAAATAAAAAAGCAAGACTTTAATATCACTTTAAGTTATTGCTTTTACCATGACAGCCATTTTACATATAGAACTAAAACTGTATACACACACACACACGCGTGATAAACTGTACTTACCTTGCTAGCCATTTTTAAAGTATCTATTTCCTCCCGTTGTTTGGATAATGTTTCGTTCATAACACAGAGGTGATCACTCATCATGCTCAGCTGATCTTCATAACTCCTTTTAGTTGTAATTAATTCATCCTAAAAAGCCAAAAGCAAAAAAAAAAATACATAAAAATAAAAACAGCACAAACTGAACTATGAAGACAGTCTTGTAAGGTCAATAGAGAATAGGAAAAAGCTTCAATGACTGTTCATCTCAAGGACAGAGATCCTCTGGAGTTTTATAATGAACATGCCAGAGGAAGTGAGGGAATCAAAGAAGCATCAAATCATCACAAACATACAAGCTGGTATTAATTAGCATTCTCATTTTCAACTTCAGAATTAATACAAGGCTCATCATGGCTTTCCAGCCTAAAGGCACACTGGCCGAATATTGGCTGGCATTGGCAGGTTCAACAGAAATCGGTGGGCAATTGCCCGCGACTACAGCAGCTGGTGCACACGGGCCGAATACTGGCTGCTATCGGTCGGTTCAATAGAACCCGATGGGCAACATGCCCGCATTTACAGCAGCCTGGCCGGTCTAATGACTGGAAAACCAGCATTCGATCAGTGCTTTCAGCCAATTGTCAGGTGATCAGTCCCCCTATCAGAACACAATAGCTCAAGCAGGGAGATCGCTGTACCATCGCATCGTTAGTACGGTGACCTCTCACGTTAATGTTTTTTTTTTCGTTCAGCTTAGCATAAGCAGCCTGGCGAGTTCCTATGGTCTTCACTGTCAGGATGGACTGCATGGAGGACCCTGTACCTGTCACAAGCACCTGTAGGATGGGGTGATCTGCTCCAGCCTGGCATGCATCATTAACCCCAGGATTCCATAGTGGTTGATAGCCGTGTTATCACATGTGATCTGTTGAATCAGGTATAGAATGTGTCACGGTCTGTATGATTTATCACTGATCCTTAGTGACGAGTGATACATTGGGTGACAAGTATAAACAGTTGTATGATCTATGCGGATGCATGGAGGGAGTTTTCTAGGCTGATGCACTGACTGCAGATGGTGATGGCTGTACGAATTCTTACATTATACCATATTTATGATCTGTGATCCATGTTCCAGCTATAGATAGCCATAGGAAGTGTTATAGGAGTGGTCGGAACTCATGGTTGTGTTCCAGCAATAACTTCATTCATTTTTTTTTTTTGTGGGTTATGGATATCTTATCAATTCTTGTTTGTATTGTATTTATATATTTTTGGTATGAATAAAGTAGACTTTTTATACCCCTAAAAGCTGCCTGTGCAGTGCAAGCAACCACTACAGGCATCCTATGCAAACCGCAGCAATCCTTATATGCCAGCCTGTGCAGTGCAGGGCATCCCTTATACAATTTAGCCCATGCAGCAACCCCTATATCCAGTCTGTCCAGTGCGCAGCAACCCCTATATGAAGCGCAGGGCAGCCCTTGTACCCTACATGGAACTTGCGCAGCACTCTGCAACCCTTATATGCAGTTTGTGTAGTGCGGGGCAACCCCTATACGTAGCATGTGCAGTGCAGGGCAACCCCTATATGCAGTTTGTGCAGTGCAGGACAACCCCTATATATAGCCTTTGCAGCGCACGGCAACCCCTATATCCAGCCTGTGCAACGTGCAGCAACCCCTTTATCCAGCCTGTGCAGGGCAACCCTGTATGCAGCTTGTGCAGTGCAGGGCCACCCCAGTGTGCAGTGCTCTGCCACTCCTACAAGCAGCTTATGCAGTGCAGGGCAAACCCTATATGTGCATCTTGTGCATTACAACCCCTATATGCAGCCTGTGCAACACATGGCAAACCCTATAGCCAGCATGTGCAGCATATGGCAACCCCTATATCCAGGCTGTGCAACACACGGTAACCCCTATATCCAGGCTGTGCAACACACGGTAACCCCTATATCCAGGCTGTGCAGCACACGATAACCTCTATATCCAGGCTGTGAAACGCACGTTAACCCCTATAGCCTGGCTCTGCCGCATGCGGCAACCCCTGTACTCTATATACAGCTTGTGCAGTGCAGGGCAGGGCAGGGCAGGGAAACCCCTATATGCAATCTGTGCAGAATGTGGCAACCTCTATAGCCATAAAAAATAAATGTATGCAGGGCTAGTAACAGAACATTAAAATTAAAAGTAAAAGTCCATAGTGTTTAAAATAAAGTCCTTGTTTAGGGAAAAAGCTGCAACCACCCACGATGTAGACAAAGGCACAATTAGGTGAACTGAGCACGAACTTATCCTCCACTGATCAACGCCACACCAGGCCTCTTACCAAAGAAAATGGACCACTGAATTACAGGTGGCCAGACCAGCACGATACATCCACAGCACATCCGCAATGGTGCTGTGGATGTATCATGCTTGTCTGACCGCCTGTAATTCAGTGGTCCATTTTCTTTGGTAAGAGGCCTGGTGTGGTGTCGATTGGTGGAGGATAAGTTCGTGCTCGGCTCACCTAACTGTACCTTTGTCTACATCGTGGGTGGTTGCAGCTTTTTCCCTAAACAAGGACTTTATTTTAAACACTATGGACTTTTACTTTTAATTTTAATGTTATGTTACTAGCGCTGCATACATTATTTATGCTTTTTATTGTCACTATACAATTTGTATCAGCTGCTTTATTAGTACTAGGGCATTGACTAATTTTAAATTTATCGTTTGTTTTTTGTAACCTTTATATCCAGCCTGCGCAGTGCACAGCAACCTGATATGCAGCCTATGCAACGAGCGGCACTCCCTATGTGCGGTGTTCAACAAGCTCTATATCCAGCCTTTGCAGTATGCGGGAACCTCTATATCCAGCCTTTGCAGTATGCGGGAACCTCTGTATCCAGCCTTTGCAGTATGCGGGAACCTCTGTATCCAGCCTTTGCAGTATGCGGGAACCTCTGTATCCAGCCTGCGCAGTGCACAGCAACCTGATATGCAGCCTATGCAACGAGCGGCACTCCCTATGTGTGGTGTCCAACAAGCTCTATATCCAGCCTTTGCAGTATGGAGGAACCTCTATATCCAGCCTGTGCAGCGCACGGCAACCCCTATATGCAGCCTGTGCAGTGTGGGCCGACCCCTATATGAGCCTATGTGGTGCACAGCCAGCCCAATGCGAAGCCCGTACAGAAACTCCCAACTCTTTTGGATTGCCTAAAGTATTTAAGCTGTACTGGGCCATTTTTAAAATTTAAGCCTACACATTCTTACAAATCAAATCATCTGAACTGTCAAAAAAGATGGGAAGCCAAAACTGTGAATGGTACGTGTGCGCTCTGGGTTTTCTTTTACAGTCTGCTGTTATTAAAACGTCCATGTATCTTCCTGACAGTGCGCACAAATGGCAGACTACATTATTCATGTCCAACATAGGAGACGGGAACAGCGCTGATGGCAATCTGTATTCTTCAACATAAAGGTCATCAAGGAACGGAGAGCTCAGGGAATGAGAGGCGATAACAAGAGGGGAGAATGGGATGAAAGGCATTAATACACAGAGGAAAAAACGAAATGCTATTTAGAAGGCATTTCTATAAAAGTGACTGAGCCTGATGAGTGAACCGAGCAGGAAATCAGCGGAGATGTCCAATATTCTCCTCTACGTGATGGCAGAATTTGCACCAGAAATGTCTACAAAGAGCTTCTCATCTGCCACCAAGCTAAAGCATCATTAGAGTCTTCAAGGGGAAGCAGGCCATTCCATCATAACATATATTTCACAGATCCATTTTTCCTCCTTTATCTTTTACTTTATTTAGATTTATTTTTCTAAGTCTAATGAATATTATCCAAGTCCGCTCCGTTCAGGTTTCCAAGTATAGTCTGTAAACATTTGGTGCCCAACCTACAGCCCTTTGGCCCTTTTTGTGCAGCCCTCGGGGCCCCTGCAGTGCAGACAGTAACCTGCGTTTCCCCACTGCCCTGTTATAGCAGTCTCGTGTAATACAGTGTGGGAAAAAAGTATTTGATCCCCTGCTTTCAATCCATCCACTCAAGCCAATCAGCGGCCAGGCTGAGTGGCGAAGAGGACGTCGGGGGCGAGCGTGGGACTTTCGAGGGGTCAGGTAAGCAAAACGGGGGGGCTGGGGGCGCCGGCACTGTCAGATGTTTTTTCACCTTAATGTTTACCTTAACATTTACCTTTACAACCCCTTTAATGGTAGGTTTATTTTAACAGTGAGAGACAGAATACCAACAAAAATATCCAGAAAAACGGATTTCAAAAAGTTATAAATTTATTTGCATTTTAATGAATGAAATAAGTATTTGACCCCTTCGCAAAACAAGACTTGGTGGCAAAACCCTTGTTGGCAATCAGAGGTCAGATGTTTCTTGTAGTTGGCCACCAGGTTTGCACACATCTCAGGAGGGATTTTGTCCCGCTCCTCTTTGCAGATCCTCTCCAAGTCATTAAGGTTTCAGGGTTGACATTTGATAACTTGAACCTTCAGCTCCCTCCACATTTTCTATGGGTTTAAGTCTGGAGACCGGCTAGGCCACTCCAGGACCTTAATGTGCTTCTTCTTGAGTCAATTCTTTGTTGCCTTGGCCGTGTGTTTTAGGTCTTTTGGCATGCTGGAATACCCATCCATGACCTATTTTCAATGCCCTGGCTGAGGAAAGAAGGTTCTCACCCAAGATTTGATGGCCTTGCCATCGTCCCTTTGATGCGGTGAAGTTGTCATGTCCCCCTTAGTAGAAAAACACCATAAAAGCATGTTTCCACCTCCATGTTCGACGGTGGGGATGGTGTTCTTGGGGTCATAGGCAGCATTCCTCCTCCGAACAAGGAGAGTTGAGTTGATGCCAAAAGCTTGATTTTGATCTGACCACAACACTTTCACCCGGTTCTCCTCTGAATCATTCAGATGTTCATTAGCAAACTTCAGATAGGCCTGTACATTTGCTTTCTTGAGTAGGGGGACCTTGTGGGTGCTGCAGGATTTCAGTTCTTCATGGCATAGTGTGTTAGCAATTGTTTTCTTAGTGACTATGGTCCCAGCCTTGAGATCATGGACAATATTCTCCTGTGTAGTTCTGGGCTAATTCCTCGCCATTCTCATGATCACTGAAACTCCACGAGGTGAGGTCTTGCATGGAGCCCCAGACCGAGGGAGATTGACAGTCATTTTGTGTTTCTTCCATTTGCGAATAATCGCACCAACTTTTGTCACCCTCTCACCAAGCTGCTTGGTGATGGTCTTGTAGCCCATTCCAGCCTTGTGTACAATATTGTCCCTGACATCCATAGACAGCTCTTTGGTCTTGGCAATAGTGGAGAGATTGGAATCGGATTGATTGTTTCTGTGGACAGGTGTCTTTTATACAGGTAACAAGCTAAAATTAGGAGCACTCCCTTTTAGAGAGTGCTCCTGATCTCAGCTCAATACCTGTACAGAAGACACCTGAGAGCCAGAAATCTTGCTGATGGAAAGGGATCAAATACTTATTTCACTCATTGAAATGCAAATCAATTTATAACTTTTTTTAAATGCTTTTCTGGATATTTGTTGTTCTGTCTCTCACTGTTGAAATAAACCTACCATTAAAATTATAGACGGATCATTTCTTTGTCAGTGGGCAGACAAAATCAGCAGGGGATCAAATACTTTTTCCCTCACTGTAAGCCTCCAGTTTAGGACTGCCTCCTGAAGCATGTTACCAGTCTCCAACAACTCCTATATCAATGTCTTCCATCTCTGACCGTCTCTCGTATCATGTTAATAGAGATGGTCAGAGACGACCATCTCTATTATCATGTCTGCAGTCTCTGACCAGCTCTATTATCATGTCTGCAGTCTCTGACCAGCTCTATTATCATGTCTGCAGTCTCTGACCAGCTCTATTATCATGTCTGCAGTCTCTGACCAGCTCTATTATCATGTCTGCAGTCTCTGACCAGCTCTATTATCATGTCTGCAGTCTCTGACCAGCTCTATTATCATGTCTGCAGTCCCTGACCAGCTCTATTATGTCTGCAGTCTCCGACCAGCTCTATTATCATGTCTGCAGTCTCCGACCAGCTCTATTATCATGTCTGCAGTCTCCGACCAGCTCTATTATCATGTCTGCAGTCTCCGACCAGCTCTATTATCATGTCTGCAGTCTCTGACCAGCTCTATTATCATGTCTGCAGTCTCTGGCCAGCTCTATTATCATGTCTGCAGTCTCTGGCCAGCTCTATTATCATGTCTGCAGTCTCTGGCCAGCTCTATTATCATGTCTGCAGTCTCTGGCCAGCTCTATTATCGTGTCTGCAGTCTCTGGCCAGCTCTATTATCATGTCTGCAGTCTCTGGCCAAGCTCTATTATCACGTCCGCAGTCTTTGACCATCTCCTGTACCATGTCTGCAGTCTCTGACCATCTCTTGCATCATGTTTGCAGTCTTTGATTCTTCCAGGAGGTCAAGTGGTTAAAGTAAAACTAAAGTAAAAACTTTAGTTTTGGATAGAGAGAAGAGGGATTAGATCGCCTGTCAGTTTTTATTGATGTCTGTGTTCCCCCTCACTATTTGTCCTGTTTACTGTTATCATTGAAAGTGAAAGTAAAAGTAAAAGAAAACACAAAATTTTGGGATATCCCCTGGAAAAGTAATAAAGGGGAAATCTTCCAGTACGGATACTAGAGGTAATCCATGCGCCCGGCCCCCAATCTACATGCAGGACACCGGACGCATGTATTCCAATGGAGGCTCTAACTGGCTTAAAATTTTTTTATTTTTTTTAAAAGGGTGGGTTTAGGATGCAGAGCACAGTTGTGTGACAATAGCGGATTAATATTCACTATTGTCTTCCCAAATCTCCTCCCGGTCAATCAGAAAGCGAGTCCCGAGACACAATTGACCAGGGAGTGTCAGGACACTCTTCCCGTTTGTCCGAAAGTTGAGTGCTGGTGAAAGAGTGGTGGTGACGGCAGTGTGAGCGAGGGGGGGGGGGCAAGTTTGTTTGCCGCCAACCCCAAAATATTGAGCATCAGCCGCCACTGGACAGTAGTTCAGCTGACGGGGGGATTCCCTAAATTTGCAGGGGTTTCCTCTCACTTCCTGTTTTGGCTATAGGACAGGAAATAAAGGGATAAAAGGTTATAACCCTCCCTTACTCTATACAAAATGGGAGAAAAAAAAATAATAATAATAAAAATATATATATTTTTTTCCTATAGTTCTACTTTAACTGCTTGCCGACCAGCCGCTTTCGTTATAAGGTGGCAGGTTGGCTCTCCTGGGCAAATCGCCGTAGGTGTACATCGGCTACTTTAAGAGCTCTAAGGGGCTCACGTGGCCAGCGGTCGCAATGTCCGACCCGCGATCGCTCCTCACAGAGACAGAACGGGGATCTGTCAATGTAAACAACCAGATCCCCGTTCTGTCAGGGGAGAGGAGAGAGATCTGCTGTTCCTAGTAATAAGGAACAGCGATCTCTCTCTACTCCCAGTCAGTCCCCTTCCCTCACAGTTAGAAACATCTCCCATGGAACACATTTAACCCCTTCATTGCCCCCTCGTGTTAACCGCTTCTCTGCTAGTGACATTTATATAGTAATCAGTGGCTATTTTTAGCTCTAATTGCTGTATATATGTCAATGATCCCAAAAAAAACACACAAAGGGGCTGATCTGTCCGCCACAATGTCGCAGTCCCGCTAAAAATCGCAGATCATCGCCATTAGTAGTTAAAAAAGAAAAAATACAAAAATTATAAAAATGCCATAAATAGATCCCTTATATTGTAGACGCTATAAATTTTGCGCAAACCAATCAGTATGTGCTTCTTGCAATTTTATTTTTACCAAACATATGTAGAAGAATACATATTGGCCTAAACTGATGAAGAAATTTGTTTAAATTTTCTGGAGATATTTATTACAGCAAAAGGTAAAAAATAGCGTTTTTTTTTTTCAAAATCGTCGCTCTTTTTATGTTTATAGCAAAAAAAAATAAAAAACACTGGTGATCAAATACCACAAAAAGAAAACTCTACTTGTGGGGGAAAAAAAAAAGGACGTCAATTTTGTTTGGGTACATCGTCGCACGACTGCGCAATTGTTGGTTAAAGAGACGCAGTGCCGTTTCGCAAAAAATGGCATGGTCAGGAAGGGGGCAAATCCTTCCGGGGCTGTAGTAGCCAAGGTAAGAATGCACCGTCAAAAAAAAAAAAAAAAAAAAAAGAGAGCATGCAATGGCAGCTAAACTATTTTTATAATTACATTTTCTCTTGGGATAGGGAGAAAGAAAAAATAAATTGGACAGGGTGGGCTTAACTGGTAAAGTGTATGGGTCTTTTTACATTTCTATAATACAGTTGTGGGTATGGAATTGTGTATATAGGATTGTACATTTTTTTTTTTCTTTCCTTTTTATTGGATGAACTGGGTGGATTTTTTTTCAACTAGACTATGTAAAACCTTTACAGTAGGAATACAAAAAGGAAATGTCGCTATTCCACATCTTCTCCACTGGAACACTTCTTTTGCCCCCAAACTAAGTTGATTTTCTTCTTCACCCATTCTACCTGTGTTCTAGCATCAAACCCTCAGAGACCCGAACTTTCAGGACACTGCGGAGGCTTGCAGGAAACAATGCAGAAAAAAAAAAAATGGTTCAATCATAATTCACTTATGTGAGATCTGCTCCTTGTTCAATAATTCTCTTTTGCAGACGAGTAATACTGCCGAGGAAAAACTGCTTCACAAGCTTTAATGATACGATAAATAATCAATGGCTCGCTCTTCTCCGTAACAATGACAATGTGCTGGATGTACAGCGAGAACAAGATGCAGCTTCTGACAACATAATCATCCATCTGATAGAGTAAATGAAGAATGGATCCAGATAAAAACGCTCTTTGTTAGTTGACATCTTGTTGTGAGATCAGTTAATATCCTCCTGAGAGCGAGTTTAAAGTCGTTTTAAAGCATTACTGTATCAAACAGTCCCCTGGCATGCAATTTAAAGCTGCCCCCCCCCACCCCACCCCCCCAACTCCAAAACTTATGTGTGTGCTAATGCAACCTCCCTCCCTCTTCACCAATGAAGGATGCTGACAATTTTATTTTATTTTTAATTAAAATTCAGCCCTGGCCCTCCGCCTACCTCCATTCTTGCCTAGGAGAAAATGATGTGCATCATGCCTGTAAACCATATATAATATTATATTATATTAATATATACATATATATATATATAATATATTATATTATATATATTTATTTATATTATATTATATAAGTTACAGCACTCTCAATAATAATAAACATTAATCTAAATAAACACGCAATAACAATTCATTAGTAAGTGAATGTCTATATTAGTGAACGATGTCCTCCAATCCATAAAGTGCTTCAAAAAATTTGAGGTGCGCAACACCCCCCTCCTGTGTCCCCACTCACCAGATGGAATGGACCCCTAGCTTTTCCATCCGGTGAGTGGGGACACAGGAAGGGGTGTTGTGCACCTCAAATTTTTTGGAGCACATCATTCACTAATATATGGACATTCACTTACTAATGAATCGTCGTTACATGTTTATTTAGGTTCGTTTTTTATTATTATTGCGAGCGCTGTAATTTATATATGGTTTTGTCTTGTCAAGTAAATAGCACTTTGTGTACAGCAGCTGCAAGATATATTTTGACATCTTGTTGCGAGATCAGTTAATATCCTCCTGAGAGCGAGTTTAAAGTAGTTTTAAAGCATTACTGTATCAAACAGTCAGCTGGCATGCAATATAAAGCTACCCCCCAAACCTTATGTGTGTGCTAATGCAAACTCCCTACCTTTTCACCAATGAAGGATGCAGAATTTTTTATTTATTTTTAATTCAAATTCAGCCCTGGCCCTCCCCCTACCTCCATTCTTGCCTAGGCAAAAATTATGTGCATCATGCCCGTAAACCACATAATATATATACCGTATTTATTGGCGTATAACACACACTTTCATTTTAAGAGGGAAGTTTCAGGAAAAAACTTAAATTTTAAATAAGGCAGCCAAAATTTAAGTATTGGCGTACAACACGCACACGCTATTTGTACCCAATTTTCATAGTTAAAAAAACGAGTGTTATACGCCAATAAATACAGTATATAAAAATTACAGCGCTCACAATAATAATAAATAACCTAAACATGTAATGATTCATTAGTAAGTGAATGCCCATATTAGTGAACTATCTCCTCCAATCCATAAAGTGCAAAGCGCGCCAAAAAATTTGAGGTGCTGTGTCCCCACTCACCAGATGGAACTGACCGCTAGCTTTTCCATCCGGTGAGTGGGGACACAGGAGGGAGTGTTGTGCACCTCAAATTTTTTGGAGCATAACGTTCACGAATATATGGACATTCACTTACTAATGAATCGATGTTACATGTTTATTTAGGTTGGTTTTTATTATTGCGAGCGCTGTCATTTATATATGGTTTTGTCTTGTGAATAGTGAAAGTGAATAGCACTTTGTGTACAGCAGCCGCAAGATATATTTTGTAAAAAAGCTTTTTCATTATGGCTTCACTTCTAGCGCAAGTATGTATTAAGAATATATTTTGCTCACATTACGCCCGTAGCCTCCTGAGATATCTACGTCAGATATCCTAGGAGGCATTGACATCCGCAGAGTAGCAAGAGGAGGGCAGAACTGGCACCTGTGTTGCAAGAGGAGGGCAGAACTGGCACCTGTGTTATGGGCCCAGCTAGAAAGATGGCAGCCCAGGACCAGGAGTGCATGGGTGAGCAGCGGGTTACAGTAGGACAACGCTGAATTTGCTAGAAGACAACCAAGCATAAAAGGCAAGGCTGGCCACAGGTGGACCATTAAAAAACTAAATAAAAATGAACAGGTTCCACACAAGCGAGGTGGAAATGGGAATCCTCCCCACTGTGTTCTTGTATTCTAACAACGGGGACTCCTCCACTGTCAGAATACACGGATCAAAGTTGCAGCATGCTGGTCGAGAAAAGTTAGATCGTTAGACCAACTTACACTGAGCAGGTACGGTCATACCGGGATTGAAATTCCGTCAGTCCCTGGTGAACCAGCCGATTTCACATCCATCTATGGCCAGCTTAACCTCTTGCTGACCCGATCACAACAGCTGTACTGCGAGCGGGTGGCACAGCCAGGCACCGCAATGCTCTGGTTTGGGGGTGTGCGTGCGCGCACCCCCTGCTGACTCTTGCTGTGACTGGACACAACACAAGTTTTTCAGCAGGGCACAGCCCATGATTATGGCTGTACAGAATCCCCCGCCCCAAAGGGAGGGCGGGGGATTCTGTTACACAGAAGGTTTTTTACCTCAATAAATGGTTAAGTAAAAAACGTTAAGCTTCATAGTCCTATTCTTGTTGCATTGACTGTCTAAAAAACTTTTTATATGTTTTTTTTTTATCATACTGCAATTTTCCTGAATATATAGCGGGCAGTGGGAGAGTATCTTCCAAGTGCTCACGTCACTGCCGAAAGTGACATATCTTCACTTGTGTGCACATTGCCAAGGCAAATGAGTGGCAGCTCTAATAGCATCAGGCAGGAAAAAAAATTCCTGACATCCCTTTCCGGCAGCTTTGTGGAGTGCAGAGGAGCAGGTACACTGTAGCCGGTGTCTGGGAATGAGAGGAGCAGAAAAGGACATGTATGGTTGAAGCTTCTCATGCATGAGGATGCAGAGGCATACAAGAAAGCAACATGCAGCAGCATTGTGAATGAGAAGTGGAGTCCTCACGACGTTAACAGGAAGTGTCATTCCTTTAGGGTCTTCATCGTTTCTAAACAAATGGCCAGTTTACAGTCCTTCAGACTTCAGGCCCCATCGTTGGTGCCCGTGGGAGGAAGAGTGCCCCATCATTGGTGCCCGTGGGAGGAAGAGTGCCCCATCGCTGGTGCCCGTGGGAGGAAGAGTGCCCCATCGCTGGTGCCCGTGGGAGGAAGAGTGCCCCATCGCTGGTGCCCGTGGGAGGAAGAGTGCCCCATCGCTGGTGCCCGTGGGAGGAAGAGTGCCCCATCGCTGGTGCCCGTGGGAGGAAGAGTGCCCCATCGCTGGTGCCCGTGGGAGGAAGAGTGCCCAAACAAATTGTTGGAATAAATTTTCATTTTATACTTAGCTTGTGTATGTCAAGCCTTTGTACGGTACCATGAAAGTCCATAATAGCCTAAGTCCACTATTTTCTCTAAACATTCAGCTTCCAGTGAGAAAGGACGGGGGGGGGGGGGGGGGGGTCATATTATAAAGAAATGGAAGTCATGAATAGATGGGGGTATTGGTACTAGCCATTCTTACCTGTAATCTGCTGATGCTCTGACTGGCCGACTTTGTGTCTTCTGTTAAACTCTGATTGGATTTCTCTGCTAGCGCTAATCTTTTAGCAAGAGCTCGGCACTGGAAGTCAAGTGGGGAAATGTAAAGAAGTTACTATTTACAGCAAAACCTTAATCAAAAGACAACAGTAAATGCAGGAAATGGTGGCTGCACAATCCAACCATTGCTGATCGAATGCCTGTGAATGTCTCCAGGAGAGTCTTCAACATCGGACACTTCCAGATGTGTCACATCCCACATTCCCCCACTGCACAATCTAGTTCCATCTGCTGGCCTCTAAGTCTCCATTCACATCTATGCAGTGCTAAATGCGTTTTTCTATCCTGACTTTGCAGGGTTTTTTTTGTTTGTTTTTTTGCCAAATTTGTTGTTGGGCAGATTTAAAAACACAAATTGTGGAAAAACATTCACTACATGCTTTTTTCTCCCAGTTTCTCAATTGAAGTCTATTGAACCAAAAAAAAAAAAAAAGCATTTAAAATTGCATTTAAAAAAGTCCCTGATCCTTTCCAAAAATGCAGAGGCACAAAAATGCATTCATGTGAACATGTCTTATAGGAAATGAGTTAAAAATAATGTCCTGCGTGTCTTCAAAAACAAATTGATGTGAACGGAGTCTTAAGCCCCATACACACTATCACTTTTTCTGCTGAGTTTTTCCTTCAGATTTACCAAAACCATATAATATGAGGTCAAACCTTAGGAGTTTCAATTTGTATGCAATCAGGCAGGCCCTTGCACTACATGGTTTTGGTAAATCTGAAGGAAAAACTCAGCAGAAAAACTGATAGTGTGTACGGGGCTTTGGTCTCGGTTCACACTAGTTTGATTCCTGTGCGGGTTCCAGCATCGCATCCGACACACAGGCCATTCACGCCAACATCTGCCAACCACTGCGGGCGTCAATGTAAAGTTAATGACACCCCCAAAACAGTTTGCAGAACGCAGTGCAAACTGTAGAATCGGATTGCATGTGTCTGAACACACATCTGAGACCAAAAAAAAGGGTCCATTTTGGTGCGAATGCGATGTGATGCAATTTCAGCCATGAAAACTGCATGGATGAATTTGCATCGCACAGACATCGCATGTGATGTGCACAGAAATGCAGAGCGAATCACATGCGATGTCTGGCAGTGTGAACCAAGCCTTAGTCACTATACAGTACAGAGCCACAGCTCACAGCAGGGCCCCAAGCACCTGACATGCCTGAAAGCGCATTGGTGCGAAGATTCTACTGCAGGCTGTAGCTCTTGGAGAGCAAAATAAGGACTCAGCCACCAGAGAGGTAGGTATTAAAGCAGACCTTCACTCGAAAGACAGCACTGTAAAGCAGCCCATAGAAGATTTGATTTTCTTTCCTCCCACTAAGACAGAGGTCTCAAACTGGCGACCCTCCAGCTGTTGTGAAACTGCAAGTCCCATCACGCCTCTGCATGTGGGAGTCATGCTTGTAGCTGTCAACCTTGCAATACCTCATGGGACTTGTAGTTTGGCAACAGCTGGAGGGCTGCCAGTTTGAGATCCCTGCACTAAGGTAACATTAAGCCCTGGTTCACATTGATGCGATTTGACATGCCAAATCGGCAGCAATGGCAGCGTCCGAGCCGGTGCAACGCTGCAATTGTGATGCCGCACCAATTCCAAAAAGTAGTTTCTTACTAGTAAGTAGTTACTTTTGGCGATTTCAGGGTATGATTTCCATAGATGTCTGTGCAGCAACCGCACAGATGTCTCTGAAATCGCCCCTGAAGTCCGGACTGACATGCAGGAATGAAATAGTGCGAATTCAGCTGAACTCGGGCGATTTTATTCCCGCTGTCATTGCGAACCTGGGCTAAGGGTGGAAGGGAAAAAAATCACTTGATTCCTCTATTAACAGAGTCACTGGGGTAAATCATCCGGAGGGCAAGGGTTGTTTTCTACAAAGCTGAAAGCCGAGTTCCCCCCTCCGATTGCGCACATACCTCCGCATGGAAATGGACAGACTTGCTGTCAGCCAGCTGCAGCTGTGTGGTGAGATCCGCTATTCTCGTCATGTAGTGGTTTTTTATCAGCGCTTCCCTGGAGTCCTGATCCTGGACCTGTTCATGACAGAGAGGGAATTACTTTTACAATGATCAGCCGGGTCTGAAAAGTGCTGATCGACATCTGAACTGTCAGTCATTCTCTTATCTAAATCAATACTTGCCTCAGCTGCACAGCCAGCGAGAGGAGAGTGACTGCAGCACCATAGTGTGATTGTATTCTATCAGACGTCTTATTCAACAAAGCACTGTATAGAGTAATGATAATATGCAACGTCCAATAAACCTTCTTATTCAGGTAGATGTAAACACAACCACTAAGCTCTCATATAAGCTGCACCATGCTAATCTAATATTTAAAGTCATTGTTAAAGGGGTTGTAAAGGTAAATGTTTTTTTCCCTTAATGCATTCTATGCATTAAGGTGAAAAAACATCTTGCACTGCCGGCGCCCCCAGTCTCCCCGTTTTACTTACCTGACCCCTCGAAAGTCCCGCGCTCGCCTCCAACATCCTCTTCGCCACTCAGCCTACCGGTGATTGGCTAGAGTGGATGGATTGAAAGCAGCGTAGCCATTGGCTCGCGCTGCTGCCAATCACATCCAATGACGCGGCGCACCGGGGGGCGGGGCCGCGTGATACAGCGAGCGGCTATAGCCGCCGGCTGTATCACGGGAGCGCGCCCGCAGGTGCTTCTCACCATGTGAGGGAGCTCTCATGAACGTGAGAAGTACCTGCGGGAGGAAGCCGAGACAACCGCCGAGGGACCCCAGAAGACCAGGTTCGGGGCCACTCTGTGCAAAACGAGCTGCACAGTGGAGGTAAAGTACAACATGTTTGTTATTTAAAAAAAAAAAAAAAATACTTTACAATCCCTTTAAACTTTTTATTTTTTTAATTTGCAGCTTTCATTAAAATACCTGCTGATCCCGCCATGCAAGTTTTCGTTCAGGCTCTTCCTATTCAAGTGACAACAATCTATGGATGGATCCTGTATGGAATCTGACCAAATCCTTTTGGGTGGAGCACCCCACTCCCTCAGTAAGTACTTCTCATTAGTGACCACCTGTGCCATGGGTGGAGACCCCATGTTCTCCCATATAGAGGAGTATAGCTCCCATGGTTCAGAGAAGCAGGATCTCCTGATCTATGAACAGTGTAGGACCCACTAATCATGGGGTACTTTGTCGCAGTAAGTGGGCTTAAGCACCATATATTTTGATAATGTTTTTTGAAAATGTCTAGGCGTTTTAAAAAAAAGCCTTGGTAAATGTCAGTTTTGCATGTGTGCGCTGTAATTTTTTTGTTCTGGTGTATAGTCTTATGGCAGCACCATCTTTATGCATTTTTTAGGGTGTGCCACCCAAATATGTTTAACAATCTGTCCCGGTCTTTGAGGGACAGTTCACACTAGAACATCCCAGATAGCAAGCAATTGTGCTGCAAGTTTGAAATAGACTTGCTAAGCTATTGCTAGACTTGCCGGGCTTCACATGCTTGTTGCACAATAGCAGGAGGACCGCATTGCAAGACTCCAGATCTTCGGTTATGTTGTGCAATAGTCATCCCACCACAGGGGGCACTGTGACTGGATTTTCATGCTGTAGACTTGCAGAGCTCTTGCTGTAGATTAGGGGTCGGCAACCTGATTGCAAACAGGTAACTGGTAGATTGCGGTCTGGGCTTGCTGACCCGCCATTCCTGAGCATCAGAGTGCAATGCAGAGGGACTACTTGTAAAGTTGGAGCTGTAGTAGGGAGCAAGAGCCGCAAAATCCGATGCCTCCTCTGTAGTGCTGTCTCCTGTCCCATGTGGAGTGATACCAACTGCTTATCTCCCAACTGTCCCTGATATGGAGCAATGTCCCTCTGTCCCTCATTTTGGTCTGATCTATATAGATGTATATAAAATGCACTTTTTATCTATCAAAAAGTTTTCCAGTGCTAAATCTTCCATCTGATTTCTAAATTGCTGCATTTGTAAATTCCAAAAGCCAATATAAAGCAATAGTAGTAGTAAAAAAAAAAAAAAAAAAAAAAAAAAAGCACTTCTGGGTTCAACCAATCTTGTTTTTTTTGTACAATTCTCCTTTAAGGGGGTGTGGCAGGGGGTGTGTCTTATGTCTGTATACTATTGTTGATAGGTGTCCCTCCTTCCCATCTCAAAAAGTTGGGGGGTATGCCAACTGCACTCCCCCTATTATCCTGGCTAGTGGACTCCAGAGTGGTGCCAGCGGAAGGAAAGAAGAGATCTTCAGGTCAGTGCGAGGTAATACACCGGGCGTAATATAGGGCTGCTTTCACACTGCGGTTTACCCACACCACGGGTGCAGTGAATTGTACCTTCAGCTTTCTTACGGGGTTTGCTGTGCTTAGCCTTAGGCTTCTATTTTAGCTTACGGATTTGGTGCCCTTTGGTGCACTTTCTGAAAGCGCACCAAAACCGCGACTCAACTGCATGGTTTTACCACCCCCAACTTTACGTGTGAATAAGCCCTGAGAGTGCTGCTGCTGAATGCAACTAAAGGCTTCATTCATAAGTGAAGCAGGCACTGCTGCTCATCTGAAAAGCTATCTGAGTGCATTTGACAGGTGGTGAGGAGGTGATATGTTGCCGCCTCACCACCTGATATAAACCCATGATTGCCATGCAATGCACACGATTGCGACAGGGTGTTTAAATCCAGTGTGAGGAGGCGACACTGCGCCCGGTGATCTTTGACTTCTCCCATGTTGTTCAGGTAGATCTTTACCTTTTTAAGGTTGCCTATCCCTGCTGTAGACTTACTATTGCAACTTTGCTCTTGTTAGAGACTTGCAACACAAAGTGGCTACAAATTGGAAAAGTGTCAACTAGAACTTGTACTTCAAGTGCTCTGCATTGTCTGCAAGTCTACAACTTGCCAGTGAAAATTTTCAGCAAGTAAACAGACTTACAATTCAACACTGCCACAAATGAGTGGCCAGTTATCCTTGTTATCTGGAATGGAGTGGCTTTGCAGTGCCAATGTTAACAGCACCCCAAATGCAGATTGTAAATGCAGTGCATTCCCAGGCACCAAATAGTACCGCAGTACTAGGAAACTTGGTACAGCACTTTATTTTATTTTTTTAAAGCAGTGCACGCAATACTTTCCGCACTTTCTGGGAACACATGCATTGGGGTGCCTACCTACGAAAATGTTGATTGCCCTACACATGCTATATATTGGGGATCAGCAACCTGTAGATAGTGATCTATCAGTAGATCGCAGACGGGTGACTGGTAGATCTCAGTCTGGGCTTGCTGACCCGTCATCCAAAAGCATCAAACCGAGTGTGATGCAGAGGAACCATTTGTAAAGTTGGAGTTGTAGTAGGGAGCAAAAGCCGCATAAGCCGATGCCTCCTCTGTAGTGCCGACTCCTGTACCATGCGGAGCGATACCAACTGCACTCCACCTCTTATCCTGGCTAGCGGTCTCCAGAGTGGTGCCAGGAGCAGGAAAGGAGATCTGAAACAATACACCGGGCATTTAAACCTGTGATTGCTGTGCAATGCACGCGATTGTGACACAGTAGGGCAATAATTTGAGTTTTAAATCAGGTGTGAGGAGGGGACACTGTGGCTGGTGATCTTTGATTTTTCCCAGGTAGATCTTCAACTCCTTAAAGCAGAGCTCCACCCAAAAGGACTCGTCCCCCACTTATCTTGAAGAATTGTCACTTTTGAGGAGTGGAGAGGGAGCGGGTACCCAATTTTGACAGGTACTTGCTCACACTTCTGTCCCTCTACCTCCCCCTCCCCCCGCCCGCAGTCTTCTAGGACAAGCACAGGTCCCAGAAGACTGCATTGACCAGTCACAATGCGCAGCGATCACTGCGCATGCACAGTGGGCACCCGGCTGTGAAGCCTATAGCTGTCACAGCTGGGTGCCCATAGTGAAGATGCCGGTGCTAAGGAACGAAGATAGCGGGTGTGAACGACTGGGGTGAGCACACCGCTGGATTGCGAGACAGGCGAGTGGCTGTTTTTTAAAAGTCAGCAGCTACAGATTGTGTAGCTGCTGGCTTATTTTTTTCACAGGTGACTGGAACTCGGCTTTAAGGTTGCCAACCCCTGATATATACACTATATTACCAAAAGTATTGGGACACCTGCCTTTACACGCACATGGACTTTGTTGGCGCCCTAGTCCATAGGGTTCAATATTGAGCTGGCCCACCCTTTGCAGCTACAACAGCTTCAACTCTTCTGGGAAGGCTGTCCACAAGGTTTAGGAGTGTGTCTATGGGAATGTTTCACCATTCTTCCAGAATGCACATTTGTGAGGTCAGGCACTGATGTTGGAGAGAAGGCCTGGCTCGCAGACTCCGCTCCAATTCATCCCAAAGGTGTTCTAATCGGGTTGAGGTCAGGACTCTGTGCAGGCCAGTCAAGTTCCTCCACCCCAAACTCACTCATCCATGTCTTTATGGACCTTGCTTTTTGCACTGGTGCACAGCCATGTTGGAACAGGAAGGGGCCATCCCCAAACTGTTCCCACAAAGTCGGAAGCATGAAATTGTCCAAAATGTCTTGGTATGTTGACACCTTAAGAGTTCTCTTCACTGGAATTAAGTGGCCAAACCCAACCCCTGAAAAGCAACCCCACAACACAATCCCCCCTCTAACAAATAATTTGGACCAGTGCATAAAGCAAGATCCATAAAGACAGAGATGAGCGAGTTTGGGGTGGAGGGACTTGACTGGCCTGCACAGAGTCATAACCTCAGCCTGATAGAACACCTTGGGGATGAATTAGAGCGGAAACTGTGAGCCAGGCCTTCTCATCCAACAATCAGTGCCTGACCTCACAAATGCACTTCTGGAAGAATGGTCAAACATTCCCATAGACACAACTCCTAAACCTTGTGGACAGCCTTCCTAGAAGAGTTGAAGCTGTTATAGCTGCAAAGGGAGGACCAACGCAATATGGAACCCTACAGACTAAAACACCATTAAAATTCATGTGCGTTTAAAGGCAGGCGTCCCAATACTTTAGGTAATATAGTTTATCAACACACACGCCAAAGCAAGACCAATAAAAAACAAAGCCATAGTGTTTAACTATTAAAGTATGGACTGGATGGCGACAACAATAATGCCATCCATTGGTGGTGATCAATAAACTGTAATATGTCTTGATACTGAGCATTTTCTTCTGCAGCAATGCAAAATATGAGACGAAACGGTTTGATCATTGCCTGAATATTGTTTTTCCCATGCCTGTCTGTACAAAAATGGTCTAAAAAAAGAAAAAAAAAACAAAGGCCATTGTTTACAGTTAACTGTAAACTGATGTTTGTTTATATTTTTCAGACAACTGTCTTGTTCATGTCCTTGTAAAATTGATTCAAATTGATACTTGCAAAATCATCAGTGATGGTTGCCATTTTTCTATCCTATTAACGCCCTAAGAACAGATGACAAAATGCACTTCCAGACACCCGCAACTGTCAAGGCAACAGTGTGTGTGTGCGCCCCTTAGTGCGTCTGTGTGCCCCTTAGTGCGTCTGTGCGCCGCCCCTTGGTGCATCTGCACGCCCCTTAGTATTCCCACTCTCTATGGTACACAGATGAATGCCATATACTGTACCTGCTGGATTTCGGCACTTGTGGTTAACATGCCGATCTGTAAAGAAAGCAAGAATAAAAATATAAGGAAACATTATATAAAAGAGATAAGAACATCACAATAAATAAATTAGATATTTTTTAAAGACATATTCAACCTTTTGTAAATAAATAAATAAATAAATAAATAAGTACACCCATATTGCAAACCGTGTAACCGTAACCAGAGCATTGTGGGAGGAATGCCCAGGCTTCTGCAGACTGTTCCTCCAGCTGCACATCCATACACCTTTGGATATGGAACTGGAGTTCGTAATTAATCCTTTCACACCTAAGAGTAAAACAAATCTAAATGCCCAAGCACAATTTTGCAATTTTGACATGTGTTAGAAAAACCGTCCATATCATCATACCTACTTTGTGCATCCAGGTGGGTTATACCGCGTTTTTCTTTTCAGGACAAAATGGACTTTCATTTGGTGGTTAAATTGTTATGGATATCTCCTAAATGTTTTTGATTACCAAAGGAAAACTGGCACAAAATAGTAAAAAAAAAAAAAAAAAAATCTCTCTTTTTTTTTTTTTTTTTTTTTTTAATGTAGCTGTATATTTCTTGTTACTACCATAACCTACCAAAGAACAAACCAAACTAAATTCTCCTGCTCCTGACAATCGCAGCGATACCACATATAGTTGTTTGTACCCGTAGTACAGCTCACAAGCAATAGTGCACATTTTTCTTTTTTGTCCTACTTAAAAAACATACGGATACGAATAAAAATAAATAAATAAATAAAATCCTGTCCAAAATATACAGGCCCTGACCTTTGAGACCTTTAGACCCCTATCACACCGAGGCCGTTTTCAGGCGTTTTAGTGCTAGAAATAGCGCCTGTAAAAGCCTGAAACCCGCCTCCCATGCCGCCCGAATGTGAAAGCCCGAGTGCTTTCACACTGGGGCGGTGCACTTGCAGGACATTAGGAAGAGTCCCGCAAATCAGCATCTTTGGGGCGGTTTGGGAGTGCTGAACACAATGCTCCTAAATGCCCTGCCCATTGAAATGGGCACATGAAAAGAGCGTTGGAAGCGCAGCAATACTGGCATTAAGCCCTTCTTCGGCCGCTAGCGGGGGTTAAAAGTGCCCCGCTTAACTTTTGTACAGAAATAACTCAAACTTCAATAAAATGTTGAATGCTGGCGCCCAGCTAGCAGCCGAAAAGCGCCGCTTTAGGGCCAATGCTCGGGCGGCCCCAGTGTGAATGTAGCCTTGCTAGACCCCAAACACTAACCCTGGCACTGACCTAGATCAAACACTAACCCTGGCACTGACCTAGATCAAACACTAACCCTGGCACTGACCTAGATCAAACACTAACCCTGGCACTGACCTAGATCAAACACTAACCCTGGCACTGACCTAGATCAAACATTGATCTAGGTATTTTTCTTTATTTTTTATTTCTTTATTTTTAAATTATTTACAATCACTGCCTCCCCCTTTCTGTAAGGAACAAGAAAGATACAAATGTATCTTCCTTCTCCATGCGGCGCCATGGAAAAAAGGGAAGTGCAGCGAGGCCGCATATATGCGTTATGTCGGCGTGAAGGAGGTAATGGACTATGAGTCAGGTGACACCCATGTGATCTACAAGTCCCTCTGCTGCAGAGGCAGATGAGACTTGTCTTCTATTGTTACCCTTGACCTAGGTAAGGATCAAGGAAGTGGGAAGTGGGAGGGGGTACCCGTCAATAGAAAATAAAATTAAACATAAATATAAAGAAGGCACTTGCATAGGAGGAACTTTCATTACCAGCTGCAGTTCTGCTTTCAAATGCCCACTGCAGTCCCACTGTGGCAACAATTATAGCACAGGTCAGGTTCAGCTGGCAGTACCACCAAACGTGACGTATGCAAGTGAATAAGGCCGTGTCACAAACCTCATGTAATGCTTGCGATTGCAGTATAGTTAAACTGTTAAAACGGGCATCCAGGAGGCGACATATCACCTGCCAAATACATCATTAATTAAAGAATATCTAAACCCAATATTTTATATTCCTGATATGTGCCTGCTGTACCATGTGCTTGTATGAGAAAGTATCCTGTTCTCTTTGTATTGCTTCCTTTGTGTGAAATCCCTGCCAGTCCTTCTACTTTCCTATTAAAAGCTGATCACACTAGGCAAGAGAGACCATCTTTTTCAGCTATACTGGGAACGCCATGAAACCCCCCCCCCCCCAACCCCCAATGATCAGACTTGTCCTGACACGCCAGTATCTCACAAGAGTGAGTACACCTTTCACATTTTTGTAAATATTTTATTATCTTTTCATGTGACAACACTGAAGAAAATAGGATTTTTATAACAGCTTACCTGTAAAATCCTTTTCTTTTGAAGTACATCACGGGACACAGAGCCATAGTAATTACTATGTGGGTTATAGTCCACCTTCAGGTGCTGGACACTGGCACACCCAAGACAAGTTGCCTACCTATATAACCCCTCCCATACTGGGAGCATCTCAGTTTTGTAGCAAAGCAATATGCGTGTATAGTAGAAAGAGGGACGGGACCTCTGTGTCACGTGATGTACTTCAAAAGAAAAGGATTTTACAGGTAATCCTATTTTCTTTAATCCTACATCACGGGACACAGAGCCATAGTAAAGAAGTCTATCTAGCAATAGCATATAGCACCCAAGACCTCCAGTAATAGTAATTACTGTGTGGTATGTCCCAGAGCAATGCCAACTGAGGGGAGGGAGACACAACAAAAGTAGGGCACCATGAGATCAGAGGACTTATACTGTTGCTTGCAGTACACTGCGCCCAAAGACGACATCCTCATGTCTTTTTACATCCACCTGATAGAATCTGGTAAATGTATGGATTGAATACCAATTTGCGGCCTTGCAGATTTGAGCCATGGAGGCCTGGTGATGCACTGCCCTAGAGGAGTGCATTTTTAATGAGAAGGTAGAAACTACCTCTTTAAACCAAAAGCTTGAACGATTACTTGTCGAATTCATTTAGAAATAGTAGTTTTCAATGCTGCCTGTCCTCTTTTAGGACCTTCAGGCAACACAAACAAAACATCAATTTTCCGAATCTGAGCAGTTGCCCTTAAGTAGAGTTTGACTGCTCTCACAACCTTAAGAGAATGTATTGATTTTTCTTCCATAGAACTGGGTTCTGGAAAAAATGAAGGTAGAACAATATCCTGGCTTAGATAAAAACATGATACTACCTTCGGTAAAAAGTTAGGATGAGGACGCAATACCACCTTATCCTTGAGAACAATAATAATATGTCTCTTTACAAGAAAAAACAGCCAATTCTGATAACCTTCTTGCAGCAGATATGGTTACCAGAAAAAATAGTTTAATTGTCAAAAAGGACCAAGAGAATATGTTGCATCGGCCTATAAAAAGGCTGTTTTGTAATGCCGAAAAAATTTCATTCAAGTCCCAAGGGGTGACCTATCCGGAGATTAAGCCGTGTTACTCCCTGAAGAAAGTTACGAACCAAAGAATGCGAAGCAAGTGGTCATTGAAATAATACAGATAAGGCCGAGACCTGTCCTTAGAAAGCACCCAAGGCCAGCTTTATTTCTTACCCCATCTGCAGAAAGTCAAGGATTCTACCTTTGACCTATTTAGTTGCACACCAGGAGACATATGCTTCCCAGACTCCATAATATATAATTATGGAGGCTGGCTCCCTTGCATTAACCAAGCTAGAAACCACTGAACCTGACAACCCATGCTTCTTCAGAATGTGGGTCTCAATAGCCAAACCGTTAATTTAGTGTTTGCAAAGTAGGATGGAATACCAGACCTTGCAATAGAAGGTCTGGCCATAGCGGAAGGGTCCATGGGTCCCCTACTGCCATCTTTACGATCTCTGCATACCAAGATTTCCTGGGCCCCAATAATCACTGACTACCCTTCCTGCTTGATCCTGCGAAGAAGTCACGGACGCAAGCAGAATAGGAGGGAATGCATAAATCGGTGAGAAACGATTCCACGGAATAGCAAGGCATCTGTTCTGCATGCTAGCGGATCCTTTGTTCTTGACATAAAGTTGACGATTTTTTTGTTGAACCTGGACACAAACAGATCTATGTCTGGGACCCCCCATCTTTGACATATTGACAGGAAGATATCGGGGTGAAGGAACCATTCTCCCAGGAACTGCTGGCGACTCAAGTAGTCCGCCTGCCAATTTTCTATTCCTAGAATGAAGACTGCCGATAGGCAAAGTACATTGTCTTCTGCCCCAAATAGGATATGATTCACCTTTCTCTGGGCAGCACAACTTCTTGTGCCCCTTTGGTGATTAATATAGGCCATTGCTGTGGCATTGTCGGATTGAATCCTGGCAGGACAATACAGTAAAACTGAGCGTTCACACCCTCAGGACCAAGTGCTCTGCTGGAATTTCTAGAATGTTAATGGGCAAGACCATTTCTGATTTCTATCAAGAACAGATCGTCTAGGTAAACCATAATCATTATACCTTGAGCCCTTAATCTGGCTACAAGAGGGGCCAGAACCTTTGTAAACACTCAAGGTGCAGTAGCTAGACTGGAAAGCAGAGCTACACACTGAAAATGAATATTTTCCACCTTGAAAAGTAGATATTACTAGTGAGCGAGGAAATAGACATATGGAGGTATGCATCTTTGATGTCGATTGATGCCAGTTCTCCTCCTTGTAGGATGGAGATAACCGTTTGGATTGACTCAATGCGAAAAAAGAGTGATTATATATTTAGGAATTGAATTTAGATCTTTGAGATACAGAATGTCTATTTGGATTTAACCAAACCCCAACCTCTGCTCTTACACGGGGTCCACCGTGATCACTTTTTGGGAAACGATGGTCCAATGCTTGAGAGAAAGACTTCTTTTTCTCTGGATCCTTAGGAACCTTTGATCTGAGAAAACGAGGAGATGGGTACTCTTGGAACTCCAGTTTGTACCTTGGAGATATTGAAGAAGTCCCCCATTCATTTTGACACTCTTCCTGCCAGATCCTTGAGCATTGTCTGCTGGACAAGTCAAACTCTTATTCACAGAGGATATAGCTGCGTTAATTGCTGGTATACCCTATTTAGTGAATTTCCTCCACCATAGGATAAAATGTGAAAACTTTTTAGGAGGGAAAAAAAAATGCTTATCTGGGTGATCCCCTCAGATTTGTTTTTTCTTCTTTAACCACTACAATACAGGGCACTTTCACCCCCTTCCTTCCCAGCCCAATTTTCAGCTTTCAGCGCTCTAGCGCTTTCAGTGACAATTGCGCGGTCATGCTACACTGTACCCAAATGAAATTGTTATCATTTTGTTCGCACAAATAGAGCTTTATTTTGGTGTTATTTATTCACGACTCCGTTTTTTTTTTTTTGCGATATAAGCGCAAAAATAGCGGAAATTTGGAAAAAAAACAATATTTTCTTTTTTCTATTTGAAAAGAAATCCAATAAAATCAAATTTTGTCATAAATTTAAGCCAAAATGTATTCTGCTACATGTTTTTGGTAAAAAAAATTCCGTTAAGTGTATAATAATTGGTTTGTGTGATCACGGACATATGTACGCAAATGATCATGTACATATGTGTGCAGGTGATCACGTACATATGTGTGCAGATAATCATTGGGACATGTGATTTTAGTGGGACATATGTGGGGGACATGTTTTTATTATTAGGGACATGTGTTTTTATTATTTGGGGACATGTATGTTTTGGGGACATGTGTGTTTTGGGGACATATGTGGGGACTGTGTTTGTACTGTGTGGTGTGTTGTGTGTTTACACTACACTGATGATCAGTGAGTAAAAATCTGTAAAAAGCAGCCCATACTCACTGATCATCAGCCGGCTGCAGCGTTCTGCTCTCCTCTCCTCAGCGGTGACTTCCGTGTGAGGAGAGGAGAGCCGATTGCCTAGCAACCGGCTGTTTGTTTACATCACATGACGGCCGTGATTGGACACGGCCGTCATGTGATCAGGAGGGCCAATCACAGAGCCCTCCTGCCGATCTGAGATGTGCCGTGTCCGGGTGACACGAGCACATCGGGATCGCGCCGCTGCGCGGGCGCGCGCGATCCCGCTACTCCTGAATGACGTTCCTGAACGTCCTATCAGGAGTAGACGGCTCCCACCCGGCCGTATATATGCATCGGCCGGGCGGGAAGTGGTTAAAACCTATCATGGTTGAGAAAATAAACAGGGGCTGTAGTGTTGTAAACAGCTGCAAACACTTAATGGCTCCGATGCTCACTCTGACCAGCCACCCCCTCTTAGGGGAGGATGCCATTTGTAGAGAGGAGTAGGCTTTCCAGAGCTTGAGGGAGACCATTTTAGCTCTTTTTTGGGGGTGTTTCAACCCCCCTTCTGACCTTAACCCAATGCACAAAGCAGAGTTACTACCAGAAGAAATAGCATTCACTGCTTGAGCAATAGCCCAGCCACAGCCTCTGCTATTAATGCTCAGCCTGATGCAAATAGTAAATGCCTGTGTCACCAACCTCTTTCATGCTCCTCTTTGCTCTTATATCCCTTCGAAAATTTTGCAGCCTGCTCAAATGGAGTTGTTTTTTTTTTTTCTTTTAAACACACGCCCACTTTGGAGGACGCCAGCCCCTCCGTCGCATCATCCCCCCCCGAAGGGTGGGCCTCCGACCCGATGGGAACGGCTTGTGAGCGAGGGAGGGAGGACGTGGAGGAGACCTGGAAGCCGCTGCGTAGGGGCGGTGAAAGGAACCGGCATTGCCGTTCGTTTTTTAGTTCTCCCTTATGCTCAGCCTCGTGATGAGGGGGAGAGAGTTCAGCCCAGGTGGGGGGGTGACTGGTGGAAGCAAAACCCCCCAAACTTACCGGAGCAGTCTGCTGCTTCTGTGACACAGCGTGATCACCGAGGAAAGCATGAGAAGGTACATGCTCTACACAGCCCCCAGTGGTGACACATAGGCATGACAACATTTACTTTTTTAAAGAAGACATTTCATAAGAAAGTTTAAAAACTCCTTAGCAAACTCCACTTACCTTTCCCGCCACAGGGTTTTCTGTGGTAAAACCAACAAACCCAATCTTCACCCTTCACGGGGAGTTCCGTTAACAAACCTTCAGGAACCGGGGACCCTCCGGAAACCCACAATCCTGGACCTGTAATAGCATCTCGCCAGTAAAACTTTATGGCCTTAATACCAAAAGTACTGGATGCCGGGGTCCAGCTCTCTAAAAAGAGAAGCGTTTACAAGCAAAAACCTTGTTTCTTCGGATACAAGGCCCGGGCACCATTCAATTTGGCCTAAAAGACACTTTGATTGGATCTGGCTGCATAGCTGGCCCCAGAAAGGATTGCTCCAGTGGAGCACAGCACATCTTCACTCGTGACCAACACCTTAGACACTGGGGAAAAAACTGAGATGCTCCCGGTATGGGAGGGGTATAGGAAGGCAACTTCCTGTTTAGGGTGTACCAGTGTCCAGCACCTGAAGGTGGGCTATAACCCACATAGTAATTACTATGGCTCTGTGTCCTGTGATGTACGATTAAAGAAATGACACTTTGCTACAATGTAAAGTAGTGAGTGTACAGCTTGTATAACAGTGTAAATTTGCTGTCCCCTCAAAATAACTCAACACACAGTCATTATTGTCTAAACCGGTGAGAAATGTGGATGGGCATTTGTTAATTTTTGGAATTGCTGTTAAAGCTAGCAACCCTAGCAATTGGCAGAAGTCTAGAGAAGACCACGCCCCTCTAAAATTCACAATTCCTTCCAGCCATGTGTATGCTGGGTGCCAGCCGCAGGAACCCGTACCCATTCCATGGAGACAGTGCTGTGGATAAGGGGGTACCCACCAGTCCTCTTCTATGGGGCCTGAGCCAACAGGGGTGGCCCAGGCAGCAGGGTGAATGGAACGTGAGCAGGGAGGGTGATCGGTGCGGTGGGGGGCGGGAGACAACTACTGACTGATGGCTCTATCTGCAGCAGCTGAAAGTTGTCTTCTCCAACCAGCGTTCAGCTGCTGCTGAGAGCCACACAAGGGATTGGGTCCAGTAATTACCCCCCCCCCCCCACCTCACTGATCACCCTCCCTGTGAACCTTTATTTCCCCCTGCTGCCCAGGCCCCTGTGTGTCACACTAGCGCAGTGCTTCTGGCTTCACCCCTCTCCTTCCTTCTGGCAGCTGCAAGCTCACAATAAGATCTTTCAAGGTGGAGAGTGAGGGAAGGGACTGGTAAACATGTCACATTTACCAGCCCCTTCCTTTCCTGAATGAACACAATAAGTGATTGGTACCGATCACTCGCTGTGTTCATTCAAAACTGAAGCATAATAAACTGTATTTTGAGAGGGGGGCCTTTCTGGCTGCATGGGGTCCTGTGGTTTCTAACAGCATGGGGGTGATTTACTAAAATTTGTGCAGCTGTGCATAGTAACCAATCCGCTTCCAGGTTTTATTGTCAAAGCGTAGTTGAACAAGCTAAAGTTAGAAGCTGATTGGGTACTATGCACAGATTTTGTGTGCACCAGTTTTAGTAAATCTCCCCCCCCCTTATGTGTCATCAATACAAGAAACGTAGTGTCACAGAGCAATGTTACTCCAAGCAGAAAAAGCAAGAGCACGGCTGGTCCCCACCTAAGAATCACCCACCTTGGATGCGTTTCACCCTTGCAAGCTTAGTCATAGAAACATGAAATGCATCTGAAAAGGGTGGTACTGAGATGGGGACTCAGTGTGTACTCCCTAGGTTCAATAAAGTTTTTCTATATGGAGGGACGTCATTGGGATGTGGTCCGTCGTTTCTCGGAAGGTCTGTTGGATGTAGTTTTTTTTCCTTTCTTTTTTGGATCTCAGGCTTTCCAGCCTAGAGGAGAGATGTGGGGTCTTACTGACCCCACATATCTCCATAAAGAGGACCTTTCATGCCTATTCCTATTACAAGGGATGTTTATATTCATATGTAATAAAAATAAAAGTGATCAAATTTTTTAAAAGGCAAAGTGTAAAAATGTTAATTAAAATAAAACAAAAAATTTAAAAGTACCCCAGTCCCCTTGTGCTCGCACGCAGAATTATGTTGCGCCCACACATGTACATGGTGTTCAATCCACACATGTGAGGTATCGCCGCGAACATTAGAGCGAGAGCAATAATTCTATCCCAAGATCTCCTCTAACTTTAAAAAGATAACCGGGAAACATTTTAAAGCGTCGCCTATGGAGACTTTTAAGTAGCAACGTTTGGCTCCATTCTGCAAGTGTGCGCAATTTTAACGCGTAACATGTTAGGCATCTATTTATTCGGCATAACATCTTTATCATACAAAAAATCTGGGCTAACTTTAGTGTTTTTTATTTCATTAAACTTTTTTTTTGTTTTTTAATTTTCTGCGCAAATACCATGTGACATAAAAAGTTGCAACGACCGCCATTTTAATCCCTAGGGTCTCTGCTAAAAAAACATATATAATGCTTAGAGGTTCTGAGTAATTTTCTAGCAAAAACAAAAAATATGATTGTTACATGTAGGAGCGTAGTGCCAGAATTGGCCCCGGATGGGAAGTGGTTAAAGCCCTCATGTTGGTAGCACCAATAGTGTAGAATGATTGTATACTCAATACCTTTTGGAGAAATTAATATTTCTTACCAAGCTGGCAGCACCAACTTCACTGGAACTGTCCTTTCTGTGTATCAGGGCATTTTCCTTTTGCTGGTCCCCCTCATGCCCCTTGCCTGGGTTCTTTACAAGCTCTGCTATCCTATAAGTTTCTTTCTCCAGCTTGATCTTGGCCAACTGAGCTTCCAGCATCCAGTGCTCCTTCTCCTGTTCCAGCTTCCCCATCTTCTCCAGAATTTGCTGCACCTGTTTATACAGATACATTAGTACTTTGTAAAGCACATGAATCAAAGAAAATTTCTATTGCATCTAATATACCGCTGGAATCTGACGGCATCCCCTTCTTGTGTTGTTCCCAAGCTGACCAAAGTTGTAATGTCACCAACACTGAACAGATACAGTAGGTCTTAAGACAAGCATGTTCTTCATGTAGGGTAAAAGAACAGGTCCTCTTAAAAAAAGCGTATCCCATTCACAACACACACATTGATACCTTCTTGGTCATCTATTGGAGCCCTTGAAACTGGCCAGTACTTTAAGGTATGGAGAGCATGTGACCTTTTGCCAGAATATAGAGATCAGGCCTGAACGGCCAATAGCCAGCCAGGCCTGAAGACCATCACCTGGGATAGGGGAGGAAGTAATTTACCCTGTGCAAGCCTACCAAAGAATGGTACAGCTTTACATACAGACATGGCAACAGGGGGGGGGGGGTGCGCAGAGAGCTTACACAGGATTCTGACTTGGCATTCCCACAGGCAAACATGGCAGCGCAGACAAATATGGAGTTTGCACAGTGGGTTAGATGCCACTTTTCCAAAGGCAAACATGGTGGCCAGGACAAGCATGCAGCTTACACTGAGGTTAAATCTGTCTTTTTACAGGCAGACGTGGAGCTAACACAGGGGTTCGACTCTGGCAAATATGACGGGCGGGGCAAGCACGGAGGTTACACTCCGCATTTCCACAGGCAGACATGGTAACCGGGGCAAGCATGGAGCTTACACAGGGGTTAGACGCTGCATTTCCACAGGCAAACATGACAGCCGGGACAAACATGGAGATTAGACTCCGTGTTTCCACAGGCAGACATGGAGCTTACACAGGGATAAGGCTCTTCAGCATTTCCACAGGCAAACATGACAGCCAGGGCAAGTATGGAGGTTACACTCTGCTTTTCCACAGGCAAACATGGCAGCCGAGGTGAACATGGAGCTTGCAGAGCGGTTAGACTCTGCATTTCAACAAGCAAAGATGACAGCCAAAGCAAGCATGGAGCTTACACAGGTGTTAGACCCCCACATTTACAAAGGTAAACACGTCCGTCGAGGTGAGCATGCAGTTTACAGAGGGGCCAGACTCTGCACTTCCACAGGCAAACATGGCGGCAGGAGCACACAGATTAGGTGTAAGTGGGTGACCTATCTAGAGAACACATCATAGCGCCCAAACTAGACAGTATATGGCAGTGTTTCTCAACTCCAGTCCTCAAGGCGGCCCAACAGGTCATGTTTTCAAGATCTCCATTATTTTGCACAGGTGATTTGATCAATTTCACTGCCTTAGTAATTACCACAGCTGTTTCATCTGAGGGAAATCCTGAAAACATGACCTGTTGGTGCGCCTTAAGGACTGGAGTTGAGAAACACTGGTATAGGGAACACAAGTCTCATGGTTGTACATTGGACCACCCATTTCTGCTCTTCTCATCTCCCCATTGGCTGCAGAGCTGCCCTACTGGGCAACGGAAGACAAGAGTAAGAAGGGGCAAACCCGGAGAAACCATGAGAGCCATAGTCCCCGTTTACTGTAATAAAGCATGGCTAGGTTTCAGGGTACTGCGGTGCAATCTGAATGAAAGAAAAGTGCATTCAGGCAATGGAAAGTTTCTACCAAAAGGTCCGTGCGCTTCTAGGGGGAAAAAAAAAAGGACCCTCCCTTATGTTCTCAATGATCAGCCTCTGCCCGGGATCACATATGTGTTTGTGCACTACATGGTTCAAATTGTCATATATGTGTAAAGCTGAACTGCAGGCAGATATAAAAAAAAAAAAAAGCACAAAATGACTGTAGTTCTGCGTTCAGTAATACATCATTAAATGCATTTTCTTTTTTTTTTTCCCCAAGCAGTTCAATTACTTTAATTTGACTTGGTGTCAGTCTCATGGAGTCCCTATACAGCAGAGTTCAAAGAGGGGGATGGAGAAGCAGCAAAATAAGCCAATCAAGTGTGCAGCAATGTAAGACTTATGTTGACAGGAGCAGAGAGCAGAGTGACAGATGTGCTGCTTCTCCTTCCGCCTCTTCTGTTCAGCCATAAGGGTGGGGAGTGGGAAAGAGACCTGTAAGTGAAGGTGAAATTGCAGAAAGGTCAGGTCTCCTGCCTTGCCAGACAGGGCTGTACTGGGTGGGAGAGCTGTATAAATGTCAGGACTGGATGGACAGAAATACAAATGCTTTGGCAGCTCCCAGTGTGCATGTTATCTGTTTGCCCTGGAGTTCTGCTTTTAACCCTTGTACATGCACCTGGAGCAGTTATTATACCTCAAAACCCATGTCTGATGCACACGCCTTATTCCAAGGTAATGCACGGATTAGATCCAGACGTACCTGTTGGGCCAGGCCTTCTCGGCTTTCCGTGGAGCTCAGCAGGACTCTGCGATTCACCAATGCCTCTTCATAAGGCACAGAGTCAGGGCAGGTCTGTAACAAAAAAGTTCATCAGTGTCACAGTAATAACAGAATATCACGATAAAGTTGTCTCTAACCAGATATATAAAATCTTTACCAATCTTCTCCTTCACAAGCCCCTAAAATTTTGTATAGACCTTTTGATTGTTTTGTAACCGCCAACACATTTCGGGGGCTCAGCACTCCCCCCTTCATCAGGCCTATAAACCAGCCCCCCTCCCCTATACCAATCATGATCCAGTGATGTACACAACAGCAGCGAAGGAGGGATAGGGGAGATAGGGGGGGCGGGGCCTGAGCCGTGCACATACAGAGCAATTTGGGGTCCAGCATGCATGTGTGCCACTATGGGATACACTATAAGCAGCTTCCTATGATGGCATCCAGAGAAGAGGAGCAGTCCAGGTTGCTGGCAGGGGACCCCAGAGGAAGAGGATTGGGGCTGCTCTGTAAAAAAAAAAAAAAAAAACACTTGCATAGGTGGTGGGAGGGTGTGATTTGAAAAGTTGACAGTGCTGTAGGGGGGGAGTTGATGTGAAGAGGGCACAGCAAACTACGGTGGGGGAGGGGAGTGCTGTAGGGGGGTCATGTAAAGGGGAGGCAGTGCTGTATGGAAGGTGATGTGGAAGGGGGCAGCACTGTAGGGGTGAGGGGAGTTGATGTGAAGAGGGCAAATGTTGGAGGGAGAGAGTGGTGATGTGAGGGGGGCAGTGCTGTAGGGAAGGTGATGTGGAAGGGGCAGCACTGTCGGGGGGGGGGGGGGGGGGTTGATGTGAAGAGGGCAGAGTGAACTATGGTGGAGGGAGGGTTGTGATGTGAGAGGGGGCAGTGCTGTAGAGTGGAGCGGTGATGTAAAGGGGGGGGGCAGCGCTGTAGGGAAGGTGATGTGGAAAGGACAGCACTGGTGGGGGGGGGGGGGGGGGGGTTGATGTGAAGAGGGCAAAGTAAATTATGGCAGGGAGGGTTGTGATGTGAGGGGGGGGGGGGGGCAGTGCTGTAGGGAAGGTTATGTGGAAGGGGCAGTGCCGTGGAAGGGGCAGTGCCGTGGGGGGGGGGGGGTTTCATGTGAAGAGGGCAAAGCAAACTTTGGTGGAGGGAAGGTTGTGATGTGAGAGGGGGCAGTGCTGTGGAGTGGAGGGGTGATGTAAAGGGGGGGGGGCAGCACTGTAGATAAGATGATGAGGAGGGGGCAACGCTATGAGGGGGTTTAGGTGAAGGGGGCAGAGCACACTACTTCCTCAATGAATAACCAGGTGTGGTACAAAATAATACACTACTATGGGGGGGTTGTGATATGATATGGGGGCAGTGCTATAAGGGGGTGATGTAATGGGGGGGGCAGTGTGAAGGAGGTATATTGCTGTATGTGGGGGGTCGTGTTGTGAAGGGGGAAAAGGACAATACTGTGTGTGTGGGGGGGGGGGGTATGTGAAGGGGGGCTTAGAACAGCACTCTGAAGGGAAAACTGTGATGTGAAGTGGGGCACTGCCATGTGAGGTGGGGCACTGCCATGTGAAGTGGGGCACTGCCATGTGAAGTGGGGCACTGCCATGTGAAGTGGGGGACTGTAAAGAGCGCAGGACTGAGGACACTGATGTAATAACAGGATTGTGATATAGGGAGGAGAGGGATGTGATATGAAGGATCTGATTCATTGCACAAAAATGCGATTCGGATCTCTGCTGGAAGATGATTTTACTGATCGGACCTCTGTGAAATTTAGTTTAATACCCCTGCTACAGAGCAAGATGCCCAAGAACATTGGATTTTGCCTTATTTGCACCCAATGTACCTGCAGTTTTCGCTGCACCAATAGCTATTTTTTTTAAATACACCCCTTTTTGTTATTAGAAAAAAAAACTGAAACGTGAAACATATTCATTTTGTAAGGAAGCTGCAACAGCCAGAATGAAACATACTCTGCATATGTGCAGTCAAGTATCGCTGTTGCTCAGTGAGAGAGCAGTGGTCACTCTGCAGCAATCTAACAATTCTGCGGTGATTTCATACGAGTACATATACTGCGACAGCGCGGCTCCTACAGGCATGGTGCTGCCCGTTTCCAGGTTTCAGGTGCGCGCACCACCCCCTACTCCCTTGTGATTTGACACAGCAGGAGTTTGTTAGCAGATCCCGGCCAATGGTTCATGGTTGGGACCTGCTGATCAGCTGTGTTGAATCACAGCCCAGAGTCCTGTGTTGACAATCAACACAGGGCTCTGCACAGAGGGAACAATCGCTTTGTTCCTTTTCCCTTCAATGCAGGGGAAAAAGACACAAATCGATATGTAGTAAATATAATAATAAAAAAAATATTTAAAACCCAGTGGTAATCAAATGCCACCAACAGAAAGCTCTATTTATGTGCAAAAGAAATCTATAAATATAATGTGTGTACAGTACTGCATGACTGCGTAATTGCCAGTTAAAGTAGCACGGTGCTGAATAGCAAAAAAATGGCCTGGTCGTCTAGAACGGATATATATGAAGATATCCCGACATGTACTCAAGCAGGCCAGACTCCCTGCCGAACTGTCAAGCCAACTGCTTCTATAGAAAGGGGCCGTTAGGCAAATCAAGTAAGTCTGAACCTTCTGTAACTTGCACAAAAGCGATTAAAGAATAGGATGTTTCTAAAGGGACACATCTCATGGTAGTAAAAAAAAAAAAAAAAAAAAAATCCTAACGATCGCTGTAATGCAAATTCAAAAACTTGTCGGAGAAACCAGAAAATGTTCTCGCGTCCATTAGACAAACAAGCGAGATTTTAGCAACTTCTTTCTCATTAATCATTCCATTTTTCACACAAATGCAGAATAAAAACCAGCGAAGCCTAGATGAGAAGTAGCAGTTGTGCGCAGAGAGAATGACATTACGGTGGGTTAATCTATGCTTTGATAACGTGTTGCGGCGTCTGAACCCCCGCATAATATCTCAGATACTGCAAAATGGGAGGGAAGAAAAGTGCGAGGCATCTGGATGGCGACGGAATTTCAAGACAACGAAATTTATTTATTGTCAAGTTAATTGGAAGTATAGACGTAATTAGCCCTCCTAGTACTCTTATTTTACATAATAATACAGACTATAACTCAAAAGTAGGCAACGGGGAAAAAAACACTGCAAAGGAAGCGCAATAAGGAGATGAAAAGCAAATGAGTTGAGGGATCAGGTGCGACACGGAGGACGGGGGGGAGGGGGGGGCGAAAAGGTTGGACGGAGGACATAAAAAGGGGAAGTGAGAAGGCATATAAAAGGAACAGCAACTCAAACATATATTTACTAAGAAACTACATGGTCTGTTCACAAACTTATACTGTGTACATTATTATATGCTTTACTGTTACATTTTTTTTAGTTTTGTTTTTTTTACAATTTCACATGTCTACTTTAATTAAAATATTAATTTAGGATGAAGAAAATTATTAAAGGGGTTGTAAAGGTTCGTTTTTTATTTTCTAAATAGGTTCCTTTAAACTAGTGCATTGTTGGTTCACTTATCTTTTCCTTCGATTTCCCTTCTAAATGTTTTTTTTCTTTGTTTTCTTTGTCTGAATTTCTCACTTCCTGTTCATCCTCAGTAAGCTGTTATGGATGACTAACCACCACTCGGATGATGGTGTGAAGTTTACTGAGGAGAAACAGGAAGTGAGATATTCAGACAAAGAAAAAAAACATTTAGAAGGGAAATCGAATGCAAAGGTAAGTGAACCAACAATGCACTAGCTTAAAGGAATCTATGTAGAAAATAAAAAAAATGAACCTTTACAACCCCTTTAACATTTTAGGAAAATATTGTCCTGTAAAGGAAAAGAAAAACGCCACAACTATATGTAATGTATATGTATTCACCCCAAGTAATGTGTGATATGCCATCTGGATTTCCATTTTCAAACACTTTGAAAGGAACTCAGTTAACAAAATACCGATTTTCACAAACCTCCTACAATCCATCTG
The DNA here is from genome assembly GCF_037356315.1 of Lithobates pipiens. Lineage (NCBI taxonomy): Eukaryota > Metazoa > Chordata > Amphibia > Anura > Ranidae > Lithobates > Lithobates pipiens. The sequence goes on from NW_027507758.1 coordinate 40,016,068, forward strand.
ATGCACAGTTGGCTTCCTAAATGCCACAGGACCTTCACACAAGTTCATTTTAACGTATACATTCTAAACTTCCTTTCAATGATCTTTTCTCCCCATGCACACTTCAGTAAGTACCGTATTTATTGGCGTATAACACGCGCCGGCGTATAACACGCACCCCAAGTTTAGGAGGGAATTTAAAAGAAAAAAACTTTTAGGAGGGAAGTTTAAAGTGGTTCTGCACCTTTAAAAAAAAAAATATTAAAAGCCAGCAGCTACAAATATTACTTTTAATAAATTGACACTTACCTGTCCCAGGGTCCAGCGATGTCGGCGGCAGATGGCGAGCGATCGCTCGTCTCGCTGCTGCCCCCGCCGCCATCCTCTGTCAGGGAATCAGGAAGTGAAGCATTGCAGCTTCACTGCCCGGTTCCCTACTGCGCATGTGCGAGTCGTGCTGCGCGTCTCTGCTGGTCCCCGCTGTGTCCTGGGAACTGTGTGTTTCCCAGAACACAATGGGGGGGGGGGGCTGGGCATCTTCAGTGGTCTTGCCCCGGAAGTGGGTGCAGATACCTGGATTATCCAGGTAACTGCACCCCCCTCCCCCCTGAAAGGTGCCGATTGTGGCACCGGAGGGGGGGGGGGATCAGATGAGCGGAACTTCCACTTCAGGGTGGAGGACCACTTTAAGGAAAAAAAAACGTACATTTAAACACCCATCAATGCAGCCTTATCAGTGTCATTTGCAGCCTTGCATTGCAGCCTTGTCAGTCATTTGCAGCCTTGTCAGTCATTTGCAGCCCTGCATTGCAGCCTTGTCAGTATGTTTGGCGCTTAAAAATGGCGCCACCGAGATACAGAGCGGATGTCCTGTGTATCTCGGCGGCGCTCCGTAGTTTGACGGCTTTCGGTCGTTCTCGGCTATTTTCGGCCACACTAGGCTGTTCTCGGCGGCTTTCGGCTTTCCGAACAGCCGAGTGTGGCCCAAAATAGCCGAGAACGGCCGAAGATAGCTGAGAACAGCCGAGTGCGGTTGAAAATACCCGATAGCCGTAGAGAACGGCAGAAACGGGTAACACGCACCCCCGAATTCTCCCCGATTTTAGGGGGAAAAAAGTGCATGTTATACGCTGATAAATACGGTATATATATATTGTCCCAACTCCCAACTTTTTGAGATGGGAATGAGGGACACCTATCAGCAAACGTATACAGGCATAAGACACGCCCCCTGTCACACCCCCTTCAAAGGAGAATTGTACAAAAAAATAAAAAGTTTGGGTAAACGCACAAGTGCTTTTTTACCACTATTATTCATTTATATTGGCTTTTGGAATTTACAAATGCAGCAATTTAGAAATTGGATGAAAGGTTTAGCACGGGAAACTCTTTTTGATAGCTAAAAAGTGCATTTTATATACATTTATATAGATCAGACCAAAAAGAGGGACAAATGAGGACGAATGAGGGACAGAGGGACATTGCTTCAAATCAGGGACAGTCCCTCGAAATCAGGGACAGTTGGGAGCTATTACTATATGTGAATGGTACATGTTCACTTGTACTCTATAAAGGACATGTATAAGGTATTGTATTCAATGTTGATATCAATGTTGTATCATTAGTATCAATGGTACAACATCAACTAAACAAAACGAACCAGATCAGGGACTAAATAATATAGTTTGTTGTTTGCATCACAGGTCTAATTGTGCGCATGGATGTTAATGCACAAACAAATTATAATCCCTCAATTTATTTATCATATTAAGTTTTTTTTTTGTAAATCATTTACCTTGTCAAATTTGTTTACTGAATTTTAAGTATTAATATACATACGATATGACATAGTATACAGTGGTGTGAAAAAGTGTTTGCCCCCTTCCTCATTTCCTGTTCCTTTGCATGTTTGTCACACTTAAGTGTTTCGGAACATCAAACCAATTTAAACAATAGTCAAGGACAACACAAGTAAACACAAAATGCAATTTGTAAATGAAGGTGTTTATTATTAGAGGTGAAAAAAATCCAAACCATCATGGCCCTGTGTGAAAAAGTGATTGCCCCCTAAACCTAATAACTGGTTGGGCCACCCTTAGCAGCAACAACTGCAACCAAGCGTTTGCGATAACGTGCAATGAGGCTTTTACAGCGTCCTGGAGGAATTTTGACCCACTCATCTTTGCAGAATTGTCCTAATTCAGTTACATTAGAGGGTTTTCGAGCATGAACGGCCTTTTTAAGGTCATACCACAACATCTCAATAGGATTCAGGTCAGGACTTTGGTTAGGCCACTCCAAAGTCTTCATTTTGTTTTTCTTCAGCCATTCGGTGGTGGACTTGCTGGTGTGTTTAGGATCATTGTCCTGCTGCAGAACCCAAGTTCGTTTCAGCTTGAGTACACGAACAGATGGTCGGACATTCTCCTTCAGGATCTCTTGGTAGACAGCAGAATTCATAGTTCCTTTTATCACGGCAAGTCTTCCAGGTCCTGAAGCAGCAAAACAGCCCCAGACCATCACACTACCACCACCATATTTTACTGTTGGTATAATGTTCTTTTTATAAAATGCAGTGTTCCTTCTACGCCAGATATACTTGGACACACACCTTCCAAAGAGTTCCACTTTTGTCTCATCGGTCCACAGAATGTTTTCCCAAAAGTCTTGGGGATCATCAAGATGTGTGGTGGAGAAATTGAGACGAGCTTTGATGTTCTTTTTGCTCAGCAGTGGTTTTCTCCTTGGAACTCTGCCATGCAGGCCATTTTTGCCCAGTCTTTTCCTGATGGTGGAGGCATGAACGCTGACCTTAACTGAGGCAAGTGAGGCCTGCAGTTCCTTGGACGTTGTTGTGGGGTCTTTTGTGACCTCTTGGATGAGTCGTCGCTGCGCTCTTGGGGTAATTTTGGGCGGCCGGCCACTCCTGGGAAGGTTCACCACTGTTCCATGTCTTCGCCATTTGTGGATAATGGCTCTCACTGTGGTTCGCTGGATTCCCAAAGCTTTGGAAATGGCTTTATAACCCTTTCCAGACTGATAGATCTCAATTACTTTCTTTCTCAATTGTTCCTGAATTTCTTTGGGTCTCGGCATGATGTGTAGCTTTTAAGGATCTTCTGGTGGACCTTACTGTGTCAAGCAGCTCCTATTTAAGTGATGCCTTGATTGTGAACAGGTGTGGCAATAATCAGGCCTGGGTGTGGCTAGAGAAATTGAACTCAGGTGTGGACAACCACAGTTATAGTATGTTTTAACAAGGGGGGCAATCACTTTTTCACACAGGGCCATGATGGTTTGGATTTTTTTTCACCTTTAATAATAAACACCTTCATTTACAAATTGCATTTTGTGTTTACTTGAGTTGTCCTTGACTATTGTTTAAATTGGTTTGATGTTCCGAAACACTTAAGTGTGACAAACATGCAAAGGAACAGGAAATGAGGAAGGGGGCAAACACTTTTTCACACCACTGTACATACATATAAGTACATATGGTGGCAGCAAAATAAAAGATCACATATATGGTAATATTGAGTTGTAGTTCCAACAAACTAAAAGTATTTTAACCACTTAAGGACCGCCGTATTGCCATTGTACGTCATCACAATGGCACAGGCAGGCACAAGCACGTACATGTACGTGCCTGCCTTCCAGCGGGTGGGGGGTCCGATCGGACCCCCTCCCGCTGGATACGGCGGTCCGTTTCCCTCCGGGAGCGATCCGTGATGAGGGGATGGCCACCCCCTCTCGATCGCTCCTGGCCAATGACGAACTTCCTCCCACTGTGTATTGTTTACACAGGAAGGAGGAAGTGATGTCATTCTCCTCGGGGCGGTCTTTTTGACAGGACTACGAGGAGAAGACTAAAAGTAAGTGCACCAAAACACTACACTGACACATAGGTACACATAGGTACACAAACCCCCCCCCAGTCACAGTGTCACTGATTGCATTGATCATTTCTTTACTGATCAATGCATTCAGTGTCAGTTGTAAAAGTAAAAACTGTCAGGGCAGTTAGTGTTAGGTGCAGGGTAGCCCCCTATCACCCCCCAATAAAGATTTAACCCCCTGATTGCCTCTAGAGTTAACCCTTTCACCCCCTTTTGCCAGTGTCACTAAGCGATAATTTTTCTGATCGCTGCATCAGTGTCGTTAGGTAGCTAGTTATTTTTTTAGGTTCACCGCCAGGTTTTTATATCGCTAGGTACCCCGATATACTACCCAATAATGGTTTTAACATCCTGATTGCCCCTAGTTAACCCTTTCACCCCCTTTTGCCACTGTCACTAAGCGATCATTTTTCTGATCGCTGCATTAGTGTCGCTACTGTCGCTAGGTAGCTAGTTATTTTTTTAGGTTCACCGCCAGGTTTTTATATCGCTAGGTACCCCGATATACTACCTAATAATGGTTTTAACATCCTGATTGCCCCTAGTTAACCCTTTCACCCCCTTTTGCCAGTGTCACTAAGCGATCATTTTTCTGATCGCTCCATCAGTGTCGCTACTGTCGCTAGGTAGCTAGTTATTTTTTTAGGTTCACCGCCAGGTTTTTATAGTGCTAGGTACCCCGATATACTACCCAATAATGGTTTTAACATCCTGATTGCCCCTAGTTAACCCTTTCACCCCCTTTTTGCCAGTGTCACTAAGCGATAATTTTTCTGATCGCTGCATCAGTGTCGCTACTGTCGCTAGGTAGCTAGTTATTTTTTTAGGTTCACCGCCAGGTTTTTATAGCGCTAGGTACCCCGATATACTACCCAATAATGGTTTTAACCCCCTGATTGCCCCTAGTTAACCCTTTCACCAGCAATCCCAGTATAAGTGTCACTGGTGACGCTGGTTAGCCAGTTAGTTATTTAGGTTCCCCGTCAGGTTTTTATATAGCGCCAGGGACCCCCATATACTACCTAATAAAAATTTGAACCCCCTGATTGCCCCTAGTTAACCCTTTCACCACTGATCACCGTATAAGTGTTACGGGTGACTCTGGTTAGTTTGCTTTTTATAGCATCAGGGCACCCAACATTTATTACCCAATAAAGGTTTAACCCCCTGATCACCCGGCGGGTGATATCAATTAGGTTTTAGGGTCAGGGTCTGCGTCGCCCCAGGCAGCGCTAGGTTAGTGCCAGTACCGCTAACACCCACGCGCAAAGCATACACCTCCCGTAGTGGTATAGAATCTGAACAGATCAATATCTGATCTGATCAGATCTATACTAGCGTCCCCAGCAGTTCAGGGTTCCAAAAAAACGCACTGTTAGCGGGATCAGCCCAGATACCTGCTAGCACCTGCGTTTTGCCCCTCTGCCCAGCCCACCCAAGTGCAGTATCGATCGATCACTGTCACTTACAAAACACTAAACACATAACTGCAGCGATCGCAGAGTCAGGCCTGATCCCTGCGATCGCTAACAGTTTTTTTGGTAGCATTTTATATTTAAATCCGGAAGGCAGTGCTTGGTTTTCGGGGTCCTGTACGTGGCTAGGCTCCCAAAAAGTCCCCCACATGTGGTATCCCCATACTCGGGAGAAGCAGCAGAATTTATTTTGGGGTGTAATTTGACTTATGCCCATAGCATGTGTGAGCAATATATCATTTAGTGACAACTTTGTGCAAAAAAAAAAAAAAAGTTTGTAATATTCCTGCAACTTTTGGCAAAATATAAAATATTCCATGGACTCAACATGCCTCTCAGTAAATAGCTTGGGGTGTCTACTTTCCAAAATGGGGTCATTTTGGGGGGTTTTGTGCTATTTTGGCATTTTATGGCCTTCGAAACTGTGATAGGTAGTGAGGAGTTAAATTAAAAATTTGCACCCTTAGAAATCTTGAAGGTGGTGATTGGTTTTCGGGGTGCCGTGCGCGACTAGACTCCCAAAAAGTCCCACACATGTGGTATCCCCGTACTCGGGAGAAGTAGCGGAATATATTTTGGGGTGCAATTCCACATATAACCATGGCATGTGTGAGCAATATATCATTTAGTGACAACTTTTTGTAAAAAAAAAACATTTTTTTTATTTTTTGTCATTATTCAATCCCTTGGGACAAAAAAAAAAAATATTCAATGGTCTCAACATGGCCCTCAGCAAATAGCTTGGGGTGTCTACTTTCCAAAATGGGGTCATTTGGGGGGGGTTTTGTGCCATCTTGGCATTTTATGGCCTTCAAAACTGTGATAGGTAGTGAGGAGTAAAATAAAAAATGTATGCCCTTAGAAAGCCTGAAGGCGGTGCTTGGATTTTGGGGTCCCGTACGCAGCTAGGCTCCCAAAAAGTCCCACACATGTGGTATCCCCGTACTCAGGAGAAGCAGCAGAATGTATTTTGGGGTGTCATTTCACATATGCCCATAGCATGTGTGAGCAATATATCATTTAGTGACAACTTTGTGCAAAAAAAAAAAAAGTTTGTAATATTCCCGCAACTTGTGGCAAAATATAAAATATTCCATGGACTCAACATGCCTCTCAGCAAATAGCTTGGGGTGTCTTCTTTCCAAAATGGGGTCATTTTGGGGGGTTTTGTGCTATTTTGGCATTTTATAGCCTTCGAAACTGTGATAGGTAGTGAGGAGTGAAATCAAAAATTTGCACCCTTAGAAATCCTGAAGGTGGTGATTGGTTTTCGGGGTGCCGTGCGCAACTAGACTCCCAAAAAGCCCCACACAAGTGGTATCCCCATACTCGGGAGAAGTAGCGGAATATATTTTGGGGTGCAATTCCACATATAACCATGGCATGTGTGAGCAATATATCATTTAGTGACAACTTTTTGTAAAAAAATTTTTTTTTTTGTCATTATTCAATCCCTTAGGACAAAAAAAAAAATATTCAATGGGCTCAACATACCCATCAGCAATTTCCTTGGGGTGTCTACTTTCCAAAATGGGGTCATTTGGGGGGGGGGTTGTACTGCCCTGCCATTTTAGCACCTCAAGAAATGAGATCGGCAGTCATAAATTAAAAGCTGTGTAAATTCCAGAAAATGTACTCTAGTTTGTAGACGCTATAACTTTTGCGCAAACCAGAAAATATACGCTTATTGACATAAGGGTACCTTAGAACTAAAGGGGGCTAACCCTAACTGCCCTAACAGTTATTACAGTCACAAATGACACCCGCCGGGTGATCAGGGGGTTAAACCTTTATTAGGTAATAAATGGCAGGTGCCCTGAAACTATAAAAAAATAACTAACCAACCAGCGTCACCTGTAACAGTTATATGGTGATCACTGGTGAAAGGGTTAACTAGGGGGCAATCAGGGGGCTTTATGCGGTAGTATATGGGGGTCCCTGGCGCTATAAAAAGTTGCGGCGAACCTAAATACCTACCTGCCTAACTAGCGTCACCTGTGACACTAATACAGCGATCAGAAAAACTATCGCTTATTAGGCTGGGTTCACACTGGAGCGATGCAGGAACGCCACGAATCCGCGGCGGGTTCCCGCATCGCATGCCTCCCGGCGGCAGTTCACACTGCCCTATGCGAACTGCTGGGAGTGTCAGTGAAATGTTAATGACACCCCCAGATCAGGTCGCATATCGCAGTGCGATCTGCAAACTCGGATCGCATGGTGTGAACACCCATGCGATCCGATTCTGCTGCGGACCAAAAAAAGGGTCCCGTGCGAATTTGCGGCGGGTGCGGCGCGAATTCAGCCATACTATCTGTATGGCTGAACTCGAATCGCACAGAGATCGGATGTGATTTGCACTGCAGTGCGGTGCGAATCACATTCGTTCTCATAAACCGCTGCAATGTGAACCCAGCCTTAGTGACACTGGCGACGGGGGGTGATCACGGGGTTAAACCTTTATTGGGGGGGTTAGGGGGGCACATTAGAACTAAAGGGGGCTAACCCTAACTGCCCTAACAGTTATTACAGTCACAAATGACACCAATGCAAAAAAAAAAAAAAAATGCAATTGGTGTCACTGTGACTGGGGGGGGGCAAGGGGGGGTGTGAGTGTGCCTGGCATGTTCTACTGTACGTGTGGTGTGTTGGTGCAACTCACCGATCCTCTCTCCTCGGTGATGAATGAATGGCCGCCCCCTCATCCCGGATCGCTCCTGAACGAATACCGACCGCCGCAGGTACCGGGGGATGGATCTAACTACTCAAAAGATTGCGTCATACATTTATAAGAAGGGATAAAATCAACTTAGACCAGGTTAATCACTTCCCGAATCACGTACCTGTACGTTGCCCTTTAAGAGGCGGGTTGCGGGCACCTGCTGGAAGCTTTGTGAGCGTGATCACAGGTCCCACGGACTCGATGTCCGCGGGGATACCCGCAATCGTCTCACGGAGAGGAAGAACGGGGAAATGCTGATGTAGACAAGCATCTCCCCATTCTGCCTACTGACACTGATCACCGCTCCCTGTAATTTATTCATACTACAGAGAGTTCTCCACACAGGAACACCCATACTACAGAGACTCTCCCCACACAGGAACATCCATACTACAGAGAGTCCTCCACACAGGAACACCCATACTACAGAGACTCTCCCCACACAGGAACACCCATACTACAGAGAGTCGTCCACACAGGAACACCCATACTACAGAGAGTCCTCCACACAGGAACACCCATACTACAGAGAGTCCTCCACACAGGAACACCCATACTACAGAGAGTCCTCCACACAGGAACACCCATACTACAGAGAGTCCTCCACACAGGAACACCCATACTACAGAGACTCTCCCCACACAGGAACACCCATACTACAGAGAGTCCTCCACACAGGAACACCCATACTACAGAGAGTAATCCACACAGGAACACCCATACTACAGAGAGTCCTCCACACAGGAACACCCATACTACAGAGACTCTCCCCACACAGGAACACCCATACTACAGAGAGTCCTCCACACAGGAACACCCATACTACAGAGAGTAATCCACACAGGAACACCCATACTACAGAGAGTCCTCCACACAGGAACACCCATACTACAGAGAGTCCTCCACACAGGAACACCCATACTACAGAGAGTCCTCCACACAGGAACACCCATACTACAGAGACTCTCCCCACACAGGAACACCCATACTACAGAGAGTCCTCCACACAGGAACACCCATACTACAGAGAGTCCTCCACACAGGAACACCCATACTACAGAGAGTCCTCCACACAGGAACACCCATACTACAGAGACTCTCCCCACACAGGAACACCCATACTACAGAGAGTCCTCCACACAGGAACACCCATACTACAGAGAGTCCTCCACACAGGAACACCCATACTACAGAGAGTCCTCCACACAGGAACACCCATACTACAGAGAGTCCTCCACACAGGAACACCCATACTACAGAGAGTCCTCCACACAGGAACACCCATACTACAGAGAGTCCTCCACACAGGAACACCCATACTACAGAGACTCTCCCCACACAGGAACACCCATACTACAGAGAGTCCTCCACACAGGAACACCCATACTACAGAGAGTCCTCCACACAGGAACACCCATACTACAGAGAGTCCTCCACACAGGAACACCCATACTACAGAGACTCTCCCCACACAGGAACACCCATACTACAGAGAGTCCTCCACACAGGAACACCCATACTACAGAGAGTCCTCCACACAGGAACACCCATACTACAGAGAGTCCTCCACACAGGAACACCCATACTACAGAGAGTCCTCCACACAGGAACACCCATACTACAGAGACTCTCCCCACACAGGAACACCCATACTACAGAGAGTCCTCCACACAGGAACACCCATACTACAGAGAGTAATCCACACAGGAACACCCATACTACAGAGAGTCCTCCACACAGGAACACCCATACTACAGAGAGTCCTCCACACAGGAACACCCATACTACAGAGAGTCCTCCACACAGGAACACCCATACTACAGAGACTCTCCCCACACAGGAACACCCATACTACAGAGAGTCCTCCACACAGGAACACCCATACTACAGAGAGTCCTCCACACAGGAACACCCATACTACAGAGAGTCCTCCACACAGGAACACCCATACTACAGAGAGTCCTCCACACAGGAACACCCATACTACAGAGAGTCCTCCACACAGGAACACCCATACTACAGAGAGTCCTCCACACAGGAACACCCATACTACAGAGAGTCCTCCACACAGGAACACCCATACTACAGAGAGTCCTCCACACAGGAACACCCATACTACAGAGACTCTCCCCACACAGGAACACCCATACTACAGAGAGTCCACCACACAGGAACACCCAATACTAAAGAGAGTCATCCACACAGGAACACATACTATGGACAGTAATGCACACAGGAATACCCAGAGTATGGATAGTGGTCCACACAGGAACAAACCTACTATGGAGAGTTGTCCCCACAGAAACAGCCATACTACGAACAGTCGTCCACCCAGCTACACCTATGCTATGAATAGTTGTCCACTTGCGAACACCCATTTAATTGAGAGTTGGCATTCTGTCTATAAATCTTTGCAGCCCACCATCCACCTCTCCATTCTGAGCATTCCCATATGTTTGACTTTATACTCTCCCAGTTACTCCTGCTGATGTTAAACCCTGGACTCTATAGAATCGACAGGTTCAGGGATTTGAAATTGTGGGCAATGGTTAAACCAGGTATAGTGATGACTGATTTACATGTACCCCCTTGTGTTTGTACGAGTTTCCTCTGGGTACTCCGGTTTCCTCCCACACCACAAGGACATACTGGTAGGTTAATTGGTTCCTGTTTAAATTGTCCATAATATGTGTGTGTGTGTGTATATGTGTGTGTGTATGTGTGTGTGTGTGTGTATGTATGTGTGCGTGTGTGTGTGTATGCATGTATGTATGTATGTATGTATGTATGTATGTATGTATGTATGTGAGACAGGGACCTTAGATTGTAAGCTCCTTGAGGCCAGAGACTGATGTAAATGTACAATATTTATTGTCCTGCCTCTGGGTACTCTCTGGGTTTCCTCTGGGTACTCTGGTTTCCTCCCACACCCCAAGGACATACTGGTAGGTTAATTGGTTCCTGTTTAAATTGTCCATAGTGTGTGTGTGTGTGTGTGTGTGTGTGTGTGTATGTATGTGAGACAGGGACCTTAGATTGTAAGCTCCTTGAGGCCAGAGACTTGTGTGAATGTACAATATTTATTGTCCTGCCCAAATTGTCGGTCCTATACAAATACCTGTAATAAAAAATATATATATGTATTTATTCCTCAACAACATACAGTATGTAGATCTACTTTCCGATTTGGACTGGCCTATCTCTTTAGGGAACAGATCTATTACTGGTCAAGAATGTTAAAATATCCTATCCTTGAAAAAGCTTTTAGCAGAGCTTCACAAAAACAAGCAGCTCCTTAATACCGCACCTCCTTCCTCCGCAATTATCTTTTATCACAGAGCGCTAAGACACATCTCTGGATCATATTTCCGCTCAGCAGCAAATTCACTTGGTTCTAAAAATAAAAAATCGAGGCTCATTTCCACAATTAATGGCTGTGAGAATTCCAGGTAGGAGCAGCGCTCAGGGCAGATTCTGCCTATTTATAATGCAAACCTTAAATATCACAATGCCTAAGAAGAGTCCTGCAGCAGACATTCTACTGGCACGAAAACAAATTAATGCTGCAGGACCAGACTTGTTCAGCACAAATTGTCAGCAGTATCATCTCCGCTCGGCATCTAAATATTTAATGAGCGGATCGGGCCGTCTCGCTGCTCGCCGGAAATGTCTGCTTTTGAAGAGACAATATTTGTTCTATAATCAGGCAGCAATGCAGGTTAAGGACTACAGCGGTAAAAAGTTTTACTCTGTATACAAACCGTCTTCAGAGCTTTCATGTACTGGGCGGCCTTCTGCTTGTACTGAAGCATCATCGCAGCAGAAAGCGGCTTTGTGAATCCTTGGCCTCCTTTTGGTCCGTAACTCAACGATGACATGAAGTAGTCCAAGTTATTGCTGAAGAACGTCGACATCTGAAAAAGGGAGAGAAAAGGAATTCTGTTTTCAGATGTTCGACTGCAACTAAAATTCCCTTCCTTGCTACAAATAACAGCACTACATTCAGAGGTTGTTCTAACTTTTACAGGAGGAAAGCTGCGTATCAGAACACGTGATTTAGGGCACTTTTTGGCACACAGCATGCATTGAGGGCATATTTGTGTACCTGGGATCCACAGCTGCCGCATACGGCCAACATAGCAATGAATGGCTGCGCTCCAAGGGCCAGAACGAAACGCGTTGGGGCGGGGCCTGACTGAGGTTGCCGCTTACGTTTGATCTCAAGGATGGTATGGATGTGCGGTCAAAGGGAGATTTTCTTTAACCACTAGCCGACCTGCCTCTGTCATTATCCTGCAGCAGGTTGGCTCTCCTGGGCAAATCAACGTAGCTGTACGTCAGGCCTTTAAATTCCCACAGCAGGCACGGGCACCCACTGCGCGACGTAGGAGCTGATGCACGTGCCTGGTGGCCGCGATGTCCGCCGGGCACCCGCAATAGCTCCTAAGAGAGGGAAAGAGAGAACGGGCGATCTGTCAATGTAAACAGACAGATCCTCTGTTTGGTCAGGGAGAGAAGAGAGATCTGCTGTTCCTAGTGAATAAAAACAGCGATCTCTCTCTACTACCAGTCAGTACATTGCCCCCACAGTTTGAAGCACCTCCCAGGGAACACATTTAACCCCTTCATTGCCCCCTAGTGTTAACCCCTTCCCTACAAAAACATACACACCTCAAATATCACCACCTGTGTGTGTCAACACTGCGCCGGCCCCCGCCCTCCCCCAGCTGCCACTTATGTATAAATCACTTAATCAATCAGAAAGAAAACATAACCTCACACCTTCGCTGTGTCAAATTACTATTACCTTGTGGCGCTAGATTTATACGGTCGGTCCCCCTGTAGACACCTCCAAACGTATCTGGTGGCAGTATACAGAAGGAACTTTCCAATTTTTGTTTAATTTCTCTCAAACAAAATATATATATGTGTGAAAAATAGAAAAAAATATAAAAATACAAGCATATAAATCACAAAATCAAATAACCTTAAATCACTCAATAAGTGTGTATGCTAAAAAAATAAATACTGTTAAATAACACATTCAATTGTGTCCATACCCCTTGAAAAACACAGTGTATCCAAAAAATACTATGCAAATAGGTGTCCCAAAACTTTGCATATGTTTTTTAGCGTGAAAGAAAAAAATATATATATTATTGTGTCTCAAAAATAACAATTATTTTCTAAAAAATAAATAAAGAAACAAGTCCTCAAAAAACCAGTGTCCCAAAAAAAAATCAATAGGCAGTGGTGAATCAACAATCAGCACATCCTTCTCCTGTGTACTTTCTTATGAGTGTCCCCAGATGATAAAAATCCTTCACCACACCAACAGTGACCCCCTGTAGATGGAGCACTCACCAGATGGAATGCCTAGCACTCTCGCACCAGGCTCAACAAGCGTTGTAAATTAATTGAGGATCACAGGTGTCCAGCACACAATATTCAGGGAGTATTCATTCCTCTTTGCAGATTCCAATAGAAATATTTCCCCAAATTCCTCAAAAAGAAAAACATAGGCTTCCCATGGTGTAATACTATAAAACAACTTTAATAGCACACTAAAAAGCCACTGAGTAATGCACTCACATGTAAAAAACTTGTAACAAGCACTCCAAAATCACTGCAATACTTCACATCAGCAAAACTTCACTCTTAAGGCATTGGTGGTTATAGTAGAAACTGGTTGCAGTAGCAGTGTCAGTGAAATCTCTCACCCCTCCTCCTGCTTTATGGTACCCTACAGCCAGACTCTCAGTGACACTCTCCCTCCAGTCCTATTCCTCGTGTCAGAGGCACACACACTGTCGCCTTGTTTGCAGAGTAGGTTCAATCAGTAGTTGCCAGATAGCCACGCCTCCGACATGTTTCGTCATGTGACTTATTCATAGGGTTGGCTATCTGGATCACAGTCCCTCCTTTTATTCTAATGGCAACTATCCCATAATAGGCAAATCTTTCGGCCAAGCCCACTTTTCACCCAAACACTCCCAGAGATCTAACCCCTCCAATCCAACCATTCCAATCCGCCCACTCAAATCCCCCAGCCAATCTGGTGGAGAGACATCCGAGAGAGTAGGAGCAGCTGACGAGATCGTGACACCGGATCCTGTAATAGGAGGGGGAGTGAGGTGTATGAGTAGGCGTGATGGCGCGATGCTGGATGTACTGAGACCTGGTGAGTAGTGATGACAGTGGTGTCTGCGCAAGCGCTGCTAGATGTATACGAACAGCAGCTTGATAAAGATGCCTACTCCTACTCTCTCGGATGTCTCTCCACCAGATTGGCTGGGGGATTTGAGTGGGCGGATTGGAATGGTTGGATTGGAGGGGTTAGATCTCTGTGAGTGTTTGGGTGAAAAGTGGGCGTGACCGAAAGATTTGCCTATTATGGGATAGTTGCCATTAGAATAAAAGGAGGGACTGTGATCCAGATAGCCAACCCTATGAATAAGTCACATGACGAAACATGTCGGAGGCGTGGCTATCTGGCAACTACTGATTGAACCTACTCTGCAAACAAGGCGACAGTGTGTGTGCCTCTGACACGAGGAATAGGACTGGAGGGAGAGTGTCACTGAGAGTCTGGCTGTAGGGTACCATACAGCAGGAGGAGGGGTGAGAGATTTCACTGACACTGCTACTGCAACCAGTTTCTACTATAACCACCAATGCCTTAAGAGTGAAGTTTTGCTGATGTGAAGTATTGCAGTGATTTTGGAGTGCTTGTTACAAGTTTTTTACATGTGAGTGCATTACTCAGTGGCTTTTTAGTGTGCTATTAAAGTTGTTTTATAGTATTACACCATGGGAAGCCTATGTTTTTCTTTTTGAGGAATTTGGGGAAATATTTCTATTGGAATCTGCAAAGAGGAATGAATACTCCCTGAATATTGTGTGCTGGACACCTGTGATCCTCAATTAATTTACAACGCTTGTTGAGCCTGGTGCGAGAGTGCTAGGCATTCCATCTGGTGAGTGCTCCATCTACAGGGGGTCACTGTTGGTGTGGTGAAGGATTTTTATCATCTGGGGACACTCATAAGAAAGTACACAGGAGAAGGATGTGCTGATTGTTGATTCACCACTGCCTATTGATTTTTTTTTTGGGACACTGGTTTTTTGAGGACTTGTTTCTTTATTTATTTTTTAGAAAATAATTGTTATTTTTGAGACACAATAATATATATTTTTTTTTCTTTCACGCTAAAAAACATATGCAAAGTTTTGGGACCCCTATTTGCATAGTATTTTTTGGATACACTGTGTTTTTCAAGGGGTATGGACACAATTGAATGTGTTATTTAACAGTATTTATTTTTTTAGCATACACACTTATTGAGTGATTTAAGGTTATTTGATTTTGTGATTTATATGCTTGT
Source organism: Lithobates pipiens (assembly GCF_037356315.1). Taxonomy (NCBI): domain Eukaryota; kingdom Metazoa; phylum Chordata; class Amphibia; order Anura; family Ranidae; genus Lithobates; species Lithobates pipiens. The sequence continues at coordinate 40,031,525 of NW_027507758.1, forward strand.
ATTTTTATATTTTTTCTATTTTTCACACATATATATATTTTGTTTGAGAGAAATTAAACAAAAATTGGAAAGTTCCTTCTGTATACTGCCACCAGATACGTTTGGAGGTGTCTACAGGGGGACCGACCGTATAAATCTAGCGCCACAAGGTAATAGTAATTTGACACAGCGAAGGTGTGAGGTAGGGATGAGCCGAACACCCCCCGGTTCGGTTTGCACCAGAACTTTCGAACGGACCCCACGTTCATTACGAACGTTAGAACCCCATTGAAGTCTATGGGACTCGAACGTTCGAAGTGGAAAGTGCTAATTTTAACGGCTAATATGCAAGATACTGTCCTAAAAAGGGTTTGGGGACCTGGCTCCTGCCCCAGGGGACATGGGTCAATGCCTAAAATGTTTTTAAAAATGGCCGTTTTTGCGGGAGCACTGATTTTAATGACGATTAAAGTGAAAAAAAAAGTGAAATATTCCTTTAAATATGGTACCTGGGGGGTGTCTGTAGTATGCCTGTGAAGTGCCACGTGTTTCCCGTGTTTAGAACAGTCCCTGCACAAAATGACATTAAACGGAAATAACACCATTTAAAACTGCTTGCGGTTTTAATGTTATATCTGGTTCCTGCAATATGGTTGAAAATCATTCAGAAAAATGGCATGGGTAGCCCTCCCTGCCCATTACCAGCCTATTTGGGTCTTGTACGCATATTAAGGGGAACCCCGTACCCATATTAAAAAAAGGAAATGCGTGTGGCCCCCAGGCCCTATATACTCAGAACAGCAGTATACAGGCGGTGCAAACAAGACAGGGACTGTGTAGGTTTGTTGTGTTAAGTTGAATTTGTTTGTAATTTTCAACTTGTACATTTTTAAAGTGTAGCTCCAGTCAAAAAAACTATCTTTAAGCTTTTTGGAAAACATAGGGAAGGGTTATCAGCCCTGTATAATTTGTTTTGTCGTCCGTCTTTTTTCATCTCACTTGCTGTTGTCTCCTTCCCTTTGCAAGTAGGAGATGTTTGTAAATTGGATGTTTGAAAGTAGGGGCCTGCCCTATATGCTCTGCAGAAATGGCGGAACAAGGTGTTGGTTTTGCCACAACATTGTAAGCCCTCAAAGTTACTCTTGGTGGGCGCTGGAGCGCCCTGCTGTGAACGATTATATCAAGAATTGTAATTACATGCCATTGTTGAACAGTGGTAGAAAAATTGACCTTTGGTGGTTGTGGTGCTGGTGCCACAACACTATAAGTCCTCACAATTACTCTGGGTGGGCACAGGAACGGCCTTCCTGTGAAATATTATATCAAGAATTGTAATTACATGTCCCTGTTAAACAGGGGCAGAAAAATTGGGCCGCTGGCACTGGTGTTACGACACTGCAACCTCTCCCATATACTCTAGTTTTATTGCAGGAATTAGCCCTGCTGCAAAGCATTGCATCAAAAATTGTAATTAAACGCCCCTGTTAAACAGGGGCAGAAAAATTGGGCCTTAGGCACTGGTGCTGGTGCCACCACACTCCAACCTCTGCCATATACTCTAGTTTTATTGCAGGAATTAGCCCTGCTGCACAGCATTGCATCAAAAATTGTAATTAAACGCCCCTGTTAAACAGGGGCAGAAAAATTGGGCTGCTGGCATCACCCAGAACCAAAAATGTTCTTCCAACATATCAGCGGAGGAGGAAGAGGATAGACAATCAACATAACAGGACAGTCACTCAGCATCAGCATAGGCAGTCTTGAAGGGATGTGGTATTTCAAAAAAAATTAGTCGGTTACATCAGCTTCAGGTGCTTGGTAGCTGTGGGTGATCCAAGACTGATTCATCTTGATGAAGGTCAGTCGATCAACTGATTCGGTGGACAGGCGCACCCTGTGATCGGTAACAAAGCCACCAGCAGCACTGAAGGTGCGTTCCGAAAGAACGCTGGATGCAGGACAGGCCAGTAGCTCAATTGCATACTGTGCAAGCTCTGGCCAGTGATCCATCCTCAAGACCCAGTAAGCCAGAGGATTTTCGGTGGGAAAGGTGTCCAAGTCTGACCTTGCCCCTAGGTATTCCTGCACCATGTAAATTAGACGCTGGCGATGGGTGCTGGAACCAATCATACCTTGGGGCTGCGGACTAAAAAATTGTCTGAAAGCATCAGTCAGACGGCCACCTTCTCCACCGCTCCTTCTGACTGATGCCTCAGCAACACGTTGTCCAGGACCAGGAGTTTGTGACCTCCCAGTCTCTGGGAACGCGTTGCACAGAGCTTTCTGCAAGGCCTCCCGGAGATGTCTCATCCTCTGCTCCCTCTGCGATGGCAAGATAAGGTCGGCAACCTTACCCTTGTACCGTGGATCAAGGAGAGTGGCCAGCCAGTAATGGTCCCTCTCCTTGATCCGAAGAATAAGAGGATCCTTCCGCAGGCTTTGCAGGATCAGGGAGGCCATGCAGCGTAGGTTAGCTGAGGCATTCGGTCCGGAGTCCTCTGGGTCACTAAGGACAACATGATCCGCAGCTACCTCCTCCCAGCCACGTACAAGTCCACCTGTTTCTTGGGACTGTAAATCATCCCTATAAGACTGCTGCTACTGATGCTGAGTGCCAGCCTCCACCTCCATGCTGACACAATCATCCTCCTCCTCCTCTTCCTCCTCCTCACCCTCTTCCTGTGTGATGGGTGGCACAGCAGGAACACTGTCTGGATAAAGGGGGCCTTGAGAGGCAAGGAAGTCCTCCTCTTCCTGCCTCTGTTCTGCCTCAAGTGCCCTGTCCATTATTCCACGCAGCGTATGCTCCAAGAGGTGGACAAGAGGTACAGTGTCACTGATGCATGCACTGTCACTGCCCACTATCCTTGTGGCCTCCTCAAACGGTGATAGGACAGTGCATGCATCCCTGATCATGCCCCACTGGCGTGGTGAGAAAAAACCGAGCTCCCCTGACCCTGTCCTGGTGCCGTAGTCGCACAGGTACTCATTGATGGCCCTCTGCTGCATGTGCAGCCGCTGCAGCATGGCCAATGTTGAGTTCCATCTGGTGGGCATGTCACATATAAGGCGGTTCTTGGGCAGGTTCAACTCCTTTTGGAGCTCAGCCAGCCGAGCACAGGCATTAAATGATCGGCGGAAATGCACACAGACTTTCCTGGCCTGCTTCAGGACATCATGTAAGCCGGGGTACCTGCCCAAGAACCGCTGCACCACCAGGTTAAGGACGTGAGCTACACAGGGCACATGGGTCAGTTGTCCCTGTCGGAGGGCGGAGAGGAGGTTGGTGCCATTGTCACAAACCACCATTCCTGGCTTAAGCTGGCGTGGCGTCAACCACCTCTCGGCCTGCCCCTGCAGAGCTGACAAAACATCCGCCCCAGTGTGGCTCCTGTCCCCCAAACAAACCAGCGCAAGCGCGGCATGGCATCGTTTTGCCTGCGTACTTGCGTAGCCCCTGGAACGCCTACGGAGCACCGCTGGTTCTGAGGACAGAGCACTGGAAGAGGCCATGGAGGAAGAAAAAGAGGAGGGGGTGGAGGAGAGAGGTGTGTCACAACCAATAGTAGCATTTTGGAGGCGTGGTGGCGGAACAACCTCCAACACTACTGCACCTTGTCCTGCATCCTTCCCAGCAGCCAGAAGAGTGACCCAATGGGCCGTGAAAGACAGGTAACGTCCCTGTCCATGCCTGCTGGACCATGAGTCAGCGGTAATATGCACCTTACCACTGACCGCCCTGTCCAGCGAGGCAAGGACATTGCCTTCCACATGCCGGTAGAGAGCCGGAATCGCCTTCCGTGAGAAAAAGTGGCGTTTGGGGACCTGCCACTGAGGAACCGCACATTGTACAAACTCACGGAAGGGGGCCGAGTCTACCAACTGAAAAGGCAGCAGTTGAAGTGCTAGCAATTTAGCCAAGCTAGCATTCAACCGCTGGGCATGTGGATGGCTGGGAGTAAACTTCTCCTGCCGGTCCAGCAGCTGGGGCAGGGACATTTGCCTGCTATAATCGGATGTGGATGTACCACTAGCAGAGTTCCCGGAAGCACTTGGCTGTGACACACCTAATTCTACACCTTCATTCCTCTCAGAGCAGGTTTCAGAGAGGACTGAAGGTCTAGTGGGGTTGGAGATGCCAGCTGATGAGGAGCAAGGAGAGGTCCGCTTTGTTCTTTGGTGTGGGTCTTTGAGGTACGCTTGCCAACGAGCTGCATGGCAGGTCAACATATGTCTGGTCAAGCATGTGGTGCCCAAGCGGCTGATGTTTTGGCCACGTGAGATACGCTTGAGACATATGTTGCAAATAGCAGCGGTGCGATCTGATGCACTCGTCTCAAAAAAGGCCCACACCAAAGAACTTTTAGAATAACGCGCAGAGGAAGCGCCCTGCGCAGGCGGAGCTCTGCGGTGTGATTCAGTCGGTGTGCTGCCCCTAAGCTGGCCCCCGGAGGGCATCCTGCCTCGTTGGACATGTGCCTCCTCCTCCTCCCTCCTTCCAGGCACCCACGTGGAGTCAGTGCCCTCATCATCCCCTCCCTCTTCATCGCTGTAGCAAACCTAGCAGTATGCTGCAGCTTGTGGAACATGACTGCCAGATTGCTGTCCTTCTTGAGCATCCCCTCTCTCTGCGCTCACGCTACTGCCTTCCTCTAGCTGAGTGTCATCATCAGAGCCCACCAAACACTGGGCATCCTCCTGGAGCATGTACCCAACACTGTGCTCAAAGAGTTCAGGAGACTCCTCAGGAGGACGTGGTGGGTCTAGGGAAGGAGTCACTGATGATGACATTGAGAGGAGGGAAGACGATGTGTTGGCAGCTGCTTTGCTACTACCCTGAGACTGGGTGAGAGAGGATGAGGAGGATGAAGAGGGCTTGGTCATCCACTCTACCAAGTCGTTGGCATGTTGCGGTTCAACATGTCCAGCTGCCGAAAAGAAGGACAAGCGTGTCCCATGGCCACGTGCTGATGACAATGCACCGCGTCCACGACCAGCACTGTTGTCTCTAGACACAGAGCCTGCTTGCCCTCTTTTATCGGCTCGCGCCTGTCTGCCTCTCCTTGCTGGCCTTCCAGACATGGTAATGGCCTGAAGGGAGTTGGGTAAAACAGTAGTTGGGTAGTTTATATTGTGCTGGAGGCACACAACACCCACTAACTCCTGCAGATGCCTTTTTTATAGAACAGCAGAGATAAAGGGGTATATACAGATGTATACTGTGCTGTGCTGGAAGCACACACAACTTCCAATAACTCCTGCAGATGGCAATTGGGCCCAAATAGAGAACAGCTATGTAGGTGGATTATAGCGGTATGTACTGGGTACAGAGCACGCAGACAGCACGCACTATCTCCTAACACTTCTGACTGCAAGCTCTATTATTAAAGCTAGATCACTAGCTATATAGGTGAGGTGAATATAGTGGTGTATACTGCGGTCAGGGCACAGACAATAACCACTACACAAGAGCAAGATAGGAAATCAGCCAAAAACGATTGGTGTGTAACTGTGTTGAAGGTACACAGAACACCCACTGCTTCAGATGCCAACACACTACACAAGGCCGCCTCAAAGGCGGCCTTATATAGTGTGGGGCGTGCACTACATAGCCTGAGCTATGATTGGCCACAGGCAGGATGCCTGTGGCCAATCATGGCTCTCCTCGCTGCTGGCGCTGCGATTGGCCAAGCATGCGGGGTCACAGTGCATGCTTGGCCAATCACGAGCCAGCAATGCACTGCGCCACCGCAGTGCATTGTGGTCCGCGCGCGCCACACGAATTTTGACGCGAACGGACCAAGAGTTTCGCCGAACGCCCGAACAGCCAATGTTCGAGTCGAACGTACGTTCGACTCGAACACGAAGCTCATCCCTAGTGTGAGGTTATATTTTCTTTCTGATTGATTAACCCCTTCCCTGCCAGTGATATTTACACAGTAATCAGTGGCTTTTAGCTCTGATCGCTGTATAAATGTCAACGGTCCCAAAAAAAAGTGTCAAGTGTTAGATTTGTCCGATGCAATGTTGCAGTCCTGATAAAAATCGCAGCTCGTCGCCATTACTAGTAGAAAAAAAATAATAATGTCATAAATCTATTCCTTAATTTTGTAGGCACTATAACTTATATAACTATAACGCTTATTGCGATTGTTTTTACCAAAAATATGTAGACGAATACACATTGGCCTAAACTGATGAACAAATGTTTTTTTTCCAAAAAGAAATTGTGGATATTTATTATAGCAAAAAGTAAAAAAAAAAATGTTTTTTTCCCCAAAATTGTGGCTCTTTTTTTTTTTATGTTTATAGGCAAAAAATTAAAATAGGTGATCAAATACCACCAAAAGAAAGCTTTATTTGTGGGGGAAAAAAAAGGATGTAAATTTTGTTTGGGTACAGCTTTGCACGACCGCACAATTGTCAGTTAAAATGACGCAGTGCCGCAACTCAAAAAATGGCCTGGTCAGTAATGGGGCAAATCCTTCCGATGCCAAAGTGGTTAAACTTTGAATTCAAATTGGATCATGCTTTGCTGTTTTTTTGCCTTCCTCTGTGTGTATAGGATTGTAAAAAAAACTAAATTGTGTTTAGTTTTTCTCTTTTTATTGGTTGAACTGGATGGACTTTGTCTTTTTTTAACCAGACTAATGTATGTAACTATGAATGAATGGCTGTACATGGGTTTACGATGCTCCTTGCATAAACACATGCATGAATAAGCCCATTTGCCCCCAAGATCTGTCTGCGTTCAGATGTGTACAGCTTTACATATGCTTAAGTTTAACCCACTTTAATAATCGGGCACTTTTACCCCCTTCCCGCCCAGGCCAATTTTCAGCACTGTCACACTGAGTGCCAGTTCACACCATAGAAAAAGCAGCCTCGATGCGTTCCAGATGCTTTTTAGCATGCGCGTTTTTTCACGCGTTCCAGTGCGTTTTTGATGCAGTCCAGTGGATTTTTTCCCCCTTTTTTTCTAAACCTTAAATAAGGACATATGTGTGCCAGTGCATTTTACAGTGTTAGTACAGTCCACTGAATGAATGAATGAATGAAAGACTTGTATAGCCCTGCAACTGCAAACAATTGCAGCATGTTCTACTTTATTCTCTGTAACGCACTGGAACTGCAAGCACCGGTGTGAATTATGCCATTGAAAACCACGCACTGGACCGCATGTGGTGTGAACTGGCCCTGAATGACAAATACGCGGTCATGAAACACTGTACCCAAATTCAATTTTTATCATTTTTGAGACACATAGAGCTTTCTTTTGGTGGTATTTAATCACCACTGGGTTTTAAATTTTTTTGCTATATAAAAAAAAAAAAATTATAATTTTGAAAAAAAAATTCTCTCTTTGTTTCCGTTAAAAAATTGGCAAACAAATAATCTTTCTTCATAAATTCAGGTCAAACTGTATTCTGCTACATTTCTTTGGTAAAAATAACCCAAATCAGTGCATATTATTTAGTCTGCAGGAAAGTTATAGAGTCCACAAACTATGGGTATAGATTTGAAAATTGATCAATCCTACTGTACAGACGGCCTATCTCATTTCTTGAGGCCCTAAAATGACAGGACAGTACAAAAATCCCCCAAAATCCCCCTTTTTGGAAACTAGACAGTCCAGGGTATTTAGTAAGAGGCACTGAGAGTATTTTCAAGCTGTAATTTTTTGTCCAAATTTTTGGAAAATTAAGAAATTAAATATTATTTTTTCTTAATACTGTCAGTAGAGCAGTAAAGCTTCACCATGTGACCGGAGTGTTGTTGATCAGGGACAATAACTGGTGACAGTATGTACTGTGACCAGAGCACTGGTGACACTGTACTGCTCTGGGGAGGTGAGCAGGATTATTTTTTTCACTACGATTGCTCATTATTGTGATGATCCGATCACTGTTATAAGCAACCATTTTAATGAATTGCACCCATTCATGTGCCATTGTGTACTATTGTGATAGCTTTGATTGGCCATGGCTATCACATGGTACAGGTCCGCTGTGAATATCCCCTGTACCATGAGATCACTGTGACCAATCAGTGATTAAACAGTAAACAATGAATGGCTAAGAATAAAAGCCATTGTGTACTACGGATCACTTGTTGCCAGGGCCGGCCCCGGTGACCGATTGCGCAGCCTCTAGGGCACACACAAGGTGGGCACCTGTTGGACGTCATAGGACGTTCACCCTGGATAACACTGCTTCCAATTGGTCATCATTTTACAATAGGCCTGGGCAGGAAGTGGTTAAGCAAGCAGCATAAAGCCGCATACAGCCATTTATTACCATGATTGACAGTGTAGGGAACAAAATGTTAGCCGCTCAAACAGCTTTTTACGAACAGATATAAAAACAAAACAAAATTGCTTATATATTATAGATGAACAATACTTAAAGGGAACATGAACTAAATTAAACACGGAGACTAAGGCCGCGTACACACGGGCGGACTGTTCGCCCAACTTAGTTTGTCAAACAATCCGACAAACAGTCCGCTCAAAATTTGCATGAGCGGACTTGACCACACACGATGATCGAACAGTCCGCTGAAAGCGTGCGCGATGACGTGAACGGCACGTACGACGGGACTCGAAAAACGACGTCCTATACACTGCAATGCAACCTTCGCCGTGTAAATTCTTTCTGAGCATGCGCGAGACTTAGTTTGTCGAACAAGCCTACACACGAGCGGACTGTCCACTCAAACCAGTCCGTCGAAACACATTTCAGCGGACAGTCCGCTCGTGTGTGGGCTTCAGCGGACTTTTTCAGCGTGCAGTCTGGCGGACTAAGTATTTCGGAATTTCCATAATATTGTCCGTCGTACTTTGGTTTCAGCGGACAATCCGCTCGTGAGTAGGCTAGTTCGACGGACTAAGTATGGCGCATGCTCAGAAAGGATTTACACGGCGAAAGGTTGCATTGCTGTGTATTGGACTTCCTATTTCTAGTCCCGTCGTACGTGCTGTACACGTCATCGCGCAAACTTTCGACGGACTGTTTTGTATCCGTGTGTGGTCAAGTCCGTTCATTCGAAAGTAGGACGGACTGTCCGTCGGATTGTCTGACGGACTAAGTTGGCCAAACAGTCCGTCCGTGTGTACGCAGCTTAAGAGGAAGGGGCAGAGCTCTGCAATGTAAGCACACAGTTTACATTTGCGATTGCTGTGACTGGTAAACAGCGCAAACAATGTACAGAGCCGCTCAGACTGGCTCTGCACAATGTCTGAGAACCTAGCCATTACTGGCCGCACTGACCCCCTACGGGTGATTTCAGCAGTGCTGCTTACAAAGTATCATCCACCATCTGCCATTCAAAAACATTTGTGGTACATAAGTGGTTAAAGTACAGTATAGCTAAACCCATTGCCATTTTTCTTAGTTTAGGATACAGTAAGGGCGATTTAATATTATTTCCCTTACTGATACACAATCTCACAAATACTTATCAGGATAATGACATAAGCAGACGATAGAGCAATATTCTAGAACCGTGACCCCATAAGGTGGAATAAGAGAAAGTATCGGAGATGGTGGCATGGATATCACTACCTTGCCGGCTGCGTTGGTAAGAGCGACTAGTGAAGACAAGATGCAATCATTTGTAGTTTTAAGTTTATCTGTGGAGGACGGCAGATCCTGTTCAAGTGCAGCTTTATGAGTGTAGTGCTTGGAAAGCTCTGCAATGACATAAACAAGTAAAAATTATGAGCACATTTCTTCTGAGTAATACACCTGAAGGCTAAAAGAAAACAGCAGAATCTACAGCTAATACAGGAAGCGCACAGTGAGAACAGGTGCCAATGAGAAACGACAAATAAAAGATTAAAACGTATCCGCGCTAAGAAATAAAAATCTAAAACTAATACGTAATATACATTAGTATTAGCAGCCAGCAAAAATTGTCAATTTGATCTTGAACTAAAGTAACAGTTAAAATTATAATTATGCGGCGCTATAAACACAATTTTTTTAACTAAAAAGCCCATAAATTGATCGGAATCTGATGACATTTCTGGCCACTGGATCCATCAATAAGAGACAGAAGAGCTCAACGCCAACTGACATGTGAAGGAAAAAAGGCATTCCACACCCATGGGGTCTAACCAAGCAGCTTACCAGATATAAGAGACCTATAAACATTCTAGAGTGGTCATAAAGGCATACTAACAAAATCTCTGATCACTCCAATAATAAGGGATAAAAAACACAAGGATTGAAATTCCAGGACTTCTTCTATCGCTCAATAAAATAACAAACATGTAATACTTATCTGCTCTGTATTATGGTTTTGCACAGAGCAGCCCAGATCCTCCTCTTCTCGGGTCCCTCACTGGCGCTTCTGGCCCCTCCCTCCTGCTGAGTGTTATTTAGACATGGAGCCGTGGCTGGGCCCCGCCCTCTCTCTCTCCTCATTGGCTCACCGACTTTGATTGACAGCAGCAGAAGCCAATGGCACGGGAGCCTGTTAGAGCTGCACAATTAATCGTGAGCTCGATTCAACCCCCCCCGGACAATCTCTATTGTAGAGTTTGCCATTTCTTTCATGTAACAAGTGGAGAGACTTATCTGCTCACTCAGCTGTCAAAAGAAAACATCTGGGCAGTCTGCCAAGTTTTTAACATGAAACATTGTAACCAAAGCCCCATACACACCTACATACATCAGATTTTCTGCAGATTTTTTCCTTCAGATTTACCAAAACCATATAATATGAAGTCAAACCTTAGGAGTTTCAATGTGTATGCAATCAGGCAGGCCCTTCTACTACACGGTTTTGGTAAATCTGAAGACAAAAATCAGCAGAAAATCTGATAGTGTGTAGGGGCTTAACTCTTCCTTTTTAGATCAAGGGAATAAACTTCTGTATGTAAAGAAAAACTAAAGTTTTTTCACAATGTGTAAAAGTTTAGCCACTTAAAGTCTAAATCTTTTTCTGACACTTGTTTAAGTTAAAATCAATATTTTTTGCTAGAAAATTACTTGGAACCCCCAAACATTATATATAATTTTAGCAGAGACTCTAGGGAATAAAATTTCAATTGCTGCAATATTTTATGTCACACTGTATTTGCCCAGCGGTCTTTCGAGCACAATTTTTTTGGAAAAAATACACTTCAATGAAAAAAAAAAAAAAAAGAAGAGAAACAGTAAAGTTAGCCCAATTTTTGTGTTTAAATATGAAAGATGTTACGCTGCGAGAATTGTGATCTATCTTCTAAGCAAAAAAATCGTGATTCTCATTTTGGCCAGAATCGTGCAGCTCTAGAGCCTGGGGCTCAGCCACTCAGGAGGGAGAGTCCGGGACAGCTGAGGCCCTTGTGCAACATCGCTGGATCGAGATGAGTCTCAGGTAAGTATTAGGGGGGCTGCTGCACACAGGAGATTTTTTTATCTTAATGCATAGAATTAATTAAGATTAAAAAAAACCTTCTACCTTTAGAACCACTTTAAGGCTCACAGGCTGTATGGAGGTAATTTTTCCACGAAAATATGGTTTAGAAATACAGCGGCGATAATGTTCTGTGTGCATCCGATTACAGAGAAGCGATGAGCGAATAAAATGAAGCATTGTTCTAAACCTTACCTTTCAATATATCATGAAGCCCATGGAGAGCGCCTGAAATCTGTGTCAGGATGGAGCCATAGTTGGCTCTCAGCAAACCCTCTGGATTTGTGCCTGGAATAATTAGTAAAAATAGATTATTAGGATGGGAATCAGATCATTAATATTGCAGAGAGCCCCAGGAGAAACACTGTATGCTAATGCTGGATTATTACACGCACTCCACACACATCTATTGAGGACACCAGACACACAGCACCACATTATTAAAGGGGAGCTCCGGCTTGCACAAAAGTTGGTTCGGGACCAGGCCTGCAGTTTGAGGATTCTGGAGTCTGTGGATTCTGTGTCACAGGGAGGTGTCCAGTTTCCAATGGCCTGTTGTGTTGTCCATTTATTCTACATAAACTTCTAATTAAAAGTCTGCAGTGACAAGTCTCAGCAGAGGACATTTTAAATGGGAAAGGAGGATACCGAGAGACATCCTTACTGCAGTTCTTTCCCTTTCTGGGAGTCCAGGGAGCAATGACGAGAGGCGAGGAGAGGCGAGGAGCATTCTGGGAGAGGGAATGCCCGGGGCGCCATTTTCTACTTACACCCCCTTGTGAGGACCCTCTAACACTGCATGCACCAATTCTTTCCTATTGTCTGCCTTGGATTGCCACACACATATCTTTCCCGAATCATCTATTTATTTCATGTTTCTTTAACTTATTATTTAAGGTACTTATATAGAGCTGTCAATTTACGCAGCACTTACTACTTCCCATCCAGAAGCATTTTTTTGCTAGAAAATTACTTAGAACCCTCAAACACACACATATATATATATATATATATATATATATATATACACACATACACACACACATTATATATATATATATATATATATAATAATTATTTTATTTTTTTAAGCAGAGGCCCAAGAGAACAAACTGGTGGCTGTTGACATTTTCAAGTCACACGATATTTGTGCTTCGGTTTATTGAATGCAAATTTTCAGGAAAAAATACACTTTAATTTTAGTGCGCACAAGCACAATACCCAAGTTTTAGTAAAATATAAAGGATGAGGTTATGCCAAGTAAATAGATACAGGTCACACTTTAAAATTTCGTAGGCCTATGGAATGGCAACAATCTATGGTATTTAAACATCTCCATGGGTGGAAGCTATGATTTAAAAGCTATGACACGACATCAGTTTAGAGTTACAGAGGAGACCTGGAGCTAGAATTAGGCCGGGTTCACACTGGTACGACACTACAGTTGTACGACTGTGGATCTGACTTTGCCCTATGACTTCAATGAAGGAGGATTAGACTTTGATCCTGACAACGCCAGGCACTTGGTGTCTGGAATGAATCTTTAGTGGAAACTCAAAAAAAAATAAATAAATGCATGGGTTCTCCCTTCAAGACCATACCAGACCCTCCGGCCTGGTATGGATTTTAAGGGGATCCCCTACGCTGAAAAAACGGTGTGTGTGGGGGCCCCCCCCCCCACCAAAAATCCATACCAGACCTTTATCGGAAGCACGCAGCCCGGCAGGTGAGGAAAGGGGGTGGGGATGACCCACACCCTCCCCCCTCCTGAACCATACCAGGCTACATGCCCTAAACATGGGGGGGTGGGTGTTTTGAGGCAGGGGAGCCCTCAGTGTTTATGGGGACAAGGGCCTCTTCCCAACAACCCTGGCTGTTGGTTGTTGGGGTCTCCGGGCGGGGTGCTTATCGGAATCTGGAAGCCCCCCAGATCCCAGCCCCCCCACCCTAGGTGAACGAGTATGGGTATACCTACCCATTCACCTAAAAAAATAAAAATAAAAAAATAAGCGACAAAAATTAGACACAGGTTTTTAAAGTAATTTATTAAAAGGCAGCTCCAGCATCTCTTCCGATTTCTTCTCCCTCCTCCACCTCTGCCAGTTCATTTGCCTCCTCCACTGATGTACTCTGCCTCTGCTGGTTCTTCTCCGCTCTCTGCTGAGGTCTTCTATCCCTCTCCGGTTCTTCTCCCTCTGTCTGCTGTCTTCTCGCTCTTTTGCCGGGTCTTTTCTGCTGTCTTCTCCCCCTGTTGTTCTTCTGATGTTGACTCAACACTCTCTCCTGCTCTAAAGTTGGGTGCGCGGTGTGCTACTACTTACATTGGCATGGTGCGGGGTCACCGGGTGACGTCACCCGGAGGCCCTCCACCTTATGGGCATCTCCACCCCCTCATCACCCCGGGCAGTAACATCATAAGGGGGCGTGGCCTCTGGATGACATCACCCGTGACCCCGGCCCCGTGCCAATATAAGTAGTGGCACACCGCGCACCTAACATTACAGCGGGAGAGTGCATCCAGTCAACATTGGAAAAATAACAGAGGGAGAAGAAAGCGGTGAAGACCCGGCAGAGGCAGTAGACAACGGACAGAGGGAGAAGAACCAGAGAAAGCTAGAAGACATCAACGGAGAGTGGAGAAGACCCGGAAAGAGGAAAAGAACTGGCAGAGGCAGAAGACATCAGCGGAGGAGGCAGAAGAGCCAGAGCGGGAAGAATAAATCGAAAGACACCGGAGCTGCCTTAATAAATTACTTTAAAAACCTGTGTGCTGGATTTTATTTTTGACACTTTTTTTTGCTTTTTAGGTGAATGGGTAAGGGGTACAATGTACCCCATACTAATTCACATAGGGTCGGGGGCTGGGATCTGGGGCCACCCTTGTTAAATAAAGGGGGCTTCCAGATTCCGATAAGCCCCCCGCCAGCAGACCCAAACAACCAACGGTCAGGCTTGTCGGGAAGAGGCCCTTGTCCCCATCAACATGGGGGCAAGGTGCTTTGGGGAGGGGCACACCCCAAAGCATCATCATGCTATCATAAAGGATGGACAACATCCCTTTCTTTTACCTACAAAAGTGATTGTGCAGCTTTATAGCCGATCCAATCACTTTTACTTTGTAGGCAATCACTGACTGAACAAAATATCTGGATCATTGATGCAGCGATGACCGAGAGATCACCCTTCCCATCCGAGGTGATATAATGTTTGTATATTGATCTATATAAGGAAGAAGTAAAAATAAGGTATACACCTTTCTATATGCACCTTGTGTTTTTCACCAGCATGAGATGTACTATGATCAAGTAATTTTATAGTTTCATTTGTTGCCTTGTAAACACAACCTATAGTAAAAGAAAGGTTTACATTCTGGGGTCAGGAGTTTGTTTAAACATGAGGCATGCTGCATGGCACTGTACAGGTTAATACATTATCTCTGTCAGTAGTCTAAGAACTGACACTTCCTGTAAAAAAACGAAATATCCCACAACCCCTGGGTCTTTCTCTAGTGCTCTGCAGGTGAAAACTAGTAACTAGATCTTATACAGGCACAAGCAGGCAGAGCAGGGGCAGAAATGTATTTTTATCACATTAGCCCTATCACACTTGTGAAGCAATACAGAGAAATAGCGAAGCATGGACTGGACACCATGTGACCCGGAACAAAAATTGCCCATCTGTTTGGCAAACAGGGACAAGCGAGGTGAAGGAATACATAGACACAGGGGAATCAATCAGCCATTGACCTATAAACTGCAGCACCCATCATAACAAGGAATGACAATTCCAAGTACAATGGGGGTGGGGGGGGGATCTAAAACCAAGCAACATTTTCCCTTCAAAAAATTGACTGTTCTTCCACGATGAACCCGAATCACACAAATCCAATTCTGATACTCCATGTGACATCTAGATTTATATTTTCCTTTCCAGAGGACAGAACAAACCAGGACACAATGGCATCCCCATTCACTCATGTGTCATCCCCCCCTTTGTCCTCCAAACTTGGGAGTGCTGATTGCTGCACTAGAATGTCTATAAAAATATGACCCGACATGTTCTACAGACAGCAAGGAAAATGAGGTGGAAAAAAGCCAGAAAAGGAGAAAAAATAAAAATAAACATCCATCAAAGGCTGGAAAACCAAGTTAATGTAGTGGAGAGGCTGACATTTGTATTCCTGAGCTTGTACAAAGGGGAGATTGGATGTTCTGACTCAGAAGGAACGAGCTTTTCATTAGATGTCTATTCAGACACATACTCTTCTCTCTCCATCTCTCTTCTAAGTGAGCTCTTCTTGTAAAGGGAACAAAGCAAGGAGTAAACCTTACTTTATACTAAAGCATGTTCGAGCTCTCTATGACCTCCAATACAAGGCTTGTCCTCCATCAACTGGTGACCCCACAGTCTGGCTGGGAAGATCCAAAATTAAATTACTATTAACCGTTACAACAGAACATGGGAGGATCCTTCTGAAAATTATAATGTGAAAATATATATATAAAATCACATTATCATAATTTTCAGAAGGGTCCTCCCATGTTCTGTTGTAGTTTTCACCAGCATAATGTATAATAACTATATATATATATATATATATATATATATATATATATATATATATATATATATATATATATATATATATATATATATATATATATATATATATATATATATATATACACACACACACACACACATACATATACATATATACATCCATACATCCACACACACACACACACGCTATATTACCAAGAGTATTGGGACACACCTTTACACGCACATGAGCTTTAAAGGCATCCCAGTTTTCATCCGCAGAGTTCAATATTGAGTTGGCCCACCCTTTGCAGCTATAACAGCTTCAACTCTTCTGGGAAGGCTGTCCACAAGGTTTAGGAGATGTGTCTATGGGGATGTTTGACCATTCTTCCAGAAGCGCATCTGTGAGGTCAGGCACTGATGTTGGATGAGAAGGCCTGGCTCACAGTCTCCGCTGTAATCCATCCAAAAGGTGTTCTATCTGGTTGAGGTCATGACTCCACACCAACCTTGCTCACCCAATGTCTCTATGGACCTTTCTTTGGGCACTGGTGGAGGGGCAATTATAGTGTGGGGTTGTTTTTCAGGGGTTGGGCTTGGCCCCTTAGTTCCAGTGAAGGGAACGCTTAAGGCGTCAGCATACCAAGACATTTTGGACAATTTCATGCTCCCAACTTTGTGGGGAACAGTTTGGGGATGGGGCCTTCCTGTTCCAACATGACTGCGCACCAGTGCACAAAGTAAGGTCCATAAAGACGTGGATGAGCGAGTTTGGGGTGGAAGAACTTCACTGGCCTGCACAGAGTCCTAACCGCAACCCAATAAAACACCTTTGGGATGAATTAGAGTGGAGATTGCGAGCCAGGCCTTCTTGTCCAACATCAGTGTCTGACTTAAAAAATGTGCTGCTGGAAGAATGGTCAAACACTCCCATAGACACACTCCTAAACCTTGTGGACGGCCTTCCCAGAAGAGTTGAAGCTGTTATAGGTGCAAAGGGTGGACTAACTCAATATGGAACCCTATGGACCGAGACTTGTAGAGCAATAAAGTTCATCTGCATGTAAAGGTAGATGTCCCAATACTTTTGACTACATAGACTGTAATATTATATATATATATATATATATATATACATACATACATACATACACACACACACACATATATATATATATATACAGTGCCTTGAAAAAGCATCTATACCTCTTGATATTGTCCACATTTTGTCACGTTACATCCAAAAAGGTAAAAGTATTTTATTGGGATTTTATGTGATACGCCTGGGGTAGGCAGCCTTTTGAGTACAGTGTGCCAAAAAAAAATTCAAATAAATTGATTGTGCTGCTTTTATAAGAACAAAAAAAAAAGTCAACTTCACATTCTAAATCCCGAAAAGGATTTTTTATAAAGTCAATGCTGTAAACTACATGAGTAGTGAGAAAGTAACATCCTGCACTGTCACATCTCAGATCAGCCCCAATTCAGCTGCTCATCTGTCCCACCACTGTACCCCCTCTGCTCATCTGCCCCACCACTGTACCCCCTCTGCTCATCTGTCCCACCACTGTACCCCCTCTGCTCATCTGTCCCACCAATACACTTCCTTTTACATCTACCCCACTGCTCTACTCCCCTGCTTTTCTGACCCACCATTAAACCCCCTTCTCATCTGGCCCAACAATGAACCCCCCTGCTCATCTGCCCCATCACTGTACCCCCTGCACTTCTGCTCAACGGCTGAACCCCTTTATCATCTCTTCCACCACTGTACCTCCTGCACATCTGCCCCACCTCTGAACCCCTTCTGCTCATTTTCCCCACCACTGTATACCTCTGCTCATCTATGATATGCAGAGTGGTGAAAGGAAGCAGAGATGATGACAAATCTACCTGTCCTGGCAAACTCGTCCTGCTGATCCCCCTCTCATATCCAGCCCACATGCTTGTATGGGATGAATGTGATCTATGGGATGTATGTGATTTTATAGAACGTATGGGATGTCACATACAAGCACCCTGGAATGGATGCGCAATGATAAGCTCAGGTCGGGGAAATTTTCTGAAAGCAGGATCATAAGGCGGGCCCCCGCAGCTAAGAAAAATTGTGGCACGAAGCACCAAAGCAAAATTTGGGTGCAATTTTCATTGCGCCAAATACTGTCTGTGGCTTAAAGGGACACAGAGTACCGGGGTTCAGTAGTAAGTGATGCAAAGGTTCAGGAATAATTTCAACAAAGTTCCCAGAAGCTCAACAGTAATAATTCAATAATTCTACAAACTGTCACCTGATTGTGGTTCTCAATTACAGTGAAATCCCTTCTTTCGGAGATTGGTTGTGGCAACCAAGCGGGTCATCTTCCTCTAGGTGGAGGATGGGGTTAGCAGGACTGTGATTGGCTTTAGCAGCGTCCAGCAACAGTCCTCCTGGAAACCGGGACCCGGTACCCCGCCCCCCCCCCCCCGCCGAACTGCACCCAATCTTTTCCCCATCACAAAAGCTGACCATCGCAGCTACAGCAAAGTTAGAGAACCAAACAATGTTTCCCATCTTTTACAAGGTGTGGGGGGCACAGTGCCGTGCCCCTGCCCCCCCCCCTCCCCCCACCCAGTGCAGGTGCAGCTCGGGGAATTCTGAAATTGGAATGCATTAGTGTCTCACTGACACTTCCCTGCACTGCTTTGCTGATGGGGAGGGAGTCGAGTGGCTGCAAAAGAGGCTTCGAGTGCCGCAGCCTAACACACGAATATGCTTTGATCTGAACCATTCCATTGCAGCTCTGGCTGTGTGTTTAGGGTTGTTGTCCTGCTGGAAGGTGTATATAAACCAGTATACATGTGTATAGGTGTTCCATACAGACTAGAGATTTTTTAATAAGAAGAAATAAAAGCAAATGTGCAAATAAATCCCAACCCCGACAATACCTGCCTGGAGTGTGCATGTTCTCCCTGTGCCTGCGTGGGTTTCCTCCGGGTACTCCGGTTTCCTCCCACACTCCAAAGACATGCTGGTAGGTTAATTGGATCCTGTCTAAATTGTCCCTAGTATGTATGAATGTGAGTTAGGGACCTTAGATTGTAAGCTCCTTGAGGGTTGGGACTGATGTGAATGTACAATGTATATGTAAAGCGCTGAGTAAATTGATGGCGCTATATAAGTACCTAAAATAAATAAAAATAAATAAATAAATAAATCCTGCAGTGATTGGCGGATGGGACTCACTGGGTAAGGCGAGGAGGGAGATGTACGTCTTCAGTTTCTCAAACGCTGCCGTCATTCTCTTCATATCTCTGTGGATTTCCAGATTCCGCCCCTGTAACGGTGCTGTGCAAAGTGGCGAAGCCGACTCCTCCTCCAGACTGAGAGACAAGAATAACATTTCTATTACAGCTTTAGTAGTCAACTTTTTTTTTTTAACCCTAATCATAATTTCCACAAAAACTATACAGAGCAATTTAAAGCAAACTAAGGCAAACCCCCCCCCCCCCCCCCCCCCATTTTGGATAGAGTAAGGGAGGGTTATAACCACTCAGTGCTGAGTAAGGATGAGCTCCGGCGTGTTCGCATGGTCCACGTGCAGAGCCCACCAGGAAGTTGGCGCGGCGCTGCGCTAATCACAGGCAGTGAGACATTTCCCGATCTCTGCAGCCGCACATCAGGGCAATGTCTCACTGCCTGCAATTAGCGCAGCGCTGCGCCGACTTCCTGCCGGGCTCTGCACGTGGAGTGTGCGAACATGCCGGAGCTCATCCCTAATGCTGAGCACAATGGCCACCGGGGATCACTGCCTCCATTCACAAGAATACAAGACCTCCTCTGGTTGGAAGGGGTGGAAATTGTGACATCACCGCCTCTACTCTCCACCTCTTCCAATCAGAGAACACCTTATATTCGTGTGGATGGCAACGGTGCCGAGCGTGCGCGTTCTCCTCTCCACACCGACCACAAGAGGTCACTGCTGCTATTCACAGGAATACGAGACATTCTTAAACTGACATCACCACCCCTCCTCCACCTCCAATCAGAAAATGCTTTATTTTCCTGTGAATGATAGCACACTGACCATGGAGGGGATACCCCAGCAGTTCACAGAAATACAAGGCCTTCTCTGATTGGACAAGGTAGAGACTGACATCACCACCCCTCTCCACGTTGCCCAATTAAATTAAAGCGGACCGTCAGTCATTTTTAAATCTTCTGCCCTTGTTGTTTTAACTTTGGATAGTAAAACATTTTTTTTCTACCAGTAAATACCTTCTACAGCCCACTTTCTTTGTCTGGTCATTAGCCTAGGCTTATGACATCATGCACAGCTCTCTCACTTTCTCGAGTTTGCCAGGAAGGGAGGGAGGTGAGTCATAGGAGGGCCAATGAGAGCTGCAGAGCTGGAGGTGTGCCTCTGGGTGTAAATCCAGGAAGTAGACAGGTAGCAGCTTCAGCTGCCCACAGTAATTTGCATGGCAGCCAGACTCAGTGGAGGGAGATTTCTGTAGCATATTTGGCAAGTACAGAATCTCAGTATATATAAAATAATATGCAAAGTGGTTGGAGGGAAGCTTCAGAATGGCAAAGATGTATTTATTTTAAATTATGTGAGCAGACTGCAGTTCCTCTTTAAATTGGACAAGGTGGAGATCATGACATCATCACCCCTCCTTCTCCACCTCCAAACAGAAAATGGTTTATTTTCATGTGAATGATAGCAGTGCTGAGCGAGTGGCTTCCCTTCTGCGCACTGACCATGGAGGGGATACCCCTGCAGTTCACAGAAATACAAGGCGTTCTCTGATTGGACAAGGTAGAGACTGTGACATCACCACCCCTCCCCTCTACATCGCCCAATTAAAGAAGGTCTTATATTCCTGTGACTAGTAGCAGTGTTGAGCAGCTTCCTCTGAATACTGACCACAGGGGGGAGCTCGCCCGGCACTGCCGCCATTCACAGGAATATAAGGTACTCTCCGATTGGAGGAGGTGGAGATCATGATAACATTGCTCCTCCTCTCCACCTTGTCCAATCATAGAATGCCTCGAGTTGAATATAGGGTGTTATGTGAATGGTGGCAGTGCCAAGTGAGTGCCCCCCTCCCTTGAGTTGAATATAGGGTGTTCCATTAATGGTGGCAGTGCCAAATGAGCCCCCCTCCCCTCGAGTTGAATACAGGTTGTTCTATGAATGGTGGCAGTGCCGAGTGCCCCCCCCCCCCCAGTTGAATGAAGGTTATTCTATGAATAGTGGCAGTAGCAAGTGAGCGCCCCCCCCCCCCCCCCCCCCGAGTTGAATATAGGCTGTTCTATGAATGAAGTGCCAAGTGAGCACCCCCCCCCTTCAGTTGAATATAGGTTGTTTCATAGTTAGTAAGGTTGAATAAAGACACCAGTCCATCCAGTTCAACATGAATGAGTGTCTACCCCTATCCCTGTACATTGCACACACATTGGTCCCTACCCTCAAGGAGCCCACAATCCAAGGTCCCCATTCATATACTAGGGCCAATTTTTTTGGACAGAAGCCAATTAACCTACCTGCATGTCTTTGGAGTATGGGAGGAAACCAGAAAATACCCGGAGGAAACCCACGCAGGCACAGGGAGAACGTGTAAACTCCAGGCAGGTAGTCTTGTGGTTGGGATTCGAACCAGCGACCCTTTTTACTGCTAGGTGAGAGTGCTAACCACTACACCACTGTGCTGCCCTATTGTTCTATGAATGGTGGCAGTGCCAAGTGAGCGCCCCCCTTTGGTCAGTATGCACACAGGCAGCCTCTCAGCACAGGACCCGTAAGATCTCAGTTAATGTAGTAGCGCCAACTAATAAAGTGATTGTGGGCTTCCCCAGCAGCCCCCCAGGTACGAGATATACATACTTCCACTATGTCAATCTGGAACAATGCAAAGGATGCAATGCAGATTACGTCTGGAGTTCAGCTTTAAAAAAATAAAATTCTTCCATGCACCATGTCTTTATGCGCGGTGTCTAATATATCTCATTCTCCAGCTGTCACAGCATTCTCATCCTTCATTTTGATCTACTGCCACCATTTTGTACAGCGAAGGTTGCCAGTGGGCCCGTGCGGCTGGGGAATTTGTTCAATGTCAGATGTATCCAGAGCGCAGCGTTATTATTCAAAGGCTGCTGTCAGAGGACAGATACCGGCGGCTCAGGCCTTTGAAAGACTCTGGTTCCTTCTCAGTCAAAGCAACGCGGCTTGGCAGGGAGGTGTTGTGTGACCCCCCATTGGGAATAACTATAATTACACTCCGAGCTGCAGGCAAAACGCTCTCCCTGGGCCGAAGATATTCCCAGCTACCGCCATTGCAGCTCCAGCCGGATATTCTACTAAATGACACAAAAGCAGGTTAAATATGAACGCCGTTACACATTCACGTCTAACCGCAACAAAGGCAAAAAGGAATAAGTAATGGAGGAAGAATAAGGATTTACCGGCGTCAATTTTTTCCCGGCCGGTCCCAACTCTAAGGGGCCCAATTAGAACGTGGCAAGTGGTATGGCGGCTTCAAAAAAATAAAAATAAAGAAATGCTGATACATTTATAAAGCACAGCGGTTCGCTTTACAAATCTGCCCTTCGCTCGCTTCGGGACTCCGAAGCAATTGAAGGTCCATTAATTGTATCAAATGGGCCAAAAATTGCCAGGAGGAAAGCCGGTCACATGACCCGTCTAAGCCATGTGCCTAGACTCTCCTACCTCGTTAGAAGGAACACGCCAGACACACCAGAGGCTGTCTGCATTTTATGAATGGAGTGTAAAATGAAGGGGCATTGTAGAGTAAAGGCTGCGCTATCCTGCGGGGAGATGGCGGCGGCGGCGGCGGTATCATCTATCTAATGGGGGGAAAATGCAGAGAGTGCAGATTCCAAAATTGCAGCAAACCTAGAAACATTTCACAGACATTCTATTATGAGTGTAAAAAATATATGACTGGTTACTGCACTTTGTATTACGGCTAGTCGTACGCTTAAAGGGTAAGTTCACCTTTCTGCACTTTTTTTTTCCTAAATTCCAGCTCCCCTATACACCAATATAGCATTTATGTACTTTTTTTTTTTGCAAAAATATGATAGCTTTCCATTAAATCTACAGTCACTTACTTTTCTTGTCCTAATCCATGTTTCCAGACGTTTCCATTAGTAATGTCTTCTTTCTTACAGACTTTAGGTCATGACACAGGAAGGAGTTGACCAGCTGACCTCATTAGCACACACCCTCCCATCATCCACCCTCCCACTCCCAGGTGTATTTTTATTTTTTTAAATGGAATGCAAATCAAATCAGTGATCACCCTTCTCACTAAATACACAATATACAAATCAGATTGTATAGTGTATGGCCATATTTATGCACCTAAAATTACTAGTTGCGCTTTCCGTGCCATTAATTGTTTAATGGCACACGAAACACACATTTTGCCATGTGAAAAAAAACAAAGGGTAAACGCTGCAAAACAGTAAAAAACAAAAAAAAAAAAAAAAAAAACACACAACCCGCAAAATGCCAAAATGTCCAATTAACCACATGTAGTGAAGCCAATTTAAATTAACAGGCTGCCCTATGCGTGTCACAAAAAAAAAAACGAGCCACAAAATGTTCGCTCCCACTATGCTAGATGTGAACGGGGCCTGAAAGTGAAATTGGTGCGATAACACAAGAACAACGAGGCTCCATTCACATCTCTGCGTTTCCTTGCATTTCAGAAACTGCACCAAAAAAGTAGTAGTAAAAAAAAATAAATAAAAAAAAAACAAGCTCCGCTCTTAGAAAAAAAAAAAAGTTCTGAAGCTTCTTGGGACCGTTTGCTGTCTTGTAGGGCGGCACATTCAGGTGGATGGGCCGCCCTATGTGTGATGAGTGAAAATGCTACAAAACGCCAACCCCTCCCTTCACACAAAAAAAAAAAAAAAAAAAAAAAAAAAAAAAAAAAACCTGGGAATGTGAGTTCTCGCTATGCAGAGATGTGAATGAGGCTTGACAACTGAGTGTTTCTGTCCACTCCCTATGTACTTGTGTAAAGGTGGCCATACACTATGCAAGCTGATTGTGTATTTAGTGAGAAGGGTGATCTTTGATCTTCTTTAATTGCATTTCATTAAAAAAAAAAAAAAAACGTGCAGCTGGGAATGGGTGGGTGGATGATGGAGGTTGCGCGCTAATGAGGTCAACCACTTCCGGTGTCATGACCTCTAGTCTGATCAGGAAGAAGACATTACTAATGGAAATGTGGATTAGGACAAGAAAAGTAATCATCTGTAGATTTAATGGAAATCTTTGATATTTTGCAAAAAAATAAAAAAAAGTACATGAATGCTATATTGGTGCATAGGGGAGTTGGAATTTTGAGAAGAAAAAAAAAAAGTGTACAAAAAGGTGAACCTACCCTGAACCACTTGCCACCAGCCCAAATGAGGGCGGGGCGGGGCAGTGCGGCTCTCGTTCTGGGTGGACGTCATATGATGCCCTCCCAGAACGACCGCTCTCTAGTGCCCCCTGGGGCGAGCAGCGAGGCAATCACGGCCACGCTGTGCTGCTAGGACATGGCATCCCCCGACCCAGATATGTGTAAAGGGCTGCGGCTCTTTAACCATGTGATCGGCTGTGTCCAATCACAGCTGGTCACATGTAAACACAGAGAGATGCCAGTAATCGGTGCTCCTCACCTCACACTGACAGACGGGAGAGCCAATCAGCGGCATTTCCTCACAGGGGACAGCTAGGTATCAGTGTCCTGATTACAATTAAGTGCCCACCAGTGCCAGCCATCAGTGCCAACCCAGCCCATGGTATAGCAATGTGACCAAGGTGATGGATCTCAGGGCCCAGCTCTCCTAAGAGAAGCGTTACAGGCAAAACCTCGTTCTTCGGTATCAAGGCATTGGGTACTATTCCCTTTAGCCTTTGTTTGGCTCTTTGAATGGATCCGATAACGTGGCTCGCTGACCCTGTTCAGGCCATCTAAGGCCGCGTACACACGGGCGGATTGTCTGCCCAACTAAGTTCGTCAGACAATCCGACAGACAGTCCGTTCAAAATTTGCATGAACGGACTTGACCACACACGATGAGCAGACAGTCCACTGAAAGCGTGCGTGATGACGTGTACAGCACGTACGACGGGACTAGAAAAACGACGTCCTATACACTGCAATGCAACCTTCGGCCGTGTAAATCCTTTCTGAGCATGCGCCATACTTAGTCCGTCCAACTTGCCTACACACGAGCGGACTGTCCGCTGAAACCAAGTTTGGACGGACAAAACCAAGTTTGAACGGACTGTCTTACGGAAATTCCATAAGACTTTGTTCGTCAGATTGTCCGCTGAAAAAGTCCGCTGAAGCCCACACACGAGCGGATTGTCCGCTGAAACACGGTTCAGCGGACTAAGTTGGACAGACAATCCGCCCGTGTGTACGCGGCCTAAGGAGCACTCATTAACCGTGACCAACACGTTTAGACACTGGTGAAAAAAATTGAGGTATTCCCTGCAGGGGAGGGGTTATATAGGGAGGAAACATCCTGTCTAATTGATTACACCAGTGCCCAGCACCTGAAGGGGAGATATAACCCACTTAGTAATTACTATGAGCCTCTGTGTCCCATGATGTATAATAAAGAAATGTCTGATGTGTCCGCCATAATGTCGCAGTCCCGATAAAAATGGCAGATCGTCACCATTACTATAAAAAAATAAAAAAAATAAAAGGTCAAATAAAAATGCCATAATACCATCCCCTATTTTGTAGACGCTATAAATTTTGCGCAAACCAATCAATATACGCTTATTGCTAAATTTTTTTAACCAAAAATATGTAGAAGAATACATATTGGCCTAAACTGAGGAAAAAAATAATAATAATTTTATATATTTTTGGGGGATATTTATTACAGAAAAAAGAAAAAAAATAATGCCTTTTTTTTCTAAAATCGACAATTTTTTTTGTTTATAGCGCAAAAAATTAAAAAACTGCAGAGGCGATCAAATACCACCAAAAGAAAGCTCTATTTGTGGGGAAAAAAGGACGTTGATATTGTTTGGGTGCAATGTCGCATGACCGCGCAATTGTCAGTTAAAGCGACGCAGTACGGAATCGCAAAAAGTGCTCTGGTCAGGAAGGGGGTAAAATTCTCCGAGGCTGAAGTGGTTAAAGGGCCATTTAAAAAAAAATTTTAAATGACAATTTTTTTTTTTTTATTGCATTTAGTGTAAATATGAGATGTGAGGTCTTTTTGACTCCCAGATCTCATATTTAAGAGGTCCTGTCATGCTTTTTTTTCTATTACAAGTGATGTTTACATTCTTGTAATAGGAATAAAAGCGACACCATTTTTTTTTTTTTTAAACAGTGTAAAAATTTAAAATAAAAGGTAAAATAAATAAGAAAAAAAATATTTTTTAAAATGCGCCCCGTCCCGTTGAGCTCGCATGCAGAAGCAAATACATTCGCGAGTAGAGCCCGCATATTAAAACGGTGTTCAAACCACACATGTGAGGTATCGCCATGAACGGTAGAGCGAGAGTTATAATTCTAGCACTAGACCTCCTCTGTAACTTAACCACATCAATACCGGGCACTTTCACCCCCTTCCTTCCCAGACCAATTTTCAGCTTTCAGCGCTCTCGCACTTTCAATGACAATTGCGCAGTCATGCTACACTGTACGCAAATGGCCAATCACGGCTCGTCGCCGCTCGCGCATGAGCAGTGGGTGCCCGCGCGGCCGAACAGAGGGAGAGATGAGCGGGGCTTCGATCTCCCGTATCGCTGGACCCTGGGACAGGTAAGTGTCCAATTATTAAAAGTCAGCAGCTACAGTATTCGCAGCTGCTAACTTAATTTTTTATTTTTATTTTTATTTTTTAAATGGCAACACCACTTTAATTAAACAAAAATAAAATAAAAAGTACATCTTATTGTGAGCAAGGGAGAGGGGAGGGAGGCAGGAAATATGAGAGTTAGTTTAGGTTCACACTAGTGTGGGTGGGGGAATGAAAGTAAATCGCACACGCAACTGGATGGACTTGTGTCTTTTTTTCAACGTTTCGCACCCGCAGCCAAAAAAAAAAAAAAAAAAAATGCACTGCTCGTCATCAGATGTCTTGGAGTGCCATTAATTCTTAATATCACCCCCACGTATTGGGTGCACGAAAACGCATGGCGCTGTGGCCTGGTGCTGGTTGTGTGTGGCTACCTTGCGGTGGCATTTCTTTAAAACGTTTGAGGATCTTTTGCCTGCGTTTCCCCCGAAGGTACAGCAGCAGCTAGGCAAACGTGGCATGTGGGAAACACAAAGATGCGATCCTAGCCTAAAGCCGCCCATAGATAGATCGAATCTTACTCGGTTCAGCAGAGAATCTATAAGCAGACTGACTGTACTGGAGTCAATCCATTGATCAACTTCCGTACAAACAGCCTGTTGGTTTATTTTTATGTGATCACTGCCAGCAGCTATAGCCGACAGCAGTGATCATAGTTTTCTGCCGGCAGGTAATGGTCCCCACTGGAAGAACACAGCGGGACAGATTCCCTCACCAACATGTGTTAATGGAAAACCGAGCAATTTTTTTTCTCCTTCCACCCACAGTGGAAGGAAAGAATTGCATAGTCTATGGCAGCGTAGTGGTTAGCACTTTCACCTAGCAGCAATAGGGTCGCTGGTTCAAATCCCAACCACGACCCCATCTGCCTGGAGTTTGCATGTTCTCCTTGTGCCTGCGTGGGTTTCCTCTGGGTACTCCGGTTTCCTCCCACACTCCAAAGACATGCTGGTAGGTTAATTAGACCTTGTCTAAAAAAAATTGGCCTTAATATGTGTGTATGTGTATGTCAATGTTGTATATGTTTGTAAGCGTGTCAGGACCTTACGGGGTAAAGGACCACGCAAAAGCCGTAGATGGACTCTGGTGGCAAGAAAGCGCCCTGAGGCGATTCAGTTCGCATAGGTAGCGCTATACAAGTCACTCATTCATTCATGGCAGGGATATGCAAATAGCGGTTGCAAAACTACAAGTCCCATCACGCCTCTGGGTGTCATGTTTGTGGCTATAAGAGTCTTGCTATGCCTCATGGGACATGTAGTTCTGCAAAAGCTAGAGGTCCGTTAATTGCATATCCCTGGTCTATGAGCTGCTCCTTAGGGTGAAGGTCCACTTTGAACAGTACCACTAAAATCCATACCCCTTTGCCTCAGTGATGTCATCCCATAAGACGAAACATCAGATGCGCTACATCGGTGACATCATCACGCCTGCCGAGGCCTTGACCAGCACCAGTAAATTTACCTTTTTACACTTGTGAGTAGTTTTGTTAATATAATACTATACAGCGAGAGGACTACTTCTTGCCTATCATTGATTTACATTTACCATGTGGTGGATTGCCGGCCGGTGGGATGAGCTCCATCTGATACCTGGAAGTCCCCCATCCATCCATCCATCCATCCATCCATGTGGGTTCTTTAGAAAAGCGCAGCCATACCTCCTTCCTTTGAGGTCTGCGGATCTGGTAAGCAGTTTATGACAGGTGGTGCACACAAGTAGTAAAGAGTTTTAATTTACCTGTGCGATTTCTGGAACATATCGGCACACACATTTCTCTATGGTCATGGACTTTGTGATTATGTGGGACTTTATCGATTTTTTTTTTTTGAGCACCTATATGAATTTTTTGCTTTTTCCCTCGATACATTTTCTATGCATTGGATGCATTTTAATTTTACATAATTTATGCGTTTGCATTTTGGGCAGCGTAACACAATAGATGAAACAAATCTCAGGTTTTTCACAGTAGTTGATATAGTAGACTATAATGGTCACCTATCCCTTCCTTTTCTAGAACATGGATGCATGGCTCCTGATGAGTGGATACAGTTGACGAAACGCGTCGAGCCTACCTTGATGCATCCAGTGTATATTGATACTTTTTATGGTTTTATCCATTTAGGTTTCCATTGGACTATGTCCTACCCAATATCTAGTATGCATACCTTTTACTGTTATATGCGCTTAATATTTCTCTTGATATATTGCGACAATTGTATTATGCTTGTTATGTTGTATTATGTTATGCCAATTAATGGTTCAGTAATAAACAAACAAATAGATGTTATTACTTA
Source organism: Lithobates pipiens (assembly GCF_037356315.1). Classification (NCBI taxonomy): domain Eukaryota; kingdom Metazoa; phylum Chordata; class Amphibia; order Anura; family Ranidae; genus Lithobates; species Lithobates pipiens. Next base: position 40,060,580 of record NW_027507758.1, read on the forward strand.
TATGATCTGTTTGGTCTTACCACACACACCTCATGCAAAGTAACAAACCTTTCCCCCTTTCATGGCGCAACACAATAATACGGTCAAATAAACATACTACTGCCTACAAATGACCGGAGAAGGATTGAAGCAGAAAGATGGGACTATAGGCAAGGTAGCATCTTTGCAACAGATTTGGAATGCCTGCATTGGCATTGCCCTGCCCCATCAGGTGCCAACTGCCTACATGTGTATTCTCACCTGAGAAAGGCCAGGAGGTGCACAGCTTTCACAGGTATTGATTCAGGAGCATAAGGGTTGTAGTGGAGCCCCCTGGGCATTCATCTACCCTTTGGCTCCTATCTGGTTGCCCTTGTGGGTGATCTATGACTATACTGGTGATGCCCATGCAGCATTTCCTCCCATAAAAGGTCTTTAAAGGACCTGCCCTTCCAACATGTCACCTTACCGAACAGTCACTCCCAGTAAAAGCCTGATTACAGCTCTGGGGTAGTATGCAGCAAGTCAGCATAAAGAAAACTTTTATGTAACTACACAAGCAGAAAAGAAAACCAATTTCAAGACCTTTGAAGCATATCTGACACACGTCAAAGTGGCATTACACCCAAAAGCAAATATTATATTGCAGCTTACGAATTCTTTCCCAAACATTCCCATAGACACGCTCCTAAACCTTGTGGACAGCCTTCCCAGAAGAATTGAAGCTGTTATAGCTGCAAAGGGTGGGCCAACTCAATACTGAACCCTACGGACTAAGACTGGGATGCCATTAAAGTTCTTGTGCGTGTAAAGGCAGACGTCCCAATACTTTTGGTAATATAGTGTATCTGTGAACCGAGCCCTACTGAACTAAAAAAAAGAAATCTAAATGACTGTGAGCTGCAATATATTATCTTGTTGATTTTGGGTTCAATACTGCATTAAAGGGTACGCCTATATACTCTTCACATGATCAATATTATTATTTGCACGACTATTGTCCGGAGTGGAATACATAAAAATCTGCATACCTTTTTAATTGGTACGGGAGAATTTTTTGCAGAAAAGACACATAGGATGTAAAGTGCTCAGAAAAATTTTGCAGCTTCACCGTGGTTTCCTGGGGATGAAAATCGGAATATGACATTAAAAAAGGGACAGAGATTTATTCACAGATGGAGAAGGAAGGAGATAATGAGCAAGAAAATATTACCAGGACGGTAATGGTGCCCTCGGTGATGCTTTCAAATAACAGGAGCATTCCTTCCTCCAGAGGACGCACGTAAGAGGCATTTTCGTGGAGATAGTGCGAGAACTGCGTGATGGAAGGCAGCCAGTTAGAGGATCCAAAGTGGCCCACTTATACGTTACATCAAGCTTAGTGGATACATCACTGTCAATTAAACGTCTCTATTTTTCCTGTTCTACTATAAAAATCAAATTGAAAATCACACAGCATGCTAATCCTTCAAAGGAATAAAGTTTTCAAACCGGAGTATTTGTTTTATCTCAAGTCTGTACAACAGAGTGCAATAATTACCTATTCTTCAAAATGAGATGCTCTGCAACATGGAAAGGGATTATTGATGAAGACTCCGCAATCCCCGAGCTGTGCAATACCCAGAATCAGATTGCTGGCCAACACTGCCATCTGCTGGTCAACTATAGGCAAGACTAGACATTCAAATCTGCAATTTTACATCTCTGAGCTGAAATACTCTATACAACAGTGGTGGTAGCGAACCTTGGCACCCCAGATGTTTTGGAACTACATTTCCCATGATGCTCGTGCGCTCTGCAGTGTAGTTGAGCCTCATGGGAAATGTAGTTCCAAAACATCTGGGGTGCCAAGGTTCCCCATCACTGCTATATAAAGTATGGATTCTAAAGAGTGTGGATTGAATCAGCTACCCAAAGACATCAGTTGTTCCCCTCATGATCCTGACAGTTTAAATCATATGAAGAGGTCTATACGATAATCGGATACTTTGGCGAACATGAGGTGATGAGGTCTATGCATGGCCATACTCGACTGGATCATGTGCATGCAAAGGTGCAAGAAATCCCTAATGCCCTGTACACACGGTCAGATTTTCTGATGGAAAATGTGCAATCAGATTGTGTTTTTGGAAAATCCGATCGCGTGTGGACTCCATCTGACTATTTCTGTCTGAATTTCTGACACACAAAGTTTGAGAGCAGGATCTAAAATTTTCTGACAACAAAATCTGATAGTTTAAATTCTGATCGTGACAATTCCAACGGACAAAGTGCCACGCATGCTCAGAATAAATTAAGAGACCACAGATATTGGCTACTGGCCCGTTTTTTTTGTCCCGATGTACGTGTTGTACGTCACCTCGTTAAGAACGATCAGATTTTCTGACAACTTTGTCCGACCGTGTGTGTATGCAAGACAAGTTTGGCACAAAATCCGTTGGAAAAAATCTGATGGATTTTGTTGTCGGAATGCCCGACCGTGTGTACAAGGCATTAGACATATCTGTACTAATCAAAGTACCAACACTTGGAGTCACATGGACTTATTGCAAATGTGTCCTTGCGCCTCCATTTAGGATTGTTTTGATGAAGAAAATGTTATTTGTAGGTTAAAATAAATCTCTCTAGATCTCTCTCTCCAGACCACCCACCCACTCTCTCTCCAGACCACCCACTCTCCAGACCACCCACTCTCCAGACCACCCACTCTCCAGACCACCCTCCAGACCACCCACCCTCTCTCCAGACCACCCACCCTCTCTCCAGACCACCCACCCTCTCTCCAGACCACCCACCCTCTCTCCAGACCACCCACACTCTCACACAGATCCCAGAAGACAGCATGGACCAGGGAGGACACGCATCACGGCTCGCACATGCACAGTAGGGAACCAGGCTGTGAAGCCGAAAGGCTTCACTTCCCGATTCCCTTACTGAAGATGGCAGCGCCTTCACCTGAGAGCCGAGGGACAGATCGGCTTTGGGTGAGGACAATGCGGGCACCGTGGACAGGTAAGTGTCCATATTTTAAAAATTAGCAGCTGCAGTATTTGTAGCTGCAGACTTTATATAATAATTTAAAAAAAAAACATTTTGGCAGAACTCCGCTTTAAGGGGGGAAGAGTGGTGTTTGGAGGATGTTAATTGCAGCTCAACTATCTGGTTTTACTGCTCCCAGCTGCTAGTCCAATTAAGACTTTACATTAAAGTGCTACTAAACCCACAACAGTAAAATCAGTCTGTATATGCAGTAATGCATGCTTGTTATACTCACTGCAGAACCTAAGAGGTTAATCCTATGCATTGTGTAAAAAGGCTGTTTTATCCTGTCTTCTCTGATCCTCTTTTTTTTACAGTCCCCAATCCATCTACCGATAGTACAGAGCCCTAGGAGGCACTCTGCTCATGCTTAGCTTGGTGTGCATCGCTAGAGTTTTTTTTTTTTTTTTCTACTTGGGAGGGTGCATATGATCAGCACCAGGTCAATCAGCACTGTCCAGACAGAAAGTCAGGGGTCATGCAGCCTCATAGGACAGTCAGGGGAGAATGAAAACTCCTTCTACAAATATTAACTAGTGCTCAGCTGGACACAAGACTGCTATATACTGCTGATGAGAAAATGTATTTAGCAGATATTTACTGAAACTATTGCATTTCCATGTTCTGTGTACTGTGGGAGACCAGATATAGTGAATGCAGGCTCCTGGGATTTAGCAACACTTTAACCAGTTGGAGTACCCAGCCCACAGAAGCATGCTTAAATGCCAGGTTCTTCATTTGGTAAATATATCAAATTATTTTCAGCGAATGCAAGGTACACCGATATGGAGGAGGGGAGAACGAGACTTTCATCCACGCCCTTCTCCAATCGCAGAGTGCCTTGCAATCATTGAGAAGAATACAAGAGATTTACTGAATAGAGGAGCTGCAGAGCGAGTGATCCGCTGTGATTGGAGTGCTTCAGCCAGAGCTGTAAGTCTCAGCAATGGACAGTGGGTCAGAGAGGGACTTTATGCTGCAGCCTAGACACATCGGACACACTTCATTATTGTGGGTTTATTTTTTTTACATGGCACATCCCAAATAGTTTTTTGGCTACAGGTCAGCTTTAGGCCTCTGGCAGACAGGATGTTTTGCAGACTCTCCTAGAAGCTACGTTGTGGTAGAAATTAATGCCTAATGCTTGTAAAAGTGTGTAACACGTTTAGGTGCTTTTACAGGTGCCGTGTTTGGGCCTTAATTCATTTCAATAGTCAGTATATTAATGCATTCTGCCCATTGAAATTAGTTAATGCTCAAGCACTTAACGGGCGTTTAAACCCACATCCAATTTACACCAGCGTGAACCCAGCCTCAGACTGCATTCACACTTGTGCATTCAATTTTTTAGCATTTTTTTTTTCAGGTGCTTATATGCACGTTTTTGAACAGGGTTTTAAAGCATTTTTGAACGCTGCCATTTTTTTTTATTAGCCAATAGAGACAAATATCTGTTCCATCATTTGTTGCTATGTTTTTAATCATCTTATTTATTTACTTATTTATTTTGTTAGGTTATGGTTAGGCGTTAGAATTAGGGTTAGTGGTGAATAATAGGATTTTTAAAACAGCTTACCTGTAAAAATCCTTTTCTTTGAAGTACATCGGGGACACAGAGCCATAGTAGTTACTATGTGGGTTATAGGCCACCTTCAGGTGATGGACACCGGCACACCCTAAGACGAGAAGTCCACTCCCTATATAACACCACCCACTACTGGGAGTACCTCAGTTTTGTAGCCAAGCAATACACCTGTATAACAAAAAGAAGGGAGGGACCTCTGTGTCCCATGATGTACTTCAAAGAAAAGGATTTTACAGGTAAGCCGTTTTAAAAATCCTATTTTCTTATTGTACATCACGGGACACAGAGCCATAGTAGTTACTATGTGGGTTATAGGCCACCTTCAGGTGATGGACACCGGCACACCCTAAGACGAGAAGTCCACTCCCTATATAACCCCTCCCATTACTGGGAGTACCTCAGTTTTGTAGCCAAGCAATACACCTGTATAACAAAAAGAAGGGAGGGACCTCTGTGTCCCATGATGTACTTCAAAGAAAAGGATTTTACAGGTAAGCCGTTTTAAAAATCCTATTTTCTTATTGTACATCACGGGACACAGAGCCATAGTAGTTACTATGTGGGATGTCCCATAGAAATATCAACTGAAGGGAGGGAGACACAAGAAAAGTAGGGCACTAAGAGGCTAGAGGACTTATACTGCTGCCTGCAGTACACTGCGCCCAAAGGCGATATCCTCATGACCTGTCACATCTATTTGATAGAATCTGGTAAATGTATGGACTGAAGACCAAGTTGCGGCCTTGCAAATTTGAGCCATGGAGGCTTGGTGATGCACTGCCCAGGAAGTACTAACAGCCCTGGTGGAGTGCACTTTAATATGAAAAGGTGGAATTTTTCTCTTTAAACCATAAGCTTGAACAATCACTTAATGAATCCATTTAGAAAAATTGTAGATTTTGACGCTGCCTGTCCTTGATTGCTCTCACCACATCAAGAGAATGTAGTGACCTTTCTTCCGTAGAACGAGGTTCTGGAAAAAACGAAGGCAGAACAATATCCTGGTTTAAATGAAAACCTGACACTACCTTCGTTAGGAAATTAGGCTGAGGACGAGGACGCAATACAACCTTATCCTGATGAATAATCAAATATGGCTCTTTAAAAGAAAGAGCAGCCAACTCTGATACTCTTCTTGCAGAAGATATGGCAACCAGAAAAATTTCCTTGTCAAAAGGACCAAGGTAATATCTCATATCGGCTCAACAGGCTGTTTCTGTAATGCCGACAGGACTAAATTCAAGTACCAAGGGTTCAGGGGTGACCTAACCGGAGGATTAATCCACATTACCCCTGAATAAAGCTACAAAACAGAGAGAGTGTGAACCAAGTTATTGTTGAAAAAACACAGATAAGGCCGACACCTGGCCTTTGATAGTGCTCAAGGCCAGATTAATTTCTAATCCCATCTATAAAAATTCAAGGATCCTACCTATGACATATTTCCTGGGGTGCCAACCCCTGGATTCACACCAGGAGACATATGCCTTCCAGACCCTATAATATATGACTCTGGAGGCCTGCTTCCTAGCATTAACCAAGGCACACATTACTGAACCTGACAGCCCACGGTTTTTCAGAATGTGGGTCTTAATAGCCAAACCATTACATTTAGCATTTGGAAGGTAGGATGTTATACCGGACCTTTCAAGAGAAGGTCTGGTCATGGTGGTAGGGTCCATGGGTCCCCTACCACCATCTTTACAATCTCTGCATACCAAGATCTCCTGGGCCACAATAATCACCTCTTTCCCTTCCTGCTTGATCCTGCGAAGACGGCACGGAAGCAGCAGAACAGGAGGGAAGGCATAGATCAGAGAAAACTGATCCCACAGAAAAACCAAGGCATCTGTTCCGCATGCCAGCGGATCCTTTGTCCTTGACACAAAGTTGTTGATCTTTTTTGTTGAACCTGGACGCAAACAGATCCACGTCCGGAATTCCCCATCTTTGACATATTGACAGAAAGATGTCAGGGTGAAGAGACCATTCTCCCGAGAACAACTGTTGGTGACTCAAATAGTCCACCTGCCAGTTCTCTATTCCTGTAATGAAGACTGCCGATAGATATGGAATGTTGTCTTCTGCAGAAGATAGGATATGAGTCACCTCTTTCTGGGCCGCACTACTTCTCGTGCCACCTTGGTCATTGATATAGGCCACTGTTGTGGCATTGTCGGATTGGATCCTGACAGGACAATTCAGTAATCTGAGCGTCAAAGCCTTCAGAGCCAGGCGTGCTGCCCGTATCTCTAGAATACTGATGGGCTCATCGACTGACTCCGCTACTGTCAGCAAAAATGTGGAGCAGACCAATTCAGTGAGAGATTGTACCAACAACCGTTCCTGTGAACTCGATCCATCCGTATTAGACTCTTCAGAAGAGGAGTCATCAGCTTCTTCCCGAGAGAAATTTGTCATCTCTTGTTCCGTTTCTCAGTTTGAGGGTCCTGGGTAATGGAAAGGGACCTGTTACGCTAAAGCCCCATACACACTATCAGACTGTCTGCTGAGTTTTTCCTTCAGATTTACCAAAACCATATAATATGAGGTCAAACCTTAGGAGTTTCAATGTGTATGCAATCAGGCAGGCCCTTCTACTACATGGTTTTGGTAAATCTGAAGGAAAAACTCAGCAGACAATCTGATAGTGTGTACGGGGCTTTAGTGCCACTCTTCGATGCGATTAAGGCATCAATCTTTTTTTCCAAGCCTAAAATGGTTGAGGAAAAAACCTCTTCAGTAATATATACAGGGGTTGCAGCGTTAAGAGCAGCTGCAACACCCAACGTCACTCTGACCAGCCAAAGCACTCTCAGGGGAGGATGCCACCTTTTTTGAGATGGTTCTAGGCTTCCTTGTGGCTGTAGAAGTCCTTCTATAGCCCCTTTTTTGAGGCGTTTTTACCCCACTTCCGACCATAGCCCGATGCACAATGCAGAGGTACTACCAGAAGGAACGCATCCACTGCTTTATCAATAGTCCAGCCCTGCCACTGCTATTAATGCTCAGCCTGATGCAATCGTAAATGTGTTAAAATGAATGCCTGCGTCACCAAAACTCTTTCATGCCTCCCTTGAGTCCCTCCGTCAGGTTGTAGCAGCAATAATGGTGCTTTTAAAAAAACTCATTCCCGCGCTGGATGTTGGAGGAAGCCAACGCCGCACTAAGCCCCGCCCCCTTCTGTCGCCCACAGCCCTCCTCCTCCTTTAAAAAAAAAAAAAAAAAAAAAAAAAAAAGCTTTCCAGCACGAGCGCGGGCCTCTGATCCTATGGAATCACTCTGGGGGGGGGGGGGGGGGGGATGGCGAGGAGGGAGCCCGGAAGCCGAGTAGGGTGGTGTGCTGATCGTTTTTTTTCTTTTTTTCTCCTGCGCTCTTCCTCATGAAGAGGGGGAGAATATAGCACAGGTGGGGGGTGTCTGGTGAGGAAAAAAATTCTTAGAAAACTCCACTTGCCGTTGCCGCCGCAGGGTTTTTTGTGGTAAAAAACCAACAGACCCAATCTTCACCCTTCACGGTGGGTTCCGTTAACCAACCTTCAGGAGCCGGGGACCCTAGGGGAACCCACAATCCTGGACCTGCAATAGCATCCCGCCAGTAAACTTAATGGCCTTAATACCAAAAGTACTGGATCCGGGATTCAGCTCTCTAAAAAGAGAAGCGTTCACAGGCCAAACCTCATTTCTTCAGACACGAGGCCTGAGTACCATTCAATTTGGCCTAAAAGACAATTTGAATAGACCCAGCTGCATGGCTAGCCCCAGAAAGGATTGCTCCAGTGGAGCTCAGCACAGCACATCTTCACTCGTGACCGACACCTTAGACACTGGCAAAAAAAACTGAGGTACTCCCAGTAGTGGGTGGTGTTATATAGGGAGTGGACTTCTTGTCTTAGGGTGTGCCAGTGTCCATCACCTGAAGGTGGCCTATAACCCACATAGTAACACTACTAAGGCTCTGTGTCCCCTGATGTATGATAAGAAATTAGGGTTTGGGATTAGGATTAGATGTGAATATTAGGGTTAGAGGTGAATATTAGGGTTAGAGGTAAATATTAGGGTTAGAGGTAAATATTAGGGTTTGGGATTAGGATTCGGAGTTAATATAAGTGTTAGGATTAGGGGTAATATTAGGGGTGGTATTAGGGTTATTTTATTTATATCTTTTTATTTAGGTATAGTTACATAGTTGGTGAGGTTGGAAAAAAAGATATCACAGTCCATCCAGTTCAATCCATGATGTGTGTGTATATGCGTTTATGTCAATAGTATCCTATACTCCTGTATATTGTGGTTGTTGAGGTGCCCATCGTTTTTTTAAACCATCTATGCCCGTTGATACCACTGCTTGTGGAAGAGAATTCCACATCCTTACCGCTGTGACAGTAAAGAACCCTCTACACAGTTTAAGGTTAAAACTGCTTCTCTTCCAACTTTAGTGAATGGCCACGTGTCTTTTTAAAATTCCCTTGCACTGAGAAAGTATTTGTACATTGATATCAAGTATCTCCTCTCCAGAGAGAATACATTCAATGCTTGCAGTCTTTCTCCATAGCCGAGGTCCTCCAGTCCCTTTATTAGCTTTGTTGGACTCTCTCCAGTTCCTGCACATCCCCCAATATTCTGTTTGCTTTGCTTGCAGCAGCTTGGCATTGCATGCCATTATGGAGCCCATCATCTACTAGGAGCCCCCGGGTCCTTTTCCATCCTAGATTCCCCCAGAAGATCTCCCCCTAGCGAGTAACTTGTGTTTGTATTTTTGGCACCCAAATGCATCACCTTAAATTTCCAACAAACGCACCAAAAGAAAAAAACGCACCAAGCTCAAAAAAATAAATAAATAAGGCTCAAACTTTTTGCTGCTTCAGGCTACTTGTGGTGGGAATAGGAACCATCTTCATAGAGAATCATTGATTTTTATTTCTCCTCTAGTGTTTTGGAGCGTCAAGCTATGACGAGGTGTGAATGGGGCCTAGTGCAACCACCACATCTCAGAACTGATAAAATGAAATATATTCATTTTTCATTCTTTGGTTTATATGAGCTTTTTCTTGCATTTGAAGGATTATCACAAGTTCAACAGATTCTCAAAGTCATATAGTTACCTTTTGATTTAATGATGAGATGACATCGATGGCGGAGTCTATGGGAAAGATCTGGACTCGCTGTTCCGTGTATGTATGAAGGTTCAGGAGAGCGGTGACTAGATCCTGGACAAAGGCCAAAGCCTGACCGGCTAATTCCCGAGCCTTCAGCTGGAAAAGGAATTCGAGGACTCATCAATTAATTTTATTCACCAGTAGAGGAAAGGTAGACATCACTCAATGGAGTGCATAGACTAACTATCCACAATGTACAGGTAATGGCTATACTGTATCATAGATCCTCCCAATCGTCATTATTTGGAGACAGAATCACTAAAGTTGACCTGTTATAAGAAAAAAATGTGATGGCTGCTTGCACAGGAATATTGTACAATTATCATCCCCCCCCCGAGGGTGCTATTGACCTCCTTAGATATCTGATGCTGAAAAGAACACCAAGCAGGAGAGGATTCGACATTGCCGGGCACAATCTCCTATATTAGGGAGATAGGAAGAGAATGGCGAGAGGGAGAGCACGCGCGAGAGAGAGCGCCCGAGAGAGAGAGCGCGCGCGAGAGAGAGACAGAGACACTCTGATTTTCATTCAGCCTAGAGGGGGGGTTCAGTAGAATTTTTTTTAGGGTTGTCCTGATACCACTCTTTTAAGACCGAGTACAAGTACTGATACTTTTTTCAAGTACTCGCCGATACCAATACTTTTATTTTTTTTTATGTTTTGTGACAGTGGCCCTAGCATGCAGCACTGATGAGGTGTGGACTGTGTCAGTGGCTTTTTTTGTTTACAATTTTATTTTATACAATTTGTATATATTTTTTTACAATGCTTTCTTTTTTTGGGGGGGGGGAGTGGACAGTCAGTGTTTATTTTATATTATTTTTACAATTTTACTTTAGAATATTTATGACTACGTTTTCTTTCTTTCTTTTTTTTCCATTGAACTCTGTTGGGGGTAGGGGGACCTTGGTGAGAGGTTAGGGGTCAAAAAAAAAAAAAAAGAGACCCCTGACATCTCCCTTTTGAGACACGAAAAAGGGACTGCGGATAGAGATTCCCTCAGCAGCCCCAGCTTCACTGAAGATGAATGGAGAGGAGACAGCGGCTCCTCTCTATTCATAAACTGAAGCATTGTAAACACCATTTACGATGCTCAGTTATGAATGGACAGAGTCATTAATCAGCGACTGTGCATTTGGAAAAGGAAGGTGCTGGTAAATGACATTTACCGGCTCCTGCCTCCGCTCTCCATCCTGAAAGATCTAGGATGGGAGGGGGGACCGGAGGAGTGCACGGAGGGGGAGTGGAGGAGGTGGGGGGACCAGAGGGGCACACGAAGGGGGGAGTAGAAAAGGAGGGGGGTCCGGAGGGGCAGTGGAGGAGGAAGACACAGAAGGAGGGGACCGGAAGAGCCCACGAAGGACCACAGAGGAGGACACAGAGGAGAGCCGGAGGAGGATACAGAGGACAATCCGGAACAATCAGTGCGGCAGCAGGGAGGGGAAGTTATCAATCTCCCTGTGTGCTTCTCCTCCTTTCACCTCGCCGCCGCAACGATTGTTCCCAAGTGTCCAGGTATTGGACTAGGCATCGGGAGCATTTGCACAAGTAAAAGTACTCCTGCAAATACTAGTATCGGTATCGGGACAACCCTAAAAAATTAAAAAAGCATCCCAATACAAAATCTAATGCCCAAGCCCTGAAGCACTATGAGGGGATCTCCTGTTGCCTGGAGCGCCATTGTGAGATCTCCCACCGTGTGAAATGCCATAGCAAAAACTCCCAGGGCTTTTATTTTTTTCTGAATAGGTGCAAGAACTCAACACGACCCCCCACATCAAACTGCATCAAATAGCAGGTATGGCCAAATTTCACTAACATAACAGTGGGAGGGTCGTAAAAGGGGCATTAAAAATACCAGGAGTAGGCTACACACAGAGTGCAGGGTTCAGGAGTGAGCTACAAAACTCACCCAAAAACGATCGCTTAGATAGTATATGACACCTGCTAAAATATCTTTTAGTCCTCAAACGCCCAGCACCTGTTGGAGATGTAAAGTAGCCAAAGGCAACATGAAACATATATTCTGGTCATGCAGCCATGTCCAGGACTATTGGAAATGCATTTTTAAAATCATATCACACGTAACCAACAGCCCAGTACACCCCTCACCAGAGCTTGCAGTACTAACTGTAACCATCAAAAAAATCCCCAAACCTTTTAGGCATGTTACAACCCATATACTATTGGCCACCAGACAAAGTCTAACAAGACTTTGGAAAACTGACCAGATACCAATCATTGCAAACACTATCAACCTAGTGAATCTCCATTACAGCTATGAGACAATAATGGCCGCCAGCAATGGTCAAGCTACCAAAACACGAGAAGTATGGAAACCCTGGTCACAACTGTCTAGAGCAACGAGGTTCATACAACACCTGCATCTCATCCTTAATTCTTTCTTTTTTTTGATGGTTACAGTTAGTACTGCAAGCTCTGGTGAGGGGTGTACTGGGCTGTTGGTTACGTGTGATATGATTTTAAAAATGCATTTCCAATAGTCCTGGACATGGCTGCATGACCAGAAATACAAAGTGGTTCTTCTCTCCTCTCGTCACACAAAAGTGCTCCCATTAGGGGTGTCAGAGGGGGGAGGAACACCACGACCTTGACAGTTATTATTGTGACAATAACAATGTTGTACGAGTCTTATGTGGTTCAACTCCTTTGCTATTCTGTTAGTTCACAACCTTTGTATCCAATGGTATTCCTTAATGTACTCCGACCTGCTGTACGACGAACAATGTTCACATTGTTACCCATGTACGTTTATGAAAATGTACCAATAAAAAAACGATTGAATAGGAGTGTGCTACACACAGAGTGCAGAGTTCAGGGGGGTTACACACAGTGCAGGGTTTAGGGGTTTGCTACAGAGTGCAGGGTTCAGGTAGCAACAGGTATTAGTCCTTTGGGGGAGGGGGGTGTTTACAGGCAGGTATTTTATAAGACACATACATGCAGCATCTTCCCCAAGCCTTCAAATTCTTCTGACAAGCTGGGCCATTCTGATGGGCAAAGCTCCAACACTTCCAAGTAGTAAGAAAGAGGGGACCACACAAAAATTCTAAGAAAAAAAAAGTCTAAGCATATATGGGAAGCAAAATTGTAGTTTTTCTACCTTTACCCACTTGTTGACCCGCCGTAGTACATTTATGCCTGGCACCCGCTGATCGGCTCAGCGAGCGATTTAAGCCCGCCACCTGCTGATCGGCTCAGCGTATGATTTTAAGCCCGCCACCTGCTGATCGGCTCAGCGTATGATTTAAGCCCGCCACCTGCTGATCGGCTCAGCGTATGATTTAAGCCCGCCACCTGCTGATCGGCTCAGCGTATGATTTAAGCCCGCCACCTGCTGATCGGCTCAGCGTATGATTTAAGCCCGCCACCTGCTGATCGGCTCAGCGTATGATTTAAGCCCGCCACCTGCTGATCGGCTCAGCGTATGATTTAAGCCCGCCACCTGCTGATCGGCTCAGCGTATGATTTAAGCCCGCCACCTGCTGATCGGCTCAGCGTATGATTTAAGCCCGCCACCTGCTGATCGGCTCAGCGTATGATTTAAGCCCACCACCTGCTGATCGGCTCAGCGTATGATATAAGCCCGCCACCTGCTGATCGGCTCAGCGAATGACAGAAGAGAACCCTGTGTTTGTAAAAAGCACAGGGTTCTCCTCTTATGCCAATGATATGACAGTTTTTTTCTTCCTGCAAAGAAAGAAGTAAAAACTGTCACATTAGTAAAACAGCACACAGTACACAAACTAAACATTGTTAGGCACACATTTAACCCCTTGGCCACTCTAGATGTTGTCCTCAGCCCAGCAATTTTCCGGGTTCTAGGGAAGGGGAAAAATGGAGAACTTGTCTCTTTCTTTATTACTTTAATGTCAAATAAAGAAAAATTTATAAAATGGTAAAACTGAAGCGGTAATAAAACAAAAAAAACAAATACAAACCTGATGTCTTCTGTTATGCAATGGTACATTCAAGGCATTGAAATCACTAGTTCCTAAAGCAAAGAAAGAAATGATATATGTACATGTGGTTGATATAACAGCAAGCAAATGCAACATTTCTTGGATAATATTTAATTAAAGTCATCAAGTACAAAGACCCTAGTCCCCAAAAAGTGCTTTTGGGGGGGCTCAACCCAAACAGTATTGGCCTAAAATTAAAAGAGCATTTTTGGGTGGGCTAATTCTCTGAGAATTAAAATAATTAAATAAATAAAAACACCCCATGAAATATTCCTCTAATCTGACTTGCTCGTTAATAGAAACGCATTCTCCTCCACTAAATTCCTACCGCTCTGACAAACACCACAGTAGGTAAAGGCGAATGTATTTTCGAGGCTTTGTACAAGAGTGCATGAAATATGAATGGCGCGAGAGAGGCAAGACGGAGAGAAATGCCAACTCTTTGGCCTCCTGCATAATTTATTGGCTACTTCGTCGATCTCCTGCGTCTTAGACAAGTAAACATGTATTGTCAGGCTATGGGCCAGCCACGAGGTAGAGGGTTAACCATATAATGAACATGACAAGGAAAAAGCCATTATACTAGGAGTCATAGACATGCTCTAGAATGCTGATCTGGATATGTGACAGGAAGACAAAAAGGTATCAATTATTCAGCGGGTATTTTTTTATTTCATTTTATTTTTTAAAGAAAAAGAAGCTTCCAGCCAAGTAGTAGATTAATGGTGTATACACTTACTTCACCGTGGTGTGATCTAACTAGGTATTGTCAACCCCCATAGATAATATACTACCATTCCAACTTTTACTGTGAAGGTTTTTTGTTAACTTTGCAAAAAAACAAATCAAATATCCATGCAAATAATCAAATAATGAAGTGGACGTGTTTCGGACAGCTTTGCTCTTAACTATGTATATCCTTGAATACATGAAATACTACCGGTAGACCCGATGAACAGAACTTGGCCTACCCAATGATCAATGCAAGCAATTCTGCGTCGAGTGGCAATATATTACATAATGTGTTATAGTGTAAAAATAAAATCTGGGGGCAGAGCCAGCGGCCGACATGTGAACAGCGCTGTGAAGGAGCTCCAGCCAGGACGATTTCTCCTGCTGACACCCTGAGTGTCTGAGACACAGATCCTGAACCATACCCCAACACTCCCTAGAGCTGGCAGAGCTGTTGGATATGGTGAAATATGAGTCAGCACCCATGGAACCCCACTGTGGAACATCTGTCCTGTTTTGCATGGGGATCCCAAGATGGCGGCGACCACGAAGAGACAGCTAAGGGCCCCAGCAGCACACAGCAGAATGGGGCTGATCACTCACCACTGAACCCAGCAAGGTGAGCCCGTTGCCTCGCAGAGCTAGGAGAGGCTTCACCCTGGACAGGTTGCCCCAAAAACACCTGGGTGACATGGTGGTGGCAGAGGGGGAAGGAGAGCCCTCCCTGAAAAAAATTATGGAGGCCATACGCACCTGCCAAACCACCCTGACTGAGCATAGAGAGGGCTGAAATGTCTTTCTTGAAGCAAGATGTGCAGAACATTAGAGAAAGGGCCACAGAAGCTGAGCAAAGAATCAGCGATCTTTAAGATGTAGTCCGCCCCTTAGAGGGCATGGTGAAAAATATTTGAAAATAGGTTATTGGCCACACTGACAAATTAGGAGATATGGAGAACCGTCAAAGAAAGAACAATGTTCGTTTTGTGGGATTTCCTGAAAATGCAGATATATAATAAATATTCCCCAAAAAATATTTAAAAAAACTTTTTTTTTACCTCAGTTTAAGCCGATGCATATTCTTCTACATATTTTTGGTAAAAAAATAATAATACATCAAAATAAGCGTTTATTGATTGGTTTGCACAAAAGTTATAGCGTCTACAGAATAGGGGATAGATTTAAGGCATTTCTATTGATAATTTTTTTTTTATACTAGTAATGGCGGTGATAAGCGATTTTATCAAGACTGTGACATTATGGCGGACACATCGGACACATTTTTGGGACCATTGGCATTAATAAAGCGATCGATACAAAAAAATTGCATTGATTACTGTAAAAATGTGACTGGCAGTGAAGGGGTTAACCACTAGGTGGCCCTGTAGGGGTTAAGTGTGTCCTAGGGAGTGATTCTAACTGTGGGGTGGAGGGGCTGTGTGTGACACATCACTGATCAGCACTCCCGATTACAGGGAGCGCGGATCAGTGACAGTGTCACTAGGCAGAACGGGGAGATGCTCGTTTACATTATCATCTCCCCGTTAGGGATGAGCTCAGGCGTGTTCACATGGAACACGTGCAGAGCCCGCCAGGAAGTCGGCGCAGCGCTGCACTAATCACAGGCAGCGAGGCATTGCCCGATCTCTGCAGCCGCACATCGGGCAATGTCTCACTGCCTGTGATTAGTGCAGCGCTGCGCCAACTTCCTGGCGAGCTCTGCACACGTTCTATGTGAACACGCCTGAGCTCATCCCTACTCCCCATTCTTCCTCACCGTGAGACGATCGCGGGTATGCCCGCGGACATCGAGTCTGCGGGACCCGTGATCAAGGAGCACCCGGAGGGCGGGCACGCGCCCGCAAGCCGCTTCTTAAAGGGCAACGTACGGGTACGTTAATCTGTCTGTACGTGCCCTTCTGCCGCAGTATATCTGCGTGAGGCGGTCGGGAAGCAGTTAATTAGTGGTGTAAATATATGTTTATTTCCTGACACTACGTTTCTCCTGCGAGATGTCCCGCGCCGATCTACAAGTTGACTGAGAAACGTTCCTGCAACCCTAAGAAATTTTTTATTTTTATTTTTTTAATTGGGACTCCTTTTGGCTCCTAGTTGGACTAACTATACTTCTCTCATTTCTTGATACGTCTTTTTCCTGTTTTTGTTTTTGAGCTGCACTTTTGATATATCATCAGATCCCTAAGTGAGCAAAAAGGAAATGTTTGCTATAGTACAGGGTGCTACTTAGCTCCTTCAAGGGACTCTGCACACTGATAGGCAGCTGCTATTTTACTTCCAAAGATCTTGGACCCCCCAAGGTCATATAAAATTACAGTTATAGGATAAAGGCGCACAACATGTTGGGGTTGTGTGCAGGGAGGGAAGGGAGGGAAGGGAGTGAAGGGAGTGAAGGAAGGGAAGGGAGTGAAGGGAGTGAAGGGAGTGAAGGGAGTGAAGGAAGGGAAGGGAGGGAAGGGAGGGGTTTTCATGCTTTCTTGGTTTGTGCGGTTATTTTTTTCTGTTCTGATCTCCGCAGGGTGGACGAACTGACCAGTGATTGTTCAGGTACAGTTAACCCAGTTACCCTTTATCTTTTCCCTGTATAAATGGCAGATGAGATAAGCCTGTTGTCCTGAAAGGTAAAAAGAGATCACTTACCGTATATTTGATTTTATTAAGAGGTATAAGCCTCATATTATCTTACTGCAGGAAATGCCTTTACAGGGGTCTAAAGTGCTGGCCTTGAAAAAAGCCAATATTATGAGGATTATTCATGCTGAATACTCCGTGTACACAAGAGGGGTAGCCATTCTGGTTACTAAAAAGGCTGCAGCACATATTTTCCAGGTCAAGCTGGACCCTAATGGTAGATATGCTATACTAGCATGTCAGATGTTTAATATATGCTTAACATTGGTATGTGTATAAAAATAAAATTCATATAGGTTTTTGTCAAAAAATATGGTGCTCTGGGCAAATTCATCAAACAAGCATTCCACTGGGGTGCACAGCCACCTTCCCCCCACTGGGGATTGCACTAAACAGTAAATATTGACTCTCTGTATGAGAATAAGGAACGTTACACTGCTCTCAGAATTGGTTCACAACCCCTGTTGCTGATCTGATGCTTCTGTACCACTATCCCAGAAATAATATGCCTCCTGATGACGTCCTGGATGTGAAGAAATGCGTAAATAAGATCTTCCGGTATTACATCATGCTGGTTCCACTGAAGTACAGAGTAGCTGCGATTTTAAGGGAGATTTGTCGGCAGGTCATTCCGGGTGCCAGGAGGACACCATACTTTGTGAGCGCATTGTATTTCTATGTTAATGGGGGGGGGGGGGGGTAAAATATACGGGCATTACGCTATGATGGCTTTCCTGTTTTTGTTTTATCATTTCTCTTGGGCATACCAAGCATATTTCCAGGATAGTGGTAAAGAAGCATCAGAGGTTGTGAACCAATGTGACCTTCCTTATACTCATACAGGTGGTAAATACTATGATGGGGGGGGGGGGGGGTAGGTGGCAGTGCAGCCGGTGATGAATTTGCACAGGGTACCATTCACGTTAATGAAGATTGTCTGTGGTCATGATTGTAGCACTCATGCACTTTAAAAGGACTATTGCAGTTTATAAGAAATCAATTGGTTTGTAACATATGAGTGTTGTGGGTGAAGGGTTAATGATGTTTCTATGCGGTTTCTGTTCTGTATAGTTCCATGTTATTCCTATTATATGAGTTTGACTTGGAATGTGCTTACTTCCTAGAAATGTTTAGGCTGATAGATTGGCATGGCTTGTTTCTCAGCCCAAGGATGACCTTACCTGTACTAGTCATCCAGCTATCCAGTTCAAGTTCCCGACAGTGAACTTTTTTGACACTATTGCACTTTACAAATTTGAATTGGTTGTACTGGTAATTGGCTAAGCACAATTCTATTCATTGAGTCTAGTTTTTGTCAACTCTACTTCCTATAAAGCTCCATACACACTATCCGTTTTTCTGCTGAGTTTTTCCTTCAGGTTTACCAAAACCATGTAGTACAAGGGCCTGCCTGATTGCATACAAATTGAAACTCCTAAGGTTTGACCTCATATTACCGTATTTTTCGGACCATAAGACGCACTTTTTCCCCTTAGAAATATGGGGGAAAATGCACCTGCATGTTATGGTGCGAATATACGCTTGGCACCGCCACCGCCATGCTCAGTGGCCTTGGCCTTACGAAAGGCTTCAGCCTAGCTCCGGAGCGGCGGCCATCTTGGTGCACCCTCCGTCAAATGACGGAGCGATCACTTGTCATCATGACGACAGTTTGTTTACGCCAGTTCCTCTGTGTACAGATCTGTACAGTGGAGGGGAGAGATCGGATGGCAGCAGCGCTGTGGGCTGCATCTGTAGTGCCCACAGCACTGCTCTGTGACAAGTGCAATCACAGCCATCCCTCAATTCCCTGCCAATACCCTGCCAATACTTTCTATGGTAATAGTCACACTGCATTTCATGGGCACTGGAAAATATTTTAGTACACCATTTGGTTCAGAATATTTTTTTTTTCTTGTTTTCAACCTCTAAAACCTAGGTGCGTCTTATGGTCAGGTGCGTCTTATGGAGCGAAAAATACGGTATATGGTTTTGGTAAATCTGAAGGAAAAACTGAAGGAAAAACTCAGCAGAAAAACTGATTATGTGCGTATGGGGCTTTATAGGAAGTAGAGTTGACAAAAACTAGACTCGGCCAATTACCAGTACAACTAATTAAAATTTGTAAAATGTCAATATATATTACATAAAGTGCAATAGTGTCAAAAAAGTTCATACAGGTTTTTGTCAAAAATAATAATTGCCCACTGTCGGGGACTTGAACAGGACAGCTAGATAACTTCCAACAGGATCCTGGAGACACCCATATGACACAAACATGAGGTGAGGTCAAAAACCTGTTAGTTTATGAAGGGGAAGATCTTATGTACGCGTTTCTTCACATCCAGGACGTCATTAGGAGGCATTTTATTTTATTTTTTTATATATAATACAGGGTGCATTCATGACTGTTTGCAAAGCTTGCTAGGGCCAGCATACCAGGGTGATTATTACCATTCCAACTCTGTGAAGGTTTTGCACAGGGTACCACAGGTAGCTACTTTGATGTTTCTATGGCTGTTATGCAGTTGGAGATTTCATGCATACATGATGGACCTGCCAATTAGCGGCGGTTTTCTGGATCATGACCTTCCGCCTGCTTAGATCATCATTTCACAGCCTTATTTCCAAGAACCATTGACAGGCGCTCCTGCATACTACCATTGAATCATTGACTAAATCGATATGTGCATTAACACATTGTTACGTTGCAGCTCAACTAACTATAGCTAGAAACTGGATACAGTAACGCAAAACAGAGGGTAGTGAATAAAAAGGTTTATGGAGCATCTGTCAAATATCCTGGAAGACCAGCATAGGAAATATTTATGTATTTGGGAACACTGGATACTGTGGGAATATCTGTTTGATATGCTATTGTTAAATCAAGGAAAGCGTTTGTCGTAAAAGAATAGGAAAATAATTTCTATTGTGGTATATTGTGTATGTACTATGAGCTATTTGCCTAGAAAGTACACATTTTAAACCGGGGGTTTCCCAGAGCCCTAGGGTTCCGCCATAATCCATAAGTCAGTTGCAGGTAGCTGCTTGGTAGACCACATCTCCTCCGCTGACACACACAGAGCTAGGCAGGGAAGCAGCCGTGATAGTGCTAGCTTTGGCATGCTGCTCCCCGCTGGCCCCTTCTCCCATCCTATCCTTCCCAGGTAGAGGACTTCACCTGGGATGGACGACAGGAGGGGAGGAGGGGGACAACAGCACTCCACAAAAGGGACTACTCACAGCTCTATATATGAAGAAAACAAAACATGTACTGTAATGTGCCGTGTGCACCATAATATGCCATTCTTTCATGTAATGTGCTCTGCCCCATGCAATGTGCCCTGCTGTGTGCCCATAATATGCCCAGCTCCCCTCATGTAGTCTGCCCCAATGTCCCTGTGTACTGGGCCCTCCTGACCTCCTCTACCTCTCGCTCTCCTGCCTCTCTGTACACTGAATTTAGCATCCCTGCAGAAAAAGCAAGCATGCATTTCACATTGAATAGGTACATTTTAATATTGATTCCATGAAGTACAGTCAAATCTCATTTGGCTGTACTTCTCCTGTGGACCACAGGAGTGCAGTCCCTGCCTGCTGTCGACTGACCTCACAGAGATGTCCAAGAGGAGGAAAGATAGAGACCATATGGTCGGCATCTAACCAGGAGCCTGGACCGGCACCCGGCTCAGCCTTACAGCGTGGCTACTGAGAGCCTGAGTCAGCTGCTCCCACCCCCTCCACAGCCCGATGCTCTAGGAAACACTGGAGGGGCAGAGCAGAGAGCGGGTGACTAACAGTCACCGCTGTCTGCTCAAAGTGGCAGGGAGAACTGAGCGTTCAGCGGTGTTTTATCTCTCAGTTCTCAGCCTTAGAAACAGTAGGGGACAGATACAGCATTGCATCGATGCTGCATCTGCCTGGGTAAGCAAGTTTAACCACTCGCGGACCACCACTTGTACATTTGTTGTGGCAGGAATGCACAATATCACATACCTGTATGTGATTTTATGCATGCCAGCGCGCTGCTCACACTGTTATTGGACACAGCGGGAGCCAATCAGCGGGTCCAGTGGCTGCAATGGCCACTGTGACCCACTAATCATTCACAGGAGAGACGGAGCAGCCGTGACACTGCCCCACACAGTAAGCACCTCCCTAGAACATTTAACCCTTTGATCGCCCCTGGTTTTCTTACCAAAAATACGGAGTAGAATACATATTGGCCAAAATTGATAAAGAAATGTTTTCTTTATATATATATATATATATATATATATATATATATATATATATATAATTTTTTTTTTTTTTGGATATGTTTTATAGCAAAGTAAAAAATATTGTTTTGTTTTTTTTTCAAAATTGTCAGTCTTTATGTTTATAGTGCAAAAACTAAAACTAAAAATGTGTAGAGGTGATCAAATACCACCAAAAGAAAGCTAAATTTGTGGTGAAAAAGGACATCAATTTTATTTGGGTATAATATCGCACAAACACGCAATTGTCAGTAAAAGCAACGCAGTGCGGTATCGAAAAAAAAATGGCCTGGTCAGGAAGTTCGTAAAACCTTCAGGAGCTGAAGTGGTGTAAAAAAAAAAAAAAGAAAAGAAAAAAGGAAGAAGAAAAAAAAAATGCCATACTTCTCATTTAATGCCATTTTTAAAAGGGTTCCTCCAACAAAAAAATTTTTTTAACTGTTCCCATTGTTGAGGGGATTCTTGTCAAACACTGGATTCAAGCTCAATTGTAGCTTTTCAATAAGGATTAATAACCTGACCTTTCAATATATTAGACCTATGGTAGTTCTGGTACCAAGCGGCCATCTAGCCTTTGTAGGCAGTAATGCTTCCCTCACTGATGAAGTAGAAGGGTTACACCAATCATATCCACTAGCCGACCAGCCACAGTACATATCCTGCGGCAGGGGGGCTCGTACAGGCACTGTAACGTACCTGTAAGTCTCAGCTTTCTTCTGGGTTCTGGGTGCATGCCGCCACCGCCGCCCTCTGGCTCTGCTGGGAATGAACACAGCAAGACTTGCCACGTCCTGGTCAATGATTCATGGCCAGGACCTGCTGATTGTCAACAGCCAATCAACACATGGCTCTGTACAGAGGGAACGATCTCGCCGTTTCTCATCCCTGCAAAGCAGTTGGGGTGTCCCCAATGGAGGTATGCTTTGTTGACCTATCTCATGGTGGATCACCTGACTGCTGTTTATGTGACTATGTCTGATGCATGCATGATACCCATAGGTGGTGGCCAAGTTTATACCGTTACATAAGCTATCCCTGTTTGGATCTGACCACAGGATCACATTCATTAACTGAGGTATATCACCATCTGTATAGACGGTATACGTTATACGGATTAAAAACAGTTTGTGGAAAAGTAAATATACCAAAGTTGCCAAACCCACCCACTCCCAGCACTTATGGTAAAATTCCAAAGATATGTGATAGTCTAGCAGCTACTATAATACAATTAAAAAAAATATATAAAATAAAAATATGCTGATTAACCACTTCAGCCCCGCAGCATTTGGCTGGCCAAAGATCAGAGCGTTGTTTGCGATTCGGCACTGCGCTGTTGTGCGACATGGCTCCCAAACAAAATTGATGTCCTTTTTTTCCCTACAAATAGAGATTTCTTTTGGTGGTATTTGATCACCCCTACGGTTTTCATTTTTTGTGCTATAAACAAAAAAGTGCGACAATTTTGAAAAAAACACGCATTATTTTTTACTTTTTGCTATAATAAATATCCCAAAAAAAATATTTAAAAAATTGTTAAAAAAATATATTTAAAAAAATTTTTTTTCCTCAGTTTAGGTCGATACATATTCTTTTACATTTTTGGTAAAAAATAAAATTGCAAAAAGCGCTTGATTGGTTTGCGCCAAAAGTTATAGCATCTACAAAATAGGGGATAGATTTATAGCATTTTTATTAATTATTTTTATTTATTTTTTTTTTTTTTTTTACTAGTAATGGCGGCGATCAGTGATTTTTATCATGACTGCGACATTATGGTGGACAGATCAGACACTTTTGGCGCGATTTTGGGACCATTCACATTTAATACAGCAATCAGCGTGATTAAAAATGCAGGATTAGCTCAAACGCTTGTGTTTCTTGTGTAATTGTTGCTTCCGGCCACTGTAACAATGGGGCCAAAACCACTGTATTATTTGCTCATTTACCTCTGTTATGTTTTACAGTATTTTCAATAAAAAAATTATTTACGGAAAAAAAAAAAAAAAAAAAATGCAGGATTAGGATCATTAGGCAGAACGGGGAGATGCTTGTTTACATTAGCATCTCCCGGTTCTTCCTCTCCATCCCCGCGGACATCGAGTACGCGGGACCCGTGGTCGGACTCAGAGCTTGCGGCGGGTACAATACAACAACGTGATTTCGCGCAGCAGAGCCAACTTGCCGCAGTAAAACAGCAGCTGGTCCGCAAGTGGTTAAAATCAACATTAGCAGCGCTTCAAAATTCGAATTAACATATATTACATTATATGTTCATTTGAATTTTGAAGCGCTGCTAATGTTGGTTTTAATCAGCATATTTTGTTTTATGTCATATGGATTATTTATGTTTTCAGCATTTCAGATCTACATGTGAAACTCGCCTCATTCCACCATAGGCACGATTTGATGTCTGCCAGACCTGGCCAGTGGATCTGACACCACTGACCAAATATTGGGTATTGGTTTGGCTCCCTGACTGCCTGGTGGCAACATATATTTTGAAGGAATTTTTCCCCATTGCTAAAGGAAAATCCACTTTGCACTGCAAGTGCACTTGGAAGTGCAGTCGCTGTAGATCCGAGGGGGACATGCAAGGAAAATAAAAACAGCATTTTAGCTTGCACATGATTGGATGAGAAAATCAGCAGAGCTTCCCCTCATTTCAGATCTACCCCTTAGATTGCGAGTGACTGCACTTCCAAGTGCACTTGCTGTGCAAAGTGGATTTGCCTTTCGTAAATAACCCCCCAATGGTTGTTAGGCTTCTTTTGTTATAGTTAAAATGTTCATTATAAAGAATTTTGTAACTCATTGAAAATTTGATGTGATTGTAATGATGTTCTCTTTGATTCCACTTGATACATTTAGGAGTCATATTTGAGTTTCCCTGAAGAAGCAGAAATACATCTGCGAAACATGCTGGTAGATTGTATGCTCAAGTATCTAAGTGCAAAGTGCTAAGCTATTGCTGGGAACAAGTATCAATATTGATATGATATATGTTGCTCACATATTGAGATATACACTTACGCAAATGTTTTTATGTAAAACCTGTACAATAAATATGATATTTTAAACATACATATTGAATGTGTGCTCACCTCAGTGACGGCATCACAACCTCTAAAGTCCTATTTCTATATGGGAAAGTTTACGCTTTCCATTTTTGTGTATCCAGTATATTATACCATAGTTTGTAGAAGCTATAACTTTTGCACAACTAAATCAATATAAACCTATTGGGATTTTATTTTTATTTTTTTTCACCAAAGATATGTAGCAGAAAAAAAATTGCCCTAAAATCTAATTTCTTTTTTTTTTGTTTTTTGTTTTTTTATCTAGATTTTATAAAGAAGAAGAAAATAGAAATAGTTCAGTTTAAAAAAATAAAAATAAATAAATAATAATAATAAAAAAAAAAAAAAAAAAAAATTAAAAAAAAAAAAAAAAAAAAAAAATCGGTCTTTTTGCATCTATATAAAATACAAAAAAAAAAAGCCAGTGGTGATCAAATACCACCATATACTTTGGTAGGTAAAACACCCAAAAATGTATCTGTGTGTATTTAGCCGTTTGCCTGAAATTCAGTTTAAAATTTTTTTTTAAATAAAAATACATAAATAAATATGACAGTGGGAAGTTGCGCTCAGGAAGAAGGCATGACAAACATGAATAACTATAAATCCATACAAATGTCTTCCCTATAACAATTAGTGGTGACTGGATATTATTCCCGAAGATTGAGTTCAGTATTAGAAGAAATCCATTTCAGTATCTTCATAGCGAACACCAACAACAGCATCAAACTTCTAAAAGTCAATGATTCTTGTAAACATCCACTTCAAGCATATATCATTACATAAGAGACGATCTTCCACACAATCACAGATCAATGTTGGTGTTATGACTCCAACTAAAAATAGTCAAGTCATTTCTCTTTGCAAACACAGAGAACCAACATAAAAAAGGAAATTATGTAGAAATCTAAAGATGGCGAGAACAGATCTTTTATAATGTTCACATACATTTCAGATTATTGGGAAACAGTTAGAAAATATGGGGAAAGATAAAAAATAAAAATAAAATATGTTTTAAATTTTTTCTTGGGAGTACATTTACTACTTGAAGACGAGGCTTTTTCTGGCACTTTTTGTTCACAAATTTAAATCAGTATTTTTTTGCTAGAAAATTACTTCTAACCCCCAAACATTATACATTTTTGTTTAGCAGAGGCCCTAGGGAATAAAACGGCAATTGTTGCACTTTTCTAGGTCATATGTCGGTATCTGCACAGCGGTTTTGCAAATGCAATTTTTTGGGGGAAAAAATACACTGTAATGATTTAAAAAATAAATAAATAAAAAAAACACCATACCGCAATTTTTTGTTGTATAATATGAAAGATGTTGTTACTTAACCTCCCTTGCGGTATGATTCAGTCTGGAATTAGGTGCTGAAAGCGGTACAATTATTTTGCATGGAAATTTGGCGTTTTATATTGTAGTCCTGTAATTCTTAGGAATAACGCTCTTAAATCTCTTCAAACCAAAGTCTAGCAGACATCCCGGGTATGATAAAGTTTATAACATAATAAAGAATAATAAAAATTATTCAATAATGTAATTAAATCCTAAAACACTGAAAAAGGGACACTTTCTGGTTGCTATGGACAATCTCCAAATTCCAGGCAGAAAAAAACAGTATTTATAATATAAAAGTGCATGCAGGGCACTGCACAGACCACTAGGGACAAAGGGGGTGTGTAATTTTTAATACAGCACTGTAATCTGTAAGATTACAGTGCTGTGTGTGTTTTGTGTCTTTTTACTTTTTTGAATTTGCCGCCGTGCGCCGTAACGCCGCAGGGAACGGAGCTCAGCGGCATTCAGCACTGTGAATCGAGCGGAGGACAGCTCGATCACACAGCGCGGGGGACATCGCTGGATCCAGGGGACAAGGTAAGTAACTCTCCCTGTGTCCTCCCCTGCATCCAGCGAAGCGATCCCGAGTCTGGCTCGGGGTTACCGCTTCTATCAGTAAATTCCTAACCCGAGCCAGACTCGGGATTACCGCTAGGGGGGTTAATAGATACCCAACATGCCACACTTAAAAATTGTACACACTCATGGATTGGCGATAAATTACGGTACTTAAATATCTCCGAAGGTGATGCTTTAAAGCCTTTGCAGGCTACCTGTTTAGAGTTACAGAGAAGGACTGGCACTAGAATTATTGTTCTCACTCCAAGATTCGAGATGATACCTCACATGTGTAGTGCAAAAAGGTTAACAAGTGCGACCCCCAGCCTTCACTTTCCTGGGAAGGCCTTCCTACAAGATTTTAGCATGTACCTTTGGAAATGTGTGCCCATTCAACCAAAAGAGCATTTGTGAGGTCAGGTCCTCATGCCGTATGGGAAGACCTAGTTAGCAATCAGTATATCAATTTATCCCAAAGGTGTTTTGTAGGGTTGAGATAAGTCTCTGTGCAGGTCACTCTAGTTCCTCCACACTAAGCTCATTAAACTGTGTCTTTATGCACAGGGGGCAAGGCCATGTTGGAACAGAAAAGGGCCTTCACCGGACTGTTATCACAGGTTGGAAGAGCAGAACTGTTTAAGGCTGGACTCACACCTATGCAGTTTTTAGTCTTTTTTGCATTTTGCAGATTTGCACTACAGTTCATTTAACATGGTTTCCTATGGAACACATTATGTAGTGCAAATATGTAAAAAGCACTAAAACTGCATAGGTGTGAATTCAGGCTTAAACAGGGGTCCAGAAAATTACTAAACAAAGGGCCAGTTTACTGTCCTTCAGACTTTAGGGAGGCTAAACTGTGACCTGTAGGTATGAAGACCCAGCATCAGTGGGAGTAAACAATGCCTTAGGCTTGGTGGTCAATGAGAGTAAAAAAATTACATAATGCCAATGATCAGTAGGATGCGCTATAGGAATAGCATCTTATTGTTGGTGTCAGCGGTAGGAATAGTGCCCCAAGGGCCTGATAAAGTACAGTACCCTTCTCTGGAAATGCCTGAAGTCAGGAAGGATGTTTATAAACTTGATGATCAGGTGTCCACAAATGTCTGGCTATACAGTGTGCATCACTGACTACCCAGGATAGGGATAGCCATTACATACAGTGGGGAAAAAAAGTATTTAGTCAGCCACCAATTGTGCAAGTTTTCCCATTTAAAAAGATGAGAGGCCTGTAATTGTCATCATAGGTATACCTCAACTATGAGAGACAAAATGTGGAAACAAATCCAGACAATCACATTGTCTGATTTTTGAAAGAATTTATTTGCAAATTATGGTGGAAATTACGTATTTGGTCAATATCAAAAGTTCATCTCAATACTTTGTTATATATCCTTTGTTGGCAATGACAGAGGTCAAATGTTTTCTGTAAGTCTTCACAAGGTTGTCACACACTGTTGCTGGTATGTTGGCCTCCATGTCCTCCATGCAGATCTCCTCTAGAGAAGTGATGTTTTGGGGCTGTCGGTGGGCAACACGACTTTCAACTCCCTCCAAAGGTTTTCTATGAGGTTGAGATCTGGAGACTGGCTAAGCCACTCCAGGACCTTGAAATGCTTCTTATGAAGCCACTCTTTCATTGCCCAGGTGGTGTGTTTGGGATCATTGTCATGCTGAAAGACCCAGCCATGTTTCATCTTCAATGCCCTTGCTGATGGGAGGAGGTTTGCACTCAAAATCTCACGATACATGGCCCCATTCATTCTTTCATGTACACGGATCAGTCGTCTTGTTCCCTTTGCAGAGAAACAACCTAAAAGCATGATGTTGCCACCCCCATGCTTCACAGTAGGTATGGTGTTCTTTTGGTTGCAACTCAGCATTCTCTCTCCTCCAAACACGACGAGTTTTGTTTCTACCAAACAGTTCTACTTTGGTTTCATCTGACCATATGACATTCTCCCAATCCTCTTCTGGATCATCCAAATGCTCTCTAGCAAACCTCAGACAGGCCCGGACATGTACTGGCTTAAACAGGGGGATCTGAGTCCCTGGTGGTGTAGTGCGTTACTGATGGTAGCCTTTGTTACGTTGGACCCCCAGGTGGTTCTGGGATTTTTGCTCACCGTTCTTGTGATCATTTTCACTCCACGGGGTGAGATCTTGTGTGGAGCCCCAGATCGAGGGAAATTATCAGTGGTCTTGTATGTCTTCCATTTTATAATTATTGCTCCCACAATTGATTTCTTCACACCAAGCTGCTTGCCTATTGCAGATTCAGTCTTCCCAGCCTGGTGCAGGTCTACAATTTTGTTTCTGGTGTCCTTCGACAGCTCTTTGGTCTTCACCATAGTGGAGTTTTGGAGTGTGACTGTTTGAGGATGTGGACAGGTGTCTTTTATACTGATAAGTTCAAACAGGTGCCATTAATACAGGTAATGAGTGGAGGACAGAGGAGGCTCTTAAAGAAGAAGATACAGGTCTGTGAGAGCCAGTAATTTTGCTTGTTTATAGGTGACCAAATACTTAATTTCCACCATAATTTGCAAATAAATTAATTCAAAAATCAGACAATGTGATTGTCTGGATTTGTTTCCACATTTTGTCTCTCATAGTTGAGGTATACCTATGATGACAATTACAGGCCTCTCTCGTCTTTTGAAGTGGGAGAACTTGCACAATTGGTGGCTGACTAAATACTTTTTTGCTCCGCTGTATAGTATATGCTGTTGGAAAATATTACATTGCTTCTTGCTAACAATGTCAAGTTCAAGAATTCTTCTGTAACCCAAAATACAGTATTCTTATATTCCATATGTTTTGTCAATGTATTGCATATACTATACCACCGCTTTACATAAATGGAGATACGTTGAATGCAGTATAAATATAATATTTTATGAACATATGCAGGGCACATACACTTACTTGTGTCATTGAAAGGTACTTTTTCATTAATGATACACAGAGAATCCTCTAGACGACTGCTCAGGTCTACATGAAGAGTCTTCAGCTGATTTTGGCTGAAGAGACCATTTAAAAAGAGAAAAAAAAGAGATTATGAGTTATAGCTTAGGGAAGATAAAAAGCACACACACACACACACACACACACACACACACACACACACACACACACACACACAATCTTACCATAAGTATTGGGACACCTGCTTTTACACGCACATGAACTTTAATGGCATCCCAGTCTTAGTCCATAGGGTTCAATAGCTATAACAGCTTCAGCTCTTCTGGGAAGGCTGTTCACAAGGTTTAGGAGTGTCTATGGGAATGTTTGACCATTCTTCCAGAAGAGCATTTGTGTGTTGGACGAGAAGGCCTGGCTCGCAGTCTCCACTCAACTTCATTCAAAAGGGTGAGGTCAGGGCTCTGTGCAAGGTCCATAAAAGACATGGATGAGCAAGTTTGGACAGAGCCCTGACCTCAACCCAATAGGACGCCTTTAGAATAAATTAGAGTGGAGACAGAGAGCCAGGCCTTCTCATCCATCAGTGTCTGACCTCACAAATGTGCTTCTGGAAGAATGGTCAAACATTCCCATAGACACGCTCCTAAACCTTGTGGACGGCCTTCCCAGAAGAGTTGAAGCTGTTATAGCTGCAAAGGGTGGGCCAACTCAATATTGAACCCTACAGACTAAGACTGGGATGCTATTAAAAGGTCATCAGCATGTAAAGGCAGGTTTCCCAATATTTTTGACACATACATATACATTTTATATATATTATATATAAAGAATATTTAAAATGTAATAGTTTCTTTGCTGCTATTCCTATCGAGACAGTTTTAGGTTTCTTCAAAGTTTTAAAGATGACCTGAACTTAAAGTGTACGTTCACCTTTACAGAAAAATCTGTAAGGTGAACTTACACAGGACCCCCTTCTCATCTCTCCCCCAGTCTCGCTGACCTGGAGCGCGGCAATCTCCCATTCTGAGCCCCGGTATAGCCTCATCACAGGTACGGGGCTTATGAATATACTCGGGCATTCACGCATCGTCTTCCCCGCTAAGAGGACGGCTACACGGGTTCTGATTGGTCAGCGCAGTGCCAACTAATTAGAATGCTCCGAAATGACCCACCTGGTGGAGTGCATTTTGGAGACTCAGCTGCAGGGATTTCTAAGCTCTGTGGGACTGGGGGGTGGTGAGGAGGGGGTCCTGTGTAAGGTCAGCTTACAGAATTTTCTGTAAAAGGTGAACTTACCCTTTAAAAAAAAAAAAAAATGAAGATTTTCAAGTATTTTCAACATTCTTATTTGACAGAAGTCGAGATCGAGTTCTGTCAAGCAGGAACGGCCATAAATGGACGGAACTTTGTCCAGTCTCTGCTGAACTGGCTGAATTTCCATCCATTTATGGTCAGTTTAAGCTTCTGCAGTCACCCTTCAGAGCCTTTTCTCGAGGGTGATCCAGCAGTCGCAGGCACTCCAATGTGATCAGGTACAATGCAAGGCCAATAGCACTGCATTTTTATTGAGGACGCCAAGGTGCCACTCAAAAGCTGGAGCGTTGGGGCGAAAATTTGTGTGGTGGCTACCAGCAGAGCAAGTGATAATGTAAGTAAAAGTTATTTTTAATGATATCCTAGGCAAGAACTGGCATTAACCAGCATAAAACCCTGCAGAGCCCCACTGCAAAGGAATGGTTTTTTATCTTCCTGGGAGGAGAGCTTTAATAATTCTCAGATATATCATGTAATTGTACAATTTTGTGTAGCATTGTGTATGTGTTATCGCACACACTCACCAATCATCTGATCGTAGTCTGCAGTCTTTTGCCTCTTTTTCCAGGGCCAATGCTTTAACCTGCATAAAACACCACATATTAGATAATAATTGCAGCAAACTAACAGCACAGTGTACCATCTCAGTCAATGTCCATAGTCCAAGGATATAAACCAGACCGCACTGGTTATAAGTGCATAGTCACCTGGCATGGATTCTAATTCTAGAACACTTCCACCAAAGACTTTATGGCATGTACAGCGCCTTGCAAAAGTATTCACCCCCTTGGCATTTTTCATGTTTTGTTGCCTCACAATCTGGAACATGGATTGTTTGAGGATTTGCATCATTTAATTTACAGAACACGCCCACAACTTTGAAGATTTTTTTTTTTTTATTCTGAAGCAAACAACAAATAGGACAAAATAACAGAACAATTCAATGTGCATAACTATTCACCCCCCTAAAGTCAATACTTTATAGAGCCACCTTTTGCAGCTATCACAGCTCCAAGTCGCTTTGGATAAGTCTCTATGAGCTTGCCACATCTTACCACTGGGATTTTTGCCCATTCCTCCTTGCAAAACTGCTCCAGCTCCTTCAAGTTGGATGGTTTGCACTTGTGAACAGCAATCTTTAAGTCTGACCACAGATTTTCTATTGGATTGAGGTCTGGGCTTTGACGAGGCCATTCCAACATATTTACAAGTTTCCCCTTAAACCACTCAAGTGTTGCTTTAGCAGTGTGTTTGGGGTCACTGTCCTGCTAGAAGGTGAACCTCCGTCCTAGCCTCCAATCACACACAGAGTGGTACAGGTTTTGTTCAAGAATATCCCTGTATTTAGCACCATCCATCTTGCCCTCAACTCTGACCAGTTTCCCAGTCCTGACTGCTGAAAAACATCCCCACAGCATGATGCTGCCATCACCATATTTCACAGTGGGGATGGTGTTCTTTGGATGATGTGATGTGATGTGTTGGGTTGGGTTTGCGCCAAACATAGCGTTTTCTTTGATGGCCAAAAAGTAAAATTTTAGTGTCATCAGAACAGAGCACCTTCCTCCATAGATTTTGGGAGTCTCCCATATGCCCTTTCGCAAACACAAAACCTGCCATTTTGTTTTTTGCTGAAAGTAATGTCTTTCTTCTGGCCACTCTGCCATAAAGTCCAACTCTATGGAGCGTACGGCTTATTGTCATCCTATCTACAGATACTCCGGTCTCTGCTGTGGAACTCTGCAGCTCCTCCAGGGTTATCTTAGGTCTCTGTGTTGCCTCTCTGATTAATGCCCTCCTTGCCCAGTCCGTGCGTTTTGGTGTTAAGCCATCTCTTGGCTGGTTTGCTGTTGTGCCATGTTCTTTCCATTTGGTTACGATAGATTTGATGGTGCTCCTAGGAATCAAAGATTTGGATATTTTTTTTTATAACCTAACCCTGACTTGCACTTCTCAACAACATTGTCCCTTACTCGTTTGGAGAGTTCCTTGGTCTTCCTGGCAGCGTTTAGTTAGTGGTGCCTCTTGGTTCAGTGTTGCAGCCTCTGGGGCCTTTCAAAAAAGGTGTGTATATGTAATGACAGATCATGTGACACTTAGATTGCACACAGGTGGACATCATTTCACTAATTATGTGACTTCTGAATGTAATTGGTTGCACCAGAGCTTTTTATGGGCTTCATAACAAAGGGGGTGAATACATACGCACATGCCAATTATCAGTTTTTTTTTCTGAAAAATAGCTCTATAGTGATGCACCGAAATTTCGGCCGCCTAAACATATCGGCCGAAAATGCCCTTTTCGGCAATTTGCCGAAAGAGAAAAACGGCCGATAATGGAGCCGAAAATGGGGCGTGGCCTGGGTGGGGGCGGGGCTCCGCCCCCCGCCCCTGGTGATGCCCATCATGGGGGGTGTATAGCGCAGGAGAGCCGCCTCCGCCGCCTGTTTGATCACAGCGCCGGGAACATCACAGCTTTCATTTCAATAGCTGTGTGTTCCCGGCCTGCGGATGATCTGTCTAAGTGCCCGGACAAGGGGGAGGGGCTGCGTGTGACGGCGCGCGGCCGGGAACACACAGCTATTGAAATGAAAGCTGTGATGTTCCCGGCGCTGTGATAAAACAGGCGGCGGAGGCGGCTCTCTTCCCTGCACAGGCTGGCTGCAAAATGGCACACGGGCTGCAATGGGCTGCAATGGGGCACACTGGCTGCAATGGGGCACAGGCACACTGGCTGCAATAGGGGACACTGGCCTGCAATGGGGGATGCCTCCTGTACCACGTCCTCTGTCTCTAACCATCTCCTGTACCATGTCCCCAGTCTGACCATCTCCTGTACCACGTCCTCTGTCTCTGACCACCTCCTGTACCATGCATGCAGTCTCTGACCACCTCCTGTACCATGCATGCAGTCTCTGACCACCTCCTGTACCATGCATGCAGTCTCTGACCACCTCCTGTACCATGCATGCAGTCTCTGACCACCTCCTGTACCATGCATGCAGTCTCTGACCACCTCCTGTACCATGTCGCCAGTCTCTGACCACCTCCTGTACCATGTCGCCAGTCTCTGACCACCTCCTGTACCATGTCGCCAGTCTCTGACCACCTCCTGTACCATGTCGCCAGTCTCTGACCACCTCCTGTACCATGTCGCCAGTCTCTGACCACCTCCTGTACCATGTCGCCAGTCTCTGACCACCTCCTGTACCATGTCGCCAGTCTCTGACCACCTCCTGTACCATGTCGCCAGTCTCTGACCACCTCCTGTACCATGTCGCCAGTCTCTGACCACCTCCTGTACCATGTCGCCAGTCTCTGACCACCTCCTGTATAAAAATATTTTTTTAAAAACAGTCATTTTCGGTATCGGTGCTGTTTCGGTATCGGTTTTCGGCCTAGTGTATTTTTCATTTTCGGTATCGGTTTCGGCACCAAAAAACCCATTCGGTGCATCCCTATAGCTTTATGTATATATTTTTCTAATTTCACTTCACCAACTTAGACTATTGTGTTCTGATCCATCACATATAATTCAGATAAAAAAAAACATTGAACTAAAGGCTGTAATGTAACAAAATAGGTAAAAAGCCAAGGGGGGTGAATACTTTTGCAAGACACTAAGCGTTATCAGGGTTTTTTTCTCTTCTGATTAAAGCAGTATACCGGGGCTGGTTAAAAAAAAAATAATAATAATAATAATGTGCTAGTATGCATTGCACATTATGGAATACTTACCTTGGAACGAAGCACTTCTGCGGCTCAATGTCACCACTGAGAGGGCTGATATCTTACCCCGATCTTTCTTCTGGGATCATGAGCTCCAGCTGTGTGATTGGCCAGAGCCGTGATGACACCAGTCCCGTGCATGCGTGGGGGAGCCTTCGGTTCTGACACAAAGCTCTGAAGTTCAAGAATATTAATTTTACCTACAGTTAAGACTTATTATAGGCTTACCTGTAGGTAAAAATAACAAAGTGGGCTTCACTAACGCTTTTATGTGACACTTAGCTTGCACACAGGTGGACATCATTTCACTAATCTGAATTATATGTGATGGATCAGAATACAATAGTCTAAGTTGGTGAAGTAAAATTAGAAAAATATATACATAAAACTATTTTCAGAAATAAAAAAAAAATGGCATGTGTGTATGTATCCACCCCCTTTCTTATGAAGCCCATAAAAAGCTCTGGTGCACCCAATTACCTTCAGAAGTCACATAATTAGAAATACATTGAACTAAAGGCTGTAATGTATATTGTCGGGATGACGCGGTGCCTGGACTTATTCCAGCAACGTCAGCAGAGAGGAGACTTCTGCTGAAAACGGGTCGCAGGAGTGCAAAACAAACTGCACCCCTGTGACCCAGAGAAGTCCAGCCAAACAAGCTCAGCCTGGACTTCTCCTTTAAGACAGTGAATGTTTAACACACAGACCGCCAGGCAAGAAGACCCCACAGGCGATGACTTTTACACAATTGCTGTGGTGGGGGTGGCAAAATGGTAATAATAATATGAATGGTTTGAAAAGGTTTGTAATAACAAATGTCATTTTACTTCCACTCTGTCAGCAATTTCTTTTACTCTACTCAGCAGAGAACAGTAAGGAAGGAAGTTGGGTCATGTATAATGCAGGAGTTCCCCAGAAAAACAAAGCCGAGTTTATTCTGCTTGCCTCTAACTTTGCCTTGTCAGTCTGTAACTTCTCGATGGTCTCCATGTATTTCTGCTTCAGGCCATCTAAGACAGCTTGGTGCTGTGCGGCTCCCGCGTCTAGGACCTGTAGCCGGCTCCTCATTTCATCCTCGATCTGCTTGTGCTTCTCGCTGGCCTCAAAAAACTGCAAGAAAAAGACGATCAGTAATGTTACCGCAGATTCCTTATACAACTGTCATCGGTGGAAGACAAAGCCGCTCTTTACAGTTCCTCACTGCTCAGACTAGAAGTTCCTTATCAGCATATATGTACTTTTTTTTTTTTTTTCCCCTTTATACATTTAAAGCCCAGGTTTAGATAATCTAATCACTTGAACTCCAGAAGATTTACCCCCCTTCATGACAAGGCCATTTTTTGCTCTATGGCACTGCGTTACTTTAACTAACAATTGCGATCATGCAACGCAGTACAAAAGTTTAATATATGTATTTTTTTCCCCCACAAAAAGAGCTTTCTTTTGGTGGCATTTGATCACCTCTGCATTTTTTAGTTTTTGAACTATAAACAAAAAAAAAACAAAAAAAAAAGACAACAATTTTGAAATTATATATACACATAAATAGAGATATAGATA
The DNA here is from genome assembly GCF_037356315.1 of Lithobates pipiens. Classification (NCBI taxonomy): domain Eukaryota; kingdom Metazoa; phylum Chordata; class Amphibia; order Anura; family Ranidae; genus Lithobates; species Lithobates pipiens. The sequence goes on from NW_027507758.1 coordinate 40,096,479, forward strand.
TATATATATATATATATATATATATATATATATATATATATATATATATATATATATATATATATATCTCTATCTCTCTTCAGCCTGGGTTCACACAGGAAACCACATGCGATTCTTTGCAGTGTGATTTGAGCCCATTCATTTTGTATGGGCTCAAATCACACCGCAAAAGGTAATCAGTACTTGATATCAGCGAGTACTTGACCAAAAATATCAGTACTCATACTAGCCGGTAAAAAAAAAAACGCCATTAGTGCAACCCTTCTTGATATCTAGGCTGTTGCTCTGATACTGACCAGATTGTTTGGAATTGCCCTTGTTTGTTCTGTCTCGCTTACTTACTTACTGGCACTTTTTCGTACCGTTGTCTTGCACTGTATGAAACTTTTTGAAAACTTAAAATGTTTATTTATTTATTTTTTTTACAAAAATTACGCTTCGCACTTATGCCGGAATCGCGTGAATCCTGTGCCTTTCCCGCATCACAACTGCACAGTATCCATGTGGTCGGCTATGGGTGTGAAAACAGAACGTAAAACACATTACGATTGCCAGAATTGCATGGGTATGCGATTCAGGTGCGGGGGGGGGGGGGGGATTAAGAGTCCTGCTCCACCTTGATGCGGATCCGATATCAGCCATACAAAATGTAGGTATGAGTTGCGATTCCTGTTCAAATCACATGCAGTGTCTGCATCGCAATCGTATGAACCTAGGCTGAATGCAAGTACCGCACCTTGTGCTGATTTTTTTTTCCTCCAATCGATTTTCTTAACCACTTCAATACCTTAGGGCGCTATATGATGTCTGTGACTTTGTGCGGGGATGCAGCCAAACTGCTGCTATGATCATTCTTATCATGCACAGAATCGCCGGCTGGAAAGAATGATATCTGAATGATGCCTGTAGCTGCAGGCATCATTCAGATATCATTCCTTCCAGCCGACGATTCTGTGCATGATAAGAATGATCATAGCAGCAGTTTTGCCGCTTGATCGTTCTTATAAGCGACGGGACGGCCCCCCCTTCCGCTATCATACGGTGCTTCTACGGGCTCTCCGGTGCCATCGGGGGCCCGGAGAAAGAAACAGCAGGCAATGGATGACGACGATAGAGATTTCCGGTGACCAGATGGTCACCAGTCATCTCTATGACCGTCGGAGGCCGGGTTCCCGGAAGTAGATAAAGCCGCGATCAAGGCTGTCAGCATGAGATCAGTGAATTCCAATCACAACAGGAGCAGGTCTCCGGCAGCGCGCGCCCCAGACCCCAAAGACAAAAATCACGTAAAAGGTATGCGATTTTGCTCTTAAGGGCCACCCTGCCGCAGTATATGTGGGGAGGTCTAAGCAGGTTAAGCAGGTTTAAAGAATGTTCTAGTTAGTTAGTGACCTGGATGTGCAGCCTCTCATTCTCCTCTATCTTCTTTTGCAGATCTTCATCAAAGACGTTTTTCTGTTCTTGAGTCAGCTGAGAAGACTCCACATTTTTCTAATAGAAATTAAAGAAAAAATACAGTACTAATTCATCAAAAAGAAGAGTCATGAGTGATCGAATGCAGGAATCTGAAACTCGATCGATGATGTATATCAATTGATCTGCCATATGTCAGCGGGGGGGGTTTACAGCAGCCGGAAGAGCGCGTAAATCCGACAAGCCAACTATCTGTCGTTAGGTGAACTGATTGTGTGGCTATATCGTGTCTACAGACACCCGACTGAGTGCATCCTCGTCCCCCTTCCCCCCCGCCATGTTTTACTATCCCTGCTGTCTCACCTGCAGGCCTGGAACACTCATGGTGGATGTTGCTTAGTAGATGGGAGGGAGAACAGAAAACCTGTCAGAGTAAAACGCTATCACATAGGAGACATACGGTAAAAAAATAAAAAATAAAATAAAAAAAGTTACACCCAAGTCCCCCCCCACCCCTCACCATAAACTTAAGAGCCTGCCCAAACATATATGCAAATGAAAACAAACACACACATCGGGGTGCTTTGTATGGAAGCATTGATCGCTCTACATACGGTTACATAGTGCCACGCACATTGGAGTGAAAGCAGTAATTTTGGGGCCCTTATTCGTGGTCAATTCTAAACTAAACTAACGTTGGGGCTTTCAAAGCATCACCTATGGAAAATTTTGGGTACCAAAGTTCATTTCATAGGCACCACAAAAAACTCTTTTTGGCTATACTTCTATGAATCACAGTTAGTTCTGCACTCCTGCGACCCATTTTAGGCCAACAGCGGGCTGAAGCGTCACAGACCCAGCCCAGGATCTAAAAAGATGCTGGCCATATGGTCAGGATCCACCCAGAACCTTGGACTGGCAGCTGGTTCAGCCTCACCACAGCCTGGCGGGGAGAGCAGAAATCAGGAGACTCATATTTACCGTCTCTCTGCAGGCCGACGACTGAGAACTGAGTGATCAGCCGTGTTTGATCACCTCGTTCCCGGACATAGAGAACAGCTGCGATCATCTAGGCGAGTATGACTGTTTATATTTTTTCCCTAATCCCCTACTTCTCATTTAAGGCTTCACATGTTTATTATCTACAGTATTTACTCAATGTAACCTCATCTTTTAGATTACACAAAAGAATTTTCTTTTCAGCCGTGATTGGTAAATATATTTATAAACGTGTTAAGATTCAATATACAGATATATTTCTTGCTTGTTGATATTTTTGGTTTCTTTTACCATTACCATACATATACTTTCTTTCTCTAGAGTTTTCTTATTCGCTCCCCCAGAAGACCTCTACTGAAAGGGCAAAACGCGTTGGAGGGTTCCTCAGTATGATTTACATATATCATGTTTTTTCTTCTCTGTACTCCATGGCTGTAAATTATGTACATGCATTAGCTTCACCCATAGAGCTCATGTTTTAACTGCAACAAATGCTGCTTTGATGCAACGATTTTTTTCTAAATAAAATTATATATATTTTTTCAAAAAAATTGTACTTTATTGCTGCAACTCAAAGCCCCACGGGGAACCTTGCCTATTTATTCCATATTAGGGGCGTGCAGCGTCCCTTTTTTCTTTTTTAAGAGTATCGTTTACAGAATTGTGTAATATTATTGTGTTTCTGTACGCTAAAATTTACTTGCGTGTATTTTTCACTGAAAATTGAAATTTGATAAACCGTCACGCAAATATCTTCTGATATAAAAAATTGGTACTAGCACCGTTTTATTCTCCAGGGTCTCTACTTTCAGAAAATATATATTTGGGTGGTTATCCAATCTTCACACCTAAATTTTTTTTTTTAAGCGTGTGCAAAAAACACAAAAGCTAGCAGCAAAGGGGTTAAAGCTCCGATACCTTGGTCTTCTTGCCCTTGGTTTCCATCACTGACAACTCCTCCTGCAGAAGCTCCACCCTCTTGGCCAGTTGCTGGTTTCTGAAGGTCAAGCTATCCATCTCCTGCTGCTGTTTTCTCAGTGACTGCTCTTTCATCTTTAGTTGCTCCTATAAAAAAAAAAAGAAAAAAAAAAAAAAAACACATTACATACTAATAACATAACATGAAAATGTACCCCTTAATGCCGACATAACACATATATGCAGCCCCACTGGGATTTCTACCACGGGGGCCACATATTTGCTCATCTCCCTTTGTGCTGGGAACGCGCCGCACTCCAAGCACAGAGACCGGGGTCTCACCGAGAGCCCTGGGTCCCATGACCGGTTTGCGCAGGTACCAGAGCTCATTCATTTGAATGGGCTGCCATGGCATGCAGGAAAGAAGTCCCTACACTACCTTGGAAATCACAGCTAGCATCAGAACCGTCAGTACAGCTCGGTTCCCAGTGCGGGTGTGATTTTCCATGCAGGCGGCATGCAGTTAGGATTCATGGCACCCGCATTTCACTGTGCGATTGGTTGCAGCTGCAGGAATTAGTGTGGGACCCACAGCGGCACCGCTGTGAAACTGGCTGAAGACTGTCCTAGTGACAAATGGTTTCACCTGCCACGAGACCTAAATCTAAAAAAAAACAAACAAAAAAACAAACACACACACACACACACACACACACACACACAACACAGTAAAGTGGACTTCACCCCCCTCCCCAATCTGATATGGTCATCACTATTTTAATATACTAAATACAATAAACACATTTAAATATAAATTCTTGCCTACTTGTCACTGTAGCCTCTTCCCTTCCTACCCCAATTTGACCCCCACCATTTGGAAAATACAGCATCCGTGGTCGGCTCCAGAGATATAAGCCGGTAAAGTTAAAGGTTAATCTTTTCTTGTAACATTCTAAATTGTTGGATAAATTGTCGGCTGCTAAGTTGTCGGATAATTGTCAGGACCATCGATTCCTCAGCGGCTCGCCTGGTGATCATTTCCAGCTCGTCAGTCCTGCCTACAGCCAGCTCCTTCTGGCTATTTAAACTGCCTTGTTCATTCCTTTCCTGCCTTCATCAACATATCTGGAGATTCTCTGTAGTTTTCCTGTGAAATACTTTGCCCAGCTGACATCCCTTCTGGCTCCTGATCCTGTCTTCTGCCTCCGACTACGCTGATCTCTGGTTTCCCCGATTACTGGTATGTCTGACTACCCGCTTTGGATTCCGATCCCTGGTTTACGTTTTTACTACGTTTACTGATTCTTCACATTCCTGTCCTTGCCCCCTTTATAGTACCCCTCCCTCACATCGCAGTCCCCAGCCTCCCTTCATATTACTCCCCCCCCCCCACTTTACATTCCTGTCTTCGCCCCCGTTATAGTACCCTTCCTTCACATTCCTGTCCTCACCCCCTTTGTAGAACCCCATCCCCCTTCATATCACTCCCTTCACATTGCTGCCCTGCCTCTTTTATATCACCCTCCTTCCGTCATATTACAGTTTTTGCTCCTTTCCCCCTTTACATCAGCTTCCTCCATCCTTCCCAACAATAGTGCTCTCTTCGTTGTCCTACCTTACACAGGGCACACAGCAGCTGACATCGGAAGTGCAGCAAAATGATGGGCGGAGGGCGGGACTTGCCCCAGTTAACCGATTGGTTGTTAGAATACAAGGCGGTTCTAGCAACCAGTTAACTGGGCCAGCCCCCGCCCTCCGTGCATTGCCGTTTTGCTCTTTCTGAAGTCAGCTCTTTAAAGACAACAGAGCCAGCGGGCAGCTGTGGCTGAGTGGAAAAAAAAAAGGCAGATCCTAAATGGCGCAACCGCGGCGGGGGTCAGACGGAAGATTGGCGCGGTCCGCCATTTAGTAATGCTTGCATTATATTTGTCTCAGTTGTCCAGTTATGTAAGTGAAGTGAGATTTCCATCTTCAGCACTTTTGCAATTTCCAGGATGGCATTGGTTTAGAAGCCTTACACCACAAAGATAGACCTTAATGTTCCATGTTATTAATGTAACCAATTTTAAACCAATTATTGAAAAGATTAGAAACACCCAGACTGGTCTATAACAGCGCTATTACTTATTTTATTCATCCTGGTATTTGCACCAATTTTCAGGAACACCCCCCCCCCCCTCTTAGTTTATATGCTTGATAAATAAGAGAACATATAAGTGTCTTGCCATAATGAATAATTTAGAGATACCTTCAAAGCTGCAGAATTAGCTTGTTCATCTAAAACCGCCTTCTTCAGCACCTGATTCTGAGCCCGCAGCTGAAAAACAAAGAGGAAATATTATTCCAGATCCATATATGCATTCACCAACTATTAGAAAATCTATTGGAAGTTATGACATGATCTTAAATTGTATCGGCACTGATACTAGTATTGGTGCAACCCTGAGTATTTTTATTTGCACAAGTATTGGTACTCGTGCAAATGCACCTATACCTGAAACCGATACTTTCAGACTCTTTGAGCTGTCAGTGAGTCTCCCCTGTGTTAAAAGAAGTCCGGTAAATGGAGCTGTCAAAAAAAAAAAGCAGCCAGCAATGTTTAACAACATTGCTCAGCCCTGAAATACTAAAATAAAAAGAAACATTGTTTCTTTTTGTATATTTCTGTTTCTTCATCTGCGGATGAACAAATGTTCCTCTGTTTAAACCCTTAATAATCCTTATCAGCCTTAATTAACTTCCTATTCTCCTCCATTTAATTATTACTTCCCTGCCTTTTTTTTTTTTTTTTTTTCACATCTCTTTTATAAACGATAAACCATTAAAACTTTTTTTTTGTTTGTTTGCCTTGTTAATATATATGTGTAAAAATATTCACTAACATATTTACACATTTCACATTGAAAAAGCGCTAAATAAAAAAAAAAAAATAATAATAATAATTTATTTCATTTGTAAATAACCTTGTAAAGCTTTGTACTATTGATGACAGCTGAAGTTAAAACAAAAACAGTTGCGGTAGGTATCGGCGAGTACTTAAAAAAAAAAAAAACAAAAAAAAAAAAAAGGGGTATCAGTGCATCTCTAATCTTAAAGAGAACCTGTGAGAAAAGTTATGAAAAAGTTGCCATTCATTACAGCACAGTGGCATAGTGGTCAGTGCTTCTAGCCAACAGCACTGGGGTCCTCCGATCAAAATTCTAGCCATAGCACTATCTGCATGGAGTTTGCATGTTTTCCCTCTGCTTTCCCTCAGGTTTCATCCTGGTACATCAATTTCCTCCCACACTGCTAAGCTGGTAGAATAATCAGCTCCTGTCTATACTGGCCCTAGTATGTATTTGTACAGTATGAATGCGAGTAAGGGCCCTTAGATTGTAAGCTCCTTGAAGGCAGAGACTGATGTGAATGTACAATATACTACGTAAAACTTACGGCGCTATATAAATTCCTGTAATAAAAATAAGATAAATTAAATTAACTACTTCAATACCGGGCACTTTCACCCCCCTTCCTGCTCAGGCCAATTTTCAGCTTTCAGGGCCGTCACACTTTGCACGACAATTGCGCGGTCATGCAACACTGTACGCAAATAAAATGTTTATCTTTTTTTCCACACAAATAAAGCTTTCTTTTGGTGGTAGTCACCACTGTTTTTATTTTTTGCTAAACAACAACTAAAAAAAATAAAATAATTTTGAATAAATTAAAAAACAAAACAGGTTTTCAAAGTTTTCTATAAAGTTTTGCAAACAGGTCATTTTAATTTTTCTCCTTCATTAATGTGCACTGATGAGGCTGCACTGATGGGCACTGATTTGCAGCACTGAAGGTGAATGTTGGGACCAATGTCCCTTTTACAGAAGCTGGCTTCTGTTTTCGTTGTGTGATGCATGTGCCGATGACTTAATGACGGCTACAGCGCAGGCTTAAAATGCCAGGAGGGCATCTGTGGGCGTGCTCGCGCTGCCCACACGTCCCCTGCAACTGATTACAGATGGTGGTAAAGGGCCAATCACAGCAGCCCTTTAACACATTATCAGCTGTCAGCCAAATACTTCTGAGGGTGACCAGCTATTCTTTAATGAAAGCTGTTCATTTAAAAGGATTGAGGGAAAAAAAAAAAAAATTATATATATATTATATATATATATATATATATATATATATATATATATATATATATATATATAAACACATTTAAAATGACATTACAGTGGATATAAAAAGTCTACACACCCCTGTTAAAACGTCAGGTTTCTGTGATGTAAAAAAAATGAGACCAAGATAAATCATTTAAAGAACTTTTTGCACCTTTAATGTGACCTATGAACTGTACAACTTAGTTGAAAAACAAAACTGAAATAGGGGAGTAAAAATAAAAATAATGCGGTTGCATAAGCCCTTGTACACACGGTCGGAGGTCAGAGATTCTGACAACCAAATCCGTCGGATTTTGTCCGAAACTGTTGTATACACACGGTCGGACAAAGTTGTCGGAAAATCCGACGTGATGACGTTATTTCGTTACAACGGGACTACGTTCAGGCTAGTAGCCAATAGCTTTGGTGTAGGAATTTGATCTGAGCATGCGTGGCACTTTGTCCGATCGGAATTCTCTACACATGATCGGAGTATGTCCGAACGGAGCATTTTGTCAGAAAATATTTCCGGCAAGTTGGAAAAGTTGGTCCGACGGACATTCTGACGGAAACAGTCCGATGCAGACCACACACAGTCGGAATATCCGACAAAATGTTCCGATCGGACACATTCCATCGGAATCTCCGACCGTGTGTACAAGGGCTAAGTGTGCACACCCTCTTATAACTGGGGATGTAGCTGTGTTAATTAAGCAATCCCATTCAAATGCATATTTTATAGGCGTCAGTACACACCTGTCATTTAAAGTGCCTCTGATTAACCCCAAATAATATTCAGCTGTTCTAGTAGGTCTTTCCTGATATTTAATCAAATCCTACAGCAAAAGCCATGGTCTGCAGAGAGCTTCCAAAGCACAAAGGGATCTCATTGTTAAAAGGTATCAGTCAGGAGAAGGGTACAAAAGAATTTTCAAGGCATTAGATATACCATGGAACACAGTGAGGACAGTCATCATCAAGTGGAGAAAATATGGCATAACAGTGACATTACCAAGAACTGGACGTCCCTCCAAAATTGATGAAAAGACGAGAAGAAAACTGGTGGGGGAGGCTGCCAAGAGGCTACAGCAACATTAAAGGAGCTGCAGGAATATCTGGCAAGTACTGGCTGTGTGGTACATGTGACAACAATCTCCTGTATTCTTCATATGTCTGGGCTATAGGGTAGAGTGACAAGACAGAAGCCTTTTCTTACAAAGAGAAACACCCAAGCCTGGCTAAATTTTGCAAAAACACATCTGAAGTCTCCAAAAGCATGTGGGAAAATGTGTTATGGTCTGATGAAACCAAGGTTGAACTTTTTGGCCATAATTCCAAAAGATAGGTTTGGCGCAAAATCAAAAAACTGCACATCACCAAAAGAACACCATACCCACCGTGAAGCATGGTGGTGGCAGCATCATGCTTTGGGGCCGTTTTTCTTCAGCTAGAACAGGGGCCTTAGTTAAGGTAGAGGGAATTATGAACAGTTCCAGTCAGTCAATATTGGCACAAAACCTTCAGGCTTCTGCTAGAAGGCCGACCATGAAGAGGAACTTCATCTTTCAGCATGACAATGACCAAAAGCATACATCCAAATCCACAAAGGAATGGCTTCACCACAAGAAGATTAACGTTTTAGAATGGCCCAGCCAGTGTCCAGACCTGAATCCGGTTGAAAATCTGTGGGGTGATCTCAAGGGGGCTGTGCACAGGAGATGTCCTCACAATCTGATAGATTTGGAGTGTTTTTGCAAAGCAGAGTGGGCAAATATTGCCACGTAAAGATGTGCCATGCTGATAGACTCGTACCCAAATAGACTGAGCTGTGATAAAATCAAAAGGTGCTTCAGCAAAGTATTAGTGTAAGGGTGTGCAAACTTATGCAACCATATTATTTTATTTTTATTTCCCTCCACCCAAAAGATTTTAGTTTGTTGTTCAACTGAGTTGTACAGTTTATAGGTCACATTAAAAGGTGGAAAAAGTTCTGAAATTATTGATCTTTGTCTCATTTTTTTTTTACATTTTAACAGGGGTGTGTAAACTTTATATCCACTGTATGTCAAAGCTTATATGTGATTGCAGCATTATTGGATAGATTAGCATTTTGAGTTACATACACAACCTACCTTAAAGCGGAGGTCCACCCTAAAGTGGACCTTCCGCTCATCGGAACCCTCCCCCCCTCTGGCGCCACAATTGGCACCTTTCAGGGGGGAGGGGGGGTGCAGATACCTGTACAGTACAGGTATCTGCACCCACTTCCGGGATAGCTCTCTGCGGAAAAGGGCGTAGATTACGCCCCTTTCCGCAAGTGCCCACCCCTTTCCGCAAGTGCCCCGCTGCCTGCTGGGAAACACACAGATCCCAGAGGCAGCGGGGACCGTCCTTATTGCGCAGCGCGACTCGCGCATGCGCAGTAGGGAACCGGGAAATGAAGCCGAAAGGCTCCATTTCCTGATTCCCATACCCAAGATGGCGGCGGCAGCACCCGAGAGACGATCTAGAGATCGGCTTCGGGTGCCGACATCGCAGGCGCGCTGGACAGGTAAGTGTCACTATTTTAAAAGTCAGCAGCTGCAGTATTTGTAGCTGCTGGCTTTTAAAAAAAATTTTTAAAAAACGCGGAGTCCCGGCGGACTCCCGCTTTAATACAAACAAAAACTTGACATTTGAGAAACAAATCATCAGGATCATTAATTGTATGATTGAATCGTTTCTGATATCGCTGTTTTACTAACCTGACAGCTTATTATTCTAAATAGAATCTTTAATATTTGCAAACAAAATGAAGGTTTCCCAACTACCAGCAAGAATAATTCCTTACATTTAAAGAGCACCTGTCATTTCAGATCCATCATGTCAGCGCCTGTTAGCGGGCATCCACTCACCTGCTGCCGCCACGTCCCTCACCTTGTTGTGTCATTGGTTGACAGCTGATCACGTGGTAAAGGGTCATTATTGGTCCTTTACTTAGCTCTGTGATCAGCCGAGTCCCAAAGGTATGTTTACTTTGGGAATCTGGCACAGTATGCTCCCCACTGCACATGCGCTAGTTGGACTGCGCTTTGTGAATGGTCCCGCAGCTTTTTAGGACCTGTGTCACGGGAAGGAGGGGGCTGAATGCCGCTTCCACTCCCTCCAAAAAAAGTGCAGAATATGGAAGGGGGGGGGGGGGGCAGGCGGACAAGTGGAACTTCCCCTTTTGGGTGAAGTTATGCTTTAAGCATATTGGGCCCCTTCCACAGACACCAACCACGAGGCACAATTCCTTACCTAGCAAAGGGGCACTATTCTTCCACCTGGCACCAACAATGGGGCACTAGTCCTCCCACTAATAACAATGGGGCATTATTTACTCCTACTGGATGCCAGGACATCTTCTATACCCACTGAGCACAGTCCAGCCCCATAAAGTCAGACAGACAGTAAACTGGCCCTGTGTTTAGAATTTTGGAGACCCCTGGTCCAGAGGAAACACAAGAACTAAGGCTCGGGTGTATTATGTATAAAAGAAAAAATCTGCGCTGTGTGTAAATAAATGATTCAAAGTGAGCAAAACAGCAGCACTCACACATAACAGAAAAAAAAAAAAAAAGTGTTGCACTGTTACTCCATAATCTATAGAGAGATGATAGAGATATATTATCCACTTAAAATGGTTGCAAACCCTTACAAACCACTTTGACCTACAGGTAAGCCTAAATTAAGGCTTACCTATAGGTCCAAGAAATATCTCCTAAACATACACGGTTTAGGAGATATTTACCTGCGCCGTAGACAGCGGCGCGCAGGCGCACTGGGTAAGCCGCAGATAGCGGCGATATGCCGCGAGTGTCGGCTCCCGTGCGCATGCGCGGGAGTGACGTCATCGCTGCTCCAGCGAATCACAGCGCCGGAGCAGCGAGACCCATGGGAGACCCACCAAGAAGATGGACGCTCGGAACTACAGGGGACAGCGGAGACTTCGCTGGCTCCTGTGTCAGGTAAGTGACACATAATGGACTACTATGTGATGCATAGTAGCCCATTATGCTTTACCTTTGCAGGGAATGAAAGAGGAAGTAAACTCATCAGGGTTTACTTCCTCTTTAAGAACTAGCCTCATTTTGAGATTTTGGTGTTTACAAGTTGAAAACTGTTTATTTTGCTAGAAAATTACTTAGAACCTCCAAACATTATATATTTTTTTTTCTAACACCCTAGAAAATAAAATGGTGGTCATTGCAATACTTTTTTTCACACGGTATTTGCGCAGCGGTCTTACAAGCGCACTTTTTGTGGAAAAAAAAAAGTAAGACAACAGTAAAGTTAGCCCAATTTTTTTTTATATTGTGAAAGATAATGTTACGCCAAGTAAATTGATACCCAACATGTCACACTTCAAAACTGCGCCCGCTCCTAGAATGGCATCAAACTTTTACCCGTAAAAATCTCCATAGGCGACGTTTAAAAAATTCTACAGGTTGCATGTTTTGAGTTAGAGGAGTTCTAGAGCTAGAATTATTGCTCTCGCTCTAACGATTGCGGCGATATCTCACATGTGTGGTTTGACCACCGTTTTCATAAGCGGGCACTACTCACGTATGCGTTCACTTCTGCACAAGAGCTCATCGGGCCAGGGCACTTTAAGAATTTTTTTTTCCTTATTTATTTTACTTCATTTTATTTATTTTTTTCATCGATTAAAAAAAATAAATTGGGTCACTTTTATTCCCATTACAAGGAATGCTGTGAATATTTATATGCAGTTTTCAGCATGCCCTGCGTGTATGCAACTCTGTAAATGCAATTTCGTGTTATTTAGTATGTTATACATGATTTCACTTGGTATAATAAAATGTTCTTTGCCAAGACTGCTTTTTGGTATACATCTCGTTTACATTCCCCCTTTTTTTGTTGGAACCCATAAAAGCAACACTGTGTTTTATATCCCACATGTTTACTTTATACAGCGATTGGCCTCATTTAAAATCCGGCTGACCACTTTCCCTTTTCTTTGGGATGGAGGCCATTTACTTTTGGTGCCTTGGACCACATCATTCTTTATTACAAGGAATGTAAACATCCCTTGTAATAGAAAAAAGCATGACAGGTCCTCTTAAATATGATATCTGGGGTCAAAAAGTCCTCAGATCTCATATTTGGACTAAAATGTAATAAAAAAAAATAAAGAAATGTTGTCATTTGAAAAAATGACATTGAAAAAAAAAAGGCCCTCTAAGACATATGGGCGGAAGTGATATTTTGACGTTGCTTCCGCCCCGCTATAGTATGGAGACGGGTGGGGGCCATCTTCTCCTCACTCGTCTCCATACCCTGGCCACGGAAAGGTGCTGATCGCCTCCGCCGCTGCCGACGGCTCCAGTAAGCAGCGGAGGGCGCGGGAGAGCTGTGGAGGGGGGGGTGGCACCTCTCCCACCGCCAATACCGGTGATCTTGTGGCGAATCCGCCGCAGAGACTACTATTATCGTAAACACGACTGGCTCCTGAAGAGATGGATACCTTGGTTGTGGCAGAAGCTGCTGCCGTTACCGAGATATCCATATTCTAAGTGCCGACGTATATGTATAGGAGTCGGTCGGCAAGTGGTTTTATTTTTATACACAAACATATACATATACTGTATACACACACACACACACACACACACTGATTTTTTTTCTATAAGAGTCCATATGTGAACTTAAAAAAAAATGACAACCCAGTTTCAATCGGTGCAGACACCCGGTGCTCCCCACAGGATACGTATGGTAACTATATCTGCTTACCAGATACTAAGACCTCCAAAGGTCTATAAGCACTTCAGTGAGCAGTCGCCCCTCTACAGATATAACCACTTTAGCTGTCCAGCCAACCCCTGCAGTGCCCCCTGGTGTTAACCCCATCCCTGCCAGTCATATTTACACAGTAATCAGTGCAATTTTATAGCACCGATCGCTGTGTAAATGTGAATAGTGCCAAAAATGTGTCAAAAGTGTCCGATATGTGTGCCATAATGTCGCAGTCATGAAAAAAAAAAAACATAAATCTATCCCCTATTTTGTAAACACTAACTTTTGCACAAACCAATCAATATTCGCTAATTGCGATTTTTTTTTTTTTTTTTTATGGGATATTTATTATAGCAAAAAGTAAAAAAATAGTGTTTGTTTTTTTTTTCAAAATTATCGCTTTTTTTTGTTTATAGCACAAAAATTAAAAACTGCAGAGGTGATCAAATACCACCAAAAGAAAGCTCTATTTGTGGGGAAAAAAAGGACGTCAATTTTGTTTGGGTGCCACGTCGCACGACCACGCAATTGTCAGTTAAAGCGACGCAGTGCCGAATCGCACAAAGTACTCTGGTGAGGAAAGGGGGTAAAATCCTCCGGGGCTGAAGTGGTTAAAAGGCACACGTGAGTTTATTAAAAGTAATACTTACAACAGATCAAATAAAATAGGTTTATATGGAAAGATTTGTTCGTCTGGCACCCTCCACAGGTGTACCGAAGTCACCACTGCTCCGTGCCTAGCCAGGGGTGTAATGCTCTTTTTTTTTTTAAACTGTGAATGATGGGTTCCAGTTTCTAGGTGGGAGGAACTTTTACTCTCAGATGCTGCCCTGAAAGTTGACTTGAGAAAAATTTACTTTTCAGGTTTGGTAGAGGACTAAAGTCTAGGTATGAGTTATACATTACCGCTGGAGAAGGATGAACTTCACTTATAATTAACAACTAGAAAATGTACTTCAATGTTCATAGCAATTATTATAAATAACCCCTTCCCCACCTAACCCACCCGGCATCCTTTCAGCCCCCCTTCACATGGGACAGATTCTGTTCTCATCAGCTCACAGATCCCCTGCCAATCAGAGCGCAGCGGGTGAATGACGCATCCATGTCAGCTCATTTTCTGCAGAGCAGACACAGACTGAGTCCTCGCTGCTCTATGGGCGACCGGGAGTAAGCAGATTCTGCTGTCCATTTACACCCAACTACCTCTGATGCAATGGTAGGTATAAATGGACTTGTGTCCGGGTAAACCCACCTGTCCATAGGGATAAATGGGCCTTCGGATCAGATGCGCCCAAAAAACTTGGCAGGTGGACCCGATCAGTGTGAAAGGATCCTAATGGGGTGTGTATGCTCAGGGGGCTGGAAGAATCAGCGCACATGTAATCTCTGTGATTGTGCACAAAGCACTGTGATGGCCAGTCATGTTAGAACAGCAAGAGGCCATCCCCAAACTGTTCCCACAAAGTTGGGAGCATGAAATTGTCCAAAATGTCTTGGTATGCCAAACCCAATCCCTGAAAAACAACCCCACACCATAATCCCCCTCCACCAAATGATTTGGACCACTGCACAAAGCAAGGTCCATAAAGACATGGAAGACCGAGTTTGGGGTGTAGGAATTTGACTGGCCTGATCTCAATCTGATAAAACACATTTGGGATGAAATAGAGCAGAGACTGGGAGCCAGGCCTTCTCCTCCACATCAGTGCCTGACCTCACAAATGCACTTCTGGAAGAATGGTCAAACATTCCCATAGACACATCTTCTAACCTTGTGGACAGCCTTCCCAGAAGAGTTGAAGCTGTTATAGCTGCAAAGGGTGGGCCAACTCAATATTGAACCCTGCAGACTAAGACTGGGATGCCATTAAAGTTCATGTGCATCCACTGGAAAGGTGGCGCTGCTAGGAACCTCATACACAGGGGCCCCCGATTCAAACCAAAGGTGACCCCCCTTTATGAGGACAAATCTTAGAGTGTGGGATGTTGTTAGTCTAAAATTTGGAAAGCCAAATACATGGTCCCTCGCAACACCACTGTGGGACAACCCGCCCCATTTTCATTCTATCCCAGATCCGGTTGTGTGGACCAGACGTGGCATCACAACATTAGGAGACATAGTGACCCAGGGATAGTAAACATCATTTAATACTCTTAAGAGCAACAGAGGCCTCCCAAACCAAATGTTTTTTTTTTAGCTATCTCAAAGTACGTCATGCTTTTCTCTCCCAATTCCCCAACTCGGTTATCCTGCAGATGTCCGACTTGGAAATGGAGCTCCAGTCCTCTGAAAGCAGCAGGACGCTCTCGACTCTCTATAAATATGTTTGCTGTGCTAGACACATCCAAGGTTTCCCAATTATTTACATGTTGGCAGCGCGACATCGCTGAATTAGCTGACGATGACTGGGAGGAGGGGATACAACAATATCTAACTGACGATTTTGTCAACAGACAGATTTACCCAACTTAAATTCTTATACCGCGCCTACTACTCTCCGGTACGCTTAGCAAGAATCTACCCTGACAGATCAGCAGTGTGCCCAACTTCTTCCATGTGGTTTGGTCCTGCCTAAGGGTAGAGGGTCTCTGGAGGGTGGTCCTGGACGATATTAACTCCACAAGAAAACTGAATGTCCCAAACAATCCTATCCCTCTCCTCTTTGGCATCTGCAACTTCCTTGAAGCCCCCCCAGAGGAAAACAATTATTTGTCTTCTATACAACATTCTACGCTAGGAAGGCAGTCCTCCTCCACTGGAACCAGGCCCAACCCCCCACTAAACAACTATGGCTTTCCTGGTAAATGCAGCCCTACCCCTCTACAAACTAATATACAGCGGGGCAAAAAAGTATTTAGTCAGCCACCAATTGTGCAAGTTCTCCCACTTCAAAAGATGAGAGAGGCCTGTAATTGTCATCATAGGTATCACCTCAACTACGAGAGACAAAATGTGGAAACAAATCCAGACAATCACATTGTCCGATTTTTGAAAGAATTTATTTGCAAATTATGGTGGAAAATAAGTATTTGGTCACCTACAAACAAGCAAGATTTCTGGCTCTCACAGACCTGTATCTTCTTCTTTAAGAGGCTCCTCTGTCCTCCACTCATTACCTGTATTAATGGCCCCTGTTAGAACTTGTTATGAGTATAAAAGACACCTGTCCACATCCTCAAACAGTCACACTCCAAACTCCACTATGGTGAAGACCAAAGAGCTGTCGAAGGACACCAGAAACAAAATTGTAGACCTGCACCAGGCTGGGAAGACTGAATCTGCAATAGGCAAGCAGCTTGGTGTGAAGAAATCAATTGTGGGAGCAATAATTAGAAAATGGAAGACATACAAGACCACTGATAATTTCCCTCGATCTGGGGCTCCACACAAGATCTCACCCCATGGGGTCAAAATTATCACAAGAATGGTGAGCAAAAATCCCAGAACCACACTGGGGGGCGCCCTAGTGAATGACCTGCAGAGAGCTGGGACCAACGTAACAAAGGCTACCATCAGTAACACACTACGCCGCCAGGGACTCAGATCCTACAGTACCAGACGTGTCCCCCTGTTTAAGCCAGTACATGTCCGGGCCCATCTGAGGTTTGCTAGAGAGCATTTGAATGATCCAGAAGAGGATTGGGAAAATGTCATATGGTCAGATGAAACCAAAGTAGAACTGTTTGGTAGAAAACACAACTTGTCGTGTTTGGAGGAGAGAGAACGCTGAGTTGCAACCAAAGAACACCATACCTATAGTGAAGCATGGGGGTGGCAACATCATGCTTTGGGGCCGTTTCTCCGCAAAGAGAAAAGGACGATTGATCCGTGTACATGAAAGAATGAATGGGGCCATGTATTGTGAGATTTTGAGATCAAACCTCCTCCCATCAGCAAGGGCACTGAAGATGAAACATGGCTGGGTCTTTCAGCATGACAGTGATCCAAAACACACCACCCGGGCAACAAAGGAGTGGCTTCATAAGAAACATTTCAAGGTCCTGCAGTGGCCTAGACAGTCTCCAGATCTCAACCCCATAGAAAACATTTGGAGGGAGTTGAAAGTCGTGTTGCCCACCGACAGCCCCAAAACATCACTGCTCTGGAGGAGATCTGCATGGAGGACATGGAGGCCAACATACCAACAACAGTGTGTGACAACCTTGTGAAGACTTACAGAAAACGTTTGACCTCTGTCATTGCCAACAAAGGATATATAACAAAGTATTGAGATGAAGTTTGGATTTTTTTTTATTTTATTTTTTTTAATACAGGTTTTATATTGACAAAATACTTAATTTTTCACCATAATTTGCAAATAAATTCTTAAAAAAAAAAAAAATAATAATAATAATAATAATAATATCAGAGAATTTGATTGTCTGGATTTGTTTCCACATTTTGTCTCTCATAGTTGAGGTATACCTATGATGACCATTACAGCCTCTCTCATCTTTTTAAGTGGGAGAACATGCACAATTGGTGGCTGACTAAATACTTTTTTTGCCCCCTGTATCTAGGAAGGAACTGCCCGAAAGAAATTTGTTAACATCTGGGCTGCCTGGGTGAAAGCTAGGCCCTCCCCACATATCTACCCACTTTACTCCAAACAGCTCCCAACCCCCCACCCCTCTTGATCCTCACTTGGCCTGGGTCTGACTTTTATGAAGATATGCTATGAATGGTCATATGGGCCCTGACCATCCCCCCCCCCCGGTTGCAATTTTATTGTATAGCAGTCACTATACTTAAAAAAAAAAAAGTTCATGTGCGTGTAAAGGCAGGCGCCCCAATCCTTTTCGTGATATAGTGTATATTTTCAACTCTGTGCTACTGATAGCCCACAGCCTCTTTGTGGGCCCATCCTGTCCCTCTCAGTAGTGGCTGCATGCTCAGAAAGCTATTACTGGTGGTGGCAATGGCAGACAAGCCCCAGGGCATTTAGGTCCTCACAGACACCTGTTGTTGAGCAGTAGAACAACTAATAGGGCCAGCATTGTTAGCCTGTACAGAAAGTGCCTTGGAAAGACCATCGTGGCAGGATCACCAGGTATTTTATTAAGGGTTGCAGGATACAGAGGTGCGTACCAATACTTTTGGTAATAAAGTATATCTCTCTGTATCACATACATACAGTATCTCACAAAACTGACATTTTTGTAAATATTTTATTCTCTTTTCATGTGACAACACTGAAGAAATGACACTTTGCTACAATGTAAAGTAGTGAGTGTACAGCTTGTATAACAGTGTAAATTTGCTGTCCCCTCAAAATAACTCAACACAGCCATTAATGTCTAAACCGCTGGCAACAGAAGTAAGTACATCCCTAAGTGAAAATGTCCAAATTGGGCCCAAAGTGTCAGTATTTTGTGTGGCCACCATTATTTTCCAACACTGCCTTAACCCTCTTGTGCATGGAGTTCATCAGAGCTTCACAGGTTACCATTGGAGTCCTCTTCCACTCCTCCATAACGACATCACAGAGCTGGTGGATGTTGGAGACCTTGCGCTCCTCCACCTTCTGTTTGAGGATTCCCCACAAATGCCCAATAGAGTTTAGGTCTGGAGACATGCTTGGTCAGTCCATCAGCTTTACCCTCAGCTTCTTTAGCAAGGCAGTGGTCATCTTGGAGGTGTGTTTGAGGTCAGAATACTGCCCTGCGGCCCGGTCTCCGAAGGGAGGGGATCATGCTCTGCTTAAGGATATCACAGTACATGTTGGCATTCATGGTTCCCTCAATGAACTGTAGCTCCCCAGTGCTGGCAGCACACATGCAACACCAGACCATGACACTCCCACCACCATGCTTGACTGTAGGTTAGACACACTTGTCTTTCTACTCCTCACCTGGTTGCCGCCACACGCGCTTGACACCATCTGAATTGTTTATCTTGGTCTCATCAGACCACAGGACATGGTTCCAGTAATCCATGTCCTTAGTCTGCTTGTCTTCAGCAAACTGTTTGTGGGCTTTCTTGTGCATCATCTTTAGAAGAGGCTTCCTTCTGGGACAACAGCCATGCAAACCAATTTGATGCAGTGTGCGGCACATGGTCTGAGCACTGACAGATCCTCAGAGAGTTCTTTGCCATGAGGTGCCATGTTGAACTTCCAGTGACCAGTATGAGAAAGTGAGAGATAACACCAAATTTAACACACCTGCTCCCCATTCACACCCAACACATTGTAGTCACATGACAGGGAGAGAAAATTACTAATTGGGCCCAATCTGGACATTTTCACTTAGGGGTGTACTCACTTTTGTTGCCAGCAGTTTAAACATTAATGGTTGCGTGTTGAGTTATTTTGAGGGGACAGCAAATCTACACAGTTATACAAGCTGTACACTCACTACATTGTAGCAAAAGTGTCATTTCTTCAGTGTTGTCACATGAAAAGATGTGAGGGGTGTACTCACTTTTGTGAGATACTGTAAATTTAAATACAGTGATAAAAAGGCAGCGTAGGTTGGTGCTGTGCCAGCGGTGATGACGGGCGTAGGTGGGTGTCACGCCAGCGGTGACGAAAAGGCGTAGGTGGGTGTCGCGCCAGCAGTGCTGAAAAGGCGTAGGTGGGTGTCGCGCCAGCGGTGCTGAAAAGGCGTAGGTGGGTGTCGCGCCAGCAGTGCTGAAAAGGCGTAGGTGGGTGTCGCGCCAGCAGTGCTGAAAAGGCGTAGGTGGGTGTCGCGCCAGCGGTGCTGAAAAGGCGTAGGTGGGTGCCGCAGCGATGAAGGACATGAGTGTCGCGCCAGCGATGATGATGGGCGTAGGTTGGTGTCGCGCCAGTGGTGACGACGGGCGTAGGTGGGTGCCGCGCCAGCGGTGATGAAGGGCGTGAGTGTCACGGCAGCAGTCACGGCAGCAGTCACGGCGGGCATAGGCGAGTGTCGCGCCAGCGGTCGCGGTGAGCGTGGTTGCGTGCCGCACCAGCGGTCGCGGCGGGCGTGGGTGCGTGCCGCACCAGCGGGGACGACGGGCGTGGGTGCGTGCCGCACCAGCGGGGACGACGGGCGTGGGTGCGTGCCGCACCAGCGGGGACGACGGGCGTGGGTGCGTGCCGCACCAGCGGGGACGACGGGCGTGGGTGCGTGCCGCACCAGCGGGGACGACGGGCGTGGGTGCGTGCCGCACCAGCGGGGACGACGGGCGTGGGTGCGTGCCTCGCCAGCGGTGACGACGGGCGTAGGTGGGTGCCTCGCCAGCGGTGACGACGGACGTAGGTGGGTGCCCCGCCAGCGGTGACGACGGGTGTCAGTGACTGATGATTAGTGTAAATGGGTGTGAGGGTGGCAGTTATGAAGGGTGTAGATGTGTGTCAGCGGCAGTGATGATGGGTGTCAATGACTGATAAAGGATGTAGAAGGGTGTCAGTGGTGGTAGCAACGATGATAGGTGTCAGCGATTGGTGGTGGCTGTAGATGGGTACCAGGGGTGGCAGTTATGATGGTGGTTGATAGGTGTCAGTGACAATGATGGGTGAAAATTGTGTTGGTGGTGGAAGCAATGATGATGGGTGTCAGTGGGTGATGATGATGATGATGGGTGTCAGTGGGTGATGGTGATGATGGAGGATGATGATGGGTGGCAGTGGGTGAGGATGATGATGGGTGGCAGTGGGTGATGAGGATGATGGGTGGCAGTGGGTGATGAGGATGATGGGTGTCAGTGGGTGATGGTGATGATGATGGGTGTCAGTGGGTGATGGTGATGATGATGGGCGTCAGTGGGTGATGGTGATGATGATGGGTGTCAGTGGGTGATGGTGATGATGATGGGTGTCAGTGGGTGATGGTGATGATGATGGGTGTCAGTGGGTGATGGTGATGATGATGGGTGTCAGTGGGTGATGGTGATGATGATGGGTGTCAGTGGGTGATGGTGATGATGATGGGTGTCAGTGGGTGATGGTGATGATGATGGGTGTCAGTGGGTGATGGTGATGATGATGGGTGTCAGTGGGTGATGGTGATGATGATGGGTGTCAGTGGATGATGGTGATGATGATGGGTGTCAGTGGATGATGGTGATGATGATGGGTGTCAGTGGATGATGGTGATGATGATGGGTGTCAGTGGATGATGGTGATGATGATGGGTGTCAGTGGGTGATGATGATGGGTGTCAGTGGATGATGGTGATGATGGGTGTCAGTGGGTGATGGCGATGATGGGTGTCAGTGGGTGATGGCGATGATGGGTGTCAGTGGGTGATGGTGATGATGATGGGTGTCAGTGGGTGATGGTGATGATGATGGGTGTCAGTGGGTGATGGTGATGATGGGTGTCAGTGGGTGATGGTGATGATGGGTGTCAGTGGATGATGGTGATGATGGGTGTCAGTGGGTGATGGCGATGATGGGTGTCAGTGGGTGATGGCGATGATGGGTGTCAGTGGGTGATGGCGATGATGGGTGTCAGTGGGTGATGGTGATGATGATGGGTGTCAGTGGGTGATGGTGATGATGGGTGTCAGTGGGTGATGGCGATGATGGGTGTCAGTGGGTGATGGTGATGATGATGGGTGTCAGTGGGTGATGGTGATGATGATGGGTGTCAGTGGGTGATGGTGATGATGGGTGTCAGTGGGTGATGGTGATGATGGGTGTCAGTGGATGATGGCGATGATGGGTGTCAGTGGGTGATGGCGATGATGGGTGTCAGTGGGTGATGGCGATGATGGGTGTCAGTGGGTGATGGTGATGATGGGTGTCAGTGGGTGATGGCGATGATGGGTGTCAGTGGGTGATGGCGATGATGGGTGTCAGTGGATGGTGATGATGGGTGTCAGTGGGTGATGGCGATGATGGGTGTCAGTGGATGGTGATGATGGGTGTCAGTGGGTGATGGTGATGATGGGTGTCAGTGGGTGATGGTGATGATGGGTGTCAGTGGGTGATGATGATGGGTGTCAGTGGGTGATGATGATGGGTGTCAATGAGTGATGATGATAGTGGGTGATAATGATGATGGGTGTCAGGTGTCGGGTGTACATATCTCGCCCCCTCACCTTGGAATACTCCTGTGCCAGTTTCTGGTACTTGCCCTGCATCTCCCCGCTGGCCATGCTAGCCATAGTGTGGGTGGGTCGGTAAGTGTACCGGGCCGGTAGCGGAGGGATGAGCTCCTCGATCAGGTGATAGTGCAGTCCGGACTCCGGCCGCTCCGGGTCACCATCCCCCTCCCCGGTAATGGATGGACTGGCACACAGCGAGAACCGGAAGTCACCCAGCAAAACACTTCCCTGCTGTCTCCGGACCACGCCTACGGCCGTCACTCTCAGCCAATGGAGGGTTTGGGCGTGGCTCTCCAATGACAGCGGCGCGATATAGAGGCTTGCCAAAGGAGAGCTGTGAATGGCTGGATGAGCTCACACGCTGATTTTTGATTGGCTGTTGTGGTGATGCTGTGGTCAGAGCATCTCTGAGTCTGCAGGTTGGTTGTGCTCAGGACTGCCATAGCATCTAAAATACAGACACTGATCGCCTTGATTATTCTCATATCAGAGATCAGTAGAGATGTGTAGGTAGGGACCTGAGTCCCATTGGGGGGATTCCCCTTCACTTCCTGTCTCATAACCAAAACAGGAAGTGAGAGGAAATCCCTGAACCAGTGTCCCCATTGGAAGATTTCCCCTCTATTCCTGTTCTGGTGACAACCCAAAATGTGGGATTTTCTTTCACTTTCTCTATGATAATGGTAAACAGGACACATAGAGAGAATGAATCTCCCTAATGGGGTCACAGACAGTAATAACAACCTGACAGCTGTTCTAATCCCTCTCCAATATCCAACACAAAAAAAAGTTTTGACTTTATTTAACTGCTTGCCGCCCTCCCACTGTCAAATGACGGCGGGGCGGTGAGGCTCTCGTTCTGGAACGACGTGACATGACACGGGGGCGTGCATCACGGCTGCACCGTGTTGCTAGGACACCGCTCGACCCTGAACTCTGTAAAGAACCGTGGCTCTTGAACCATGTGATCGGCTGTGTCCAATCACAGCTGGTTACATGTAAACACGGAAATGTGTATGGCAAGGAGAGCCGATCAGCAGCATCTCCACGCAGGGGGACATCTAAGAATGTAATCTGGGAACTGATCATCACTGCCCTGATTAAAATATAGCAATACAGTGTCAGCAAACAGTGCCCACCAGTGGCAGCAATCAGTACCCATTAGCGATGCCAGTCAATGATGGCAATCAGTGCCACCTATCAGTGCTGTCCATCAGTGCCCATCACTGCTGTAGATCAATGTCCATCAGTGTCCTCCATCAGTGCCACTCATCAATGCCCATCAGTACCACCTATCCATGCCGCCTATCAGTGGCCACCAGTGCTGCCTATTAGTGCCCATCAGTGCTCCTCAGTGCCACATATCAGTGCCCATAAGTGCGGCATATTAGTACCTCCTCATTAGTGCCACCTCGTCAGTGCCCATAAGTGCCGCCTCATCAGTGCTCATAAGTGCCACCTCATAAATGTCCACCAGTTCAGCCTATCAGTGCCGCCTCATCAGCACACATCAGTCAAGGCGAAAAATCACTTATTAACCACTTTCAGACTGGACCAATTTGCTGGTCAAAGACCAGACCACTTTTTGCGATTCAGCACTGCGTCGCTTTAACTGACAATTGCGCGGTCGTGCGACGTGGCTCCCAAACAAAATTGACATCCTTTTTTTCCCACAAATAGAGCTTTCTTTTGGTGGTATTTGATCACCCCTGCGGTTTTTATTTTTTGCGCTATAAACAAAAATAGAGCGACAATTTTGAAAAAAAAACGCATTATTTTTTACTTTTTGTTATAATAAATATCCCCCAAAAATATATAAAAAAACATTTTTTCCCTCAGTTTCGGCCGATACGTATTCTTCTACATATTTTTGGTAAAAAAAATCGCAAAAGGCGATTATTGATTGGTTTGCGCAAAAGCTATAGCGTTTACAAAATAGGGATAGTTTTATAGCATTTTTATTAATAATTTTTTATTATTTTTTTTTTACTAGTAATGGCGGCGATCAGCGATTTTTATTGTGACTGCGACATTGTGGGGGACACATCGGACATTTTTGACACATTTTTGGGACCATTGTCATTTATACATTAATCACTGCTATATAAATGCAGTGATTCCTGTGTAAATGACACTGGCAGTGAAGGGGTTAACCAGTGGGTGGCAGTGTAGGGGTTAAGTGTTCCTAGGGGCGTGTTACTAACTGTGGGGGGGTTGGGCTTTCATTTAGTGAACACTGATCTCTGCTCCAATCACATGGAGCAGAGATCAGCGTCACTAGTTGCTAGGCAGAATGGAGAAATGTTGTTTACAACGGCACTTCTCCATTCGGCTTCTCCGTGAGACGATCGCGGGGATGCCCGCGGCGATCGAGTCCGCGGGTCCCGCGACCGGACTCACGGGTGTCCCGACCAGCGCGGGACGGCAGGGCGGCAAACTTAAAGGGACGTACATGTACGCCCATTTGCCTGCCCATGCCATTCTGTCGACGTACATCGTCGTGCGCTGGTCGGCAAGTGGTTAAACAAAATTTACTGACAGAAAAAAAGTAAAAAACTTATTTTTTTCAAATTTTTTTTTTGTAAAAAACAAAAAACCCAGCAGTGATTAAATACTACCAAAAGAAAGCTCTATTTGTGAGAAGAAAATGAAAAAAAAAAGTGTTTGGGTACAGTGTAGTACGACCGCGCAATTGTCATTCAAAGTGCGACAACGCTGAAAGCTGAAAAATGGCCTGGGCAGGAAGGGGGGTATATGTGCCCGGTAGGCAAGTGGTTAAACATTAATGTCCAATTACAAAATGGTTGTCATTCACCCTTTACAGCTCTGTGCTCCTCTATCCTGCACTGCCAGACCTCTCCTGGGTTGAATGATGCCCGGTGTCATTCACCCGCTTCCTGTGAGCCCAGGGTGTCGTGGACACACCCCCTGGGAGTACCTCATCCCAGCAGTCACACAGGAGAATGCTGCAGAGAAGAGCACTACATGAGAGCGATGCTTAGGAGGAGAAGGACCTCTCACCACTACTGCAGAGGATGAGCACATCTGAAAATAGAAGATGTTGGTATGAGGAATAGGAATTCGGCAGCAGTCAGGTTATCCTGCCTCTTGTGGTGTGGAGGTGTGGACACGGGCAAACAGTAAAGTTGTAGTCAAACCTTCCTCTACCCAGAAAATGCAGGAGGCCAACAAAAAGAGGGTGAGACCCGTGTGACCCAGAGGGCTCAAGAAGATTTCACTGTGAGTTCAAAAGTCGTATTTCCTGACAGACTCCATGGCAGCCTATACATGAGTTAATCCCGCCTCTCATAGGACCCTTCTCCCATAAACCTTTGCTCCTCGCCAGAGGCCATGTTCCTTTTTCATCCTCCTCCTAGGACCAAGGTGAAGTCTTACCTTGTGAAGATTTCTGCGATCCAGTCCTGGCGGTTTGCATGCCAAGTGATGGATCAGGTGGTGTTATTAGCAGGGTGGACAAGGGCGATAAATGCGATGCCATGAAGAGCTTACTAGCCTGGCCATTAGTAGGTAAGCAGCAGCATGGCCAAACGTCCCATTAGCATTAGCGGGAGGTCCATCCTGAACGCTCCGGTCGTGCAGTGAGCGCAACACAGCTCCCAGGCCAGATTGAGGTTGTGCCGTGGCAGTAATGTGTATATATATATATATATATATATATATATATATATATATATATATATATATATATATATATATATATATATATATATATATATATACATATATACATGATCACACATGGCAATAGTGTATGTATTTGTTGTATTGTTTTTCTTTTTTTCTTCTTTCCTGCTCTGGCTCCGGTTTCTGGCTATGGCAGCTGAAATGCATTTGCGTTTCAGTCCACAGTTTCAAGGGTTCCTGATATTCCTCAGAGCTCAATTCAACACACTGAGGAGCATCATCTCATTGCCCCTGGAGAAAATTCCAGTGATTGGAGACAAAGTTCATCTCGCAAAGTCCTCTTCTCATCTCAGGGCCTCACTTTGTCTGAAGATCATCAGCACCATGGTGGCCACAGCGCCTATGGTGAAATGGGCACAGTGGAAGATGCGGCCCTTCCAGAAGGGTTTCATCCAGGGTCCCGAGATTATTCTGTCTGGATAAACCCGTCCATGCGGGAAAGCCTTCCTTAGTGGCTGCAGTGGAAGAATCTCCCCAACTGTCACGCCATAGCACCCGTTTCCTGGATTACGGTCACGACTGATGCCAGCAACAGAGGCTGGGGTGCTCTCTTCCTGGCGGAAGCAGCCCAAGGCAAATGGAGCTTTCCATCCTATGGGGTAGTCTCGAATATTCTGGAGCTCCGGGCAGCGTTCTGCGCTCTACAGGCATTTCACCACTTGACAGCAGGAGCCTCCTGAGACTGGACAACACAACAGCAGTCTCATACATCAAGAGGTAGGGAGGTATCACAGTCTCTCACTGCTGAAGGAAGTGGAGCCTATCAGGACTTGTGCCCAGGTGAACTTGGAAAATCTGACAGCTGTCTATCTCCCTGTCATTCAAAATGTCCAGGCAGACTTTCTTTCTAGAGTATGTCTGGACAATGAATGGGCTCTCCACACCAAGGTCTTCAATTGGGTCCTGTTGCTGGGAATCATCCCAGTGGGGGACCTGTTTGCCTCCCTGTGCAATTCCAAATTGAAGAGGTACTACACGAGGTGTCGTTGTCCCCAGGCCTTCGGGGTGGATGCCCTAACGGACCAGTGGAGATTTCACAGGGCCTATGCTTTTCCTGCGGTTCCTGTCATTCTCCGGTTCCTGACGAGACTCAGGTGGGATAAAGCAGAGATAGTGGCAATAGTCCTATACTGGCCAAAAAGACCATGGGGGTTTCCTCTGATGATGCAACTCAGCTTCTGGGACCCAGTTCCTCTGCCCTCCAGGCCAGATCTCTTATCGCAAGGGACGACTCTACATCCATGCCCAGCCCATCTGCACCTGATGGCTTGGTTTTTGAGAGGGGGAGGCTGGATGCCAGAAGAGAAGGTACCAACAGAGTCTACCAAAGGATCTGGTCAAAATTTGTAGACAACGTTTCCACCACTGAAGGTTCCTGCAATAACCCAAAGATACAGAATATCCTAGGTTTTCTACAAACAGCCTGGATCTTTCCTTGTCAGTCAGCTCTTTATGGGTTGAAGTCTCTGCAATTTCTGCCTTCACAGGCATATCCTGGGCTAGACACCCTCTTACTAGGCAATTCTTCAGAGGAGCATAAAGGCTCAGACCTCAGAGAAAGCCGAAATTTTCCAAGTGGGATCTTCCCCTTGTCCTGGACTTCTTCTCAGGGAGAGAGATGGAACACATGGATCAGTTTTCTATCAAGGAACTTTCTCTACAACTTTCCTTCCTGGTGGCCATAGCATCGGCCAAGAGGGTCTTCGAAATACAAAGAGCCATCCCTAAAGTTTTTCCCTGATCGGGTAGTTTTGATTCCTATGCTTAGGGTTCAAACCTCAAGGTATCATCTGTCTTTCATGAGAATAAGGAGATTGCTCTTCCAACATTTAGGTCAGCTGAGCACTCTAGTGTTCAACCTGTAGATGTTGGAGAAACCCTGAAACAGTATTTAAAAGCCACAGCTCCTTTTCATCAGTCTGAGCATCTGTTCGCTCTCTTCCATGCGAAAAACAAAGGATTGCGTGCCTCCTCCAGATCTATTGCAGCATGGATTATTTAGGCCATTCAGTGGGCCTATAAGGCTAAGGCCGCGTACACACGCGGGGACTGTTCGCTCAACTTTGTCCGCTGAACAGTGTTTCGGCGGACAGTCCGGCGGACAGTCCGCTTGTGTGTGGGCTTCAGCGGACAGTTTCAGCGGACAGTTTGACGAACAAAGTTTTTCGGAAATTCCGAAAAACTGTCCGCTGAAACTAGGTTTGAGCGGACAGTCCGCCCGTGTGTAGGCTTGTTCGTCAAACTAAGTCTCGTGCATGCTCAGAAAGGTTGCATTGCAGTGTATAGGACGTCGTTTTCTAGTCCCGTCGTACGTGCCGTTCACGTCATCGCGCACGGTTTCAGCGGACTGTTCGTTCGTCGTGTGTGGGCAAGTCCGTCCATGCTAATTTTGAGCGGACTGTCCACTGAAACTGTTTGACGAACAAAGTTGAGCGAACAGTCCCCGCGTGTGTACGCGGCCTAAGGGTTTGGAACCTCCGGAGGCAGTGACCACTCATTCAACCAGGGGCATTTCTACATCAATGTCCCCATCATTGTCCCACTTACATCAGAATCCCCCCTTACATCCGGGTTCCCCCCCTTATATTAAGGCCCTGATTGGAGTCCCACCTTTACATTAGGGTCCCCAGCAGAGTCCCGCCTTACAGAGTCACGGTGCAGGTTGGGGGGAGGATGAGGCAGAGGCAGCCATTGCTAACCTTAATTCTTAAAAGTGTTGCAGGCCGGGTGCGCCGTAGTTTGGAGACCCCTGCTCTAGAGTTCAATCTTAATAAAAAATAGCTTTTTTTAAAATAGTGTGTCCCCCCCTTTGCTGTATCAAGGGGCAGAACGTAGGTTGTTTTTGTAAATCTTATCACTTTATTGGTTCAATGAATCCATGTTGTCCATCGTTCCTTTGGTATCATCTCTATGGTTTAGAATTCCTAATAAAACACATTCTGGAATAATTTGGGTCTGATTATTATGCAAAAAGTGCAATTTTTTTTACAGAATCCCCTCAACATTGGTCTTATATGGACAGGAAGGCTCCATTCACACCTTAGCGTTTTGTAGTTTGAAGTCTGAAGATACAAAACACTTGAGGGGAAAAAAAACATTATTCTCTATGGAGATGGTTCACATCTCCACTCCAAGTTGCCTGAAGCCGAACGCCTGAAGCTCAAACAAGTTCTGGACCCTTTTTTGTCGCTCGAATCGGGCAGATTTGGGTGTTTTTGGAGCAGGAAGCAGATGACAAAATCTAAAAACATAGCAACAAATGATGAAACAGATGATCATTTTTCCTATTGGCCTAATGAAAAAAATGCCAATGCTCAAAAACTCCGTAAAACACTGCATGGAAACGAGCAAATAGTGCGTCAAACCGCCGGAAAAACGCTGCGCTCAGGTGTGAATGGGGCTGAAGTGATGGGAAATCTCTACAATAAGTACATGGTCAAAATAAAAAAAAAACTTTTTATTAAAGCCGTGAGTTAGAATTATTGAAAATATATTTACTGCTTACGTGCATACTTGTTCTGGGTTAGTAATTTAGAGTAGTGAAGGAAGGGGACCCGCATGTTTTCATATTTTTTTTTTTTTTTTCAATTTATATATCTTTAATAGAGTTACCTGCATTTTCCACCTTGGCCTCAAGATGGCACTACATGATGCAAAAACACATGGTATGCGGAAGCTGGTGGGGACTCGGTATAAAAGAGGGTGCAGCACA
This sequence comes from Lithobates pipiens, assembly GCF_037356315.1. Lineage (NCBI taxonomy): Eukaryota > Metazoa > Chordata > Amphibia > Anura > Ranidae > Lithobates > Lithobates pipiens. The sequence continues at coordinate 40,126,164 of NW_027507758.1, forward strand.
TTACACATGGGGGGCTATGGATGGGGGGAGGGGTGAGTGCTCAGATAGTCATTTGAACACTTTCACTGTTGGAGATTTTTGCTGATTTCTGCTCTCCCAGCATTCCATAGTTTGTGAAATGATGAAGGCTCCAGTCACACTTCTCACATACTTCTGGATGGCAAACACCCAACAAACACAGCGCCCCCCGTTGATTTCAGTGCGTTGCCCTATGCCCCACAAGCGTGACAAAGTAGCTCATGGCGCGTTCCGCTTTGTTTTATTTCCCACGCATTTTGCCACATTTGTTGTATTGGGGTCTTATGTTAGGGGGGACATTTACAATAAATGGCACTACAAGCGCGAGGCACATATTTTTGCATGTTCCGGGATTGCGCGTAAACGTGCAATTCTGTGTGCATTACCGGAACGTGCAGATGTGACTGGAGACTGATATGATGGAAAGTTGTCACCGCGGCATGCCGCGTTCCGCCATATTTCCATTTTTTATCAATGACCACCATACAAAAAACTTTTTTTTTAGAAGTGGGCAGACATGTGTAAAGTGCGCATGTTTTCTTTGGATCAAAATGTTGGAGGAAATATCTTCCTCTCCTTTATGCCCCATACACACGAGCGGATTTTCCGTCCAAAAAAAATTGCATGGCTTTTCCGACGGAATTCCGCTCAAGCTTGGCTTGCATACACACGGTCACACAAAAGTTCACTTTCGACCGTCAAGAATGCGGTGACGTACAACACTACGGCGAGAAAATGAATTTCAATGCTTCTGAGCATGTGTCGAATTGTTTCCGAGCATGCGTAGGAATTTTGCATGTCGGTGTACAGACGATCGGAATTTCCGATCGGAACTTTTCCCGACCGAAAAATAGAGAACCTGCTCTCAATCTTTTGCTGGCTGGAATTCTGACAGCAAAAGTCCGATGGAGCATACACACGGTCGGAATTTCTGACCAAAAGCTCTCATCAGACTTTTTCTGGTAGAATTTCTGATCATGCGTATAGGGCAGGGGTAGGGAACCTCGGGTCTCTAGCTGTTCCTACCCCTGGTATAGGGCTTTACTCCTGAGTATGAATAGCTGTAAAATGTAATCAATGAATACTGGACCTTCCTAAGATGAGTCCCCGCAAACCACAAACCTTCCCAAAGCTGCAGAAGACAGAAGGAAAGTGGGGGGAGGGGCACATTTTCTTAGAGGGGGCTCCCCACAATTTCTGGGTTATGGGGGGTCTCACTGTTGCTATGGAGATAAAGGGTCTCGCTGTGTAATTGGTGTCTCCACAGAGGGCCATACAAGCCCAGAGGACCCCCGCCACCAACAAACCCGTCCAGGGGATTGGCAGGAAACCTGCAGGTATTGGCAACGGAGAAGAGGAGTCTGCAGAGCCAATCCAACAGGTAGGCCATGTGATAATGACCAGTCAGTACAGGAGACAGTCATCTATTTCCATCCTGTACATTGTACAGTCACACCAGTCCCTGGCCTCAAGGAGTTTACAATCTAATCTCCCTAATGATGCGTACTCACGATCCGAATTCTCGTCGGAAAAAGCTCTCATGGTTTTCCCGAATCCGCTCAAGCTGTCTTGCCTACACACAGTCACACCAAATTCCAATCGTTTAGAACACGGTGACGTACGACACTTTCGACAGGACTAGAAAAAGCAAGTTCAATAGCCAGTAGCCAATAGCTTCCGCCTCGTAGTTGAATCTGAGCATGCGTGATTTTTGGCGTGTCGGAATTGCATACACACGATCGGAATTTCCGATAGAAAGTTTTTCCGTCGGGAAAATTGAGAACATGCTATCAATTTTTGGCTGGCGGAAATTCGGACAGCTAAATGCTGATGTAGCATACACACGGTCTCATCATCTGATGAAAAGCTCTCATTGGTCTTTTTCTGGCCGGAAATTCCAATCTCGTGTACGCGGCATAACTCACATTCATACACATACTAGGGCCAATGTACCTCCCAGCATTGCTTTGTAGTGTGGGAGGAAACCGGAGTCCCCGGAGGAAACCCACGCAGGGAGAGCATGCAAACTTCAGGCAGGTGGCGCTGTGGTTGGGAATTGAACCGATGACCCCGGTGCTGCCAGGCAGAAGAGCTAACCACTTAATTCCTCTAACTTGTGGTGGGACTGCAGCTTCTTGTTGTATGTTTCTGTACAATGTAACATTGTATTCTGCATGTGGATTAAGCTGGATTCGTAGGAACATCTTAGTCTGCCAAAGACAAGCATTCACTCATTGGGCCATTTTATATTTAAATGTAATTTTATTAAAAGGCCAGAAGAGAGACATGAGAGTGAAAAGAGAATCGTTTGTATAGAGAGGGAGGATGGTGAGAAGAGGGGCGGTGCTGGGGAACTACTTGGAGGATATTAATGGATAGAAATCTGCGGATGGAGCTGGTGTCGGTCTGGGCACTGGAATGTGGTAACAGATAGATTGTGGGAGGAGCTTCTAAAGGGGATTTACTAATAAAAGCGCGTTGTACGATGACCTTATCATTTCCTTTTTGGGTGATTGGTGATAATCCATTGAGGGGAGAATATATCTATTGGATGAAGAAATGTTGATTTGGTGGTTATTGGTGATAGAATAACGTGTGATTGGCCCAGGGGTCCTCAGGGTTCTGGGGGAGGGGCAATGGCACCATCACTGGCGGGGGAGCACTTTTTGTATTGAATTTTAGGGATAAAATCACGGGGGATGGGGTGACGTTTGATAAACAGAATTTTGTGGATGAACATTTTCAAGGACTGTTTTTTTTGGGGGGGGGGGGGTTCACATTTATAAAAAATCTGGATATTGATTTCATGATGTAATGCAAGGTGTTCCCGTGTTTTAGCTTCATATATATTTCACAAATGTGGATATTTAGGATTTATTGTATGGTGGGGAATGATATGGAAACGACACAACTAGAGATTGTTGGTAATATAGATCAGCAGTTACAGTAGGTGCCGCCGATATTTGTTTCACCGCGGCGAGCTGTGCTTCTCGCACTCGCCGCCCCCTGCGAGATGCCACGCATCCATAGGAATGTATTGGGGGCGGCGAGCGGGAGGAGCGACATAGCTCGGCGCTGGCTCCCGCGATGGGGCTCGCAGGTGTCAATATCGCCACTAACAGCGGCGAGGTTGACACAATATCGGCGGCACGCACTGTAGTAGTGAGGAGGATCAGTGCAGACTTTATTTTTCTTTTTTATATTAATATATTTATGTTGTTTATTTTACAGCTCAAGTTTGTAAACAAACCGGTTGCTATGACAACAGTGTTGTTTACCTTTCTAGCTAATATCACATGTAGAGGCCCCCTATACAACCGGTTTGCTTACTTGTTTACCAACCTAGAAAAAGGTTTGTCAGCTAAAAGGTATACAAGGTTGTTGTCATAGCAACCGGTTTGTTTACTTGTTTACAAATCTGAGCTGTAAAACAGCCACCAGGAGGATGTGTTTTTTTTGGGTTTTTTTTTACAGTTCAGGTTTGTAAACAAGTAAACAACATGGTTGTTATGACAACAAGCTTGTTTACCGTTTAGCTGACAAACCTTTTTAGGATTGTAAACATGTAAACAAACTGGTTGCTATGGCAACAGTGTTGTTTACCTTTCTAGCTGATCTCTCATGTAGAGGGCACTTATGTTTTTATTTTATATCTAAACAACCTTGTTGCCACAGCATACGGTTTGTTTACACATCTGAGCTGTAAAATAGACAGCGGGAGGATGTTTTTTTTTTTTTTACAGCTCTGGTTTGTAAACAAAATGCTTGCTATGACAACAAGGTTGTTTACCTTTTTAGCTGAAATCTCATGTATAGGGGCCCATGTTCTCCAGAACAAGTATACATACATGTAACCATAGCTCCCAACTGTCCCTGATTTCGAAGGATTGTCCCTGATTGGGAGCAATGTCCCTCTGTCCTTCATTCCTCCTCATTTGTCCCTCATTTTGGTCTGATCTATATAGATGTTTTTAAAATGCACTTTTTATCTATCAAAAAGTGTTTTCCAGCATTAAACCTTTCATCAGATTTCTAAATTGCTGCATTTGTAAATTCCAAAAGCCAATATAAAGCAATAGTAGTGGTAAAAAAAAGCAATTGTGGGTTTAACCAATCTTGTTTTATTTTTATTTTTTGTACAATTCTCCTTTGGGCTTGATTCACACGAACGCGTTTTTTGATGCATTTTGCAGAAATGCAGGGACATTTCCTGAAAGGCTCCATGGCAGCATACGTGTGGGTAGCCCCGCCTCCATGATTACCCAATAGGACCCAACTCCCATAAATCTTTGCTCCTGGCCACTATCAGTGTTCCTTTTTTGTCCTCCCCAGTAGGACCAGATGGTTTCTTTCCTGGAAATAAAACTTCACGACGATCGATTGGCTGATTGACTGAGAAATTTTCCTCCGATAGGCCCTGACTGTTAAGCAGGGTATGGAGAGTATTTGCAGAGTAGCGCTGAAGAAAGGATTTCCTACCTGAGTGCGCACGGTCTGTGTCCCGTTGTTATGGGTGACCATTATCTGCTGGAGGTATGGCGTGTGTGTGTTCCAGTCCGTTCGGCCAGGTGATCGTTGGTGGAGTGGTGAGCCTTTTATCTATCCATGGCAGCATTGTATTTGTGTGTATTTCTTTTGTTTGTCTTGCGGTCTCCTCCATGCCGTTTGCGTTCGCTTCCGCGTTCCAGCAAACCTCTCTCCTACTTCCGGGTTATGCAGGCGTTCTGCGCATGTGCGAACCCGGTATGAGACCGAGGCTTGGTTCCCGCGCATGCGCGCGAGCGCCTCGCGTCTGACGTCGGCGATGACGTCACGGGCGCCAAATTTAAAAGGCTTTGGAAGCTGTCAGAACCCTGGGAATGTTTGCAGTGGTCGCAGCGACTTCCCGGGGCTGTCAGCGCGGCGGTTTAAGGTAAGAGCGTGTCCCTTAGGCTGGGGAAATGCTTTTTAAAAAAAAAAAAAAAAAAAAAATGTGTGTTTTTTATTTTTTGGTTGCAGTGTTTCTTAAACTGTGGGTTTATTGTGAATATGGACGCCTTACTGCCTCCTAGTGGCCAGCCCGCTCATGTTAGGTAGGTCTTTTAGTATTTATGCTTTTTATATATTGGAGAGAGTGTTTGGCATAGGTAGGATTGACTGTATATCCTTTTCTCTCTCTGTCTGTTTTACCCTTACAGCCCTTCTGGGTCTGATCCACAACCTAACACTTCTAGACGCAGTGGATCATCAAGATCACACCGCCATAAATCCTCCTCAAGATCTAGCCAGCATAGGTCAAGATCTGAACAGCATAATAAGAATTATTCTCACCCCCCTGCTGCTCACTCCAGCAAGCGTACGGAAAAATCATGCTGGGGGTGCAGGATGCCTGTTCCTTCGGACGTATCCTTATGCGATCATTGCTTCTCCAAAGCTGCAGATGAAAGGGATGGTGCAGACCAGCGTTTGGAGTCAATAGTAAGACGGGTTGTGAAGGAGTCTCTGCAGGAGAGGGATGCTCTACAGCTGTGTGAATCCCCGTCAGAATTATTGGCTCCTCCACCTGGAGAGAACCCATTGCAGGAGACATGGGAATCCTCTCAGCCAAGCCGCCTATCTGCTCCCATCTCAGATAGTGAATCTGACTGTGAGGATCCTGGTTTAGGTTTTGACTATGGACTGGTGCCTTCATTGGTCAAAGCAGTGAGAGAGGCTCTGAAGTGGGAAGACCCTATTACTTCCCCACCAAAGCAGAGAAAGTTCTTTAAACAGCTCAATAAGGAGCGACAATTTTTTTTCCCTTCCTTTCAGAGTTGGGTGACATTATTACCGAGGAATGGAGCAAGGTGGATAAAAAGGGTTCCATGCAGTCAAAAATCCTGAAATTATATCCCTTTAAAGAAGAGGATGTGAAGCACCTGGAGTCAGCACCACTGGTGGATGCAGCGCTCATGCGTTTGGTGAGATATGTAACCCTACCCTTAGAGGATACGGTATCCTTTAAAGATCCTTTGGAAAGGCGGATCGATTCAGACCTTAAGAGGATATATCTGACTTCTGGAATGGCTTGCAAACCAGTGCTTGCAATGGCAGCAGTATCCAAGGCCATAGAATCATGGGCTGATTCTGTAGAGGAATTCCTGAGGGGTATTTCTATTGAATCAGCAAAAGACTCCCCTATTCAAGAAATCAGGATGGCGTCTGCCTTTTTGGGGGAGGCATCTATTGATGTTATCCGCCTGATATCTCGGGATATGTTAGCAGCAGTCTCAGCTCGCCGTGCGTTATGGCTCCGTCCATGGCTGGCGGATCCAGCATCCAAACAGGCCTGGTGCCGTATTCCCTTTGAGGGGTCATCTTTGTTTGGTAACAAGCTGGATACTGCCATATCCCGGGCTACAGGTGGGAAATCTGGGTTTCTTCCCCAGGACAGACGTCTTCAAAATCAAAGGCGTCCATTTCCTAGAAGACAAGGCCCTGATCGTGCCAGGGAGGCGCGGAGCTATAGACCTGGTCGAGAATTCTCAAGGTCATGGAGATCCAGGCAATCTTCTTTCAAAAATACCTCAAAAGGGGGTTCGTCCGGCAAGCAGGATTCCGCGAAATCCTTTTGAAATTGGGCCCGCTCAAACTTGTCAGGTGGGGGCTCGTCTTCTCCACTTCAGGCATGTTTGGGCGGCCTCAATTCGGGATTTTTGGACTGTAAAAACTATTTCCTCAGGTCACAAGTGGGGTTTTATCAGCACCCCAAAGCTAAGATTTATTCCCACAAATCTTCCAGAATCAAAAGAGAAGAAACAAGTCCTATTGACCTACGTGAACTCTTTACTGGATCAAGGCGCAGCCGTTCCCGTTCCAGAAGAAGAACGTGGAGAGGGCATGTATTCCCCTTTGTTTCTGGTTCAAAAGAAAAACGGCACATGGAGGCCGGTAATAGATTTGACCCATCTCAATTCCTTCATTCGCAAAGAGAAGTTCAAGATGGAATCTCTGCTTACCATCCAGCAGTCCGTGTATCTGGGGGACTGGATGATATCAGTCGATTTGAAGGACGCTTACTTCCATGTTCCCATGGCAAAGGAGTTTCAACAATACCTCCGCTTTGCAGTAGGCATTCAACATCTTCAATTTACATGTCTTCCCTTTGGGTTAACAACGTCCCCACGGGTCTTCTCCAAAGTTCTTTTGGCAGTTGTGGCCCTTCTCAGAGTCAAAAGTGTTCGTCTCCATCACTATCTCGACGACCTTCTTCTGCTATCCCAGAACAAAGATCAGCTCTTGGAGCACAAAGACCTAGTCATCTCCACTCTACAGGAGTTCGGGTGGCTTCTGAACTTAGAAAAGAGTCACCTAGATCCAACTCAGTCTCTTGTTTTCCTAGGGGCGCAGTTCAACACAGCAGAAGGTACTATCGCCCTTCCAGAAGAGAAGGTTGGAGTCATACGAGACAGGATTCATGCAGCCCTTGCAGCATCCCATCTCTCGGCTCTCCAATGTCTGAGGGTGATTGGCACAATGTCAGCCACCATTCCCATGGTAAAGTGGGCCCAGTGGCACACTCGTCCCTTTCAGAAGGGGTTTCTACAACAGTGGGACTTATCCAGCCAGACACAGCGCATATTCCTCACTCCAGCCATGAGGACGTCTCTTCTTTAGTGGCTACAGGGGAAGAACCTGCGCAACCACCATTCAATCATTCCCATCTCATGGGTCACGGTAACTTCAGATGCCAGCAACCAAGGATGGGGCGCTCACTGCCTTTCGGAGGTCGCTCAGGGCAGGTGGACGTTTCCATCACAGAGAGTCGTCTCCAATGTTCTGGAGCTAAGAGCGGCCTTCCAGGCGCTTCGGTCATTCCATCATCTGACAGCGAATGCCTCGGTCATGCTAAGGTTGGACAACACAACCGCGGTGGCTTACGTAAAGAAGCAAGGGGGAACTCGCAGCTGGTCCCTGTTACAGGAGACGGAGCCAATAATGAATTGGGCTCAGAAGAATTTGTCCAACCTTTCTGCAGTCTACATCCCAGGGGTGCAGAATGTTCAGGCGGACTTCCTATCGCGTGTCGAGTTGGACAACAACGAGTGGTCTCTACACCGGGAAGTATTCGATTGGCTCCTGACCTTAGGATTGTCCCTGGAAGTCGACTTGTTCGCTTCCCCGTGCAATCGGAAGCTTCCGAAATATTACTCAAGGTTCAGGGATCCCCAGGCATATGGGATAGATGCCCTCACAGAACATTGGAAGTTTCAGACAGCTTACGCCTTCCCTCCAGTTCCGGTGATCCTGCAATTCCTTCGGAGACTCAGGTCAGAGAAGGCGGAGATTCTCGCAGTAATTCCTTTCTGGCCCAACAGACCTTGGTTCCCTCTACTGCTGCTCCTCAGTTATCAAGAGCCAGTTCCCCTGCCTCTCAGGTCGGATTTGCTATCTCAAGGCACAAGGTTACATCCATGCCCATCATGTCTGAACCTCAAGGTATGGTTTTTGAGAGGGAAAGGCTAGAAGCTCTTGGTTGTCCGGAAGAGGTCATCCCAACCCTTCTCAATTCCAGACGCGGGAGTACTAATAGGGTATATGAGCGTATATGGTCCAAGTTTTCGGCCCATATGTCCTCCAGAGAAAATTCTTGCAGTTCTCCAACAATACAAGACATACTAAGCTTTCTTCAAACAGGCCTTGATTTACCTCTAGCTATCAGTTCATTGAGAGTCCAAGTATCGGCTATTTCAGCCTTTACGGGTATTTCCTGGGCAAACCATGCACTGGTACAACAATTCTTCAAGGGAGCTACTAGGCTCAGACCCCAAAGAAAACCAAGGTTTCCTAAATGGGACCTCCCTTTAGTGCTGGATTTTCTCTCAAACCTTGGAAAGGACTCTACGGAGCCTCTGTCCATAAGGGATCTCACTCTCAAGACCATCTTCTTGGTAGCTATAACCTCAGCCAAGAGAGTTTCTGAGATTAGGAATCTAGGTTCGGAAGAACCCTTTCTGACTTTCTTTCCAGATAGGGCAGTATTGATTCCCATGTTGGGATCGCATCCCAAAGTAACCTCGGTCTTCCATGAGAATCAGGAAGTTGTGCTTCCCACTTTTAAAAAACTCAGAGAGTCAGGATGTTCATCCTCTGGACGTAGGACACGCGCTGAAACAATATTTGGAAGTCACAGCTCCCTTTAGACAAACAAAATTTCTTTTTGTTCTCCCTCATGGCAAGAATAAAGGATTGCGAGCTTCGGCTAGATCTATCTCTACCTGGATCGTTCAGATCATTTAGAGGGCGTACAGAGCAAAGGGCTTGGCTCCTCCTGAGGCATTAACGGCTCATTCAACACGGAGTATTTCAACATCGTGGGCAGCTTCTCGCCATGTGGCGCCTGAAGTTATTTGCAGAGCGGCCTCTTGGTCTTCTATTAATACCTTTGTTTTTCATTACTGTGTAGAGCCAGCGGCTCTGTCTTCTGTTAATTTTGGTTTGCAAGTTTTGTCGGTTGACAATGCTAAATAAACTTTTGTTCTTTGCTCGACATTTTGCCCACCCGGGTGTGTTTGGCGAGTTATTTCCCACACGTATGCTGCCATGGAGCCTTTCAGGAAAACGGAAAATTTATATCAAATACTTACCGTAATTTTCCTTTCCTGATAGGCTCCATGGCAGCAGGAGTTCCCTCCCAAATGTCTGGAGTCGGCTAGTTACGGAACACTGATAGTGGCCAGGAGCAAAGATTTATGGGAGTTGGGTCCTATTGGGTAATCATGGAGGCGGGGCTACCCACACGTATGCTGCCATGGAGCCTATCAGGAAAGGAAAATTACGGTAAGTATTTGATATAAATTTTCCGTTTTTTTTAAACATGGGTTCCTATGGAACATGTTCACATCAATGCATTTTTGTGCCTCTCCCCATTTTTGGAAAGGGTCAGGGACTTTTTTCATGCAAAATGCAGCGTTTTGCATGTAATAGAAGTCAATGGACCTGCATCAAAAACGCAAGTACCATGTTTTTACCACGATTTTGCCACCATTTGCGATTTGCGTTTTGCTTTTTTTTTTTTTTCACTGTATATAGCTGGTTGCTAAGCAACCACAGTGTAAAAAAAAGAAAAAAAAAACGCAAAACGTGTCAAAATCTCAGCAAAAAAGCGTGTCCAAAAACGCGACAAGCACTGCAAAAGGCACTGCAAAAACGCTCAAAAGCAACATGCATAGATGTGAATTGAGCCTTAAGGGGGGCGTGGCAGGGTGTGTGTCCTATACCTGCATGCTTTTGCTGATAGGTGTCCCTCATTCCCATCTCAAAAAGTTGGGAGGTATGCATGTAACCAATAGCAACCAATCAAAGGTTAAGTAAAAAAAATAGAGTGTTTGCTATGAGGGTGGGGGGGGCGTCTTGTAAAGCCCCTGGATTGTTTATTATTGAAGAATACAGAGACTGAATCGACTCTTTGCCGGGCTGTCAGTCTGATCCATTGCTTTTCATTGGGATGAAGTTCTAAATGAACATGCAGTGATGCAGAAAGCATGGAAGCCAGAGCCAGCCAGCAGTATAGCATTTTTGGAAGGCGGTCAGCAATGGCAGCCTACATATTTCTCTCAGTATGGGTACCCTTATAACCATTTGGGGGAATCCTAGTTGTCTTCAAAAACATTCATCCCTGGAAAGAGGCTCTGCAATCCAAGATGGCCGCTGTGTGTACAGTAGATTCTCCTCCCCTTATTTATTGCTATGGGAGAGATTCTGCTCACTTCCTGCCTTTCTGACCCTGGAGGAAGTGAGGGCTAAATCTCCACTATGGGGACCCCAGACAGTGATAAAGTTCTTAACCACTCCCACTCTACTATTGTGACCAGTCAGATGATGGGATTACACCATGGAAACAGAAATACATTTATTATCCATTAAGATTGTATCCTTTCCATTGAAATCCACTTCCCCAAATATGACATATTGATTAAAGGTGTTGTCACCTATAGATCGATTTCTATTGAAGCAGATCAATCAGAAAATAAATTAATCATTTATCAAAGTGATTATCACCACCATTAGGGTTTAACCTCTTCAGCTCCGGAAGATTTACCCCCCTTCCTGACCAGGCCATTTTTTGTGATACGGCACTGCGTTACTTTAACTGCTTCAGCCCCGGAAGATTCTACCCCCTTCCTGACCAGAGCACTTTTTGCGATTTTGACACTGCGTCATTTTAACTGGCAATTGCGCGATCATGCGACGTGGCTCCAAAACAAAATTGACGTCCTTTTTTTCCCACAAATAGAGCTTTCTTTTGGTGGTATTTGATCATTTCTGCGGTTTTTATTTTTTGTCTACACAAGACCGGAATTTAAACGATTGGATTTTGTTGTCGGAAAATTTTAGATCCTGCTCTCAAACTTTGTGTGTCAGAAATTCCAACGGAAAAAGTCAGATGGAGCCCACACACGATCAGAATTTCTGATAACACAATCTGATCGCACATTTTCCATCTGACCGTGTGTACAGGGCATTAGTGACACTTTTTGGGGAAAAGTGACACCAGTACAGCGATTAGTGCTGAAAATATGCACTGTCACTGCTCTAATGACACTTGCTGGGAAAGGGTTAACATCAGGGGCGATCAAAGAGTTAAATGTGTTCCCAGGGAGTGATTATTGACTGGGGGGGGGGAGACAGAGATCCGTGTTCCTGCTTAGTAGAAACACAGGATCAGCACATTCCCCTCTCACAGGATGGCAATCTGCCTTTACATAAGACCACCGTTCTGCCTTTCTCCTGAACGATCATCGGTTCCTTCTGTCAGAACCCTCTGATTGGCTCCCACGGTGTCCAATCACAGTGGGAGCAAGTCACCTGAGGCGCGTGCACAGTAGCCCCTGCTATTCAGTATATATAATTATAGTGAATTGGAGCGGCTGCAGTGAAATGCATGAACATTATTGATAAAAGACATTTTTGATTTATTAAAATGAAGGTTATTTGTCTTGGCAAATTGTTGTTGATAAAGATTCTGCAATGCCTCAATTGAGACACTAGATGTCACTGTTTTTTATATCTTTCTATACCATGTGCTTCCTATTGTCTCTGTGTAACAAGATATGATATACACAGTATTTGTATTCTTTTATGTGAGCATTGTTATGATCATGTGTATTCCAAGAAAAAAACTGTCAGTATTCTTATCAAGTGTGCCTTGTTATTTTTTCTTCACCTTTGTTAGGATATAACTATAGGCTCTAGATTTATATTTTACATACGTTCTACGCAAACATGATTGCTGGGCTGAAAATAATAATAGGACACTAATTGCACCTATTGTTGTTCGAATGCCATATGGTTTTTATTCGCTGCATTCTATTAAAAATAGAGATATTAAATCGGTAGCAAAAAAAAAATTATTATAATGCAGCTTACCAATTCTTAGATGTGATGACTGCATTCATTTTCTTTTTTTTAGTCTTTCTTTCCTTTATTTTCCACTGGTGATTCTGCTAGTACGTCTGTTATTTGTTCTAAATCCTAGACCAAGCTCTTCAGCAAAAGTAGCAGTAAAAGGGTTGGGACAAACCATTTAAAGGATAAGTTCACCTTTAAAAATAAATAAATGCAACGGGGAATGAATGACGCTGCCGATTTAGTAGAGCCCCTGTAACAGCGCATGCGGGGCCGCTGTCACGGGGGTGTGGGGGGAGGGTAGAGTTGCAGATGCTGGAACATGTTACATGTTCCACCCTAAAAACGGGTGGAACATGTAACGTGTTCCAAAAATGAACTTATCCTTTAACACTGGCAGGGGTGCTTAGAATGATCAGCTTTTATTAACTTCTGTAAACTCTTTATCTCAAAAATAAAAATAAAATATTGCTGTAACCAATATTGCTTGACCGCATGCCGAACAGCCGCCGCAGTCATACTGCGGCAACATGGTTCGGCTGCGCGAATCGCTGTCATGGTACGTCGATACCATTGACGGCCACTAGGGGGCGCGTGCGCACGCCCCCGAGCCGATGCGAGTGCCCGGCTGTCTCGATCACCGCTGGACTCTGGCGATCGCTCGGGGCACACGGAGAACCGGGAGCTGTGTGTGTAAACACACAGTTTCTGGTTCTCTGAGGGGAGAACTGACAGATTGTCTGTTCATACGGAGTATGAATAGCGATCTGTTAGTTTCCCTGCACAGTCCCCTCCCCCTTCAGTTAGAACATAAACGAGGGCACACATTAACCCCTTCACTGCCCCCTAGTGTTAGCCCCTTCACTGCCAGTGACATTTTTATAGTAATCAATGCATTTTTAATCGCACTGATCGCTGTATTAATGCCAATGGTCCCAAAAATGTGTCAACATTGTCTGACGTGTCCACCATAATGTCACAGTCACGATAAAAATCTCTGATCGCCGCCATTACTAGTAAAAAAAAATTATTAATAAGAATGCCATAAAACTATCCCCTATTTTGTAGACGCTATAACATTTGCGCAAACCGATTAAACACTTATTGCAATTTTTTTTTTACCAAAAATATGTAGAAGAATACGTATCGGCCTAAACTGAGGGAAAAAAAAATTATATATTTTTTGGGGATATTTATTATAGCAAAAAGTGAAATATTATGTGTTTTTTTTCAAAATTGTTACTATTGTTTTGTTTATAGCACAAAAAATAAAAACAGCAGAGGGGATCAAATACCACCAAAAGAAAGCTCTATTTGTGAAGGAAAATTTTGTTTGGGAGCAACGTCGCACGACCGCGCAATTGTCAGTTAAAGCAACGCAGTGCCCAATCGCAAAAGTGCTCTGGCCTGCAAAATGGTCCAGGGCTTAAGTGGTTAACACTACTTTTTCCCCAGACTGACAAGGTGTCTCAGTGGCTCTTCCATCCAGAGTGGAGACACCTTAAGATAGAAGGTATGTTACCGGCCAGATCACCAGGTAAAAATAGTGCAAAAAAAGCTGAAAAAAAAGAAAAGTAATGCAGCCATCACATTTCTATTGGACTAATATCACTTTAATAGCAACATGTTACGAGCATGTAAAAAAAAAAAGTTGCAAAATGAAAAAAACTGTGGAAATAAAAAAAAGAAGAAAAAAAATGAAAAATAAAGACTATACCAACGTAAAATTGTATAATTTAATACACCAAGTAAGCTCATCTTACACAGAATACGGTTATACTTTGGGGTCCAAGCACACTATGGGGTTTATTTACTAAAACTGGATCGGGTGCAGCTCTGCATAGAGCTGTGATGGGTCACATCTGTGTTTGCGATGCACTAAATCACATTAAAAAAAAACTCAGTGATGTCATCATGGAGGAGTGGAAGAAAACTCCAGTGGCAACCTGTGAAGATCTGGTGAACTCCATGCCCAAGAGGGTTAAGCCAGTGTTGGAAAATAATGGTGGCCACACAAAATATTGACACTTTGGGCCCAATTTGGACATTTTCACTTAGGGGTGTACTCACTTATGTTGCCAGCGGTTTAGACATTAATGGCTGTGTGTTGAGTTATTTTGATGGGACAGCAAATTTACACTGTTATACAAGCTGTACACTCACTACTTTACATTGTAGCAAAGTGTCATTTCTTCAGCGTTGTCACATGAAAAGATATAATAAAATATTTACAAAAATGTAAGGGGTGTACTCACTTTTGTAAGATACTGTACTTTCCTATCTATTTACTAATGCTAGCAGCATAAGGATTAAAAAGAATCAATGCTGCCTGGGAGAGTGAAGTTTCCCTTTCAGAAAAGAAAACGAATGCAGACATGAACTTGCAAGGGGAAAGTGTTTCTTTGCTTTTTCAAGACACTTTACTACCGCTTTAAATATAATTAATAAACCTTCTTGTGCAGGAACTTTGATCTTGGTTTCCACATGACTGCCATTGCATTTTTAGGAATCTGCTGCCCTCTACTGTCTGAATTTGTAAATGCCTGTAAATATATTATGTATGCACTTCCTGCCTCTGCTTTGTTGGCTTTGAAACCCCAGAAGGAGGAAGGGGAGAGAGAGAGAGAGAGAGAGGAACTGAACCACATAATCTTACACACACAGAAGCCACCACTGCTGTATTTCACCCAGACCACAAGCAGAGACTATTATGGCTCCAAAACAAAGACAGATGGCAGAGACAGAGAGTGATTCTACCTAGCAGGGACACAGACAGCATAAAAAAAAAACCTGAGAAGGAAATAAAAACAGAAGCACCATGCAGAAATAACAAAGCCCAAAAACGTTTATGAGAAGTTCAATAAAAACTTGACAGGGGTTCTAATCCTTCTCCACGCTATCCAAAGCATTAAATAAAACATTTGCCTTTACTTTAACACTCATTTTCAGCATTGGGGCTCAGGTTCAGTTTCTTGCGGGGGGGGGGGGGGGAAACATCTGTAAAGAGTAGTTATGTTCATCCCTATGGGGATTCCCATACTCCATTCATAGATTTAGTATCTATGACATTTCCATCACCTGCCCCTCCTCCCTTCATAGATCTTATTTCATTCAAGGAACCTGAAGTATGGGCTTCAGAGAATGGTGGAGAAGGACGGGCATAGTTGGGCATTGCTGATGTGTGCCTGTCCCAGCTCCTTAAGCGGTATTCAAGCCAAAACCAAAAATGTTTTATATTGCAGTTTAGATGTGGTGGCTGCATTCGTTTTCTTTTCTTTGGCTTTTTCCCTCTGTTTTCTCCTGGTGATCTGAGCAGTGAAACACTTCTTGCAATAGTGAGACATGACTCTGTATGGAGGAGCACAGGAGGCACAGCAGACAGCAGCATTGTCAGTTGGTGGGGGGGGGGGGGGGGGGGGGTAGTGCAAAGTAAGTAGTATGCTCTGTGCTGATTTTTTTTTATGTAAAATTAGACATTACGAAGATAAAATACCGACTCCAGCGTGCTTTGCCCAATAATTATTGTTTGACAAAACCCTGCACAAAAGCAACACTGAAAAGAAAGCATTTAAAACAGACTTTTTTTTTTTATGGGCGATAAGAGGACAGGTTGTGCCAATAGAATTTCTTGGTTTGTTGCAATTTTTTTTGTCAAAAATCAAAAAAAAGGATCTAGACTTTGCCCACTAGAGGGAGCACTATACCACAATAACGAATTACCTTTCATGACATGAACACCAAGACCACTAGGGGGACTCCTCTGTGCCACATCAGGAACATTTTCACATACAGTATATGGAGGCATGAAGAAAGTAGAGGCCAGATTTCCTCTGCACTACACAGGGATTGTGATTCATGTTGCATTAAAATCATATATTTTTTTTATAAATATCTGCATTTTTTTTTTATTGTAAAATGTATGTTTATCTTTAATAATTTGAACATTTGAATGTAAGCATAAAGGAAATAGAAGAAGATGGATTAGGCATGAATAACTTTCCCAAATCTAAAAAGGTGGGATGTGTATACAGGGTAACCTCTCTTTTAACCACTTTAGCCCTGGAAGGATTTACCCACTTTACCCAGACCAGGCCATTTTTTTCGATACGGCACTGCGTAGCTTTAACTAACAATTGCGCGGTCGTGCGACGTCCTTTTTTCCTCCATAAATAGAGGTTTTTTTTGGTGGCATTTGATCCCCTCTGCGGTTTTAATTTTTTTCCCTATAAATAAAAAAAAATAAAAATAAAATTTGAAAAAATAAAAAACAATATTTTTGGCTTTTTCTATAATAAATATCCCCAAAAAAAAAATTCTTCATCAGTTTAGGCCGATGTATATTCTTCTACTTATTTTTGGTAAAAAAAATTGCAATAAGCATATATTAATCAGTTTGCGCAAAAGTTATAGCATCTACAATATATAGGATAGATTTACGCCATTTTTATTATTATTATTATTTTTACTAGTAATGGCGGTGATCAGCGATTTTTAGCGGGACTGCGACATTGCGGCGGACAGATCGGACACTTTTGACACTTTTTTGGGACCACTGACATTTATACAGCGATTAGAGCAATAAATAGCCACTGATTATTGTATAAATGTCACTGGCAGGAAAGGAGTTGACACTAGTGCGCAATCAAGGGGTTAAGTGTTCCCTAGGGAGGAGTTTCTAACTGTGGGGGGGAGTGTAGTGACTGGGGGAGGAGAGAGAGCGCTGTTCCTGATTACTAGGAACAGCAGATCTCTCTCTACCTGACAGAATGTCTGTTTACATTGACAGATCCTTGTTCTGGCTCTCTAAGGGAGCGATTGCGGGTTGCCAGCGGTCATCGAGGCCTGCCGGCCACGCACATCGGCACAAGCGTCGCACCCCCTATAGCTCTTAAAGCGACCGACGTACACCTATGCCGGTTTGTGCAGCCGTGCCAACTTACCACAGTATAATGAGGGCAGCTGGTCGGCAAGCAGTTAAAGTATATTTTTTTAACGTACTATATTCATATGCCAAATACAGCGTTTTTTCAAAAGCAATTTCTGGAGAAAATAAAAAAAATATTAAATTGTGCACGCCGTGCAATGGCGACAAACGGTGTACATTTTACTATCCATAGGCAATGCTTTAAAAGCCTTTACAGGTTACCACTTTACATTTAAGCCCCGCACACACGATCGGATTTTCCGACGGGAAATGTTCGATGACAGGCTGTTGGCGAAAAACCGGACCATTTGTACGCTCCATCGGATAATTGTTGTCGGATTTTCAGCGGAGAAATGTTGGATGCCAGGTTTGAAAATTTTCCACGGACAAATGTCTGTTGTCAGATTTTCCAAGCGTGTGTACACAAGTCCATCGGACAAAAGTCCAAAGTACAAACACGCATACTCGGAAGCAAGGACGGGTCAGAAGCGTTCGGTCTTGTAAACTCGTTTTCATAATGCAGAATTAACATTTGTGACGTGGCAAATTATGAGATCTCAAAATGCAGCGCACAATTCTCTTCTTCTTTAATGGGATAATAATGAAGCTGCTTTGCTGGTGATACTGATGGAGTTATTGCAAACAAATTTTCAAAGGCTTTTTTTTTCTAGTGATATCAAGAATAATAATACTATGCTTTTTTTTTGGGCAAGTTACCACAACACCATTATCTCATATTATCAGCTATGACTAAGCACTACATTGAAGTGTGAAACGCGTTAGCTCCTGTCTGTTCCTGCTGTGGCTTGTATTTTTGTTCACAAGAATTTTTGAATAAAAGGCAAAAAAATGTTTTTTGAGTGTGGCTGTACAGATCTTCTTCCTGTTTTTGATTACCATTATCCCATAGTTTTTAAAATCAAAGATACAACTATGTCAGTGTCCCTTATCAATTTTACATTGTATTTTTTTAAATGTAACTGCCTACTCCCAAACTGTCATTTGAAGTAAAACACATAGTATTATTGTACATAATGTTTTTTTATTGTGCATTAAAAAAAGAAAACAAATAAAATTAGACATGCTATCTGCCAATAGAACTTAACCAAAAAGTGCTTCTATGCATCCAAAAATATAGAAAATATAACAAATCAAATCATTATTATTCTTCAATCAAAAAAATTAAATAAAAGCCTCATGCATGTGTCCTGCTTCTTAATATAGGGAGTCAGCAATGCCAAGAGTTGGTGAAAGCAGAGGTCCGTCATTCGGAGATAATTCAAAAAAGCATCCGGATTATTCTCCTGGAGCTCCCGCAGCAAAGGCATATGACATAATTGGTCACGATTAATAAAGCAACCAATTTTTGGTCCAAGAAATCCTCCTCCTCCTGTTCCTGGACTGGATTTGAGTCAAAGCAATAACTAAGGCCAATAATAAATAACACGTTATCTCCTCCGATTCCGCAACATGTCTGGTTGACGAACGGCCATTCAGAAATGATCTAAAAAAGGCTGAATAAAAAGCTTGAAGTGAAAAGCGCGAATCAACACTCACCAAACTTCTACTAACACGAAATTGGCAGAAGGGTGGCACTAAAGAGCTGAAAAACCACGTAGTATGTCACTTTGTTCGTGTTTGTTGGCCGACAATTCATTGCCGTTTGTATGCAAGTCAAAATCCAGGCACATGCCTTTGGATCAGACTGAGGTTTTGTCTGTGGAAAATACTATCGTGTGTACGAGGCTTTACACAGGATGTTTGGTGCTAGAATTACCGCCCATAATCTGAAGTTCACGGTGATACCTCAGATATGCTGGATGATCACTAGTTGCGCATGTGTGGGACTGAAGCGTGGGTTTGCCTTTTTGCGGGAGCATGGGGGGAGGGGGGGGGGGTGTCGAGGGCACTTTCAAATTGTAATTTTTTTATTAATTTTAAAATGATCAAAATCATTTTTAAATTACCTTTACACTGTTGCTTTTCCTTTTTGTTTTTATTACTTTTATTGTTATCACAGGGAATATAAATACAGTATCCCCTGTGATAGCTATAGGCAGTGACAGCCAGGTACTCTTTTTGGAGAGATCTTGAGTCTATTAGAGAACGTTTAGAATCACTTTAATGGCATAATATACCATTATACATCACATACTATGTGATGTATAATGGTACATAATCATTATTATATTATTATTATACTATCATTATGAATGATTTACCTGTAATGGGGAACCCTCCAGGTGTACAATGGCACTGCTGACAGGGCTTCTATCTCCACCCAGCCTTCCTTCTAGGTTCATGGGCACCGGCCATTTGAATGGCCTAGCAGCGATAACGTCACTCCCACCACGCATGAGCACAGCGGCACAGAGCTCTGCATTGATGCATGCGCCAGTGATGTCACTGGCTGGAAAACACGTGAATATCTCCAAATCAGTGTGCATCTAGGAGATATTCATTTTACCTACAGATAAGCATTTTTATAAGCTTACCTGGAGGTAAGGCAGCACAGTGGTGTAGTGGTTAGCACTCTCGCCTAGCCATAAGAAGGGTTGCTGGTTCAAATCCCAACCAAGACACTACTTGCCTGGAGTTTGCATGTTCTCCCTGTGCCTGCGTGGGTTTCCTCTGGGTACACCGGTTTCCTCCCACACTCCAAAGACATGCAGGTAGGTTAATTGGCTTCTGTCCAAAAATTGGCCCTAGTATATGAATGGGGACCTTGGATTGTGGGCTCCTTGAGGTTAGGGACCAATGTGAGTGTGCAATGTACAGGGATAGGGACAATTGTAGACACTCACTGGTGGACTGGTCTTTATTCAACCTTACTATGTAAAAGTGACAAAGCGGAGTTTACTAGCACTTTTATGCCTCACCAGCTGCCATTTAGGTTCGGTCCTGTAAAAAAAAAGGTATCCTGGCTTATGAAGAACAGCTGCAATCGAAAAGCAGAAGCTAGCAACTTTAATTGTATTATGCAAACACCGCTTTATCATGTGTGAAAGAGGAAGAAACAGACAGAAGCTGCTACTCAGCGGCACCTTCCAGGTGATGAGCACAGATGTTTAAACACTAAAAATGAAAAATATCGTGGACATGATTTATTCACTGGGATTGGATCCAAACTTCATTTGCTGAATATACAGGAGGGGAGTAGAGGGAAGAAAAATAAGGAAAAAGTTAGCAACATTTGTTAAGTTTTAGGTTTGATTTTTACGTGGTTAGATATTAGTTCAGTTGAAAAGCCATCTAACAAGTTCAACCAAACATTTATAAATAAATTAATACATCAAAATCCTCCATATACAGAATCCTATATCCACCGTAGATCCAGAAGAAGGCAAAAAATAAAATGGTCCTTGAAGACGCCTTGTGGGAGGGCGAAACGTGTTGATGTAATTGATGTCACTTCCGGTGTTGATTCCAAACGACGCCACTTCCAGTTTCGGTGGAACGCTTGCTGGATACGGCGTTTCCTGGATTTTATATGTTGTGATATGCATGTTTAACTTCTGTGTTTTGTAAGTACCAATCTATGTTTTTGCACAATAAACACCTGCCAAATGTACTTCACTATCAGTCCCTTCCTTTCATTTTTGGTGTCATTACCAACTTATGACCATCACGATTGGGGGAGATCTTCATTGGACCCTTCTGTGAATTTCCATTCATGGCCAGCGTTTTATCCTGAATGACCCCTAGAATGAAAAGCTAGGGGTCCATTCTATTTTGTGAGTGGGGACAACTGGAGGGGTGTGTGGCCCGCCTTGAAGTTTGGCGCACTTTAATGATTGGAGCAGAGATGCACATTGTATATGGACTTATATTTTGATTGATTTTTCACTTATTCTATTTTTTTGTGATGTATACACTTTTGTGAGCGCTGTAATTATTTTATTTTATTCAGTCAATTGACCATCACTTTGTGTACAGCAGCTGCAATTATTAATATTATTGTTACTTATTTTTCACTTCTAGCGCGAGTATATTTAAAAAATAAATAAATAAAATAAAAATGACATGGTCCAATTTTTTCCAACAGCAGAAAAAAATTCCTTCCTGATCACCTAAGGCAGGGGTGCTCAATCTTTTTAAAAGCGAGGGCCACTTAAGTGTTTTTATAACGGGTCGAGGTCCACAATGAAATATGGGATTTTACCGCTCCCCAAACCACAAATGTAAAAGAGCCCTTACGGTCCTGATGTGCTACGGTTTACCCACACTGTGGGTGCAGTGCTGTACCTATCGCTTTCCTGCAGGTTAGCTGCGCTTCGCCATAGACTTCTATTATATCCTGCAGATGGGGTGCACTCAAAATTTAAATCAGGTGCCTCCTGTTTCCACTGATCATCCTTAAGATGTTTTTACAACTTGATTGGAGTCCATATGTGGTAATTCAGTTGGTTGGACATGATTTGGAAAGGCACACACCTGTCTATATAAGGTCCCACAGGTAACAGTGCATGTCAGAGCACAAACCAAGCCATGAAGTCCAAGCAATTGTCTGTAGACCGCCGATGACAGGATTGTATGGAGGCACAGATCTGGGGAAGGGTACAGAAAAATGTCTGCAGCATTGAAGGTCCCAGTGAGCACAGTGGTCTCCATCATCTGTAAATGGAAGTTTGGAACCACCAGGAATCTTCCTAGAGTGGGCTGCCTGGCCAAACTGTGTGATCGATGGACAAGGGCATTAGTCAGGGAGGTGACCAAGAACCCGATGGTCACTCTGACAGAGCTCCAGTGTTTATCTGTGTAGAGAGGAGAACCTTCCAGAAGAACAACCATTTCTGCAGCACTCCACCAATCAGACCTGTATGGTAGAGTGGCCTGCTCCAGAGTGCTCTGGACCTCAGACTGGGGTGAAAGTTCATCTCCTCTGGCTATGGGACAAGTCTGTGAATGTCCTTGAGTGGACCAGCCAGAGCCCAGACTTGAACCCGATTGAACATCTCTGGAGAGATCTGAAAATGGCTGTGCTCCGATGCTTCCCATCCAACCTGATGGAGCTTGAGAGGTCCTGCAAAGAAGAATGGGAGAAACTGCCCAACAATAGGTGTGCCAAGCTTGCAGCATTATACTCAAAAAGACTTGAGGCTGTATTTGGTGCCAAAGGTGCCTCAACAAAGTACTGAGCATGCTGACCACCTTCCAGGCAACCAATTAAAAATGTGTTCAATGCTATGTAACACACCCTCTGAAGAGCTGCTGGTAGCTTGAGCTTATTTTTTCCCCATAGCACACACACAGTCAGGCACACAGCATTTTCAGCGGTCTTTCACTGAGGGGTTTCTAGGAGTTTCGTTTTGTGGGTTTTATTGGGGAACGATGTACTTGGACAGGGAGCATGGGATAAAACTAAGCAGTAGAACCTGAAGACTGCCCTACTCTAAAAAAAAATAAAAAAATAAAAGAATAAAACTAGTACAACTCTAGCTGCACTCTTGCAGCACTGAGGTCTTATGTAGAGGTCGACCGATATGGGTTTTTCTCTGGCCGATGCCGATATTTAGAAATCATGGCGGCCGATAGCCGATATATGATGCCGATTTTTTTGGGCCGATATGTTAGGCCGATTTTATTTTATTTATTTATTTTTTTCCTTTTTTATTTATTATTATTTTTTTTAAAACCCCCTTGATCTAACACACCTTTCCCACTGGGGCGTTTTTCAGGCGCTTTTGGGCTAAAAATAGCGCCTGTAAAGTGCCTGCAAAATGGCTCCCCTGCAGTCTGTGTGAAAGACCGAGTGCTTTCACACTGAGGCGATGCTCTGGCAGGATCTTAAAAAAAAGTCCTGCAAGCAGCACGTTTGGAGTGGTGTATACCGCTCCTCCACCACTCCTGCCCATTGATATGAATGGGCACCACTGCCGAAGCGCCTGCAATGCGATTTGGCAGCAGTGCTTCATGGGCGCATTTAACCTCTTCCTTGGCCGCTAGCTGGGTTATATGTGCCCCACTAGCAGCCAAATAGCACCGCTAAAATGATGGTAAAGTGCCGCTAAAACTTGCGTTTTACCATCAACGCCTGCCCGCTCCAGTGTGAAAGCAGTCTTCATAAGTGATACAGAAAATTTCTTACATTTAAACATTTATTAAAAAAACAAACCTCCAATCAGTTTACTTGTATGTATGATTTAGATAAAAAAAAAAAAAAAACTATATATTAAATAAAAACAGGTAGTCAAAACTTTTGGACGAAAAAAAAAAAATGGGCTAACTTTACTGTTTTTATTTTATTTATATTTTTTAAATAGTGTATTTTTTTCCCAAAAAAATGCATTTGAAAGACCTCTGTGCAAATGCCGTGTGACATAAAATATTGCAACAACCGCTATTTTATTCCCTAGGATCTCTGCTAAAAAAATATATATAATTTTTTGGGGGGTCTAAGTGATTTTCTGGCAAAAAATACTGGATTTTTACTTGTAAGCAACAAGTGTCAGAAAAGATTTAGCCTTTAAATGGTTAAACTGAGAACTTCTACACAGGAGATGAGTTCATTCATTCAAGTGTAAACATTGTATCTTTCTGTTCTTTTCTTGGCAGCCTGCCCAGAGAGGAGGAAAGACGTTTCTATGACGACTCAGGCAACTTACACTGACTTCTATTACAGAAGTCATTTCAAAGTCCCGCTGTTATAAATCGGACTTTTATCAGCACAATCGGCCGATGCCGATTAATTAAAAAACAGCAAATATCGGCCGATATATCGGTCGACCTCTAGTCTTATGCTCACTGAGAAACAGGTTTATCAGTTGCCTCTTGTCGATATCCAATGGGTTTTTTCCCATGAGGGAGATGAAGAATCACTTAGCCTCTGGTCAACTTGGGCTCTCCCCCATAGCTTCCTTCCCAACTCTTCTCTCGTGAACTTTCTTCTGACCGCTTGGATTTCTGGGATGCTCTCCGTTTAGTCCTCCGAGCTAAGCCTAGCTGGGACCTCAATGTTTTCAACTGGCTTTCTCCCCTTGCTACTGCACAGGATGGCAAGGCCACTCAACAGGGGTCTCCTCCAGAGGGTTGGACCCTGGGACGCTGCCTTACACCACCATCTTGCAGACTCCCCTTGCCACTCAGGCTTCAGACTATTTATGGACTCTTTCCCACCTTTTGGGGCCCGCCTTCCCAGGGATTGGCTGCAGTCATATAAATATTTAGGTTAATGCCTCTGCCCTCCCTCCCACTACGCAACGCAAACTTTACTATCCATAGGTGAAGGTTTATAAGCCCTTACAGGTTACCATTTTACATTTTTGTCGTGATCTGATGTCCGTGGTGAAACCACAACACTTATCACACATTATAGATAAGTGTTATGGCATCACTACTGAGTGACTGGCAGCACAATATATATATATATATATATATATATATATATATATATACACACACAGTGTATATATATATATATATATATATATATATATATATATATATATATAAAACACACATTAATCTTTGTTTGTGGGGAGAATTATATATAATTGCGCTGATTGTGATTAAGATTAGTTCCTGGTGATCAACATATGTGATCGCCTTTGAGCACGAGCACAGGGTTACTTTTTTTTTATTTTTTTATTACAAATGTATTATATATATATATATATATATATATATATATATATATATATATATATATATATATATATATATATATATACATACACACATACACCTATATATATATATTATATATATATATATATTTTTTTTTTTATCACTTTTTGGCTCTATTGTTTGCTTAACCACTTGGGATCCGCGCTATTGCCGAATGACGGCATTAGCGCGGACCTAGATTGCCGGGACTACGTCTATTGACGTCGTCCCGGTTACGAGCGGCCTGCGCGCCCCCTGAGGGGCGCGCGCGGCGCGCTCTGTGATCGGCGAGTCCGTGAGACTCGCCTGATCACCGATCCGTGTAAGGGGTCGATCCCGACCCCTTATCACGTGATCAGCTGTCAGCCAATGACAGCTGATCATTTGATAAAACGGAGCCGGTAATCGGCTAGTATTCCTCCTCGCGCTGACAGCGCGAGGAGAAAAAAAAAAAGCCGATCGCCGGCGGCCGTGTTCGGGACATCAGTCCCGATCACGGCCAGCAATTCAAGCGGACACCTGCCCCCTGCCAGTGCCCACCTGCCACCCGCAGTGCCATCCTGAAATAAAGTAAGTGCCCCCCTGTCAGTGCCACCCAGCAGTGCCCATAGTGCCCACAGTGCCACCCAGCAGTGCCCAGTGCCACCCAGCAGTGCCCACAGTGCCACCCACAGTGCCACCCAGCAGTGCCACCCACAGTGCCACCCAAAATCTGCCTCAAAGGTGCTGCACCCCAGTGCCGCCCATCAGTGCCCAGCAGTGCCGCCCATCAGTGCCCAGCAGTGCCGCCCATCAGTGCCCAGCAGTGCCACCTATCAGAGCCACCTATCAGTGCCACCTATCAGTGCCCATCAGTCCCATCTATCTGTGGTACCTATCAGTGCCCATCCGTGCCACTTATCCATGCCACCCATCCGTGCCATCTTATCTGTGCCCATCTTTGCCCATCAGTGCCGCCTTATCTGTGCCCATCGGTGCCGCCTTATCTGTGCCTATTAGTGCCGCCTTAACTATGCCTATCAGTGCCCACCAGTGCCGCCTATCAGTGCCCACCAATGCAGCCCATCAGTGCCCACCAATGCAGCCCATCAGTGCCCACCAATGCAGCCTATCAGTGCCGCCTAATCAGCGCACTTCAATGAAGGAGAAAAATGACCCGTTTGCAAAATTTTATAACAAACTATTAAAACATGATTTTTTTTGCATCTTTTTTTGTTTGTTTAGCAAAAAATAAAACTCCGAGCTGTAACTAAATACCACCAAAAGAAAGCTCTATTTGTGGGAAAAAAATGATAAAAATTTCATTTGGGTACAGTGTTGTATGACCGCGTAATTGTCACTCAAAGTGCATCAGCGCTGAAAGCTGAAAATTGGTCTGGGACTGAGGGGGGTTTAAGTGCCCAGTAAGCAAGTGGTTAATGTTGTTTTTGAACAACTTTTTATTTCTGATTTAAATTTATTTTTTATGTACATAATTATATATATAAAAAATCTTTTTCCCCTTTCTTTATATAATATATAAATACCCTGGTTGATATTTATTGTATATGCATATATTTGGTAAAATTATCTTGCTATTTTGCACATGAGGTTTGGGGTCTGGTGCCTATAGAACATTTTTTATAGTCATATTGTTTTTGGTTTTTCATGAGGTTGCACCATAGCCTAATTTTTTGTAGTTTATGAATGCTGAATAATATAACACATATAGGGAATTGTGTGAATTGCATGTGATTCACAACAAGTATTATATGTAGCACTTATCCTTGCACAAAGCACTTTATAAGATTTTCTGTAGTCCCTTTATGCACAGTTTATTGTATTTTTTGGTGAGGATTCGATTGTTTTCAACAAATTTATAACGATTAACCTACTGTCTTGTGGTAATATTGTGTCTAGTGGAAATAAGGGTGGTACTCATCTTTGATAATAGGTAGCACCGGACACCCCATATTCTCTTGAGATTATTTTATATATATATATATATATATATATATATATATATATATATATATATATATATATATATATATATATATATATATATATATAAAACACACATTAATCTTTGTTTGTGGGGAGAATTATATATAATTGCGCTGATTGTGATTAAGATTAGTTCCTGGTGATCAACATATGTGATCGCCTTTGAGCACGAGCACAGGGTTACTTTTTCTTTATTTTTTTATTACAAATGTATTTTATATATATATATATATATATATATATATATATATATATATACACACATACACCTATATATATATATATATATTATTTTTATTTTTTACAGTGTTGCTTTAATTTCTTTTTTTCTATCACTTTTATTGCTGTCACAAGGAATGTAAACATCCCTGTGACAGAAACGGGCATGAAACTCTTCAATGCAAGAGCCCTTTTCTGCCCTTAACCTGTTGGCACAGAGCACGCGCAAATATGCGGCCTCTTGGCGGCCGGGCCTTGGTGCCGAGCAGCTGCATATTTGTGAGCCATATCGCCGACAGTGCTGTGCCGAGAGCGCACAGTGACTGGCGGTTCATGGAAAATTTTCAATCATGTGACCGCCAATCACTGCGGACACATGACCATATGCCCCTCCCAGCATAGCAAACCCCTTCAAGGACCGGCGGCAGCCAGAGCCAAGGAGTTAAAGTGGTAGTAAACCCTGTACTACCACTTGTACCTACAGGCAAGCCTATAGTAAGTTTTTTTTTTTTTCTCTTGTTTCTAGGGAGCAGCTATTAGTGTTTTCACTTGGTTTATTTGATTCACTGATTATTAGTTTATTCTTTTTTTCACATTTTTATAAGTGGCGGAGTTTACTAGCTGTTGTTTTTCAGCTATATTTTCACAAGCCTATAGTAAGGCTTACTTGTAGGTACTGTGAATATATCCTAAACTTACACTGTTTAGGAGATATTTAGCGTGCATGCAGCCGATGACATCACCGACGTATGCGCTCTGAAGGTCCGGCTTGCAGTGCCAGACCTTCAGAGCCCATAACGTCATTGCGTCCCCGGCATCTCCTGTAGACGGAGGCTGCGAACCCGGAAGGAGGATCAGGAGAAGGTGTCAACTGTCTCAGTGGTGACATCATGGCATCGGAGGGCTTCATTCTAAGGTAAGTCTATCATAATGTGCTAGTATGCAATGCATACTAGCGCATTATGACATTGTCTTGCAGGGATTTTTTTTTTTTTAATCACCATTGGTTTACAACCGCTTTAAAAGCATCTGATCACACTAAGATAAGTGTTTTCGAATGCTTCTGATTTTTGAAAATGGGGCTGTTGGCATCTGGGTAAACCAAAAGTGATATCAGGTCATCGCTTCCAGGTTACCAGGCTTTGTTCGGCTCTCCGATCAGCCGACACGAGGGGAGAGCTTGAGAAAGCAGTGGAAGACGCTAGAATTGCTTTTACAAGAGTCGGCCACCGGCTCTAAAAGAACGGTATTGGAATGCCAGCGGCTGCCGGCATCATCCCAGGAATAACCACTTGAAGTCCTTCAATGTATAGGTACGCCGCTGGTCCGGAAGTGGGTATATTACTGGC
Organism: Lithobates pipiens; assembly: GCF_037356315.1. Lineage (NCBI taxonomy): Eukaryota > Metazoa > Chordata > Amphibia > Anura > Ranidae > Lithobates > Lithobates pipiens. The sequence continues at coordinate 40,154,631 of NW_027507758.1, forward strand.
AGGATCACCAGGCAAAATTTATAAAAAAAAAAAAAGGCTTGAGAAAGGTAAACAAATGCAGCCACCACATTTAAAGGCTGGTAAGCTTATAATTGTTAATAATTGTTGTTCTCAGTAGCAACCAGTCAGCATCAGATTATAACCTTTGCAGTTGTTCTCTGAGAATGAAACAAAGATTTTGATTGGTTGCTTTGGGGAAATTAATAATATTATTTATTTATACTGTCCGGATATTTAAAAATCCTTCCCTCCCTCCGATATCCATGGCTAGCTAGTTAAAGGCGCCTCATATGATCAGATAATGCAGTTCAACTGACGTCAGCTTCAGTAATAATGATTCATTTTAATTGTGGTTAATATAATAGGCATTTGTCTAATTTTAGACTCAGGTTTGTTGAGTGAATAAAAATAGCCCTGTTCATCAGGAGGGTTAATGGTTTAAAATACACATGCGGCGAACTGACTCTTGTTTGTTGCTTAGCGACTGCTGCATGTAGGCAAGCAAGCTGCTGTCACTCACTTGGTATCTGTCCAGGGAACAAAGGTTTTCTTCTCAGGAAGTGGCCCTGATTGGCCAGAGGTGATGTCATATTTCATTAATAGGATGTGAGTGATAAAGAATACATTAAAGGAAATACATTTTATCAGCCCATTTGCAATTGCAATCTAAATCCTTCTGAGCTTTAGAAGGGCTTTTTAAAAAAAAATAAAAAATAAGAAAAGCCTTTCAGATGAGCAATGTGAAGATATGTAGTCATTGTGTAGCAACTAAATTCTATCAGACAGATGTGTGCGGCCAATTAGGAAACACTTTTTTTTTTTAGCAGTCTGCCTCAAATCTTTAGAGGGATGAAATGTGATTGTTGATTATGGTTTACTGCACGCTACAGTTAATGTTCAGAGCGGCGTTCTCCCGCAATTTTTAAAAGTTTGGGGCGGACACACCCTTTAGCTTCCAAAATATATTTATTTTTGGTATATATGCAGCATCGACAATTTAGGCAGTGCTTTAACATACTGTACATTGATATCTGTCCTTGCCCTCAAAGAGCTTGCAATCTAAGGGCTCTTTCACGCTAGTAGCCAGGCGGTGGTAAAAGCAGGTTTTAATGTCCCCAGGGCCCAGGCCACCCTCCAGAATAACAGGGCAGTACATATGCCACAGTAATTTTAACTCAGGCTGAAGCGTTTGACAGGTGGCACTGCCTATCAGACTTGCATTTGGAGATCAGCAGGGTCCCCTGGACCGCAGAGGGTAGCAAGCATTATGCCGCGTACACTCGATTGGACTTTCCGGCAGGCTTGGTCCAGCGGACCGGAATCTGGTGGACAATTCGATTGTGTGTGGGCTCTAGCAGACTTTATTTTTTCCCCAAGTCTGACGGACCTAGAAATAAAACATGTTTCAAATCTGTCCAATGGACTAAAAATCGGGAAAAACGTTTGTCTGTTTGCTAGTCCGACGGACCAAATACGACGCAAGGGCAGCTATTGGCTACTGGCTATTGAACTTCCTTTCGTTTAGTCCCATTTACGTCATCACGTTCAAAACGAACAGACTTAGTCCGGTCGTGTGTGTGGCCAAGTCGATTTTGTTCAGAAAGTCTATCGGGAAGACCGTCGGACCTAGTCCATCGAAAATTATATACTAGGGCAGTGATTGCGAACCTTGGCACCCCAGATGTTTTGGAACTACATTTCTCATGATGCTCAGCTACACTGCAGTATAGTGGAGCATCATGGGAGATGTAGTTCCAAAACATCTGGGGTGCCAAGGTTCACCATCACTGTACTAGGGACTATTTCCCTACCAGCATGTTCCACAAGGAGAACACACAGATAGCTTTCCATGTTGGGATTTGAAGCAATGGACTCTGAGCACTAGGCCACTGTGCTATGTTGCTTACAACTAATACAAAAAAAGAAAAAGAAAAAAAAAATTATAATATATATATATATATATATATATATATATATATATATATATACACATACATACATACATACATACATACACACGCACACTGTATCTCACAAATGTAAGTACACCCTTCACATTTTTGTAACTATTTTATTCTATCTTTTCATATGACAACACTGGGGAAATGACACTTTGCTACAATGTAAAGTAGTGAGTGTACAGCTTGTATAACAGTGTAAATTTGCTGTCCTCTCAAAATAACTCAACACACAGCCATTCATGTCAAAACCAGCCCTCTTCAGACCCCCCACCCCCCAGATTTTCAATGGGATTCAGGTCTGGGATGGCTGGGCCATTCCAAATCTTTAACCTTTTTCTGGTGAAGCCATTCCTTTGTTGATTTGGATGTATGCTTTGGGTCGTTGTCATGCTGAAAGAAGTTTCTCTTCATGCTCAGCTTTCTAGCAGAAGCCTGAAGGTTTTGGGGCAATATTGACTAGAATTTGGAACTGTTCATAATTCCCTCTACCTTGACTAAGGCTCCTGTTCTAGCTGAAGAAAAACTGACCCAAAGCATGATGATGCCACCACCATACTTGACAGTGGGTATGGTGTTTTTAGTGATGTGCAGTGTTGTTTTTGTGCCAAACATAGCTATTGAATTATGGCCAAAAAGTTCAACCTTGGTTTCATCAGACCAGAACACATTTTCCCACATGCTTTTGGGAGACTTCAGATGTGTTTTTTGCAAAATTTTGCCAGGCTGAAATGTTTTTCTTCATAAGAAAAGGCTTCCGTCTTGCCACTCTACCCCATAGCCCAGACATATGAAGAATAAAGGAGATTGTTGTCACATGTACCACACAGACCGTGGCTCCTTTAATGTTGCCGTAGGCCTCTTGGCAGCCTCCCTGACCAATTCTATTCTCTTTTCATCAATTTTGGAGGGACGTCCAGTTCTTGGTAATGTCACTGTTGTCCCATATTTTCTCCACTTGTTGATGACTGTCTTCACTGTGTTCCATGGTATATCTAATGCCTTAGAAATTCTTTTGTACCCTTCTCCTGACTGATACCTTTTAACAGTGAGATCCCTTTGATGCTTTGGAAGCTCTCTGCGGACCATAGCTTTTGCTGTAGGATGAGACTAAGAAAATGTCAGGAAAGACCTACTAGAACAGCTGAACTGTATTTGGAGTTAATCAGAGGCACTTTAAAATTATGGCAGGTATGTACTGACTCCTATTTAACATGAGTTTGAATGTGATTACTTAATTCTGAACACAGCTACATCCTCAGTTATAAGAGGGTGTGCACACTTATGCAGCCACATTATTTTATTATTTTTACTTCCCCCCCCCTAAAAGATTTCAGTTTGTTTTTCAATTGAGTTGTACAGTTTATAGGTCACATTAAAAAGGTGGGATCAGTTCATCGGTTCATCAGTTTCAGCTGCTTTGGTGTTAATGAAATTAACAACAGGTACACTAAATGGGCAACAATGAGACGATCTCCAAAACAGGAATGGTTTTACAGGTGGAGGCCACTGAATTTTTTTTACTACTCATATTTTCTGACTAGTTTTTGCATTTGGCTGGGGTCAGTGTCACTACTGGTAGTACGTAACAATACATGGACCCTATTGGAGGGTTTTTTACTTTAGGCGAGCTGGACAGGGCCATAGAAGGTCCTTATCCCATCAGCAGGACCGGTATCTGCTCCTTTGTGCAAAGAGGAACAGGCTTAGCACTGCCAGAGCCCTACAAAATGACCTCCAGCAGGCCACTGGTGTAAATGTCCCTGACCAATCAGAAACAGACTTCATGAGGGTGGCCTGAGGGCCCAACGTCCTCTAGTGAGCCCTGTGCTCACTGCCTGGCACTGTGGAGCTCAAATTGGCATGTGATAATTGCCTTTGAACACCAGAATTGGCAGGTCTGGCACTGGCACCCTGTGCTTTTCACAGATTAGAGCGGGTTCACCCTGAGCACACGTGACAGACGTGAAAGGGTCTGGAAAAGCCATGGAGAACGTTATGCTGCCTGTAACATCGCTCAGCATGACCGGTATGGTGGTGGATCAGTGATGGTCTGGGGAGGCATATATATGGAAGGACGCACAGACCTCTACAGGCTTCCAGGGGTCTCAAAACTATGGCCTTCTAGTTGTTCAGGAACTACAATTCCCATCATGCCTAGCCATGGCTGTTAATGTCAGAGTTTTACAATGCCTCATGGGATGTGTAGTTCCGCAACAACTGGGAGGGATGTAGTTTGGAGATTCCTGGACTAGACAGTGGTACCCTGACTGCCATTAGGTATCAAGATGAAATCCTTGGACCCATTGTCAGACCCTACGCTAGTGCAGTGGTTCCTAGGTTCCTCCTGGTGCACAACAATGCCAAGCCTCATGTGGCGAGAGTATTATGGCAGTTCCTGGAGGATGAAGGAATGGATACCATTAAATGGCCCCCACGCTCGCCTGACCTAAAGCCAACAGAACAACTCTGGGACATTGTTTTGGTCCATCCGACGCCACCAGGTTGCACCTCAGTCTGTTCAGGAGCTCAGTGATGCTCTGACCCAGATCTGGGGAGGTAATACCCCAGGACACCATCCATCATCTCATTAGGAGCATGCCACATTATCAGGCATGCATACAAGCACATGGGGGCCATACAAACTACTGAGTACTATTTTGAGTTGCTGCAATGAAATTTCAGCAAAACCCACTACCATGCTGCATCATTTTTTCACTTCAATTTTCGGGGTGTCTTGGAATTCAGCCCTCTGTAGGTTGATCTTTTCAAACAATATGGCAGCCTTTCGTTCCTAACACATTTCCCCGTCCATATCAGTGTAGATATCAGCGTGATATTTTTCCCCATTGAGATCTGATGCGTTTTCAAAGTGTTCCTTGAATTTTTTTTTGAGCAGTGTATATTTATAGGGGGAGTTGCTGTACTATGAATATGGCTTACTGAGTCTTTTCATGCTTTTAGGGGATGGAAACCCCACAAACTTCTTTAATGGATTTGTAATAAAGACACATTTAAAAATAGAACTATATTGGTAAATTATTCTGATAGAACACCTTTAAAATCCCCTTTTTTTAAAAAATGTATTTGCTTTATTAATTTGGGATGTGGAGTTGAAAAAAGCAACTACATTCACATATATTTAAATCCACAACTCGAGCTTTATGTTATAAAACAAAAGTTTATTTTGCAATACTTTTATCAGAATGAATTGCATATCTTTGGTAAAAATAAACTTTATAAACATTTCCATTAACAGAGGTTAGCATACAAAAACTAAACATCTGTAAACTATGTAAAGGGCAACAAAAACTTAACTTAAAGAGAAAAATGAAAAAAAAAAAAAAAAAAAAAAGGGGGGGGGGGGGGGTGGGAGTGGTGGGGCAGTGATGGGGTCAAACCATTGGTTTTATCTACTGGCAGTTTTTATCTATACAAAGCTATACACTTTTCTGACTAACCAAAAATAAAAGTGTAGGATTCTTTTTTTAATTCTTAAACAAAATGCTTCACATTGATCAGAAAAGTATTTTCGTTAACATTTTAAAATAAATAGTAGATACAACAACTTGGCAATCACAAATGTTTTTCTTAATATCACTAAAGGATGGCAAATATAATACTTGTAATATGTAAGCACTTATTTCAATCAAAATAAAAAGTAATAAAACAGAAATAATGGCACTGGCAGTTATTGGTAAAGGAACGGTTTCAGCTTTCTTGCATAAGCATTTCACAAGAAACAGCCAAACACAATTCTTTAAATATGATAAGTGTATTTGCAATCTGCTCAAAACACGCTGGGAGCAATTCTGCAACATGTCGGGTACACGTGTTCTGGTGCCTTCTCCGCACCTCATTTGCGATTGCTGCAGGATGAAAGAATGGCAGCTGATGTTGCTCATAGGGCTGGGGCAGTGTATAGCAGGCCTAGTTCAAAGTGGATCTCAATGTAAAAAAAAAAAAAAAAAAGTTTATTACTATAAATTTTTTTATATATACATTATATATATAAAATAATTTTTTGTATGCATTTCTATCCTTAACTTGGTCCAAATAAGTTACCTCTTATGTCTCTTGATAGTGTTCTAATGCTAATCTTATATATGCTGGATACAGCTGACAGTGGTGATCCTCTAGCACTGGCTAGGATTAGTCCAGCAATAGTACAGTGAAGGAACGGGTCTCTCACTCTAAACTCCCCACTCATTCATTCATAAAAGGCCTAGTATTTTCTTGTTCTAATAAAGGGCTTCCCATGAATGGACAAAGGGAGATTCTACAGTTTACCCACCCCTCCTCTTCTTTTGTCCATTCACAGAATGACTTTTATACTGTAAACAGAATACAAGAAGTTTTCTGGATGGAAAAGTAGAAAGCGAGAGAGTGAGGCACATGTTCCTTCGCCTCGCCAGAACTCCAATAGTCCGTGTCCGAGCATCACATTTGTCAGCTGCATCTGGCATAAGTAAAACTAGCATTTTTGCTTACCCAAAGGTCCAGACTTGCTATCCCCAGTATAAGGGACTAGCAAGCACCATCCTGCGTGACCAAAAAAAAAAAAAAGCGGATGAGCTGGGTGGAAAATTATCAGCTGACCAGTGACTATTAGATGCATTCATCGTTTGGCAGTGGCCATTATATTCAGGCAGATGTGGCTTGCTGAATTCAATAGCTGGCAGTGGAGATCCCTTCCTAGTGTGGATGGGTGAAACAGATTTTCCTCTATTCAGCCCAAAGGTAAGAAATTTGACCTGTGTATGGCCAAGCTATATTAAAGCAGAGCTCCACCCAAAAGGGGGAAGCTCCACTCGTCTGCCTCAATCCCCGGTCTGCTGCCACATTTGGCACCTTTTGGGGGACCCCTGGTGTTGACAGGTGGCCACTCCCACTTGCGGCAAAGTGAGACGCAAGTTTGCCGCCCCCCCCCTCTTCTTCCTGCAGCCGGCCCATTCACAGTGCGCAGTAAGATTTACAGATACGCAGAAGGAAACCAGTGCCAGCACCTGATTCAGGTAAGTGCCCGAATAGTAAAAGTCAGCAGCTACAGTGTTTGTAGCTGTGGCCTTTTAATGGAAGGGGGGGGGGGGGGGGGGGGGCAGAACTCTGCTTTAAGTGGACAGTTTGACATTTGAGGAATAACTTAAAAGCTACAAACTTTATATGGGTCAATTTTCAGGTAACCAGAATCCTGGGCCTGTGTACTGTGCAGTCAGTTTGCTCCAATAGTTATCTACTGGGGATCACTGGGATTGTGTGGGGTGGAATATCTGGGTTTTACTATAAATGCAATCGTGTATGCATGCAATTATGACGCAGCCATCTTTCATAGGATCAAAAAGAATCACAACAGACGCCTCAGTCAAAGCAACATGAAAAATCTAACAGTCTTCCATTAAACCCTATGAGCAGCACCTGCTACAAACTGTTCACCTTGCAGTGAATGAAGCTCAGTATAATTCAAACATGTGCACAGAAAGCCCTGTTTACAAAGACCCATAAATATCCCTGCAGATTCATTTCCCTCTCTTTTTTTTTTTGTCTTTTTTTGTTTTGTTTTTTTAATATATATATATATCAGTATGTCCAAAGCAACTTATAATTAACTAATAAATGAGGGTTAACGATATTGGATCACTGAACATGAGCCCCTTACAAGTCATTAAGATTTCCCCCAAGTTACGATAGTTACACTATATACATGAGCATAAAAATTTGGAAAAGAAAAAAAAAAAAAAAAAAGAAAAAAAATCACACGTGTTGGAAGGCAAATAGGTGTAATTTACACCTAGTGAACGATCTATATCCTGAACTCCATAAGGAATTTTTAATAATTATTAAATGGCCTAACTGTACTCCAAGATCAGTAGCTCTAACATTCTATTTCACATTACAACCAATTGAAGATCTCCTTTCCTCACTAGAAAATTGAATAATAAGGATGAGGCCAGGACAGGTTGGTTACTCATCCTCGTGACTCAGTGGACAAGACATTATTACTACATAGAGAACACTAAGCTCTATGCAAATCTACAATTTTGAAGCAAAAACAGAGAAGGATCAAAAATTGCTGGTTACTCAAGCAAGGGTATTCAATAAGGCTGAGCAAAGAGCAATAAGCCACTTCTAATAGCCCAGACTTCAAAAAAAATCTGGATAGCAGTTTTTTTTTTATTGCTCTTTTTGCTCCCTTACTGAGTAAGCTCCTACAGTTTAGCTGCACTTCCTTCATAAATGGGATTGTTCGTGGCCATCCAGTATCTGCAAACATTTTTCCAAGAAGTCCAGTTACCAGCAATGTGGCCTGGAACCTCCTGGCCCCATTCATGCATCCCTATTAGCTACGAGCTAGACATTCCCAGCCACCAGAATCAGAGAATCAACCAAAAGTATCAACACTAACCATTCATGGTGGCCATAAGCAGCTTGCTCACTGCAAAAGCAGGATATAAAACAAGGAGCCAGGAGGCTGCAGGCCATGCTGCTTGAACTTGGATTTATCTTCAGGAATGATAACCCATCAAGTTGGCATTTTTGGGGCCTCTAGGGAAAAGCACAAATCCACAACTCATGGCAAAAGTGTATTCTAGCTAAAGTGACAGCAGTGTATTTATATGGAAAGACTCAGCAAAAAAAAAAAAAAAAAAAAAAAGGAGCCCAATGCTTGTTATACACATTAACAAGCGGTGGTTTTCAGTACTTACAATCCTTTGATCACAAAAATGATTGAATTTATCAGTGCAACCTACCATCACAACAGTTAGCCATCAAAACTATTAGTGAATGATAGCATAAGTGTCAAACAGCAAATTTTCAAGAGTAGAGTTTTCACTCATTTGGTTGGTTTGCTGGCGGTAGGTCACTTTGACGCTTCATCCATTCTTTGTGTTTGAAGATTGGTTAAAATTGCCTGAAAACTGATGTGTGTGCCCCACACATACAAACCACGTTCACAAATTCTCCTAAGCAATAAAGTAATACAAATAAGGCAGAGAAATTGCCTTTGAGTGACAATGAGGATACACCCCATTTTCACTCAGTTTGAGAAAACTGGGGAGCAACTGTGAGTAAAGGTTTCCAAACCACTATAAAATGGCCTTGTGTATGGCCAGTACAAAGCTTCTCCAGATGTCGTCATTTATAAAGCCAACACAAATGCTTAGAGCGGAACTAAACCCTTCAATCTTTTTCAGCTAAGGAAGCTACTTCTGTTTTATCTTCAACTGCCATGATGCTGCACATGTGATCAGTTATGACACAAGCCATTTAATGGTTTGACAGTTTGGTTGAGAACACAAGCAAATGTGACAGTAATCATTCCCATGCTGAGAATAGAACTGTTTAAAGCGGAACTAAACCCATCAATTTAACAGTTTAAAAAAGTTACATTCCCAGCACATGCTGGCAATGCAGATGTCGTATTGTTTGTGCTCTCAACCAAACTGTCAAACCCCATCCAATGGCTGGTGTCATAACTGATCACATGTGCAGCATCATGGCAGTTGAAGATCAGAGACTTTACTTCCACTTTAAAGCGGAACTAAACCCATCAATTTAAGTGGAAGTAAAGTCTCTGATCTTCAACTGCCATGATGCTGCACATGTGATCAGTTATGACACCAGCCATTGGATGGGGTTTGACAGTTTGGTTGAGAGCACAAACAATACGACAGTTGCATTGCCAGCATGTGCTGGGAATGTAACTTTTTTAAACTGTTAAATCAATGGGTTTAGCTCCGCTTTAAGTACAGTAAAGCACCGTATACACGGGTCAAATATCAGACATTTGGCCTGTGTCCGGCTTCTGCCGAAAGGGGCATAACCCTAAAAGTGCTCATCAGCATCCAATCAGGTTCTGGTGGTGGGGCCGTCCCCCTGTAAGAACACAATAGCTCAGTAGGGAGATTGCTGTACTGACATCAGATGGTTAGTACAGCAGCTCCTCCCAAGCTCTTTCGTTTTTTTTATTTTTTGTTCAGCCCGCTGGGTTGAATGGAACAAAAAAATAAAACTGCTAGTGTGTATCAGGCGTAATCTATAGCAACCATCGGTTGAACAATTCTCTCATTGTTCTATCTGGACCTTGAGTGAGCTTAGAATCCCTGCTTCTATCCCCTCAGTGACATCTGACTTAACCAAGGACACAACTTTACCCCAAAATCCCTATTGCTTAAGTGCACATTAAACGGATTGATTGGCCGTTTCAAAAATTAACAATATTATTTACCCAATTTTACCTGTCCCGAAAACACCTTTATTTTTTTTTTTTTATCAGACATGGTACTTCAAGAAAAAATAAAAAAAAGTCTAAGTATTTACATAACATGGCCAGTGAATATGGGTCAGGTTCTAGAGACTCAGAGACTACAACCTATCTTAATATTTACATGTTGATGGAAGCACCTAAAAAGAGCACAATTAGAACTTGCAGCCAACATTGTGAAGCATCTCCCTATAAATGAATGTGCATTTCGTATTCTGGGTGAGCTCGGGTACAACCTACTTTAAAACATCACACAAACAGGTCTATAACTGAAATGCCAACAAAGCCTTCAACTTACACAAACAAGAAAAATGCCAAGTTATACATAGTAGATGTCTTGAACCTGTAGAAGAGACCTAAAAGATGCTGCAATTGGCTTAATGTATAAACCAAACAGCTTCCAGCAATTCCAAATTGGATGCTGTGGGCTGCCGCCATAGCTGCTCCTCTCGGCATCAACAGAGACCTGAACTCTGGAAGCCGTCCCCGAAAAGGGGCAAAGGACTAGTCAACAGTATTGCCTATAGGCCCCCCCCACAGCTGATCTTTTTCCTATTACTAAAGGCTCATGCACACTGCAGCTCAAAAAAAAAAAAAAAAAAACTGCTTTTACAGCCATTTGAGCTTTTATTTCAGCTTGAAGAAGCTTGTACTTTTTTGGACTCTCTTACACAAGTTTGTGTTTTTGAGCTTCTTTGAGCATAAGCATTTTTTTTTTTTTTTTTTTTTTTTTACACAAACTTCAAGCTAATTTTTCTTTTTTTTTTTGTGTTTGAGCTTCTTAATGCTCTTTTTCACACATTTTCGGGCACTTGGGCAACTTTTCTGCTCGAAAGCTCCTCTCACAAATCTTACTCTGCCTGTAAGGCTGGATTCACACCTATGTATTTTTAGTGTGCATTTTGCAGGTTTGCACTACAGTCCATTTAACATGGTTTCCTTTGGAACACGTTCTGTAGTGCAAATTGCAAAATGCACTAAAAAATGCATAGGTGTAAATCCAGCCTAAGAACATATGCCTGCAAACCCCTGAAAAAGTCATAGGGTGCATGGACACATTGGCCAACATAGAGGAGAGTTTCCAGGCAGAAAAAAAAAAATTAGAGCTCAAAAAAGTTTAAAAGCCTGTAGTAGCAGCTTCTTTGAGCTGCAGTGTTTATGAGCCCTTACCATGCCTTTACTCTGCGCTGAGCTTGTGTGGGGACTGGCCATCAAGATAAGAGGCAGAGCTTTGCTTCCTCATGACAAGACCGGTAATCTAATGACTAATGGAGTAAGAATTAAGAACCAGCAGAAATAGTTCACAAAGCATAGAACTATAGCAGGAATTAGGCAGAAGCAGAGAGATGCATGCAGTTCAGTTTCCTCTCCAGCAATCATCTCAATATTGATATCACAAAATCTCACTCCAAATCTTGAGCAGCAAGGTCCTAGATCGCACACTGCGGATATACAGCTATGAGGATGTAGTCATTCAATAAAAGCAGTACTATGATGATGTGCAATAACCCAGAATATCCAGATTCAAGGCCGTAAAGGAGGTTTATTTGTCCGCTATGGGTTTCTGCATTGCATGCATAGTTTTTTTATTGTGTTCTGAAGCATCACCAGGCTGCCTTATGTATGTTGACAGGCTTTGGTTATGTCAGAACTGCTTCTCTCCCCAGCAAGTCTATGCAAAAGCAGGTCTGAAGGAAGTCAATCGCATGTCAAATCTACCAACAATGTGTTTCGAACTATCTCAGAAGACTCTCAAATGGATGTCGAAAGCAAGCTGCATTTGCCCATCAACAGGAGCCCAAAGCACTTTGACTCAGACCCTAAGAGACTTGTACTACTCTTCTATAAACTTGGAAGTGCCATTTCATTGGTCTCTTGCAAAAATGACTATCTGAAAGGATATTGAGGATTTTAATGCTTGACTATGGGATGGGGATATAGGTAAGCTTTAAGCCCAGATTCACCTTTCCCCAACCACTCCTCCTTACACCTTGTAAAATTACACAGTATACATAGAACTGAAATCCATCAGTTATCTGGCTAGTCAAATGATATCAGGAGTCCTTTCTTCTCCTTTGGCATCAGTGCTCCTTACTCCTGCACAGAATAACATTCAGGTCACAACATGTGATTGAAGTTCTCCTCTCAGTGTCCAGGACCGCTTAAAGCTGTATTAAACCCCAAAACCAAAAGTTTAATATATTGCAGCTAACATTAGATGTGGTGGCTGCATCAGTTTTGTTTTTGTTAGCTTTTCCCCCCCCTTGGATTTTTTTTTTCCTGCTGATCTGGCCAATAACACACCTCCTGTATTACTGAGACACAATCCTGGAGGAATGACAACAGGAGGCACAGCAGCATGGTCAATCTGGGGGGGGGAAGGGAGCATTAAATGTATTAGCAGATTAAGATACGCTAACAAATTGAAGCCAAACTCCAGCTCACAATTTATAATCCATTACAGAGTTTTTTTTCTTTTAGGGATAAAGGCTTTACTTGAATAAATAAAAAGCTGATCATTTTAAACATCCCTGCCAGCGTTCAGTGGTTTGTCTCATCCATTGAAGATACATTCTGCTTGATAGTCTTGCTGTAAACAGATTTTGCTGGCTTGATTGACCGATGAAAATTTAAGAAAGAAAGCACTTTACAAGCACCTTAAAGTGGTTGTAAAGGCAGAAGGTTTCTTATTGTAATGCATTAGCTCCCGCTGCTGTGTCAACGTCCGTGAGCCATTGAGGCAAGAGAGGGGACGGGCCGTGGCTTTGTGTCTGAATGGACACACAGAGCTGTGGCTCAGCTCGGGAGAGCCCCCATAGCAAGCTGCTTGCTGTAGGGGCACCCAACAGGAGGGAGGGGCCAGGAGCAGCGAAGAAGGACCTGAGAGGAGGAGGAACTGGGCTTCTCTGTGCAAAACCATTACACAGAGCAGGCAAGCATAACATGTTTGACTTTAGTATCACTTTAAAAAAGGAAACAAGTGCAGCCATCACATCCCTAAATTGGTAAGCTGTAATATAATAAATATTTGCTTTTGGGTCTAATACTGCTTAAGGCCGGGTTCACACCACAGCGATGCGGGAACGCCGCGAATCCGCAGCGTTTTCCCGCATCGCACACCTCCCGCCGGCAGTTCACACTGCCCTATGTGGACGGCTGGGAGTGTCAATGATATGTTAATGACACCCCCAGATCCGTCCGCATATCGCAGTGCGATCTGCAGACTCGCACAGGAATTGGATCGCATGGTGTGAACCCCCATGCGATCCGATTCTGTTGCGGACCAAAAAAAGGGTCCCGTGCGAGTTTGCTGCGGGAGCGATGCGAATTCAGCCATACTATCTGGCTGAACTTGCATCGCTACAGAGATCGGATGTGATTTGCACTGCGGTGCGAATCACATCCGGATCTCCCCCCGCAGCAGTGTGAACCCAGCCTTAAGTTCACAGGAAGCTCATTGTGTGTCCTTAAATCCAGAAGAAGAATGGTGCTGGACCACATAGCAAGGAGTCTGCAGGGGACAGTACCAGAGAAGAGGTGAAGATTAATGCTGGACATGCTTTCATTTAATAAAAGGAGGAGTTGGGCTGTAAGGATCACCCATTGAAAACCTATAGCTCATTTGATGCTGGAAAAACACAAAATAGCCCACCAGCTACTTTTATGTTTTGAGATTCTGGCAGCATTTTAGCAGCCAGAGCGAATGTAGACAGGCAAGTGATCCTCTCCATGGTAGACTTCCCACTACAGAAAAAGCAGGAGGGAGAAGTCCGACACCAAGATGAGAGGAGAGCTGTCTGAAGAGGAAACTGGATCATAACAGTCACTGAATGAAAGAAGCTGATGGGTGATTCAGTCCAACACTGACCTACAGTGGAAACTGTTTGCAGAAGGACTGACCTTGTAATGAAGCACATATGTTTTTAAGATGACTAGAATACACAGAAACAATGATAAAACATGGCAGAAACAAAATCAACAATCTCAGTGCATCCATTTCACAGAAGGCCATGAATTTTTCTCTGCCTCTGTCACTCTGCAGAATCATGTTAAATACAGTCCTCTTCAATAAAAGCACTCCATTGAATGGGCCAATGTCCCCCAACTCCCACTGGAGTTCCAACACTCATCCCCCTAAGACTTTGTATGTACAGAAGTTTAAAATGCAACCAAACTTTACCAGGCATTCAAGAAAAATCCTATTAATATATAACTCAATACCATCTACACCACTGTGTCCCTGTACACAGGGACTGTGGGTAGTAGGAAGATCTGATCTGATCTGATATTGTATGGCCTTATGCAAGGGCTGTGTTTCTCTGCACAGGGGTTCTGTGCATCCCCTTGCAGGCAGCACCATTCCTGTCAATTGGGACACAGAGGCACCCATGTGGGTGCACGGTCCCAAATGTAGACAGTGTGCATTTGAAGATGTTATGTACCTATATGGTTGTCAAATTGGGTTAAACTGCTCATGACAGACAAGGCTACCCCAGAAGGATACCAAAAAAAATAAAAAATAAAATAAAACATGTGTACATGGAAGGATTGGTATTGTGCTAAAAGACAGCTGTGTGTTTCATGGATCAAAGTAATTTAACCACCAAAACATGCTGGCCGTGTTTTAGCACAATACCAATAAATTAATTGGACTCTTATTATTTGGTCCGGTGCTCCTTCCATCTACGCATGTTTTTTTTTTTTTTTCCTGGTATCCTGCTGGGGTACCCACTGGAGGGTAGCTCTGTCTGTCATAAGCAAACTAACCTGAGCCAGTGGGCTTTTCAAATGTTTCTGCTCCCTACTACTTTGGATGAACTCATATTAAAGTCCAATGCCCCCTTTCGTTTTGTTTTTTCATTGAAATGGTGAGCAGCAGCTGTGTCCGTGCAGCCACTGCATCCTAACATGAATGGGAGTGCATGAACACCAGGGATGCATTAATACCAGTTTTTTTACTGGCGTAAGAGTACAGATACTTGTGCTTAAGTGCTTGGCGATACCATTTACCAATACCTTTGCAGAGTGATTTGAGCCAATACAAAATGACCAAGCTCAAATCGCACTGCAAAGGTATTGGTGATTTTAACTGGAATGCGCTACAATTCCTGTCCAATTCACATGGGGTTTCCCACACCGCTACTGTGTGAACTCAGGCTGAAGTCACTATTGCAAGCCTGGGTTCACACAGGACCGGTGCAGGAAACCACATGCGATTAGGGCCGTGCAAATGCTTCACCATGGATACAGATATTGGTACAATCCTAATGAACACCTGTGCATACCCATGGGGGTAAATATGGTCCGCACGCTGGCGTATTACTCCTGTGTGAACAAGGACTATGACTCACCGAGAATGTTAGGTTCATCAAACAGTTCTGTGGAATGTCCAAAAAAAATGCTTACCAACCAGTGGAGCGCTAAGGCTCGGTTCACACTACTGTGACCTCAAAGATATGCGACTTACGGCATGACTTTGCCTGGCAACTTCCTAGCGACTTCAGTACAACTTTGAAGCGAGGGAGCGAAACTGCAGGAAATGCCTGGGTAATCTTCCTGTAATATCGGATCCAAATCACATCAATATAGATGACAATTCAACTTGGAGGCGACTCCTATTAAAGTCTATGGGCACAAGTCAGATAAAAGTCACCTTGGATAATACAGGAACCTTTTCTAAAATCAGAGTGATTTCAGTAGTGCCAATTGAGAGAGGCCTCATTGACTAACATGGGATTTCACATGTCATGCGACTTGCGAGGGGGGGGTCACACAAGTTGGATCCCAAGTTACGGCAGTGTGAACCGAGCCCAGTTGGGGGGCATTTATTGTCCATTACAAGTGTATCTGGCGACTAAGATGTGCTAAAAGCCAAATAGCATTTTTAAACAGCCCATCTAGGTGCTACTCAGGCGTATTCCATTAGACAGGCCATTCACAGACATAGAAAATTGGTGCAAAGCCTGCGACTCATACTTCCATGAGTTTAGCTTAAGAACACCAATTCTGGTGATATGGGTAATGTGCTAGCAACACATCTGAGAATCAGAGACCTTCATCTGACAAAACATCTCTCCAATAACTGAACACTCTGGAAGGGGAAGTCACCCAGTGCCAATTTTACACCACCAAGACTTTCATTCCCTGATGCATTAGCAGCTTGTACACCTCAAGCTGCAACTTTCAAAAAACCACCCAACCTGCTAAAATTAGTTGATATCTAGTGAATCTAAACCAATGTTGAAATATACGTTAATCATTTAACCCATATATACAGACCTCAACTCATGCTGAGTATTAGTTTGTCTTCCAAAATGGGCATTACCAATACCCATTACACACACGCACACACAGACACTCGCTAACTTAGAGCAAAGCCTTTTGACAGCACACCAACATGTCATATGATTAATGCGCAAAGCAACGTATAACCAGTGTCTAACTAGCATGCACTTATTTTGTTACTATATTTTACAAATGGAGTGTGGTTAGAGTCATGGAAGGAGATGCATCTTTGCCACACACACACACATACAAGATCAGAGCTGTGAGAATGACAAAGTAAAAAATTTGCACGCAATGAAGAGTGTTGGGTGAATATAGTAAAGTGGTGGGGAAACTCTTGGAAACTTTAGGAGCTTGCTACTCCAAATTAGGAAGTCAACATGCTGGGTAACCAGTGCCTTCAATGAGAACAGGAAAGGTAGACACCAGTTTATGGGCCCACATGGCGACCTACCTCTTAGAATCCGCCCAGCCGTTTTAGAAATATGCATACAGATGAAAATTTTTCAGTTAAATCGCAGTCTGGTGTTCAAGTTATCAAAGACCATATCATTCAGTCCATATGAAATACAGGAGGAGGGGAGGAATTCTTTACAATTATTCTACTTGTGTGCACTCAGCACCTTTGTTACTAATTCACATATAAATAATTGGCAAAAGTATCCCTAATACTGCAGTGTTATCACTTTGCCGCGTAATGTCCAAAAGAAAAAGAAAAAAAAAAAAAAAAAAAACATAACATATCAATATTACGTCAGCAGCTCATAGTGAGGGTTGCGTCACGATTTCAGGAATCCATGGAGTTGGGTACATTTTAATATGAATAGCTTATTTTTAGGAAGTTTGCAAGTCATGCACTCCTGCTATGTAATAAAAAATAAAAAAAGTGAATTATTCTAAGGCAGTAATTATGGGAGAACAAACAAGTCAAGCTAGCTGAGAACAAGCAAAACAAATACAAAATAAGCCCAATTTTTTATGGCTTTGATCTCCTAGAGGAAAAAAAAAAAAAAAAAAAGAACTGGCTGAAAAATATTGCCACGCTTTGAGTTGATGGAGGGGAAAAAAAAAAAAAGTACAAGTGATTGAAGCAAAAACTTTGCAGGCAGGCTCCCTATTTTCTATGCTTCTGGGACTGGGCTTTCGCAGTTTTTAAAAGAGAATCTAGACACGTGCGGATTCCGGCTAAGTGGAGGAGCGATCCTGCGGCCTCTTTAAGCTCATCGTCGATATCTTGACAGGCTTCATTTCGTAGTTTTTTGCCATGCTGTTCTTTGCTAGAACTTATACAGGGCTGTGCGGCGTATCCGCTGTCGCCAAGTGCATCTTCCTCGTAGTCCATATCGGTGTCGTCCTCGCTGTGAAATCCTTCGCTGCCGTCGCTTCCTGCCCGGCTGTTCTTTGGGATGAACTCGTACACCTCATCGACAGAAGACAGGGAAGACACGCTGGAGCGTGATTCACAACGCTGAGAGTCTGTGCCGCTGGCACTGTAGTTGTGATCCTCTTTAGGATCGATGTTGATGACTGTAGAATCGCTCTCTTGAAGAGCCAGAGACGCACAGTGTTTGAACGCGCTGCTGTAATTGCGTTTCTTAGGCAGCACCGCCTTATGAAGCTGAGGCTTCTGGCCTACATAAAAATACAAAGCACAAAACATAGGGTACTATAACAAAACGTTTAGGAAATGTTATACCACATATCTTTGCAAACTCCAGTACAGATGTCACTCCTATTCACTAGGAAATCTGCAATGTTATGTACTGTAAATTTAAAAAAACACACAAAGCACACTTCACACTGATATTTTTCTGCACTCTCTTCATATTTAACATACACAAGTGGGGCAAAGCAATATTGTAGGTTCAATGACCTGAAATCAGTAGCCACCTTTTATGGTTACATGTCCAATTTGATTGCGTTGCGCCTATTGCAGCGTATTACTGAAGCCAAAATGATATCTCCAGATACAGTGGAAAAGTTAAAAACTTATTTTGCCAGCTATGTCCCCTTCGGGGAGATTTAATCCTCACTTCCTGTGCAGTCAGTGTAACAAGAACTGAACAGAATCTCTATGGACATTTATAGAAATTGCCATACTGTTCTCTATTGCCAGTGAAGAAATGACACTTTGGGTTGAATCCAAATTCCATCCCAAAATGCACCACCTATCCAGGAAGTGAAGTCTCCCCAGTGGGACCAAAGACAGCAATGATAACCCAGGGACAGGCAACCTTGGCATTAGAGCTGTGCTGAAACTAGTTGGAGGGGGAGAGGGAGAGAGGGAGAGAGGGAGAGAGGGAGAGAGGGAGAGAGGGAGAGAGGGAGAGAGGGAGAGAGGGAGAGAGGGAGAGAGGGAGAGAGGGAGAGAGGGAGAGAGGGAGAGAGGGAGAGAGGGAGAGAGGGAGAGAGGGAGAGAGGGAGAGAGGGAGAGAGGGAGAGAGGGAGAGAGGGAGAGAGTATATATATATATATATATATATATATATATATATATATATATATATATATATATATATATATATATATATATACACACATATACACACACACACACACATATATACATACATACACACAGGCATACCCCACTTTTAAATACACAATGGGGTTTATTTACTAAAGCTGGAAAGTGCAAAATCAGACTCCCTTCTGCATAGGGACAAATGAGCTTCCAGGTTTTATTACCAAAACTTAATTGAACAAGCTGGGGTTAGAAGCTCATTGGTTTCTATGCAGCAGTGAGCTGATTTTGCACTTTCCAGCTTTAGTAAATAACCCCATTGTGTACTTAAAAGTGGGATAGGGATATAGATATATATATATATATATATATATATATATATAAAAAAATATCTCTATCTATATACACCATACATTCTTGCACATGTTGAATGTATTTGCATGTGTAGTGTGAACTTTAACTCATATGGGGTTATTTACTAAAACTGAAGCATGTAAAATCTAGCGTAGCTCTGCAAAGAAACCAATCAGCATCCAGGTTTCATCAAAGCTCAATTGAGCAAGCTGAAGTTAGAAGCTGATTGGCAACCATGCACAGCTTCACCAGATTCTGAGGGAACCAGTTTTAGTAAATCTGCCCCATAGTGTGGGCTTTATAGCTACAATAGCCATTCATATGCAATGGCATGCTGGCAACTTTTGTTCACTTTCACCCATTAGTTCAGTATCATACTGTACTTTGGAGTGCTGAGGTTGCCTACCCCTGTTCTAACCATTCCCCACCCTATCCACACGAAAAAAAAAAAAAAATTCTATAGACCACCTGTATGTGTATCACTGCTCCAAAGTGCCTCATACAAGCTGCTTAATCCTGTGGTGCAGCTGGGTGTCAAAGCCACAAATCAATGACATACTGAAAGTCCAGTGAACTTTATTAAGCATGCAGAAAGAACACGCCACAAACTTTGCATCAATGGTCACAACGCTAACATGTTTCACCAAATCCATGATTGTAGAGATTAAGCCCCAGAATGGGTGAAACACGTTGCGGGACCTCTGGGAGAGAGGTCTGCAGAGTGTGCTGTATTTCTGCATCTGAATGCTCATTGGACTTTCGATGCATCGGTGTGCAGCATGTGTTTTTTTGGCTTGAAACACATTTCCTATATACCCAACTTTAATCTGTAGGCCGATTCCAGACCCCTCCTGAAAATGAGTAAACTGCCTGTCATTCATACCAGGCAACACTTTGGGAACCTCTGTATAAAGGGAAAACTAGTGCGCTCCACCTACTATGTCATAGGAAGACTAAATACACAAATAATGTACACAGGAAGCAGCCAGCATAAAAACAGTGATCTCAGCACCAAAATTGAGTATAGAAATTGAAAAAAATGCGGCGCTACCTAAAAGTGCTAAACCATATATAATAAATGATACTCCCAAAGAAATAAAAAATATATAACGTGAATCAGATAATATCCACTATATGCAACATAGATAATATATAACATATATCAGTATAAATAATCCAGATAAACGTGCAACCAATATATGTGAAGAAATGATAAATTGAAATCCGTGAAATAATCAAGTGATTAAATAAAATTAATCTGCATTAGTGATCCAAAACCAAACGTACAAAAAGAATTATATATATATATATATATATAGGGTGAAAGTTCATATACAAAAAATCCGGTGATAATTTAAATAATCAATATAAACACGTGATTGTCCATAAAATAACGTGCACTAATGGTTGGTATATTTGCAAAAATAAAGTTCATGCAAAAAGGTGTAACGATCAATTCCCAAAAAGTGGCAATCCACTGCAAACTTCAGTGCTTAATGGGTGCACCAACTATTTCCCCCAGCCTTGCGTTACTTTGAAAAAGTTACGTTCTGTAACGCAACGCGTCAGGGAAGGAATTGGGTGTCGGACCTATCACTTCCGGTTACGGCCGAAACCGGAAGTCCGCGTCTGCTGCATACTCTGCTGTTTATGTTAATGTAAGTGTGTATTTTATCCTTATTACAATAAAATGGCAAATTACTACACATGAGAGCCCTCTATATTCTTCTATTCTATACTGCCTGGATATCTTGGAGCTACTGGGAGGGCATGTAATATACAGCCATACAGTGAAACACTAACAGCGGTGGAGCAGTGTGACTGAATGAATAAGAAGCCAGCAGCTATCCTTATACACAGTGCCTATTTACCAGTTATTGGAGGTGAGAGGCTGGGGGAAATAGTTGGTGCACCCATTAAGCACTGAAGTTTGCAGTGGATTGCCACTTTTTGGGAATTGATCGTTACACCTTTTTGCATGAACTTTATTTTTGCAAATATACCAACCATTAGTGCACGTTATTTTATGGACAATCACGTGTTTATATTGATTATTTAAATTATCACCGGATTTTTTGTATATGAACTTTCACCCTATATATATATATATATATATATATATATATATATATATATATATATATATATATATATATATATATAAAATTCTTTTTGTACGTTTGGTTTTGGATCACTAATGCAGATTAATTTTATTTAATCACTTGATTATTTCACGGATTTCAATTTATCATTTCTTCACATATATTGGTTGCATGTTTATTTGGATTATTTATACTGATATATGTTATATATTATCTATGTTGCATATAGTGGATATTATCTGATTCACGTTATATATTTTTTATTTCTTTGGGAGTATCATTTATTATATATGGTTTAGCACTTTTAGGTAGCGCCGCATTTTTTTCAATTTCTATACTTTGGGAACCTCAGACCTGAACATGCATGCAGTTAAAGAGTCTGGACATGACTGTCTGCATATATTTGTTACAGGATAGTGACAAAGACCACCAAATAAAGACACATACATGGAGTCAATTATCAATGTTGTTGGGGACTTTTTGACTTAGAATTATGCTGTTCTGCACAACAGCTGACTGCAGATTTCTAGAATAAGACCTGGTTGTCATGTGTAAGAAAAACTATTCTTTTAGCTTCATAAATGACCACTATACAAATATTAGTGTATGGTCTTATCTGTATTCAGGAACTGTTCAGTGCGTAAACAGAAAATAAAAAATAAAGAACAGGAGGTGACAAAACTTACCATCTACTCCCGCTATCTTGACACTCTCTCCAATAGTGCAGCAAACACCTATACAAGAAAAAATAAAATACCATAAAGACACATTGACCTAAATTAATAACCTATCATAATGTGGACAACAGACTGTAATTAGTGAAAATAATATTTGCAGTATGCTACACTTAGGCTGGGTTCACACTGCTGCGGGGGGAGATCCGGATGTGATTCGCACCGCAAATCACATCCGATCTCCGTAGCGATGCGAGTTCAGCCATACAGATAGTATGGCTGAATTCGCATCGGTCCCGCAGCAAACTCGCACGGGACCCTTTTTTTGGTCCGCAACAGAATCGGATCGCATGGGGGTTCACACCATGCGATCAGATTCCTGTGTGAGTCGGCAGATCGCACTGCGATATGCGGACGGATTTGGGGGTGTCATTAACATTTCATTGACACTCCCAGCCGTCCGCATAGGGCAGTGTGAACTGCCGGCGGGAGTAATGCGATGCGGGAAAACGCCGCGGATTCGCTGCGTTCCCGCATCGCAGTGGTGTGAACCCAGCCTTAAAGTGTTATTAATCCCAGGAACCTGCATTCACTATATCTAGTCTTCCACAGTACACAGAATATAGAAATGCAATTATTTTAGTAAATATAAACTGCTAAATGTTTTTTCATCAGCAGTATATAGCAGTCTTATGCCTTCTAGAAGTATCTATTTAAGGCCGGGTTCACACCACTGCGATGCGGGAAAGCCGCGAATCCGCGGCGTTTTCCCGCATCGCATTACTCCCGCCGGCAGTTCACACTGCCCTATGCGGATGGCTGGGAGTGTCAATGATATGTTAATGACACCCCCAGATCCGTCCGCATATCGCAGTGCGATCTGCCGACTCGCACAGGAATCGGATCGCATGGTGTGAACCCCCATGCGATCCGATTCTGTTGCGGACCAAAAAAAGGGTCCCGTGCGAGTTTGCTGCGGGACCGATGCGAATTCAGCCATACTGTCTGTATGGCTGAACTCGCATCGCTACGGAGATCTGATGTGATTTGCGGTGCGAATCACATCCGGATCTCCCCCCGCAGCAGTGTGAACCCAGCCTAAAGCTTGTAGGAGGAGTTTTCATTCTCCCCTGACTGTCCTATGAGGCTGCAAGACCCCTGACCTTCTGTCTGGTCAGTGTCGATTTGGCCCTGTGCTGATCTTATTGCACTCTGGCAAGAAAAACAACAAAAAAAAAAAAAACGCAAGCAATAAATACCTGAGCATGTGCAGAGCGAATCCAAAGGCTTCATCTGGAAAGTGATGATTGGCCCTGTGCTGATCACCCACACTCTTCCACACCCATGGCTTGAACACAGTGGAAGAAGGGGAGGATCAGAGAAGACTGGTTCAAAAAGCCGTGTTTGCACAATGCACAGGATTAACCCCTTAGGTTCCACCGTGAGTATAACCAGCATGCTCTTTTAAATGCCCTTCTACTGGCAGGAAAAAAGCAGCTACAAAAATGCACCTAAGCTGCATTTTTATCAAGCGTGTTCACGTTTAGATGCATCAGGAGCTGTGCGTTTATTCATTTTATTGACCAGAATATTAAAATTTAGTCCGGCCACTGAAATGAAAAATTGCCCGAGCGCTAAAAGCGCCTAGCATTTAAATGCGTTAAGCCATGTTTAAGTGCATCAGGCATTTTTTTAGGTTTAAAAGCTCCTCTCCTGAGTGCTCAACAGATGCTTTTTATTTTTCCCTCTCTAAACTCCTGTAAATGCCTAGAAGTGTATGAACACATACTGTAATTTAACATGGAGGGGCATTTCCAAGGAAAAAAATTAAATAAAAAAAAAAAAAAAAAAAAAAAAAGCTCAAACACCTGTAGAAGCATTTTTTTTTGAGCTGCAGTGTGCACAAGGCCTAACGAAAAATTCAAAAAAGACCCTACAGAGCAATCCTCAGGATCAACAAGACTATACAATTTAACGCTGATGGGCAGATAAAAATTAAAAGCGAATGCAGCTCTGTATTCCTCATTGCAGGGCTTGGCAAACCCCAGGCGCCAGGTATCCATGGCGATCAGAAATTTAGTCCTGGTGCCTGGGCTGCCGCCCGAGTGCTTCACATACATGCACGCTCACTCCCCCCCCCCCCACATATGTATCCTGGGCTTCACTTGCCCATTTGCAGGCCCATGCCCTGCATAGCGGGTGCCACCAGGTAGAGGAGAGGGAGGAGAGTGGACACACGTCTGCGCTCCTTCCCTTCTTGTTGTTGACCCAAAAGTGAAGTGTGACATCACTTCCGGGTCCGCGTTGACAGTTTTCCCGGAAATTTTTTTATTGCAGAGTGATCTGCAGTTAATTACATTCAGTAGTGCATGAAGGCTCCTCCACCCCAACATATACCCATGTGCAAACGTCAACGCACGTGGCGGGGTACCCATGCCTGCAAACATTGATTGCAATACACATTATCATATTGGCGTGTACGTCGGACTGAAAGCAATAATTCTAGCACCAAATTTCTTTCGTAAAGCTAAACTGATGACCTATAGGGGGATTTTAAAGCATCGCCTATGGAAAATATAGGATACTGAAGTTTGTCGCCATGCCACGGGCGCATGCAAAGTTAAGGATTGACATGTTGCATATCCATTTACTCCGTGCAACCTCGGCTTTTATGTTTTATCAAAAAAATTGGGTAATTTATTGTACTTTTGTGCCACCTAAAATTAACTTTTAATGGTGTTTTTTACTGAAATTATGTGTTTCCTAGTCCTTTGCGGTAATATCCTGTGACATAAATTGGAACTTCCACCATTTTGTTCTCTAGGGTATCTTCTTTCAGAAAATATAAAAAATGTTTGGGGGTTTTATGCGCGCTTCAAGCCTAAAATTATTTTTTTTAAATGTGTGCAAAAAAAAAAAAAAAAAAGTGGTTCTGGCTGTAAAAGGGTTAAAGTGGTTGTATACTCTTTTTTGTAACTTTTACCTACAGGAAAGCCTATAATAAGGCTTACCTGTAGGTAAAAAAAAATATCTCCTAAACCTGTACGGTTTAGGAGATATTCCCCTCGGTATGCACTGCTGACTGCAGTGGCGCATGCGCACGAGGGGATTCTCGGCCTGCAAATCCGGCAGTGGCCGGCCGGCATGAAATCTCCCGCGCGCATGCGTGGGAGTGACGATATCGCGGCTCCGGCCACTCACAGCGCCGGAGCCGCGATACCCGGAAGAAACGCCAAGGGAGCATGTCAGCTCCCTTGGCGTGGATCGTGCCAGATGTCGGGGCCTCGTTCTAAGGTAAGTATTTCATATTTTATGCGGTGCATACTAGCTCATTATGCCTTTTGCTTTGCAGGTGTTAAAAAAAAAGAAAAAATAGCGGGTTTACTACTGCTTTAAAGGATAAGTTCACCTTTGGGAACATGTTACACCCATAAGATTTGTTTGTTTAAAAAAAATAAAAAAAATAACTGGCTCCTAGATTCAAAGAAAATTTGTTAAGCCCTAGTATATTACATTATTAAATGTATGCAGTGCAAGTACCCGACTTTGACCTGATGTCAGACTCCTGCAATCCCTGTACAGCAGAGCTCAGACTAAGAAAGCTAGAAGAAGCTTGAGAAGCAATACAGTTGAGCAGCAGTACTCCTGTGCTAACAGGAAACATGCTAACAGGAGGAGAGGGCAAAGCAACAGGGGAATAAGCCTATCAGTCTGCTGCTTCTCATTTCACTGTTCAGTCACAGGCTGGGGGAGGGACGAGACCTATAAGTGTTACCTACTGCAAAAGAGAAAAAGCAGGTAACTGACCAGCTGGACAAGATGGGACTGTTGCATGGCACAAAGTCTCAGGACTAGGTGAAAAAAAAAAGAAAAAGAAAAAAAGAAAAATCCTTTGGCAGGTTAAGCAAGAGTTCCTGGCAATTAGCTTTGGGAGAAAGTCGCACTGAAATTAACGAGAGGCTGACAACTCCTGAAGATAATCACAGCGGCTCCCATGTAATAGCTTATGGGGCGATTACCTGCAAGTGATCAACCCTGGATGTAGACTGCATACGTCGCGCAGGTAACAGCTCCAGGATCGTATACACACCGCAGCAAATTTAACTCCTTGTTGAACTTGACAGGTGGCTCCACCTATCATAATTACCAATTGAGGTCAATAGGACCACACCACAGCCACGAGCCAAATGCTCAGTGCAAAATACCTATTCAGTAACAAAAAAAAAAAAGGAAAATAGGAATAAAAAAGCAGCAATATTGCCGCCTTAATCTCCCGCCCGATAGTAAAATGACAGGGGGACAGGATCCCCTTTCAATTTGAGACAGCATCATATGACGTCTCAGCGGTCTTGCGTGCGCCGGTGGGAGCGCCGTGTTTCTGGGACATGTCGGGACCCTGATCTCTGTAAAGAGCCGATGACGCCTTTCAGTGCCTGCTCCTCAGTGCAGCCTATCAGTGCCCACAAGTGTGGCAAATTAGTGCCTCCTCATCAATGCCCATCAGTGCAGTCTATCAGCAGACATCAGTGAAGGAGAATTACTTATTTACAAAATTTTCAGACAATGAAAAAAAAAAAAAAAAAAAAAAAAAAAAAAAAACTTTATAATTTTTTTTCCCCCCTCACACAAGATTGGGTATTCAATATGAACACTACTTCACTTCATTCACTCAAATTTACTGAACTAGGTGAACAGCTTCTACTTCTTTAGTAAATCAACCCTACTGCCTATACATCACAATTTAAAGCGGAGGTCCACCCTAAAGTGGACCTTCCGCTCATCGGAACCCTCCCCCCCTCCGGTGCCACAATCGGCACCTTTCAGGGGGGAGGGGGGTGCAGTTACCTGGATAATCCAGGTAACAGCACCCACTTCCGGGATAGCTGTCTGCGGAAAGGGGCGTAACTTACGCCCCTTTCCGCAACTGCCCGCCCCTTTCCGCAAGTGCCCCGCTGCCTGCTGGGAAACACACAGCTCCCAGAGGCAGCGGGGAGCGTCCTTATTGCGCCGCGCGATTCGCGCATGCGCAGTAGGGAACCGGGAAATGAAGCCGAAAGGCTCCATTTCCTGATTCCCATACCCAAGATGGCGGCGGCAGGACCCGAGAGACGACCGAGCGATCGGCTTCGGGTTCCGACATCGCGGGCGCGCTGGACAGGTAAGTGTCACTATTTTAAAAGTCAGCAGCTGCAGTATTTGTAGCTGCTGGCTTTTAAAAAAAAAAAAAAATCGCGGAGTCCCGGTGGACTCCCGCTTTAAACAAATACTCAAACATAATAAACTGCTGCTTAAAACTGCTCTGCTTTAAAGTGTTCCAGGAACTACGCCAGAATATCATTCATGACTGAAGAAAAATAAAAGCAATTCTTACAATCCAAAGCTTCATGCTTGATAGAGCTGTTTAACAACATCATTGCAGTGGCAGCATCAATGTCAGAATCTGGAAGAAAAAGAAAATGGTTTTCCATGTTTTGCTGCATCAATTTGAACACCTTCAGAGTCATTTTCAACCAGCTTTAAAGCGATTTATGTTTTTTTTTTTTTTTAATAACAAAACAAACCTTTACAAACATATCACTTACCGTCACTGTGCAGTTCGTTTTGCACAGAGTGGCCCCGATCCTCATTTTCTGGGGTCCCTCCGCGGCTCCTCCCCACATCAGATAACCCCATAGAAGAGCTCTCCGGGGGGGGGGGGGGGGGATTTGATTGACAGAAGCAGGAGCCAATTGCTGTGCTGCTATCAATCTATCCAATCAAGAGCCGAGAAACCCGGGCAGCGGAAGATCGCGTCTCCGCCGGGTAAAATCCAGGGCTGGGGGGGGGTGGTCACTACCAGGTGTTTTTTCGCCTTAATGCAAAAGATGCACTAAGGTGAAAAAATACACAAGGGTTTACAACCCCTTAAAAGCTGAACTACAGGAATTCAGCTTCTTTGTAAATATTGAAGGCACACTATGAGTCAAGTCCAAGGAGCTGCATGACATCTCTCGGGCTTATCTCTATCATTTACATCTGACAGTTTTATTGCATTCCTGGAAGGCGGCTATTGCTTATTTCTGGGAGTCTGATGCTTCAGGTCTTAGCATCTTCAACATCAGAACTGACATTTCCCCTCAGCGTGTCTTCCAGGTATCGTGGCTCCGGCGCTGTGAGTGGCAGGAGCCGCGATGTCGTCACTCCCGCGCATGCACGCGGGAGACTTCTTTCCGGCATCTGCCGGACTTTCAGCCGAGAATCCCCGGAGCGGATGCGCAACTGAAGTCAGCGGCTCATTGCGAGGGGCATATCTCCTAAACTGTACAAGTTTAGGAGATATTCTTTTTACCTAAAGGTAAGCCTCATTATACCTGTGGGTAAAAGTTAAATAAATTGACTATACTACCGCTTTAACTTGACTAAGTAGCCTCCTATCTTGTCATGGGTATGGGCTTTACTAAGTAGTACTAAAGCTTCCCATTTTTCACCAGACTACTATGACTGAATTTAGTACAGTATTATAAAATTTACTTTCACATCAAAATATAAACTCATTTTTCGTGCCAACAGCATTCTCTAGATTACTGTGCGCTGCTTTCTCGAATTTCCTGTTGGAGAACGTGCACCAACAGTCTAATTCCTGTGTAATGGTTTACATTCTTCAGGATTACATGCCCCATCACGTCTAGCACCTGCACACATAACTGACCATCATTTGGCATCCGAGGACCCAGCCTCCACTGACCAGCATGTGTAGATTGTGGAGACAAGTCAATGAAGATCTGCCTCCGGTTCCTCCTACAGGGGAGGACAGGGCCCGGAAAAGGGCAGTTTTTTTTTTATTTTTTATTTTTTTTTTTAACTCCATGGAGCTACCTGTATGTGTTGGGGCAAGCAGCATATACAGGTCGTTGTGTAATCTGGTGCCAAGAGTACATACAAAGAGGTGGCTCTGTGGGACCCTGCAAGGGTAAGAGGAGCCACCCGACAAGCATCGTTCTAACCAATGCTGAGAGAAGGAGCTCATTGTGAAGGATGCAGACAACTGGAAACTACCAGGGTGTAAAGCTGGACATACATGGATCGAAATTTGGCCAGTTCATCATGGAACTGGCTGAGATTCAATCCATCTATTGGCAGGCTGATTATAATCTAGAATAATCTATAAATAATCTATATAGAATCTATCGATCCACTTGGGTACAACCAGCCTGTGGGATTTTTTTTTTTCATGAGAATACCGCCAATGGCTATAGAAACTAGCTGTAATCATTGTGCTCTGCCAGTCGGGAAAGCTCCCCCCACCACCGCAGAAAACAATAGCGCTGTAGGAGAGATTCCTCCAGCAACACTGACTGTGTTGATGTGGGAAGCCAGAGATTTTCTTTACTTCCACCCGTGGCGAAAGGAAAGAAAATCTCTATGGGCTGGTTAAGTTGCCATTACAGCATCTGAACAATTTGTTCTTGAACAGTACAAGTATACTGACAAACCTTCGGTTTTAAGAAGCCAATGCTGTACTTGAAAAGCCACTGTACTGAAATAATGTGGCTTTTTCACGGCTGCTTGCCTAATCTGGCTGGTTATCCTGTGTCCTTATTCTCGGTATCAGAACATTCTAGCCATCTGTATTCTCACGTTACCATGTACACAAGCTTATGTCTGAACTGTAAAAGAACATTTTTCAGGACTCAGCTAAATTTACAGTTTCCATAGCAACTATACTGCAGACAAAACTTTGCATAAAATCAGGACAGTGTGGGGGCCAATCCTATTCAATGACAACACACCTACTTCAATGTATACCTACTGCTCTTCTCCTGCAGATACTTTAATATAAATGGCGACGCAAATAAAAAAAAAAAAAAAAAAAAAAAAAAAAAAAGAAGAAGGATTCCATAATGGAGATTTGCAGGGATGGAAATGGGGGCATGGTACACTACAGGTACCAGCAAGGTGTGCAGTGCAAGAACATTAAAAATTAATTCCAGGTATGTAAAATTGTACAAATTTACAATGATTCCAGCGTGGATGAATGCAAGTCTGTATATACCATACCTGTGGTGTCTCCATAGAAGCTGGAAATCACTGTAATGGGCAGTGCTACTCCAGTGATTTCCACTAGCTTCATTGGTGCCATTCAGGGAACACTTTGCATTTTCTAAATGATGCAAACATTTTTTTGATTATACAAGGTGTAGAAATGGGGAGGGGACACCACACCCTCCAATCAGAGAACACTGCATTTATTAAGAAAAGTAAAGTGTTCTTTGAGTGGTGCCCATGCCAGTGACCCATGGAGTTCAATAAGCAGCAGCGCAGCCACTTGGCAAAAGACCTGGAAGCAATTGCTTTTGTAGTGGTACCTACTACACAGTGAGCCAACAGGTATGGCGCACACTTACATTGCTCTAAGCTGGACCGCTGCAATTATGAAAAAAATTGGCATACTTGCAATATTAAAGTGGATTTAATAAAAAAATAAATGTGTGTGTGTGTGTGTGTGTGTGTGTGTGTGTGTGTGTGTGTGTGTGTGTGTGTATATAATAATAATAAAAAAAAAATTATATGCGTGTGTGTGTGTGTGTGTGTGTGTTATATATATATATATATACATACATACATACATACATACATACATACACCATTAGATGCTATTTAATTAATTTATTGTTCTCTTTGTGCCCATCATAAATATTTCTTCAATGTGTATTCGTTTCTACTAATTTTAGGTGCAGTCAATTGATATTTTTTCTTTTTGGTTTTCATTGTGGCGCCGACACCCTACACTTTTCCCCCTCTTAAAGTGTATTTAACAAGTTCCCTACCGCCGTATCGTAAGATGACGGCAGCAGGAACCGTTCCTCCCTCCGGGTTGTTACATGACATCCGCTGCTTCCCAGCATTGTGGAGGGCAGTGCGCTCGCCGTATCACTGGGGACCCGATGCGTGCAGCCGTGACGTCTGTCCCGCACCCGCGATTGCCCGGTAACAGAGCCGGGACGTGGATCTGTGTGTGTAAACACATGTCCTGTCAGGGAAGAGAACTGATCGTATGTTCCTTGTACAGAGGAACACTGATCGGACTCCTTCCCTCATTAGTCCCCTCCCCCCACAGGTAGAATCACTCCCTAGGACACACACTTAATCTAGCGCCCCCTAGTGTTAACCTATTCCCT
Organism: Lithobates pipiens; assembly: GCF_037356315.1. Lineage (NCBI taxonomy): Eukaryota > Metazoa > Chordata > Amphibia > Anura > Ranidae > Lithobates > Lithobates pipiens. The sequence continues at coordinate 40,185,889 of NW_027507758.1, forward strand.
GCCAGTTACATTTATACAGTAATCTGTACATTTCTTATAGTACCGATCACTTTATAAATGTGAATGGTCCCAAAATAGTGTCAAAAGTGTCCGATCTGTCCGCCGCAATGTCACAGTCATGATAAAAAAATAAATAAAAAAAAAGACGCAGATAGTCGCCATTCGTAGTAAAAAATAAATAAAAAATTAAAAAACACAAACAATAAAAAATGACAAATCTATCCCCTATTTTATGGGCATTATAACTTTTGCACAAACCAATCAATATACGCTTATTGGGAATTATTTTTTACCAAAAATATGTAGAAAAAAAACATATCGGCCTAAACTGAGAAAAACATGTATTTATTTTTTTTTAAATGGTATATTCATTATAGTAAGATTGTTTTTTTGTTTTCAAAATTGGCACTCTTTTTTTTGCTCATAGCGCAAAAAAAAAAAAAAAAAAAAGCAGAGGTGATCAAATACCACCAAAAGGAAGCTCCATTTGTGGAAAAAAAAATATATATATTTTTTTTTTATTTGGGTACAACATTGCATGACCACGCAATTATCATTCAAAAATGTGACTGCGCTGAAAGCTGAAAAGTGGCCTGGGCAGGAAGGGGGGTGAAAATGCCCTGTATTGAAGTGGTTAAACTTACTACAAAAACCGTAAATTACTGCAACGGAACAATCCTTTAGATGTAGGCCCCTTTCACGGAATCCCCTTGCTCAGAGGGGAATCGCTCCGCTGAGCCCCACTGAGCAGTCGGATGACAGACTCCCTCCTCCCCCAGGCAGTCGTCGTCGCCCCCCCCCTAGTTATAAACACTCCATAAGACACACATTTAACTCCTTGATCAAGAGAGAGATCATACACAGTATAAACACATGATCGGTCTCCTCTCCACTGAAAGGAGCAGGATGTGCGTCTACACACAGGTTCCAGTTCTCGCCCTGTCACAAGCGATCGTGGGAGCCCGACTGTCATTGCATCGGCTTCGTGTATATGCTGTGGGCACACGCCCCTAGTGGCCAAAAAGGTGAAGCCCAGCCGTGCCATTCCGCTGCAGTAAAACTGCCGCAGTTGATCAGCAAGAGGTTAATGAACACAAAAAAGTCTGGAGCTGTATAGGCATTGAGTAAATTCATGTTGAATTGCCCCAAAACTTTTCTCCATAGATGGCCCTGTCAGCAACATCCAGATCAACAAAAGTCTATTTTTCAATAGAAGTTTGTTGAAGGAGCTTGGCGGAAAATAGTTGGTTGAACAGAGCCTGCAGCCATCCAGATGCATGCATTGTTCTGGTCATCTTGAGTGCTGTCAGGATACCACAGCCCTCAGCGGGAGATGCCTTCATCAGCACTGGTAGAAATGAGTGAGGAACTTGCCAAGTTTTCTTTCTGAGGGCTCAGTCACACGTGTGTGAAATCCGAAGAATCGCTCATTAAACACACCTATAGCATTTGTGACGTGTTTTGCGAAACATTGATCTTATCAGTACATGTACACAGGGTCATTTATAGTAGTTTCTAGGCAGTTGAGTTTTGAAGCATTTAAAAAATAAAAAAGGCTTTCAGGACGGATGTTCAGCGGCATTTGAAAAACGCCAAACGATTGCAACAGCTTGTAAATGGGGTAACTCACGTTTCATTTACTGGTGTTAATTTTCGACTATTTAAAAAAAAAAAAAAAAAAACCCCTTCTAAAAAACGCAAAACGTGGCTAGTAAACGCAGAAAAAACTGACATTTTTAAACATTGGTTACTATCTGTTAAATCATTCAGGAGAGGTTTTAAAACGTCCTGTGTACATTAAGACAACAATGAAAGGAATCGTGCTGTCCTTGTAATCAGTGTAAATATCTGCATACCTTTCACGGAGTGTCCTTGAGTCTGTTTCAATGCAGAAGATAAACAAATGGGAGGAGATGCACTAAAGAAGGAAACACACAACACATTGTTTAGGTTTGGTACAAATCTTGAGATCTACAAAGAAAAGGAATAATCACAATAAAGGTTGTTTGGATAACCTGGGCAGAGTATAAGCCTCCAGAAAACATAGCACACATATCAACAGAAGATATACAAGATGGCCTCGTTCATACCTTGTGCAGAGATGTGCGTTTTTTTTTGCACGTTTTGCAAGGGCACACAGAAAACAATTGTTCTCTATGTGCCCTGTTCACACCCATTTCATGACCCAATTTTTTCTGTGCAGGAATCTGCAAAGTGTACGCAGTTTTTCAGCAGGAAAAAAAAAAAAGAATAAAAAAAACGACGTGACATCACATTGTGGTGTGAACAAAGCACAGAGAACAATTGTTTTCTTTGCACCCCTGCAAAGAATTTATGTTCCATATTCATGTGCAGAAAAGTAATGAACATGACAGCAGCATTATGGTGTGACCAGGGAACAATTGTGCAGAAATTAACATCCACCACTTCACACTTTATAAGCATTTATGTACCATCAAATGTATTTAATGTTGTCCCATTCTAACACCTAAATTGGGAAGTATGCAATACCCAAATAGGGCGATTCCATAAAATAAGGGCTCAATTTAGATGTGCAAAGAGCGCCCATTACCGCACCTCATGTGTTAACAGCACATTTTTAGCGTATTTTTGCCAATGCCTCCTGTATCTCAGCCAATCAAGAGGGAGACCCAGGAGAGCCCCGGTTCTCATGCACATCAATGGACCGCGATTGGGCAGCTGGACACAGAATGCATGAAGGTAAAAAAAAAAAAAAAAAAAAAAAAACCTTCAGCTTTTACAACCACTTTTAAGCAGAAGTAAACCGTGCCAGTTTTTATAAAAAAAAAAAAAAAAAAAAAAAAAACACAAACACACACACTAGCACATTATGAAATACTTACCTTAGAACGAAGCTCTGACAGACACTTCCATCTTCACCCGGTCTTCCTTCCAGTTTTGCGTCCTCCGGCCTTCTGATTGGCTGCGCTGCAATGACATCACTTCCGCACATGTGCACGGGAGTCGCAGTCTGTGGCACAGAGTTCTGAAGGGACGGCACGGGTATACAGTCCCTTCAGAGCCCATGCACCGATGACATCACTGGCTGCACGAAGTGTAATATCTCCTAAACCACCTATTATAAGGCTTACCTGTAGGTTCAAGCCTACAGAAAGGGTTTACATCCACTTTGAGGTCTGGACTTTGCAGAGGTGCATTAACCACTCAAGGACCAAGCCTATTTCTGACATTTGTTTACACGTTAAAAATCAGTATTTTTTGCTAGAAAATTACTTAGAACCCCCAAAACACACACACACACACACATATAATTTTATATATACACACACACACAATTTTTTTTTAGCAGAGACCCTAGAGAATAAAATTGTGATCGTTGCAATACTTTATGTCACACCGTATTTGCGCAGCAGTCTTACAAACACAATTTTTTTTGAAGAAAACAACACTTTTTAAAATTGAAAAAGGAAGACCGTACAATTGCCCCAATTCTTTCTATAATGTGAAAGATAAGGTTACACCGAGTAAATTGATAACCAACATGTCATGCTTTAAAATTTGTGCACACCCGTGGAAAGGCGACAAACTTTGTTATGTAAAAATAGCCATTTACATATGAGGGTGCGCGAGCTCGGAGGGATGGGGCTCTTTAGATTTTTATATTGTCCCTTAAAAAAAAATGTTTTGATCACCTGTAAAAAATAAATAAATGAAAAAGCATGACAGGGTGTCTCTTTAATGTGATATCTGGGGTCAAAAAGACCTCAGATCTCACATTTACACTTAAAGGAAAAATAAATAAATAAATACTTCCAAAAAATGGCCTTTAAGGCCGTTGGGAGGAAGCAAAGTTTGACGTCGCTCCGGTCCTCAAAGGGCATAGAGTTGAGTGGGGGCTATCTTGCCCTCACTCAACTTCCAGCCCCCCAGGCAATCGGATAGTTTCCGCTGCTACCGATGGGTCCGGTAAGCAGCGGAAACAACCAGGAATTGGACACTTCTTCCACCGCCCATTAAAGTGATCCTGTGGCAAATCCGCTGCTGAGACGAGTTTTATGTTAAAGCGGACCGCCCGCTGTTTAAAAACATACCGGGGTCATGGCAGCTATCTGCTGCATAACAGCAGTATATAACGTCAAAGTAGTGACGTATATAAACCCCACCTCCTGACATCTGAAATACCATAAAGAGCCAGGAGGTGCTGGTGGAAAAGGGGTTAAATTCGCTGTGAAGATTTGGATGGCTTCCAATAAAAAAATAAAAAAATTAAAAAAAAGCGATGGGCCTCGACTTGGCATGCGACTGTGTCCAAAATCGCATTTGAAGTTGCACAATTCTGAATGGCACACAATGGCTTGCATTTCTCTGTTGGTTAACAAAATGGGGTGTTGGTGAATTTTTCTATGGTTTAGATGTTTTAGCTCCCCATTCATGCTCACCTTTCCTCTGCTTGTTATAAGTGGACACATTCTGCTGTTGCCGAGTGAACGAAAGGTAATCTTCCACTGCTTTATTGTATTTATTAAAAACAGAAAACATTGATTTGTATTGGTAGCGCTAGTAATCAGCTTACCTTGTAGGGGAGGCAGGAGGGGTGTACAACGCAAGTGCTGCAGAAAAAGGCTGTTTCTTCAGAGCTTGGACTAGATTGGGTTTATACTCCGGATCAACACACCATAAGGAACCTTTTCCATTTACCTAAAACAGACAGCAAGGATGCAAATTAGATGAGAGTGGCAAGACTATAAAGAAGCCATTTACATGGAGTGTACTTCATATTCCAATGGGATTGACCAACATGCTTTTAAGCCAATTAGCTAGACACCGCCAAACTGCAAACCCCCCCCCCCCCTCCCCCCACAACATGGGTTTCCATTGTACAAAATACGAAATCCCCTATTGATCACAGTTGATTTGTTGGGTTGAAAACCCCCCAAACATTATATTATTTTTTAAGCAGAGGCCCTGAAGAATAAAATGGCCGATGTTGCATATTTTTTATGTTACATGATATTTGCAAAGCGGTTTTCATGTGAATTTTTTTGGGGGAAAAACAAAACCACTTTAATCAATTGTAAAAACAAATAGAAAACAAAATAGAATACCCAATTGCCTACTAAAAGATGTTACGCCCCAGGGAAAGGCGCCAAACTACGGTACATAAAAATCTTTACAGGCGAAGCTTTAAAAGCTTTTACAGGTCACCAGATTAGAGTTACACACACCCCCCCCCCCCCCCCCATCAACTTTATTGCCATTACAAGGGTTGAACAAAATTCCATGTGATGGTATGGGCCATGACAGATCTTCTTTATGGAGCAATCTGGGGTCTATTAAACCCCAGTTCTCTCTGACCTTCAAAGCAGCTGACAGATCTCCTGCTCCTCTCTCCCCCTCAACCCTCCCTTCTACAAGCTAGTAGACCGATGACTGCACTGACCACTGTTAACTTTTTCCTCTAAAGATTGGAAGTTCAGACAAGTGGCACAGAGAACAGGTGCTAGCAGCATTGAAATTTGCAAACTGCAGGAATCACCCCGGTACAACCCCTTCAAGCCTAAGGCTGCATATTTGCTTTACGTCGGCATGAAGGGGTTAATGCATTCTATCCATTAAGATAAAAAAACCTGTGTGCAGCAGCCCCCCCCTCATACTAACCTGAGCCCCATCTCGATTCAGCGATGTTGCACGAGAGATTTGGCTTTGCGAGACTCTCCCTTCTTATTGGCTGAGATGGTAGTGAAGCGCCATTAGCGCCTGCTGCTGTCAAAGTCGTGAGTCAAAGAGGAGAGAGGGGGGATGGGGCCGGACCAAGCCACGGCCCTGTGTCTGGACAAGGATCTGCGGCTTGGGTGCCCCCCATAACAAGCTGCTTGCTGCGGGGGCACTAAACAGGAGGGAGGGACCAGGAGAGCTGAACAGGGACTGGAGAAAAGGAGGATCAGGGGTGCTTTGTGCAAAACCACAACACAGAGCAAGTATAACAGGTTTGTTATTTTTAACAGAGAGAAAAAATAAAAAGTATATAATATATAAACACACTTTACTTGCTTGCTCTCTATAGTGGTTTTGCACAAAGCACCCCAGATCCTCCTTTTATCTAAAAAAAAAAAAAAAAAATTATATATATATATATATATATATATATATATATATATATATATATATATATATATATATATATATATATATATATATATATTTTTTTTTTTTTTTTTTTTTTCAACTTAATGCATTCTATGCAATAAGGTGATAAACCTTCTGCGTTGCGGATGCCGCCCCCCTTTTCCTTACCCAAGTCCATGCAATCCAGCTCCAGCCGCTGTCTCTCTGCTCATTGGACAGATGATACCAGCGATATCTCACTGTTGTCAATCAAATTTGGTGACATGGGAGCGGGACGGGGGGGCAGGGCCAAGTCCCACTGTCTGTCAATGGATAAATGAGAATTGAGCACATATGGGTGCCCCCAAGGAAAGCAACTTGTAGTGGAGGAGGAGTCTAGAGCACTGGCAGGGGACCCCAGATGAAGAGGATCTGTGGCAGCTCTGTGCAAAGCCACTGCACAGAGCAGGTAAGTAGAACATTTTTTTTTTTAAATAAAAATAAACCCCAAAGCTTTATAACCACTTTAATTGAAGGTGAAGTTAAAGCCGATTGGTTACTATGCACAGCGGCACCAGATTCGGAGTGCTCCCGATTTAGTAATTCTCCCCTAGGTGTATTCTCCCTAGGTGTATATTTTGCAAACAGTAACAGTGAAGGGGTGTAATTATAGATGAGATTTATCCCTCTCAGCACATTCCAGTAGAAGGCTCTCTTTCTTGTAGAGATTACAGCTGCTCTTGCATTTTATCGCTGATATAAGGAAGATCTCCTTTAGTTTAGCAGGAACACAGGCTCATCTCAAATTACTCAAAGCTGAAGAACAGAGCCAGCAGAAGGAAGTGCTGCCATGACAACCCAAACCAGACTGTTATCCGAGACTATAGCTAGACTAGCAAAGAGTACAGTGACTGTATGTGCAGCTGGGAGATGCATTTCCATATATAGAGAGATTAATACGCACCATCAGCTTGGTAGTAACAACTTCCGTAGTCTTATCTTTAACAGGTAGGTGACACACTTTTAGTTTACAGAAAACATGAATCATATGGAATTCTTCAAAGCTTCTCAAGTTTATAACAGCTAATAAAAAGGAGAGGTACCAGGCAATCCAACCCCAGTACAAAAACTCAAAAATAAAAACAAACAAAACAAAAACAACAACAATAAATAAAACAAACAGCTTGTTTTAAAAACGAAGATTTCATGTACGACAAAAGATTCCTGGAGCACTAGGGTTCGCTAAAAGGTTTAGTTTTTCACATTAAAACCTTGGACTTTGCTATTTGATAAGGGAGGAGTCACTGCTCCAATGACTGATTTTTTTTTTTTTTTACAGTTTGGAACTTAAATAAAAATATTCCGATCTGACTTCCTGTAGCCGATTAGTTATACTGCGGCAGGTTGGCTCCCCTGGGGGAGCCGTCGTAGCTGTACGTCGGCTGCTTTAAGATCGCGCGTGTGTCGCCGGAGCCAATGCGCGTGACCAGCGAACGTAATGTCTACCGGGCACCCGATAGCGATCTGTCAATGTAAACAGACAAATTTCCATTCTGTCTGGGGTGAGGAGACTGATCTGTTGTTCCTACTGCTTAGGAACAGCGATCTCCCTCCTCCCCCAGGCAGTTAGAAAAACTCCATAAAACACACATTTAACTCCTTGATCGCCCCTAGTGTTAATTCCTTCCCTGCCAGTGACATTTATACAGTAATCAGTGGCTACTTTTAGCACTTATCGCTGTACAAAATGTCACTGGTCCCAAAAAAATAAATAAATAAAAAAGTGTCAAGTGTCTGATCTGGCCGCTGCAATGTCGTAGTTCCGATTTAAAAAAAAAAAAATTAAAATAAATAAATAAAATACCTCGCTGATCACCGCCATTACTAGTATAAATAAAAATGCCATAAATATATCCCTTATTTTGCAGACGCTATAACTTTAGTGCAAAGCAATCATTATACCCCAAGACCCTTTTCACACTGTGCCGCTATTTTTAGCGGCGATATTCGGCCGCTAGCGGCCAAAATGGGGTTGAATCCGCCTGCAAAATGCCACCGCAGCCCCATTGATTTTAATGGGGAGGAGCGGTGTGATCACTGCTCCCAAGAAGCTGCAAGCAGGACTTTTTCTGACTTCCTACCAGTGCAACGCTCCAGTGAGAAAGCCCGAGGGCTTTCACACTAGAGTCAATGGGCATCTTTTTTTGAACACTATAGCGCCTGCAAAATCCTCTAGCGTGAAAGGGGTCATGTTTGCTTTTGTTTTTTTTAGCAAAAATATGTAGAAGAACACATATCGGCCTAAAACGAGGAAGAAATGTTTTTGTTTTGTTTTTTAATTTGAGATAATATAGCAAAAAGTAAAAAAAAATAATTCTAATTTCCAAAATTTACACTTTTTTTGTTTATAGTGCAAAAAATAAAACCTGCAGAGGTGACCAAAAAAAAAAAAAAAAAGTTTTGTTTGGGTCCTGTTTTGCACGACCACGCAATTATCAGTTAAAGAGATGCAGTGCCGTATTGCAAAAAATGACCTGGTCATTAAGGGAGCAAATTTGCCTCGGCTGAAGTGGTGAAAGTCGCAGCAACATTGAAAGGGGGCCTGCACTACTTTGATTCGACTTTTGATACAGAGAGTGTAAAGTCGGATGAAAGTTGTGCTCCAAAGTCACACTGGAAATGGAATCGTTCTAGTGTGAATAGTTCATTGTTCTCACTGTCCAATGACGGAAAAATGTATTTGACCCCCTGCTGATTTTGTACATTTGCCCACTGACAAAGAAATGATCAGTCTAGAATTTTAATGGTAGGTTTATTTTGACAGTGAAAGCCAGAACAATAAAAATATCCAAAAAAACGCATTTCAAAAAAATTATAAAATTGATTTGTATTTTAATGAGCGAAATAAGTTACTGTGAGGTTGATTTATTAATACTGGAGAGTGCAAAATCTGGGGCAGCTCTGCATAGAAACCAGCTTACTTTTTTTTTTGTCAAAGCTTAATTGAACAAGCTGATGTTAGAAGCCGGTTGCCAAATCCGGTGCAGCTGTGAATGGTAGCCACTCTCCAGTTTTAGTAAATAAGCCCCATATTTACATTGTAGATAAGGCTGAATAAAAAAAAAAAAACCCCACACAAACACACACACACAGTACATCCAGGCCAACCTGTGTAGGTGTACTTGTGTCAGTGTCTATAATCATTTCCCATATCCCTGTATGCTGTGTTCTTTAAGATGCACATCCAAAAGTCTTTTAAAAATATCTACACGTCCCGCTGCCACCACCAATTGTGGAAGAGAGTTCCATATTCTTACCGCCCTGACCGTGAAAACCCCCTGTGCAGCTTAAGGTTAAACCACTCCTCCTCCCATCTCATTGTGTGGCCCTCTGTGACCCCTGAGATTGAATAGTTTTTTTTTTCCTATGCTGGAGTCACCATTGAGGTATTTGCAAATTGCCATCATGTCCCCTCTCAAGCATTTTTTCTCCAGCAAGAATAAAATGTAGCGTTTATAATCATGCCTTGTATTTGAGGTCCTCCATCCCCCTTTATAATTTAGTTGCCCTTCTTTGGACTCTCCAGCACATCCTTCCCAAGGACTGGTGACCAGAACTTAAAAGAATACTTCTGATGTGGCCTAACCAGTTTCATAAAGTGGCAGGATTATAGTTTAATCTCTGGAGTATATCCCGCTTTGGTAGCTGCAGCTTGAGACTGCATGCTATTATTGCTCAGTCTATCTTCCACTAGGACCCCCAGATGTTTCTCTATCCTTGATTACCCCAGAGGTTCTCCCCCTAGTGAGTAGTTTGCGTTTATGTTCTTAACCCCCAAGTGGATCATTTTACCTTTCTCCACATTAAACCTCATATGCCATGTAGTTGACCAACCCATTATTTTTGTTCAGGTCTTTCTGTAAAATTTCTGTATCCTGCTGTGACGTTATTGCCCTGCTTATTTTTGTATTATCTGCAAAAACGGAGATTGAGCCATTTATCCCATCCTCTATATCATTTATGAATTAAACAGAATTGGTCACAAGACAGAACCTTGTGGTACCCCACTTACCACGCCAGAGCAGCCGGAGTACACGTTATTTATCACTACCCTTTGGATGCGCCCCTGTAATCAGTTTTCTATCCAAGAACAAACCTTATGCCTGCAGAACTCAGCTTGTAGATTAAGCATCTATGTGGAACTGTATCAAATGCTTTTGCAAAATCCAGATACACCCCTTCCACAGGCCTTGCCCTATCTAGATGACAGCTTACTACCTCATAGAATGTTAACAGATGGCTCGTTCTTGCCAGACCAATCGTAAAGCCATGCAGATCACTAATAAAGATACAGTTATCAGCAAATTCTTGGATATAGTTCCTTATCATCCCTTCCAATATTTTACCTACTATTGATGTTAGGCTGACTGACCTGTAGTACCCCAGATTATGTCTGTCTATGCCCTTTTTTGAATATCGGTACCACATTGGCTTTTCTCCAATCAGCTGGTACAATTCCTGTCAGTATTTGATCCTCTATGAATCAGCAAGATTTCTGGCTCCCAGGTGTCTTCTATACAGGTAATGAGCAGAGATTAGTAGCACTCTCTTCTGCGTGCGAGCTTGCAGGGACAAGGGGGGTGCTTTACTTTTTTTTTTATTGTTAATTTTATTTTTACACTTTTCCTTAAAAAAAATTGTTTTGATCACTTTCATTCCTATTGCAAGGAATGTAAAAACATCCCTTGTAATAGAAATGGTGCATCCTCTTTCAGGAGAGATATGGGGTCTATAAGACCCCACATCTCTCCTCCAGGCTGGAAAGCATCAGATCCAAAAAAATAATAAAAAATTAACGATCTGATGCTTTCCTGCCATGTCCCTGGCATGGTTTACTTACGCCGGACAAGACGTTATAACGTCTCCCCCGGCCTCTGAGAGTCAGAGATTGCTGGGGACCATCTGTCCCACGGAAGTCTACATGGCTAACTTCAGCAGATTCTTTCTCCAGGTAGCCAAATGTACGGGCGGCCTGGGGAGAAACTCCAGAGGGTATTCATTTTTTAAAGAATGAATTACAGCAGAAAGTTAAAAAAATAGATACCGTATTTGCCGGTGTATAAAGGCGACCCGGCATATAAGACGACCCCCTAATCTTACAGGACAAAAACGCTTTTAAAACTGTACTTACCGTATAAGACTACCCGGCTTTCGAGGCTTCAGATTTCTTCCTTCTTCCTGCATTTGCTGGAGCCAATCACGGCGAGCGATGTATTCTATTAATGAATACAAAGCCTGCTCGGATTGGCAGAGGTCGTTACTCCAATCCGAGCAGGCTTTGTATTCATTTGAATACATCGCTCACCAGGATTGGCTCAGCGGTATATACTGTATTGTAGCCGAAGCTACATACAGTATTACCGAACACCCAGCCGGCATCCGAGGGGCTGACCCGGCGTATAAGACGACCCCTGCTTTTTGGCCAATTTTTTTACATGCAAAAGGTCGTCTTATACGCCGGAAAATACGGTATTTTTTTCTCCCAAAGTGTTAGTCTTTTTTGTTAACAGCGCAAAAAAAAAAAAAAAAAAAAAAAAAAATGCAGAGGTGAGCAAATGGCAACAAAAGAAAGCTTGATTTGTGGGGGAAGAAAAATGACATAAATTACATTTAGGCATAGCGTCGGACCTCCGCGCAATTGTCAGTTAAAATAACGCAGTGCCTTATTGCAAAAACGGCCTGATCGTTAAGGGGGTAAATCTTCCGGAAGTCAAGTGGGTAAACCCAAAACCAAGAATGCAATATATTTGCAGCTTACCAATCATTAGATGTGGTGGCTGCATCAGTTTTCTTTTCTTTGGCTTTTTTCCCCCCTCTGTTTTCACCTGGTGATCTGGCCAGTAACACATCTCCTGTATTAGTGAGACACAACTATGGAGGAAGGAGCACAGGAGACAGTAGTAGTGTCAGTTGGGAACAGAGGGATTGGGGGGGGGGGGGGGGGGGTGTAAACAAATGAAAGCTGATTATTTTAATCATTCCTGCCAGCGTTAAGTGATTTGTCTCATCCATGTAAAAGGGATACATTCTGATGGAAAACTTGGGCTTTGGCTAAACAGACTTGCTGGCTGGATCACCGGATGAAAAATAGAAGAAAATTAAATAAAAAAGGAATCTAATGCAGCCAACACATCTAAGAATTGGTAAGTGGCAGTATAATAAAAAAATATGTTTGCTTTTGCATTTAATACTACCAAAAATTTAAATGGAAGTTTGTGACCACCACCAATGGAAACAGCAACTCAAAAAAAATAATAAAATAAGTCAGCAAATAGAGGTCACCTATTTCGAATATCTGCTCTGATCACAATCCAAAGTTTAACTTTAATGCTGACCACCAGATGACTTACCTTTCCATGACTTCTTTCAACTTTCTGAAAGCATTTGTTTAGAGAAAGGTTGTGTCTG